>NC_092707.1:98331793-98933043 GCF_047496885.1 Scyliorhinus torazame | reverse complement strand
AATTGAAAAAAATGAATTGGGTACTCTAAATTTATTTTAAAATGGGCAGAAAAGTGGCTGATGGAATTTAACCCTGGAAAGTGTGAGGTGATACACTTTTGAAGGAGTAATGTGACAAGGAAGTGTTCAATGAATGGCACCACACTGGAAGTTCCAAGGAACAAAGGGACCTTGGTGTGTTTGCCCTTCGATCTCGGAAGACAGAAGGGCAGGTTAATAGGGTGATGAAAAAGGCATATCAATCGTGGCATAGATTATAAAACAGGGAGGTCATATTGGAATTGTACAGAATTTTAGTGAGTACTGTGTGCAATTCTGGTCGCCACATTATAGGAAGGATGTGATTGCACTGGAGGGGGTACAGAGGCAATTCTCCAGGATGTTGCCTGGGATGGCACATTTAAGTCATGAGGTTGGATAGGCTTGGGTTGTTTTCGCTGGAGTAGAGACGTCTGAGAGTCTACCTGATCGAGGTGCACAAGATTATGAGGGGCATGGACAGTGTGGATATGGAGCAGCTGTTCCCCTTAGTTGAAGCGTCAGTTATGAGGGGACACAAGTTCAAGGTAAGGGGGAGGATATTTAGGGGGGATTTGAGGAAAAACCTTTTTACCCAGAGAGTGGTGACAGTCTGGAATGCACTGCCTGGGAGGGTGGTAGATTTGGTAGGCAGGGCTGGTATTTTCCATGCTTCGGTGCAGACTCAATGGGCTGAAGGGTCTCTTCTGTGCTGAATTATTCTGTGATTCTGTGACTTCATGACTGAAGCTGTGATGCCACCGGGGCTCAGGGCATGGTTACGTGTGAGATGTTTCGGTTGGATGTGGTACCCGTGGCCTCAGATGGAAGGGAAGCCTTGCCAGGCCAGCCTAGCTGAAAGAATGTTAATCAGGGCCTCCCTGATGCCGCAGCCTCCCTGAACGTTCTTCATTTCAGCCTCTTTGTCCTCGCCATGTGCCTGCCCAGGCTCTGAAGCTGAATCTTCATAGGATTCATTCTCTGTGGCAGCAGCTCCTGCCCCAGCATCCTCTTGGTCCAGTGGTTCCCCCTAAAGACAGCAAAACTGTGAAAAACACAGCAGCCAATGACGATGAGTGACACTCGTTTAGGTGGATCTTACAGGGCACCCTCGGATCGCTCCAGGCATCAGAACCTCACCTTCAGCAGTGCTATTGTCCTTTCTCCACCACCGAACTTGTGGAGACATGACAGTAAGTGTATCGCTCCTCCGACTCTGTCCTCAGGCGCCTGAGAGGCATCAGCAGCCACCTTTTTATAGGATAACCCTTGTCACCCAACCTCCCTTGCCTGATTGGGCCCATGTACTGCCCATCCTCGCCCTCCCCCACATCCTCCTCATTGGACTAGCCCTGGTGTTCATCCTCCTCCTCCAGCACGGCACCCCTCTGCTGTGCGATGTTGTGGAGGATGCAGCAGGCCACCACGATGTGGGCGAGCCTCTCAGCACCATACTGGAGGGTCCCTCCATGGTGGTCCAGGCACCTGAGCCACATCTTCAGGTTGCCGAAGCACTGCTCGATTACATCCCTGGATCGCTGTATGGGCGTTGTTGTAGCGGGTCTCTACATTGGTCTGTGGCCTTTGGATAGGCGTCACAGCCACGACCGCAGCGGATAACCCCTGTAATGCAGGGGCCAACCCCCCAGTCAAGGGGGCGTCTCGAAGAGACCGGGAATCATCCAGTGGGGCAGGATGAAGGCGTCAAACACACTGCCCGAGTATTGGGTGCAAATGTGCATGATGTGCAGCTGATGGTCACATATCGAGCGGTACCCTTTAAGTTTGTGTATAGCGGCCTGTCATCTGCAGGTGCTCGTAGGGTGATATACATCCCATCGGTCACCCCCTGGACCCGGGGCATCTCGGCAATGGCGGCGAACCCCGCTGGTCCACATTGTAATGGATGTATTGAGCCACCTGGGCATATAGAGCCTCTGTTACGCAGATGCACCTGTGCAGCGAGTTCTGCAAGATCCCAGACAGGTCCCCACTCGGCGCCTGGAAGGACCCCATGCCGTAAAGGTTCAAGGCGGCCGTCACCTTGACGACCACCGGAAATTAATGTCCTCCCGCCTGTGGTAAACAACTGTATTAGGAGATGTAAGGTAGGACCTGCACTACAGGTTCGCCGGTAGCCCCTGCCAGCTGGCTCCGCCCACGGAGAACTGTATAAATATGCATGACCTCCAGTGCCCTGCCATTTCGCCAGCTGCAGCAGGAGCTTTCAGGAGCATGCAGCTTTCAGCACGCATCTGACTGTAATAAAGCCACAGTTGTTACCCAACTTTAGTCTTTGTGCAATTGATCGTGCATCAATTTATTACAGTCAGATTTTCCACAGAATGGATATTAGAATTAAGCCCGATCGCCTGCAGCTGGATCCGCACTCGCCCGACACCAGAAAAGACTTTACTCACTGGCTAGCATGTTTTGAGGCCGACATCAACGCGGCGGACCCCGCGCCAATGGCGGCTCAGAAGATAAACGTCCTGTACTCCAGACTGAGCTCCAGCCTGTTCCCGTTGATCCAAGACGCCACGAATTACACAAAAGCGATGGAACTCCTTAAGGAACACTACGCGCAGAAGGTGAACACGCTCTTCGCCAGGCATGTACTTGCCACCCGCCCGAAACTACCTGGTGAGTCCATCGAAGACTTCTGGCGGACCCTAATTCCACTCGTCCGGGACTGTGACTGTCAGGCCGTTACGGCCGCCGAACACGCGAGTCTCCTCATGCGCGATGCTTTCCTGACGGGGATTGCGTCGGAGCGCATCCGAGAACGATTGCTGAAAGGGGTCACACTCGAACTGGCGGAGACGGAAACCTTGGCGCTCTCCATGACGGTCGCATCCCGTAACGTGCAATCGTACCCCTCCCTAACCCCTCTTACCGTTTGCGGCCTCGCGACCCTCAAGGTCGATCCCCCCTCCCTTTTTGCCAATCTAACTGCGGATTGCAAGTCTGTTGCCACCAGGAATAGACGGTACAGCACCCAGGACAAGGCCTTCATCAGGTCCGAAGTCCAGCAGCTGCTTAAGGAGGGTATTATCGAGGCCAGCAACAGGCCCTGGAGAGCCCAAGTGGTAGTGGTTAAAACTGGGGAGAAACACAGGATGGTTGTGGACTACAGCCAGACCATCAATCAGTACACGCAGCTCGACGCGTACACCCTCCCACGCATATCTGATATGGTCAATCAGGTTGCGCAGTACCAGGTCTTCTCAACAATTGACCTGAAATCCGCCTACCACTAGCTCCCCATCTGGAAGTCAGACCAGCCATACACGGCCTTCGAGGCGGACGGTCGCCTCTACCACATCCTCAGGGTCCCTTTTGGCGTCACAAATAAGGTCTCGGTCTTCCAAAGAGAGATGGACCGAATGGTCGATCAGTATGGTTTGCAGGCCACCTTTCCGTACTTAGATAATGTCACCATCTGCGGCCATGACCAGCAGGACCACGATGCCAACCTCGATAAATTCCTCCGCACTGCCACTCTTCTCAACCTGACCTATAACAAAGAGAAGTGTGTGTTCAGCACGACCCAGTTAGCCATTCTCGGCTATATAATCCAAAACGGACTTCTCGGGCCCGACCGCATGCGCCCCCTCATGGAACTTCCCCTCCCCCACTGGCCCAAGGCCCTCAAACGCTGCCTCGGGTTCTTTTCCTACTACGTTCAGTGAGTCCCAAACTATGCGGACAAGGCCCGCCCACTCATTCAGTCCACCCAATTCCCCCTCGTGGCCGAGGCACAACACGCTTTCGCCCGCATCAGAGCAGACATCGCCAAGGCCGGGATGCACGCAGTGGACGAGTCACTGCCTTTCCAAGTAGAAAGCGACGCTTCAGACGTCGCCCTTGCCGCCACTCTAAACCAGGCAGGCAGACCCGTGGCATTCTTTTCCCGCACCCTTCACGCCTCTGAAATTCAACACTCATCCGTTGAAAAGGAGGCCCAAGCTATCGTTGAAGCTGTGCGGTATTGGAGGCATTACCTGGCCTGTAAGAGATCCACTCTCTTTACTGACCAACGGTCGGTAGCCTTCATGTTCAATAACACACAGCGGGGCAAGATCAAAAATGATAAAATCTTGCGGTGGAGAATCGAGCTCTCCACCTATAATTACGAGATATTGTATTGCCCCGGTAAACTCAATGAGCCTCCAGACGCCCTCTCCAGAGGTACATGTGCCAGTGCACAAGTGGACCAACTCCGGGCCCTACACGACAGCCTTTGTCACCCGGGGGTCACTCGATTGTGCCATCTGGTCAAAGCTCGCAATCTGCCCTACTCCGTCGAGGAAGTAAGGACAGTCACCAGGGACTGCCAGGTCTGTGCGGAGTGCAAGTCGCACTTCTACCGGCCAGACCGTGCGCGCCTGGTGAAGGCTTCCCATCCCTTTGAACGCCTCAGCGTGGATTTCAAAGGCCCTCTCCCCTCCTCCGATCGACACACATATTTCCTCAGTGTGATCGATGAATACTCCCGGTTTCCCTTCGCCATCCCAAGCCCCAATATGACGTCTGCCACCGTCATCAAGGCCCTCAGCACCATTTTCGCTCTGTTCGGTTTCCCTGCCTAGATCCACAGTGACAGGGGATCCTCATTCATGAGCGATGAGCTGCGTCAGTTCCTGCTCAGCAGGGGTATAGCCTCCAGCAGGACGACCAGCTACAATCCCCGGGGAAACGGGCAAGTAGAATGGGAGAATGGGACGGTTTGGAGGGCCGTCCAGCTGGCCCTATGGTCCAGGAACCTCCCAGCCTCTCGCTGGCAGGAGGTCCTCCCTGTCGCTGTACACTCCATCCGGTCACTATTGTGCACCACCACTAATAACACACCCCATGAACGTGTTTTTACCTTCCCCAGGAAGTCCACATCCGGGGTGTTGCTCCCGACTTGGCTCGCAGCTCCAGGAACGGTCCTTCTCCGTAGGCACGTCTGACTCCACAAGGCGGACCCCTTGGTGGACAGGGTTCACCTGCTCCACGCCAACCCTCAATATGCCTACGCTGAGTTCCCCGACGGCCGCCAAGATACTGTCTCACTCAGGGACCTGGCACCGCAGGTTCCACCCCAACACACTCCCCCCACCCATGCGTCCACCACCCCCCTCCCACCGCGCCACCAATATTGACCCCACCAGACCAACCCCCCCACCCTCCCCTTTTCCGCACAAGAGGACAAAGAGGACTTCGGCACGCTCCCAGAGTTCCCCGATGACTGGCCAGCATCAGCACCGCCAGCACCGCCATCGGTTCCACCTCCACCACCGCCAGCACCAACTTCGCCGCCACTGTTACGCCGCTCCCAACGAGGCACCAAAGCACCGGATCGGCTGAATCTTTGACGGACTCCGGACCGACAGCATGGACTTTCCTTTTCCTACCACTGTACATAATTGCACTAATTGTATATAGTTTCACGTCACCCCCGCCGGACTCATTTTTAATAGGGGGTGAATGTGGTGAACCACTGTAATAGGAGATGTGAGGTAGGACCTGCACTACAGGTTCGCCGGTAGCTCCTGCCGGCTGGCCCTGCCCACAGAGAACTGTATAAATATGCATGACCTCCAGTGCCCTGCCATTTTGCCAGCTGCAGCAGGAGGCCACGCATCTCACTGTAATAAAGCCACAGTTGTACCCAACTTTAGTCTTTGTGCAATTGATCGTGCATCACCGCCTACCCCTGTGGTGCCAGGTGCAGCATGATCTGGCAGATATGTCGCACTGTCTCCCCGCTCAGTCGGAGTGTCCGACGGTATGTCCGGTTCGGCGGGTCTTCGAATGACAGGCGCTGCTGGTACACGCAAAGCCTCATGTGGAGCCATCTTTGCACCTCCTCCTCCTCCTCGGCCTGTTGGGCGGCCAGCTTTCCATCCTCAGCAGCTGCCTCCTGTTCCACTGCTGCACACTCCGCTGCTGCACACACCCTGCTGCACACTCCCTGCTGCACACTCCCTGCTGCACACTCCCTGCTGCACACTCCGCTGCTGCAGCTTCCTCCTCCTTGAGCAGCTCCAACTCGTACAGCCGCAGGGCATCCCCCAGGGCTGCGGCGACTAGCAGGAAGGCCACTATTGCTGGTCGAATTCAAATATCCATTACCTGCAGAGGTGAAAGGCCGACATGTTAACATGGTGTAGAGCGGCATGGTGGTGCAGTGGTTAGCACTGCTGCCTCATGCCGCTGAGGATCCAGGTTCAATCCCGGCCCCCGGTCACTGTCTGTGTGGAGTTTGCACATTCTCTCCCTGCCTGCGTGGGTGTCACTTCACAACCCAAAGCTGTGCAGGGTACCTGAATTGGCCAAGCTAAATTGCCCCTTAATTGGAAAAAAAAAGAATTAGGCACATTAAATTTTAAAAAACGTTAGCATGGTGCATATCCCTGTGCCCAACCAACTGCACCTGACTACACGGTGGCCCCAGCTGGTACCCTGGACCCTGCCCCCGCATGTCCCCCTCACCCCCTCCTCTGCACACCCCGGGTCCCATCGGTGTAAGCCACCATGGGGGGCCTCTGGCCCTGGCGCCCGTCCCTGCTGCCAGGGGTACCATCAGCTGGCGCTGCTGATGCCAGCGGTACGCTCCGCGGTACTCGCCTGGCGCCCCTGCAGGGGCTACAGTGGCCGCTGTCCTTGGATGGGCTGCATACCCGTCGATGGATTGTGACATTCTTACGCAGAATGCCTTGTGGGCAAGGGGGCCATGTCCAGCCTCCTCCTTGAGGGGTGGGGGGTGCTGAGTCCAGCCCAAACTCACATCCACGTAGCGCAAAGTGTGGCTGGAGATTAGTATTGCCGAATACTCCACTCCTCCCCCAGGAAGCACCGGCTTACCCACCACAAAGAAGTTGATGCAGGAATCTACCTTGTGGATTTGGGAGAAGAAGGAGAACTTCTTTTCCCTCAGGTGTGGGAATCTTCTCGGGTCTATGTCGGCCCTCAGGCTTTTCAGATGGGCCAAGGCTCTGGATCTGTTCACCGGCCGTTGGGACTCCTGACGTTCAGGTGACTATCCTGATGGGGGCTTTACCATTGCCTTCTTTGTTCCAGCCGCCATGTGTGACCTGTTATAGCCAGCATTCTACCAGCCGCCCACCCCCACCCCGCCCTCACCCCACTTATTCTCCGATCACCTCCTAAACCCACTGGCCCTGACTATCTCCCTGCCCCTCTCTCCCCACCTCCCCTTCTACCAGGCGCTCCATCCCTTTCGGAAACTGGGCCGCAGCCCCCACTCTCCTCTTGCTTCCATGTACAAGCCAATACGGTGGCTCCTCCCGGGAGTGTACCCTCCTACCCTTCACCTATTTTGTTCTCAGACCCTCCCCCCCCACTCTCAGCTCAGTGTCTCTGTCCCCCCCCCTTCCCCCCCAGGACATGTATGGCGTTCTTTACATAGAACAACAAAATGGCAACAGATGGTGAAACAACAAAGTAAAGGGCAGCACGGTGGTACAGTGGGTTAGCCCTGCTGCCTCACGGCATCGAGGTCCCAGGTTCGATCCCGGCTCTGGGTAACTGTCCGTGTGGAGTTTGCACATTCTCCCCGTGCTTGCGTGGGTTTCACTCCTGTCGTGTTGGGTGTTCCGATACACAAACGAACCAACACGGTTGTAGATGGTACAACTTTGTTTTATTATTCTGTAAAATAACAACTGTTAACTTCTGGCTGTGGTTCGTACTTCACCAGTTAACTTGTATACTCAGCCCTTGCACTATCTTAGAGAGGCACTCAGCACATGGTGTATGTCTGAGTGGCACGCTGTGAGCTCTGTGCTCTGAGCTATCTCCTGGTAGAATGAGCGGGAACTGTGGTGTTCCCTGTTTTATAGTGCGTGTGCTCTCACTGGTGATTGGCTGTGATGTTGTGTGTGTGTTGATTGCTCCGTCTACCTATCCATCAGTGTGTGTGTGATTGCACCATGATATGTTAATCTGGATATCATGACATCCCCCCTTTTCACAAGGATATGTGCCTACATGGTAATAAATATTGGTGTGTACTGAGTGCGGCTGAGTATGTGTGTGCAATATTTACAACATGTACATGAGGCTAAACTATATACATAGGAAGGTGTCAGGTGCAACAGAGCAACGAGGGTGTACCATAAACAAAACAAGTGCAATCATCAAATATCGAAAGAGAGCTCCTGGAACGACAAAAAGAGAAACACATTAACATTGTTGCACAACAATTCAGTGAGTCCCATGTGCAAACAGGCTCATAAGTCCAGTCTAGTAGGTGGGCGACGAATTTGGGTTGACCGCCTCAAGGGCGGGTCAGGATCCACCGGCTGAAGAATGGGCCTGGCCATGGGCGATAGAGGAATAGGTAGGGGGCAGGAAGCTCAACGGAGTCGACATCAGGGACAACAGGAGGGCGTGGCACCGGTGCATGATCAAGTAGCGAGCGCGGAAGCAGCCTAAGGGCCCGCCGATTACGCCGGCGAATGGAGCCATCAGGCATGCGAACCAGGAACGAGCAGGGAGCCACGCGGCGGTTGCCGACCAGCCACCCTCCGGTAGGTGTATGCGGATGTTGTCTCCAGGCGCCAGGGCAGGAAGATCAGTTGCCCGAGTGTCATGTGCCACCTTCTGCTGAGCACGTTGCTGTCGCATCCTTTGCAATACTGGATCATGGTCGGGTTTAGGAACATGAATGGACGGCACAGTGGTCCTGATGGTGCGATCCATCAACAGCTGGGCTGGTGAGAGGCCTGTGGACAGTGGGGCCGAGCGATAGGCCAGCAGGGCTAAACAGAAGTCAGATCCGGCATCAGCAGCCTTGCAGAGGAGCCGCTTCACGATATGGACGCCCTTTTCCGCCTTGCCATTCGACTGGGGATGCAAAGGACTGGACGTCACGTGTGTGAAGCCGTATGAAGCTGCAAAAGACCATTCTTGGTTTGCAAAACAGGGCCCGTTGTCCGACATGATGGTAAGCAGAATGCCATGGCGAGCGAAGGTTTCCTTACATGCTCTGATTACAGCTGATGATGTCAAGTCGTGCAGGCGTATGACCTCCAGATAATTGGAAAAATAGTCAATTATAATGACGTAGTCCCTGCCGAGCGCATGAAAAAGGTCCACACCCACCTTTGCCCAGGGGGACGTTCCCAACTCATGGGGCTGAAGTGTTTCAGGGGGTTGCGCCGGCTGAAACCTTTGGCAGGTGGGGCAGTTGAGCACCATGTTGGCAATGTTGTCGCTGATGCCCGGCCAGTACACAGCTTCTCGGGCCCTCCGCACTTTTCAACCCCGAGATGGCCTTCGTGCAATTGTTTGAGGATATCCGGTGCATGCTGTGTGGGATTACAATCCGGTCCAACTTTAGGAGGACACCATCAATGACGGCCAAGTCATCCTGGACATTGTAGAATTGTGGGCACTGCCCCTTGAGCCACCCTTCCGCCATGTGGCGCATCACACGTTGTAGAAGGGGGTCAGCCGCAGTCTCACGGCGAATGTGGGCCAGGCTTGCATCAGTAGCTGGCAGATTGGCCGCTGTGAAGGCTACTTGTGCGTCGACCTGACAAACAAACCCCCCCAATTCGGGCGGTGTGCTCACTGCCCTGGACAGGGCATCCGCGATGATGAGGTCCTTTCCCGGGGTGTAGACAAGTTGGAAGTCGTACCTCCGGAGCTTGAGCAGAATACGCTGGAGGCGAGGGGTCATCTCGTTGAGGTCCTTTTGTATGATGCTGACCAGGGGCGATGGTCGGTCTCCACAGTGAACTGCGGAAGACCATACACATAATCGTGGAATTTATCGATGCCGGTTAACAAACCCAGGCACTCCTTTTCAATCTGCGCATAGCGGTGTTCTGTGGGGGTCATGGCCCGCGAGGCAAAGGTGACCGGGGCCCATGATGCAGTGTCGTCCCGTTGCAGGAGTACCGCCCCAATGCCGGACTGGCTGGCATCAGTCGAGATCTTCGTATCTCGAGTAGTGTTGAAGAATGCCAATACCGGGGCGGTGGTGAGCTTGATCTTGAACTCCTCCCATTCCTCCTGGTGTGCGGGCAGCCACTGGAATTCTGTAGACTTCTTTACCAGGTGGCGAAGAGCCGTTGTGTGCGAGGCAAGGTTGGGAATAAACTTCCCCAGGAAGTTGACCATCCCGAGACAGCGTAGCACTGCCTTCTTGTCTGCCGGCTGCGGCATGGCTGCAATAGCTGCCTCTTTGTCGGCATCCGGACGTACCCCTGACCGGGATATGTGGTCCCCCAGAAACTTTAGCTCAGTTTGGCCAAAAAAACACTTGGCTCGGTTGAGGCGCAGGCCGTGATCTCGTATCCGTGCAAAGACACGCTGGAGACGACTGATGTGCTCCTGTGGTGCGGTGGACCAGATGGTGACGTTGTCAACATAGTCGCGCACCCCTTCGATGCCCTCCATCATCTGTTTCATGATTCGATGAAACACCTCGGATACCAAGATGATGCCAAACGGCATCCTATTGTAGCAGTATCTGCCAAAGGGAGTGTTGAAAGTGCACAGCTTCCTGCTGGACTGATCCAGTTGAATCTGCCAAAAACCCTTTGAGGCATCAAGCTTTGTAAAAATTTTAGCCCGGACCATTTTGCTCGTGATTTCTTCCTGTTTGGGTATGGGGTAGTGTTCCCTCATGATGTTATTGTTTAGGTCTTTCGGGTCGATGCAGATCCGGAGCTCGCCAGAGGGCTTTTTTACGCACACCATGGAGCTGACCCATGGCGTAGGCTCCGTGACCCGGGAAAGCACTCCTTGGTCCTGGGGATCCTGCAGCTCCTGCTTGAGGCGGTCCTTGAGTGGTGCTGGGACTCTACAAGGTGCGTGAATGACCGGGGTGGCGTCTGGTTTGAGCTGTATTCTGTAAGTGTAGGGCAGTGTGCCCATGGCCTTGAAAACCTCCTGGTTGTGGGCGAGGAGTGAGTGGAGCTGCGCCCTAAAGTCTGCATCCTGGAAATTGGACGTGCCTTCTGGAGACAGAGTGTGTACCCGCTGAACGAGGTGGAGGATCTTGCACGCCTGTGCGCCTAGCAGAGAGTTCTTCGAGGATCCAACTATCTCAAAAGACAGTGTGGCTGTGCATGAATTGTGTGCAACCTCGAGCTGGCAAGACCCCATGGCCGGGATAACATTACCATTGTAATCGACCAACTGACAGTGGGATGGCCAAATTGGTGATTTGACCTTCAAGGTGTGGAAGGCTGGCCATGCAATGAAATTGGCGGAGGCAACAGTGTCTAAGCGGAATGTGATTGGTGATCGGTTGACCGTTAGGGTGGCACACCATTCATCGCCCGGATTAACGCTGTGCACTGGCATCGCCTGGTGGGTCCGACTTGGGGCCATATGGGGCGAAATTCTCCTACCCGCCCCGCCACATTTCTGCCCCGACCAGCCGGCGGGAATCTCCGTAACACCAGCCGGTCAATGGGGTTTCCCATTGTGGGGCAGCCCCACGCCGTCGGGAAACCCCCGGGCGCCGGCAAAACGGAGACTCCCGCCGGCGGAGAATGACGCACCCGATTTCTATCTATTACTGCAACGCGGAAGGGTTCCCGGTCGTCGGTATCACCGGTCTGTACGTCGTCAGGGTATGACTCGGTGTATGGAGGCTGAATGGCCCGCACGTCCCTGCGAGGCTGGCGGAATTGCGGAGCGTTGGCAGGTTGAGCTGCTCGACAGCAGGCAGCGTAGTGGCCCATCCTGCCACAGCGGAGGCATTGTCGAGTTTTGGCTGGACATTGCCGCTTTAAGTGTGCGGATCCACAGTTGCCACACGTCGTGACGTCATGGCGTTTTTTGCGCCACCATGCATGCGCAGTGTGGTCCTGCGTAGAGCGCGCCTGCGCGTCATGTCCCTCTGCGTCGACATCCCCTCTTTTGGAGCATACAAGCGTCGGAGGCCTCGGAAAGCGCGCAAAATGGCCGCCCTCGTCCGGGCCGCGGGCCGGGAGGAACTCGATCAATTGGACCCGCTCGGCCTCGTAGGACCCCTGCTGTGCCGATTCGGCCGCCTGGAATTGGGAGTACCGGCTGGTCGCATTTTTGTGGAGGACGCAGGTTTTGATGGCGGTGGTAGGGTGAGGCGCTTTATTTTGACGAGCTGCTGGCCTAGGGTGTCCGAGGTGACCCCAAAAACTATCTGATCCCGAATCATGGAATCGGAGGCGGCCTCATAGCCGCAGGACTGCGCGAGGATACGGAGGTGTGTCAAAAAAGATTGAAAAGGCTCATTCTTACCCTGCAGGCGCTGCTGGAAGAGGTACCTCTCGAAGCTCTCATTCACTTTGACGCTGAAATGTTGCTCAAATTTTAGAAGGACTGTCTTGTACTTCGTCTTGTCCTCGCCTTCCGCGAATGCCAGGGAGTTGTAGATGTGGATGGCGTGTTGCACTGCCGTGGAGAGGAGGAGGGCGATATTTCTGGTGTCCGATGCATTCTCCCTGTCTGTGGCTTCGAAGAAGAGCTGGAAGCGCTGTTTAAACAGCTTCCAGTTGACGCCGAGATTTCCAGTGATTTGGAGCGGCTGCGGCGGGCTGATGGTGTCCATGGTGCAGGATGGCGGATCTCTGAAGAGGTGCAGGTAGGTCTCACAGTCGCTGGCGAGTTTCCAGGGCTGGTATCATGTCGTGTTGGGTGTTCCGATATACAAACGAACCAACACGGTTATAGATGGTACAACTCTGTTTTATTATTCTGTACAATAACACCTGTTAACTTCTGGCTGTGGTTCGTACTTCACTAGCTAACCTGTGGACCCAGCCCTAGCACTATCTTAGTGAGGCACTCAGCACATGGTATATGTCTGAGTGGCACGCTGTGAGCTCTGTGCTCTGAGCTATCTCCTGGTAGAATGAGCGGGATCTGTGGTGTTCCCTGTTTTATAGTGCGTGTGCTCTCACTGGTGATTGGCTGTGATGTTGTGTATGTGTTGATTGGTCCGTCTACCTGTCCATCAGTGTGCGTGTGTGATTGCACCATGATATGTTAATATGGATATCATGACAACTCCCACAACCCAAAGATGTGCAAGCTAGGTGGATTGGCCACACTAAATTGCCCCTTAATTGGAAAAAATGAATTGCATACTCTAAAATTTTAAAAGAAACAACAACAAAGTAAAGGGGAAGAATGAACCGGAAAAGAGTAACTCGATAGAGCACATTGTTCCTGGTCTGTCTGGGACCATCACTGCCGTACTTCGAGCCTGATTTCTGGACAAATTTGTCTGTTTCTCCTGGTGTATTGAAGTCATGTCCTTTGTTGGCATATGTCACCAAAGTCTTGCCAGGTACTGCATCCCGAATCATACCTTGCTCTTCTGCCTAGGCCCCTTTGAACTTCGTCCGAGAGTTGTCCAGGTTGGCCCCTATGTTCTGATATATTCTGATCGTGTGCCCTTCCCATTTGCAGGACCGCGTGTTCCTCGCCCAGTTCAGTATTCGCTCCTTATCTTGGAAACTGTGGAGTTTAGCGATGATCGCCCTGGGTGGTTCTCCTGTTTTGGGTCTTTGACGAAGCGACCTGTGGACCCTATCCACTTCTGGGGGTTTGGGGAAGTTTACTCCCCCAAATGCTTCCCCAGCATCTGTGCTACATACGCTGTTGGGTTTCTGCGCTCCATGCCCCTTGTAGCAAGATCTGTTGGTCTTCTGCTTTCCCTTTGAGCTTTCCCTGGGCCACCACCAACCTTGCCACCTCTGTCTCGAGCGAGGCAATCCAATCACTCTGGTTGGTGGCCACTTTTTCCAGTTCCTGGACCGTTGCCTCTTGGCCTCTAATCGGCGTTCTGTCCTCTCCAGTGCCCCTTTGAAGGGAGCCAACGCGATCATTATGCTGCCTTCATGGTGATCAGGAGGTCCTCCTTGATGGTGTCCCTGTGTTTCAGGAGCTCTTGCATTAGGAGCTCCATCCACTGTCCTGTTGGTGATTGGGTCGGCATTTGTGTTGGCGCTTGAAGGAGGGGTTCAGCGATGATACCTTTCAAACACTAAATAGTTAGCATCCACTAGATCAGTTTTACATAAGTTACTTTATTAATGATTGGGATGAATAGAAAGAGTACCGAGTAATCATTATTAAATATTAAACATATATTTTTAGGACATAGCAGTAATAAGTAATCAATAGTGAAACAATCCAGGATGCTGGTTCTGTTGTTCTGTTTCTCACAGACAAACAGCACAGGATGTTGTGATTGTACATAGTTGTCAGGATGTGGATCCTGGCATCAATCATGGGTTGCTTGCAATTCTATTGGTTGAAGTTTAAACATTGCTTGCAATTCTATTGGGTGAGTTTAAACATAGCAGCTTCAGGGATTGGATGACATTCAACTGGGGCGGGCTATTGATTTTTGAATGTTATATATGTGCTGAGTTTATGTCTTTGTTCTGTAGAAGGACCTTGGCAGCTTTCCAGGTGTTGCTAACCTTTGGTTGGTTCACTTGGCTCTGTTTTATAACCTTTGCTCTCGAGTCGCCAGGTATCTTTATGATACCGCCACGAGGTTCAAGTTCGAGTAATGACCAATAACTCAATGCACCGATTAGTAAGATTTAAATCAAAGCACATTTATTATACACAGTAATCGCCTCATGCATAAATTCTACGTCTAAGCTACTTCTATGCCTAACAGGTCTGTACTTAACTTCGGACTGGCCCACCAGGTCAGGGAAACAAATGGCCTTTCGTTCGGGTTCTGAGTCTGCGGGATTCGAAGTTGGTACGGATTGATAGCTAGGAGCGCCTATCTCGTAGCGAGCGTTGACTTAAGACTTACGATCACTCGGCGGCCGCTGGACCGGTCACGGTCAATGTTGGTTTGCGTTGCTGGGTGGTGGTTTCTTCTCAGGAAGAAGAGGGGCAATTTGAACTTGGGGGCTTATCTTTATAGTCCCCAGGGGCTTCCCGCCTTTCGGGGCAGACCCGGTACCTGGTTCTAGGTGATTGGACTTCGTTCCAATCGCTTGGTTCGATTTCTCCAATACTGGAGCGGTTCCCTGATCGATGGGCGGTCTTGAGGTGTCCATTAACCTCTTTTGTGTTGGCTCCTGCTGGCACCGTTGAGTCTGGCTTAGTTTTGTTTGTCCCAAATGTTGCTATTGTTCCCGGGGATTGCTTATTAGTATGTAGATGGTTGCTACATTATTATGCTGATGGTTGCTGGTATCGATGCTATCTGGGCTTTTACAGAGTTAAATACACAGCAAACCTGCACCTGCTGGTTTCTGCCTGTGTTGGCTGAATTTCCCTTCAGCCTTTGCCGTTCGCCATTTTAAATCGGGTCTTGGCCAACTCAGGTGGCTACACAGGTCTTATCTCTCATGTACATGAAAGCAGGCTTGTAGAATATTAAACCATCTTCAGATTGTTGATGTGTCTGCTGCTCTTTGTACTGAGTTGAGCTACAGGAGAAAAGCCCACATGGAACAGACTCAATACACAGGCCTTGAAACCGCTCCTACATTATTTGGCGCAGCAAGCATTATCGTGCACAGGATTCTGACCAGAATGATGTGCCTCCCCGGATGAGTACATTTTAATTTACCACCCAGTAGATAGAGGTTGTGTATCACACGGTCCGATCCATATGTTGTGCGATTTGAACAAGGGGTGCAAGTTGCGAGTAGGTAGCGGCAGACATAAGCAACACTGAGAATGCGCTAATATTGGGTGGACAAAGACGGACTTTTGTACCACGCCAAGGAGCAGTGCAGGATAAACCGCCACGCGTTTAAAAAAAAGAAGACTGGAAAGGGTAGGGCCCCATGACGATTCGATGGAGTCCAAAACAGGGAGCCCCCAGTGGGGACCTGATGGCAGTATGATACAAACCATTGTTGCTGAGCATAGGAAGTTGATCAAAAAGATGGTTGAAAAAGGATATGATTCAGAAGCGCCCGAAGCTGAGCAAAGCTTGGTGGCGAGGGCAGGCTAAAAACAAGGCAGAGATGGCAGCTGTAATACTTGCTGCTCTGATGAAAAATCGGCTCATCACTCAGGCAGAGCAGAAACAAGCAGCTTCTATCAGAAAAGCGCAGGAGGAGGGACTTAACAAACCACAGGGAAGGATGGTGGCTGAGCCACTATATCCCTGCCTCCCTGAGGAGGAAGGAGAACAGGGGAAAATAGACGGGGGCTGTTTAGCTGACGAAGCAGCCCAGTATAATGACTATCCACCCCCGTATAATTCAAAAATCCCATCTGCTCCCATGGCACAAATTCGAACTACATTCCAAACCGCCGCGGGTGGGAGAGGGGCTATAATGGCCACTCATGCAATGCCGCTGACTGCAGCGGAGAAACAAATGTTCATGGATAAACTCGGTCCATTGCGCCAAAACCATACTAATTCAGCCTTTTGGGAAACCATGGATGAATTAAGGGAAACCCATGATCTAATCCTGGATGATGTGAGACTGTTAACAAAGGGGAAATTACCTGGTTCGGCCTGGCAGATGTTACCCGCCATTGTACAAAGCAGGGTCTGGATAATGGCTGCCGGCAGAACAGACCAGCAGAAATATGATAATTTTAAACGGGACCTGGGGCGAGCCTTAGGACACGGTAGTGCTAATTGGACAAAGGTGACACTCGTTAAACAAGGTTTCAAAGAAACAGTAGACGAATACGGGGAACGGAAGTTCCGAAGTTATGTAGATGAGTGGGGTACAGTCAACCCCCAGAAAGATGATGAGATATTTTTAAACATGTTAAAGGATGGGTTCAGTCCAGCCCTAACTAAAATAGTAGAAATGGGTCTTCCAGTAGGAAATACATATCAGGAAATTGTGAATTGGGCCATGAAAATGGGTGACCAAAAGACAGAGCAAGAGTAGGAAGGCAGTGCAGGTGTCCTCTGCGGTCATCTCCCTGCAAAACAGATATGCCGCTTTGGATGCTGTTGAGGTAGATGGCTCACCAGGGGAAGGCAGCAGCAGCCAGGTTCATGGCACCGCGGCTGGCTCTGCTGCGTGGCTGGGCAGGAAGAAGAATGGCAGGGCTATAGTGATAGGGGATTCAATTGTAAGGGGAATAGACAGGCGGTTCTGCGGACACAATCGAGACTTCAGGATGGTATGTTGCCTCCCTGGTGCAAGGGTCAAGGATGTCTCAGAGCGGCTGCAGGACATTCTGGGGGGGGGGGGGGAGGGTGAACAGCCAGCTGTCGTGGTGCACATAAGGCACCAATGATATAGGTACAAAACGGGATGAGGTCCTACAAGCTGAATTCAGGGAGTTAGGAGTTAAACTAAAAAGTAGGACCTCAAAGGTAGTAATCTCAGGATTGCTACCAGTGCCACGAGCTAGTCAGAGTAGGAATGTCAGGATAGATAGGATGAATGCGTAGCTCGAGAGATGGTGCAAGAGGGAGGGATTCAAATTCCTGGGGCATTGGAACCGGTTCTGGGGGAGGTGGGACCAGTACAAACCGGACGGTCTGCACCTGGGCAGGACTGGAACCGATGTTTGCTAAAGCTGTTGGGGAGAGTTTAAACTAATGTGGCAGGGGGATGGGAACCGATGCAGGAAGTTGGAAGGTAGTAAAACAGGGACAGAAACAAAAGGCAGTAAGGGGGAAAGTGTAAGGCAGAGAAGCCATAGTCAAAAATCAAAAAGGGCGACAGTACTAGGTACAGTGACTGAGGGGAGCTCAGTGAATAGGACCAGGAATACTAAAAGGAATAAAATGGGAAGTGAAAACATTAATGGTAAGCGACACGGCAGGTTGTTACATGAAGATATGGGTTCAACGACAAGGAAAATTAGGAGAAAGTTTAAAAGGAAATATAACTTAGGAGAGGTTACTGATCGAGATGTTAAGATTCAGAACAGAGGGAAAAAGCCAACATAAGCGTACTTTACCTGAATGCTCGTAGTATTCGGAATAAGGTAAATGAGTTGTTGCCGCAAATCATCGTGAATGACTATGATTTAGTGGCCATTACTGAAACATGGTTAAAGGGTGGTCAAGACTGGGAGTTAAATATCCGAGGGTATCAAACTATTTGGAAGGACAGAGTGGATGGTAAGGGAGGTGGTGTAGCTCTGTTATTTAAGGATGACATCCGGGCAACAGTAAGGGATGACATTGGTGCTATGGAGGATAAGGTTGAATCCATTTGGGTGGAAATCAGGAATAGTAAGGCAAAAAAGTCATTGATAGGAGTAGTCTATAGGCCAACAAAGAAATAACTGATGCATGTAGAAATGATACAGCAGCTATCATGGGGGATTTTAATCTACATGTCGATTGGTTTAACCAGGTCGGTCAAGGCAGCCTTGAGGAGGAGTTTATAGAATGTATCCACGATAGTTTCCTAGAACAGTATGTAATGGAACCTACGAGGGAACAAGCGGTCCTAGATCTGGTCATGTGTAATGAGACAGGATTGATTCAGGATCTCACAGTTAGGGATCCTCTCGGAAGGAGCGATCACAATATGGTGGAATTTAAAATACAGATGGAGGATGAGAAGGTAAAATCAAGCACTAGTGTTTTGTGCTTAAACAAAGGAGATTACAATGGGATGAGAGAAGAACTAGCTAAGGTAGACTGGGAGCAAAGACTTTATGGTGAAACAGTTGAGGAACAGTGGAGAACCTTCCAAACGATTTTTCACAGTGCTCAGCAAAGGCTTATACCAACAAAAAGGAAGGACGGTAGAAAGAGGGAAAATCGACCGTGGATATCGAAGGAAATGAGGGAGAGTATCAAATTGAAGGAAAAAGCATGCAAAGTAGCAAAGATTAGTGGGAGACTAGAGGACTGGGAAATCTTTAGGGGGCAACAGAAAGCTACTAAAAAAGCTATAAAGAAGAGTAAGATAGATTATGAAAGTAAACTTGCTCAGAATATAAAAACAGATAGTAAAAGTTTCTACAAATATATAAAACAAAAAAGAGTGGCTCAGGTAAATATTGGTCCTTTAGAGGATGAGAAGGGAGATTTAATAATGGGAGATGAGGAAATGGCTGAGGAACAGAACAGGTTTTTTGGGTCGGTCTTCACAGTGGAAGACACAAATAACATGCCAATGACTGATGGAAATGAGGCTATGACAGGTGAGGACCTTGAGAGGATTGTTATCACCAAGGAGGTAGTGATGGGCAAGCTAATGGGGCTAAAGGTAGACAAATCTCCTGGCCCTGATGGAATGCATCCCAGAGTGCTAAAAGAGATGGTTAGGGAAATTGCAAATGCACTAGTGATAATTTACCAAAATTCACTAGACTCTGGGGTGGTCCCGGCGGATTGGAAATTAGCAAACGTGACACCACTGTTTAAAAAAGGAGGTAGGCAGAAAGCGGGTAATTATAGGCCAGTGAGCTTAACTTCGGTAGTCGGGAAGATGCTGGAATCTATCATCAAGGAAGAAATAGCGAGGCATCTGGATGGAAATTGTCCCATTGGGCAGACGCAGCATGGGTTCATAAAGGGCAGGTCGTGCCTATCTAATTTAGTGGAATTTTTTGAGGACATTACCAGTGCGGTAGATAACGGGGAGCCAATGGATGTGGTATATCTGGATTTCCATAAAGCCTTTGACAAGGTGTCACACAAAAGGTTGCTGCATAAGATAAAGATGCATGGCATTAAGGGGAAAGTAGTAGCATGGATAGAGGATTGGTTAATTAATAGAAAGCAAAGAGTGGGGATTAATGGGTGTTTCTCTGGTTGGCAATCAGTAGCTAGTGGTGTCCCTCAGGGATCAGTGTTGGGCCCACAACTGTTCACAATTTACATAGATGATTTGGAGTTGGGGACCAAGGGCAATGTGTCCAAGTTTGCAGACGACACGAAGATAAGTGGTAAAGCAAAAAGTGCAGACGATACTGGAAGTGTGCAGAGGATTTGGATAAGCTAAGTGAATGGGCTAGGGTCTGGCAGATGGAATACAATGTTGACAAATGTGAGGTTATCCATTTTGGTAGGAATAACAGCAAAAGGGATTATTATTTAAATGATAAAATATTAAAACATGCTGCTGTGCAGAGAGACCTGGGTGTGCTAGTGCATGAGTCGCAAAAAGTTGGTTTACAGGTGCAACAGGTGATTAAGAAGGCAAATGGAATGTTGTTCTTCATTGCTAGAGGGATGGAGTTTAAGACTAGGGAGGTTCTGCTGCAATTGTATAAGGTGTTAGTGAGGCCACACCTGGAGTATTGTGTTCAGTTTTGGTCTCCTTACTTGAGAAAGGACATACTGGCACTGGAGGGTGTGCAGAGGAGATTCACTAGGTTAATCCCAGAGCTGAAGGGGCTGGATTACGAGGAGAGGTTGAGTAGACTGGGACTGTACTCGTTGGAATTTAGAAGGATGAGGGGGGATCTTATAGAAACATATACAATTATGAAGGGAATAGATAGGATAGATGCGGGCAGGTTGTTTCCACTGGTGGGTGAAAGCAGAACGAGGGGGCCTCAAAATAAGGGGAAGTTGATTTAGGACTGAGTTTAGAAGGAACTTCTTCACCCAAAGGGTTGTGAATCTATGGAATTCCTTGCCCAGTGAAGCAGTAGAGGCTCCTTCATTAAATATTTTTAAGATAAAGATAGATAGTTTTTTGAAGAATAAAGGGTTATGGTGTTCGGGCCGGAAAGTGGACACAGTTCCTCCCTAGCATCCTCGTCTCAGCACAGCTTCAGCCAGTGATTCAAATCACAGCCTCCGAATAGCAGAAATTGTTGGGACAGAAATAACAATTAGCAGCCCTGGGAACCCAGGGCAGGGACCCCCGGATGTATGTGGACGCGGTGTTTGGGGGCCAGCATTGTACAATGCTGAATGACACCGGGGCAGCCATGTCCATTACAGATTTACCCTTGCCGACAACTAATCATAGTATGCAACTGCAGGGAGTGACTGAAGGAACACGAACGGCAATTTTAAGTGAACCGATAGTTTTAGAAATAGGGGGTCAGGCAGAACAGGTTCAAATTTGGAAATGCTCGACTGGAGAAGGCAGGATTCTGGAGATAGATTTATTAGAGCAGCTGGGTTCTAGAACAGATTAATTGACACAAAGGCAGCCTCCATAACATGGAAAAAAACGTACAAACGGGACCGGTGGGGGCAACGGAAAGGATGTACAATCTCCCGGGTAGCGACTATTTGGCCCAGTTGAGAGAAGGGAACTGTCTGGGGAAACCTAGCCTCCCAATACCCTCAGGTCTGGGCCACACACAAGCAGGATTGAGGTTATCTTTCCTTCACCCCCATAGCAATCCTTGGAGGAGTTCACCCTCCATACAATCAGTATCCTGTTAAACTGGAAGCATTGGAAGCCGTCAAAGGCATCATTGCTGCTCTGGAACAGCAACGGATTGTAACTAAAACTTCCTCCTGTACTAATTCACCTATATGGCCCGTTAAAAAAACGGATGGCAGCTACCGACTGACCATCGACTACACAGTTCTAAATAGACATGCAACCAGGGAATACCCCCATAGTAGCAAACCCGGCAAGTATTCTTAATACTATAGGGCCGGAACACTTGATATTTACAGTTCTAGACACAGCTAACGGGTTTTGGTCAATCCCCGTGGCTGAGGAGCATCAGTACAAGTTTGCTTTTACAGTGGGGAACCAGCAGTGCACCTGGACCCGCTGACCAGAAGGGTACCACATTAGCCCCGCTATATTTCATAAGCATATGGCCCAGATAATTGAACCCCTACATTGTGTCGCGACCACTATTTTACAATACGTGGATGATATTTTAATCGCCTCAAACAGTTCAGCATCACACTGCCTGGCCCTCCACAGGCATGCACCGATGTGTGCGGGCTTTGGCGTGCGCTTCATGGGCAATAAATGTATCAGAACCTATCACCCCGATGGGTAAGATAATCCTCCATAGCCCTCATACTATTGTTCAACTCTTAGAGGCTGGAAGACTGAAGGGTGTCTCGGATAGTAGACGCTCAAAGTGGGAAACTAATATTTTACCTGGGGACAGACACGTGGAAATTTGTACAGATATGAGGGAAAATCCCACGATGACGAACGGAGCATGAATACATTGTGGAAGTAGAGGAGGACACTAGTGGAGGCTTGGCGGAAGGGCCACTGATGGCAGAGGGAGTGAGCAATTTATATGTGGATGGAGCAAGGAAGTATTTGGAGGAGAGCCCCATACAGCATGGGCTGTAGTGGATAGTGAAGGTGAGTTGATTGCAGGAGAACAGATCTCAGGGAACTACTCCCCACAGATAGCTGAATTAATAGCTTTAACAAGGGCCCTGGAATGGGTGAAGGGAAAGCGAATCAATGTGTACACGGACAGTAGGTACACTTTTGGTGTAGTTCATGACTACATGCCGGTTGGAGTAGGTGAGGGTTTGTGACCTCCAGCGGAGGACACATACAGCATGAGAATTTAATCAGGGACTTGATCCTGGCCGCCCGACAGCCCTTAGAAGCAGCCGTGATTAGCCCATCGGAGAACTGAGAATTCTGCTCAGCAAGGTAACAGTTGGGCTGATCAGGCAGCGAAAGACCTATTAGAGGAGGAATGGGTGGGGATGCAGACTCCGGGAATAGCAGCCGTGAAGGCCGCAGGCAATGCTGATATTGACGTAGGGCAGGTGCAAGTGGAGGAAAAGGAGGAGTGGAGAAATAACGGGGGGCGGATAGGCCATAATGGAATATGGAGGAGAGAGAGAAAGATAATAGCCCCCGATGCCGTGCAACAATCCCTGTTAGACATATACCATGGACAAGCGCACACAGGGAGAGACAATATGATCAAACTATTAAAGGAATGTTGGTGGTGGAAGGGAATGGGCAGGGATGTGACCAAATTCTGCCAGCGATGCATACAGTGCACCCTGGTGGAACCAGGCCGTCCCTGCAAGATAAAAATGGAAGTCAACCCCGGCCCAAAGGACCATGGGGAAATTTGCAATTGGATTTTACTGGGCCTTTGCCTCGGGTACAGGGTAAAACATACTGTTTGGTGATTCACCTGGTGAGTGGAAGCATTCCCATGTAAGGACGCCACCGCTAGTACTGTGGCTTTGATATTGGCTAATGAAATAATACCAAGGTGGGGGTGCCATTTCAACTGGATTCTGACCAAGGGGCCTATTTCACAGGAAATGTCATGAGGGAGGCTTGTAAGGTTTTGGGGATCCGGCAAAGGTTCCACATCCCATACCATCCTCAAAGCTCGGGAATGATAGAGCGGATGAATCGGACCTTAAAAAACAGCCTGGCCAAAGCTATATTGCAGGAAGGGAATAATTGGGTACGGGCCCTGCCGGCAATATTGTTGCGTCAAAGAGCCATCCCTGCCCGGGGGACGGGTCTAACCCCTTTGAGTTAATGACAGGAAGAGCAATGCACCTCCCAGAGGATGTGATAATTGGAGGGGCGGAACTCGAGATGAGCAAAGGAACTGTACTCCAATGCATGCAAGATCTGGTGAACCGCCTGCATGCCCTTAAGGGTCAGGTAATTGCACAGCAACAACATAGAGATTGGACCTAACTGACTGGAAAGGATACCCCAAAACTACCAACACCAGGGGATAGGGTAATGGTCAAACTCATGACTGGTAAAAAGGGACTTGGGGTTCGATGGGAGGGACCCTACGCAGTAATCATTGCTGGACAAGCATGTGCCTTCATAGACGAGAAACCCAGTCCGCGTTGGTGGCAATGGACGCAGTTGAAATCATACCCACATGAGTAGTCCCCTAGTGACAAGGATTGAGAGAACCCTCCAGTGGGTCGGCGAACCCAAGGAGCGGGGGGTAAAGAACAAAGAACAAAGAAAATTACAGCACAAGAACCGGCCCTTCGGCCATCCCAGCCTGCGCCGATCCAGATCCTTTATCTAAACCAGTCTTCTATTTTCCAAGGATCTACTTCCCTCTGTTCCCCGCCCGCTCATATATCTGTTTAGATGCATCTTAAATGATGCTATCGTGCCCGCCTCTACCACCTCCGCTGGCAAAGCGTTCCAGGCACCCACCACCCTCTGCGTAAAAAAATTTCCATGCACATCTCCCTTAAACTTTCCCCCTCTCACCTTGAAATCGTGGCCCATTGTAATTGACACCCCCACTCTTGGAAAAAGCTTGTTGCTATCCACCCTGTCCATACCTCTCATAATTTTGTAGACCTCAATCAGGTCCCCCCTCAACCTCCGTCTTTCCAACGAAAACAATCCTAATCTACTCAACCTTTCTTCATAGCTAGCACCCTCCATACCAGTCAACATCCTGGTGAACCTCCTCTGCACCCTCTCTAAAGTATCAACATCCTTCTGGTAATGTGGCGACCAGAACTGCACGCAGTATTCCAAATGTGGCCTAACCAAAGTCCTATACAACTGTAACGTGACCTGCCGACTCTTGTACTCAATACCCCGTTCGATGAAGGCAAGCATGCTGTATGCTGTTGTGGCACTTGTAATGGGACTTATCTGGATTTGTAGATGGGCCACCAGAGTGGTTCAGGATATTGGACAAATGCGAGGAAGGAGTGAAGATGATGCGAATGATATCATGCTAATTGAGCGCCGGAAGGTGTTTGTTTATTCCCATAGGATTCTATTGCCAGTACACGTTGGAGCCCCACTTCATTTTTGGTTGCAGCCATCAACATCGACCAGCTCACCAGGGATGGGAAAGCGCCGGATAGAAGAGCCAATGATCGCATGTATATTAATGTTACGCGGGTGCGTCGGGCTGCTGTAAATGTTATGAGAGATGCAAAGGGGAGGAGTGGTATAGGTTGTTATTATGATGGGACTCAGGATGTATGCACAAACAGGATTCTCTACGTCCGTGCGGGGCAGCTCATACGAATTACTTGCAATTCCGAAATACCTGGGCCCTATATCAGTTGGGAACCCAGGATCAAGGGAATTACAGGTGATACGGAAAGCTGGGATGCAGGTCCTTTGCCTCCAGGCAAGATGACACTGTTTTTTAAAATGACCGATCAGAGAACGTTAAATGTCATCGATGGCCCAAGTCGCCCAATTGTGAAATATAAAGTAATAGGGGACCATCTGGAAATTCACTGCACAGATCCCTGCCAGGCACCTAACCATACTGAAAATCATGAGATGATATGTGATAGATTAACAGCTTTGTATCAGGGAAGTGCAGTAGGCAGCCAGTCAGCGCAGGAGTCCGAGAATCAGGTGGGGTATTGTAGGAAGCAGGGACCCCACTGGATATGGGTGGGGACCAGGCAGAAGCCTACCACCACCGACTCGAGTACAACCATGAGTTCAAGGACAACCCCTGAGCCAGAATATGACGAGCATAT
Organism: Scyliorhinus torazame; assembly: GCF_047496885.1. NCBI lineage: Eukaryota > Metazoa > Chordata > Chondrichthyes > Carcharhiniformes > Scyliorhinidae > Scyliorhinus > Scyliorhinus torazame. The sequence goes on along the minus strand of NC_092707.1, from coordinate 98,907,725 downwards.
CACTAGCCACACGATGGGAAAACCCCTCTAATGAATTGGCGACGATAGTACCTGGATATGAACATGTGAACGTTATGGTTAATCTCACCAGTCTACACTTACCAGCCTATTGCTATGGGCAAGGATTGTTTGTAGCCTTGGAGAGGGAGATTTTGGATGGGAGTGGATTGGCACCACGTAAGCGACGACAGAGAGGCATAGTGGAACTGGCAGTTGGAGGTTATGGGGCAGGAGTTTCGACTGTCAATGCCCTTGACATTGCTGAGATAAGTGTGGAGATTGAGGTTATGAAAAGGCAAATGAGAGCTGCAGTTAAGAACATATACCAGGATGCCGAAACGGCTACAGACCTTAGCCAGCACGTCAATCAGCTTGTGTGGAGAGAACTTAAACAGTTGCAACCATATCAGACCACGATTAATGAGTTAATTGATAGACAGAGTGCTATCTCGAAGGAGGTGTGCCGCGTGCAGGCATGTAATATGTATGCAACATACTTATTACAAAGTCTTCACGCCAACCTACTCCAGCTGGCTGCACACCGAGTACCTGATTGGATGAGCAATGATCAAATGATGGCTTGGGTCAAAACTGCCCACCAAGCTCCTGAACACCGGAGGGAGTTGACATTGACCAGTCGCGTTCCATTTGCCAATGATAACCACACCCTCATAGTGGGAATGGTGTTGCATATTCCCAGGGCAGGGGAGAACAGTACTCATGAACTTCTTCAGGTGAGTAACTTGGGACACTATGGGAATGGTGTGTTAGTTAAACTGAAGGATGCCCCTCCACATGCAATCCAAAGGGCAGGTGTGATATTCTCTATCGACTTCCGGATATGCAAAGGGGGTGGGGGAAATAACTGGTTGTGCCCAGAGAGAGCCATTAGTACGGAAGATTACTGTGGATATACTACGTATGAGAACTGCACGTTAGCGGTCGAATTAACCAATCAGACTGTGTTTAATCATGCTCAATACTTGGACAACTACTACAGTGTGACGGCATACCACAATTATACCAAGCATGGCATTGTGTGTGAATTGCCTGGACATAATGTTATTCCAACCAATTTACCTGAGTCTATTACCATTGGCCGACATGTACTGGCTCCATATAGGGATGTGTCTATCGTGGAAGCAGATGACCGCGAGCGAACTGACGATGACCAACAGATTCACCGATACGTCCAGAAGGGACTTCCACGCATCCCGCACTTGCGGGCCGACTGGGAAGGACTTAAGAAGGAGGCAACGCAAATTGACCACCTCTGGAGCAAGGAGCGGGAGCTCATCCAGACTCACGCTGAGAAGGCTACGGAACTGTTTCAATCACAGAACTTTTTCTCTAAAGTATGGAATTGGGAACTGAATACCAATATCCATCCATGGATATGTATTATATCACACGTTGTAATTTTGCAGCTATTTATATTGCTTGTCTTTTTTATCATGCTCTGTTGCTTCAGACGCCGCATTAGGGAATGGTAGACAGACTGTCACCCCCTCATTAAAAAGGAACTGTTACGGCTCTTGCCTGTTGTCCATTCCACACCCAGGCCAGACTCCGTCAAATTCTGTATGTCTCTTTAATGGCCTGTTCTTGGGCAAGCCAAGGGCCAAAAGGGAGGATTGAAGGAGGTGTTCAATGATGATACCTTTTAAACACTAAATAGTTAGCATCCACTAGATCAGTTTTACAAAAATTACTTTATTAAGGATTGGGATGAATTATAGGAAGAGTACCGAGTAATCATTATTAACCATTAAACATGTATTTTTCGGACATAGCAGTAATAAGTAATCAATAGTGAAACAATCCAGGGTGCTGGTTCTGTTGTTCTGTTTCTCACAGACAAACAGCACAGGATGTTATGATTGTACATAGCTGTCAGGATGAGGATCCTGGCATCAATCATGGGTTGCTTGCAATTCTATTGGTTGAAGTTTAAACATTGCTTGCAATTCTATGGGTGAAGTTTAAACATTGCTTGCGATTCTATTGGGTGAGTTTAAACATAGCAGCTTCAGGGATTGGATCACATTCAACTGGGTGGGCTATTGATTTTTGAATGTTGTATATGTGTTGAGTTTGTGTCTTTGTTCTGTAGAAAGACCTTGGCAGCTTTCCAGGTCTTATCTCTCATGTACATGAAATCAAGCTTGTAGACTATTAAACCATCTTCAGATTGTTGATGTGTCTGCTGCTCTTTGTACTGAGTTGAGCCACAGGAGAAAAGCCCACGTGGAAGCCGACTCAATACACAGGCCTTGAAACCGTTCTTACAGTGGTCTCTCTTTATTTGCCATGTCCTGCTTTGTTTCACTTCTCGTGTCTGCGGTTTGAGATCTCCTCTCTTGGCTCTTGCTACTTTTGTTGTCTTTTTGGCTTCTTTGCTGGCTCGTGGCATTTCCTCGGGTGGGGTGCAGAGGGTGGGGGGTTTCTGTTGGCTTGGTGGCCGATTTTCGAGGTAAAAGGTCCGAAGTTGCAGTTTCTCGGTGAAAGCCACCTTTCGTGCGACTGGTCAGCAAATCACCACCACCAGAAGTCTTATGAAGAGGGATTGAGTAGTTTAAGCATATACTTTCTCGATTTTAGGAAAATGAAAGGAGATCTAATTGAGATATATAAGATGATAAGAGGTATTGACAAAGTAGACGTAGAATGGATGTTTCCTCTTTTGGGTCAACCTAGAATGAGAGGTCACAGTTTTAGGATAAGGGGTAGCAGGCTTAAAACAGAGATGAGGATTAATTACTTTTCCCAAAGGGTCACGAATCTGTGGAATTCACCACCCCAGAGTGCGGTGGATGCTAGGACTTTGAGTAAATTTAAGGAGGAGACTGACAGATTTTTGATCAGTGATGGGTTGAAGGGTTATGGAGGATGGGCAGGAAAGTAGATATGAGGCCGAGATAAGATTAGCCAAGATTGAATTGAATGGTGAAGTGGGGTCGAGGGGCGAATTGCCTACTCCTGCTACTAGTTTTTTTGTTCTTATTGCCAGGATTTTATTGGGGCACGTTCAAATGCAAGGAAGGTTGTGGGACGTGGACTGGGGTGGGGAGCAAACCGGCCTCAGCTGTTTCTGGAAGCTTTAATGGATTTTACTGGGCTCATTCTGCAAGGTGGCGCCGGAGCGTGGCGACTCTCTGCGAGCTCTCCCAAACAGATCCTCTTTTTACATCTCTTATAATCGTACTACTCTATTACAACTTAATTCTAACACTAACATTATCACAAAGCTTTCTCTTTTATCTTTCTTGCAGGTTTGAAGATTGTCCGAGGCCAGTGGAGGAGACCTTTTGACCCGACTCGACCTGACCTGGCTGCACTCCTGATGACCTGGCCCGACCTGGAAGCATCACAGCCTGGTATGGCAACGGCTCGGCCCAAGGCCACAAGAAACTACAGAGAGTCGTGAACACAGCCCAGTCCATCACACGAACCTGCCTCCCATCCATTGACTCCATCTATACCTCCCGCTGCCTAGGGAAAACGGGCAGCATAATCAAAGACCCCTCCCACCCGGCTTACTCACTCTTCCAACATCTTCCATTGGGCAGGAGATTCAAAAGTCTGTTAACACGCACGAACTGACTCAAAAAGCAGCTTCTTCCCCACTGTTACCAGACTCCTAAACGACCCTCTGATGGACTGATCTGGTCTACACTCCTGTATGCTTCACCCGATGCCGGTGTCTATGTAGTTACATTGTGGACCTTCTGGTGCCCTTTTATGTATTTTCTTATTTTCTTTTCTTTTCATGTACTAAATGATCTGTTTGAGCTGCTCACAGAAAAATACTTTTCACTGTACCTCGGTATACGTGACAATAAACAGATCCATTCCAATTTTATGTCCACCAGATAGCCAATGAGGTGCAGTCACGGCTCCTGTCCCTTTAAGGAATTAGATCCCACCTCTAAGGGCAGCCAGCCAATCGGAGGGTGCTTCTGCCCCAACAGCACCGTTGAGAATGGTGGCCGCAAAAGGGAGACAACTGAATGTTAACGTGCGATGACTATTATGGGTGATAATGATGCCCCCAGTGGAGGGGGAGGCAGAGATAGTGGCGGCAATGGACGCAGAGAAGGCATTTGATAGGGTGGAGTGGGAGTATTTATGGGAAGTGTTAAGGAGGTTTGGGTTTGGGAACGGGTTTATTAGCTGGGTTAGACTTCTTTATGGGGCTCCAACGGCAAGCATAGTTACAGGTCGACATAGATCGGAGTATTTCCGACTATATAGGGGAACAAGACAGGGATGCCCGCTGTCTCCATTGTTGTTCGCGTTGGCAATTGAACCTCTGGCCATGGCGTTGAGAGACTCCAGGAAATGGAGAGGGGTGATTAGAGGGGGAGAAGAACACCGAGTCTCGTTATACGCGGATGACCTATTGTTATACGTGTCGGACCCAGCGGGGGGGGATGATAGAGGTTATGCGAATTTTGAGGGGGTTCGGGGATTTCTCGGGGTATAGGCTAAACATGGGGAAGAGTGAATTATTTGTGATACATCCAGGGGACCAGAGTAGAGAGATAGAAGGCTTGCCTCTAAGGAAAGTGGAAAGAAACTTCCGATACCTGGGGATTCAGATCGCTAGGAGCTGGGGAACCTTGCACAGACTTAATCTGACACGGCTGGTAGAACAAATGGAGGAGGACTTCAAGAGGTGGGACATGCAGCCTCTATCGCTGGCGGGCAGGGTGCAAGCAATTAAGATGATGGTCCTCCCGAGGTTCTTATTTGTATTTCAATGTCTCCCTATACTAATCACCAAGACCTTTTTTAATAAAATAGACAGGAGCATCACGAGCTTCGTGTGGGCAGGGAAAGTTCCGAGAGTAAGGAGGGGGTTCCTTCAGCGTAGTAGGGACAGAGGAGGATTGGCACTACCGAACTTGGGCGATCACTATTGGGCCGCCAATGTGGCAATGCTACGTAAATGGATGATGGAGGGTGAGGGAGCGGCGTGGAAAAGACTGGAGAGAAAGTCCTGTAAAGGGACGAGTTTAGAGGCGCTGGTGACGGCGCCGCAACCGTTCTCACCTAAAAAGTTTACCACGAACCCGGTGGTGGCGGCAACATTGAATATCTGGGGACAGTGGAGGCGACAGAGAGGGGTGCGGGGAGCCCTGGTGGGGTCCCCAATCAGGAACAACCATAGGTTCGCCCCAGGAAGAATGGATGGAGGATTTCAGAGCTGGTACCAGTTGGGAATTAGGAGGGTGGGAGATTTATTTATAGATGGGACTTTTGAGAGCTTAGGAGCATTGGAGGAAAAGTATAAGTTGCCCCGGGGAAATTTCTTGAGATATATGCAGGTGAGGGCGTTTACTAGACAACAGGTGAGGGAATTTCCGCGGCTCCCGACACAGGGGATACAGGACAGGGTGCTTTCAGGGGTGTGGGTGGGAGAGGGCAAGGTGTCAGAGATTTACCGAGAGATGAGGGAAGAGGGGGAGGAGTCGGTGGGCGAACTAAAAGGAAAGTGGGAAGAAGAACTAGGGCAGGAGATAGAGGAGGGTATGTGGGCTGATGCCCTAAGCAGGGTAAATTCCTCTTCCTTATGCGCCAGGCTTAGCCTGATTCAATTTAAGGTGCTACATAGAGCACACATAACGGGAGCAAGATTGAGCAGGTTCTTTGGAGTGGAGGACAAATGTGGGAGGTGTGGCGGGAGCCCGGCAAACCACGCACATATGTTTTGGGCGTGCCCGGCACTGGAAGGGTATTGGAAGGGAGTGACGGGAGTGATTTCCCAGGTGGTGAAGGCCCGGGTCAAACCAGGCTGGGGGTTAGCTCTATTTGGAGTTGCGGAAGAGCCGGGAGTGCAGGAGGCGCAAGAGGCCGACGTTGTGGCCTTTGCGTCCCTAGTAGCCTGGCGCAGGATCCTACTCATGTGGAAGGAGGCGAAACCCCCCGGACTGGAGGCCTGGGTAAACAATATGGCGGGGTTCATTAAACTGGAGCAGATAAAGTTTGCCCTGAGAGGATCGGCTCAAGGGTTCACCAGGCGGTGGCAGCCATTTCTCGACTACCTAGGGGAACGTTAGAGGGAAGACAGATGACCAGCAGCAGCAACCCAGGGGGAAGGGGGGGGGGGGGAGGGGGGGGAGGGGGGGGGGTGGGGGGAGGGGGGGGTTTAGTTTAGGTTAGGTCAAAAGATAATGGGGTTTTGTTACTTGTGTATTGTTAAAAATTTCTGTATTGTTATTGTTGCGTTTGCTTTGTAAGAGGGGAAAAAATGTTGTTTGGGAAAAAATTTTCAATAAAATATATTTTTAAAAAATATATTGAGTATGGTGGCCGCAGCACCCAGCCTGGACGGCACTCTCAGAACAAAGTACATGGGGTTCGGGACTGGCAAAGGAGGTGGGGTGGTTGGTGAGGGCAGCAGGAGGATGTTGCTCTGGGGGCCAGCCATGTGTCACAGAGTTCCCAGTCAGGAGAGCACCCATCCTGAACCCACAGGATAGGTACTAGTGTCCACTAGTCTCCCAGTCTGGCAGTCTCCCAGATGGCGGAGGGCACACCTGCTGCTGGTAAAATGCAAGGAAGAGGCCCATAATTGGACATTTAAGTAGCACAATTGGCTCTGGGCAGAAGGGTCATCCATCCGCCTGTCATCTTCCCGGAGTCTGCACGTTGTCTACGTGTGTTTCCTCTGGGTGCTCTGGTTTCCTCCTACGTCCAAAGATGTGCAGGTTAGGTGTACTGGCCATTATAAATAGCCCTTAGTGTCCAAAAGGGGTGGGGTTACTGCGTTATGGGGATAGGGTGGAGGTGCCGGCTTGAGTAGGGTTCTCTTTCCAGTGGCCGGTGCAGACTCAATGGGCTGAATGGCCTCCGTCTGCACTGTAGATTCTATGATCTATACCCTTCTGCAATGTCTCCTGCAGGTAATCAAACATTAGCTGTCAATGCTTCCTCACTTTTAATCCTCGTCATTCCTTTCGTTTTAGAAGCAAAAGAACAATTCCTTGGCACACAGTGTTGGATATCTCTGCCTATGTTCATCCCCGGAACCACCCATCCCATTTCTACTCAATATTTATCGGTGTTTTATTTTGCTCTAATATGAACTGATGTTGTTTGGATTTGGATACGGTCAGAGAAACACGCATCACAAACAACTGAACAGCTTCCCCACACACAGTGCACCATCTCATTACTATCCAGACAGCACCTCTGCATCGAGCAGGCTCGGCTGCCTGCAGCAGGCTGTGGCCTTGAATACTTTGGCCGCATTTGTCATGTTCAGTCCTTCTTAAATTAAAATGAAAAAGTAAATTGCAGACTTGAAATGGACAAGCGCACATTTCTTGTTATAATGAATACAACTGAGACTGATATTCATGTCTGTGTTTGGCTCCGTGACACCTGATTCTATTAAAATCAAAGAGGATTTCAGCAGATATTCACATAGTGTCTGAAAGAGGTTACTTGCAACAGATGAAGAGGTCTCTTTACAGTAATGGAGATGTTTTAATCAGCTGTTATGCAAATTTGTTGTTTTCTTAACACACCGAGAATGTCTTCACTCAATTGGAGCTGCAAAAATATTTACTTTACATTACAATTCCTCCTGAGCCTTCAGTGACAGGAACTGACCCAGACATATACGGGTGGCTGGGAGGGCAGCTTTGGATTTGGATTTTGTTTATTGTCACGTGTACCGAGGTACAGTGAAAAGTATTTTTCTGCGAGCAGCTCAACAGGTTATTAAGTACATGAAAAGAAAAGGAAATAAAATAAATTACATGATAGGGCAACACAAGGTACACAATGTAACTACATAACACCGGCAATGGGTGAAGCATAGAGGGGTGTAATGTTAATCAGGTCAGTCCATAAGAGGGTCATTTAGGAGTCTGGTAACAGCGGGCAAGAAGCTGTTTTTGAGTCTATTCGTGCGTGTTCTCAGACTTCCGTCACTCCTGCCCGATGGGAGAAGTTGGAAGAGTGAGTAAGTTGGGTGGAAGGGGTCTGAGATTATGCTGCCCGCTTTCCCCAGGCAGCAGGATGTGGAGATGGAGTCAATGGAATTGGAGCTGGTGAAGATTCAGGAGAAGTGGGTGGGGGAGCTGGGAGGGGAGATAAACTGGGGCGTATGGAGTGAGGTGCTATGAAGGGTAAATTCGACCTCCTCATGCGCCGACACCTTACTCTCGCCAACTCCTCTCTTTGACACCTGCAGTCCTGCAGTCTTAGGGGTGGGAAAGTACGGAACCTGCTTCCTAACATAATCCAGTGCCTGTAAGTACAGGAACCCATTGCCACTGGGCAGCTCATGCTCCTCTTCCAATTCCTCTAGGCTCGGAAAGCTGCCCCCCACAAATAGGTCCCCAAACCGCTTGATTCCCGACTGCCACCACCCCCGGAACCCCATGTCCAAACCCCCCTGTGCAAATCTATGATTCCTACAGATTGGTGCCCAAACCGAGGCACTTTCCAAGCTCAAGTGCTGCCGCCACTGTCCCCACATCCTCTGGACCGCCACCACTACCGGACATGTGGAGTACCTGGCCAGCGAGAACGGCAGAGGCGCCGTCAACAGTGCTCCTAAGCAAGTGCTTACAAGAGGCTGCCTCCATCCGCTCCCACACACCCACCCCTCCCCCACTACCCATCTCCTCAGCATGGCTATATTAGCTCCCAGTAGTAGTTCATTAAATTTGGTGAAGCCAGCCTAACCCCATCCACCCCCCCCCCCCCCACCTCCAAAATGTCCCTGCTGCAGCAGCACTTTCTTTATCCGCGGGGATTTCCCTGCCCAAACAAACTCCGAAATCAGGGCATTAATTTTCCTAAAAAAGGCGATTGGAATAAAAATCGGAAGGTTCTGAAAAACAAATAAAAACCTTGGAAGCACCTTCATCTTCACGGTCTGCACCCGCCCTGCCAGCATCAGCGGGAGCATGCCCCATCTCTTAAAATCCCCCTTCATCTGCTCTACCAACCACATCAGATTCAATTTGTGAAGTTGTTCCCATCCCCGCGCCACCTGGATGCCCAAGTTCATCCGCACCACTTTAAATGGTAGCTCGCCCGGCCTCCACTCCTATCCCCTTGCTTGGGTCAGAAAGCATCCCACCCCCCCCCCGGGTCTGCTTGCAAGACCCCCAGTGTGGTGCGTGGTCAGAGACCACAATTGCCGAATACCCTGAGTCAACCACCCCCGCCAGCAGAGTCTTATCCACCACAAAGTAACCGATCCGCAAGTACACCCTGTGGACATGGGAGGAGTGCAAAAATTATTTCACCCTCGGCCTCTGAAACTTCCACAGATCCATGGACCCCTTCAGCTCCTTCGCCACCACCGACACCCCGACCACAGACTCGACCGATCCAATCTCGGCTCGATAACCGTATTAAAATCCCCATCCCCATAATCAACCAGTGAGAGTTCAGGTCAGGTATCCTCCCCAACACCCGCCTCATGAATTCAACATCGTCCCAATTTGGGCATACACATTCACGAGGACCACTGGCATTCCCTCCAATTTCCTACTCACCATCACAAACCTTCTCCCCGGATCTGCCACTATATTCCCCAGCTCAAACACTACCTGCTTATTTATCAGCACCGCCCCCCCCCCCCCCCCCCCACTCCCCCCCTCCCACCCCCACATCTTCATATCGAACCCTGAGTGAACCCTGTCCTACCCACCCCTTCCTCAGCCTAGCTGGCCCAATCTTCCCCCAAACAAAACAATAATCCAATCCCCCTCTAAAACGCTAACCAGCTGTTCACCCCCCACTGCGCTCCCATGAAATAGCTCATCCAGCTAGCCTTGCAGCAACCGCCCATGGTGCCAAGCATCCTACCCCCCAGTGATTCCACCCCCCCGCCCCCCACTCGCGCACTTCCATAGTGCAAACAACAATAACAATGAAAAGAAGAAAAAAAGGTGCACTCACTCTCCACAGTCCTCGGGCCTCCCACTAAAGAACCCCGGAAAAATGCTAAAAACAGCCCCTGAGAGAAGGGAGGTTCTCCCCTGACCATCACCCAAAAAAGAACACAAAGCAGTACAACAAAAAGAGGGGCAGGGAGAACCAACACCAGCTCATACATTATGAGCAGCACGGTAGCGCAGTGGTTAGCACTGTTGCTTCACAGCGCCAGGGACCTGGGTTCGATTCCCGGCTTGGGCTACTGTCTGTGCTGAGTCTGCACGTTTTCCCCGTGTCTGCGTGTGTTTCCTCCGGGTGCTCCGGTTTCCTCCCACAAGTCCTGAAAGATGTGCTGTTAGGTGAATTGGACATTCTGAATTATCCCTCAGTGTACCTGAACAGACGCCGAAGTGTGGCGACTAAAGGATTTTCACAGTAACTTCATTGCAGTGTTAATGTAAGCCTACTTGGGACACTAATAAAGATTATTATTATTTCTCCAATGTTCACTGTCCTCCCTCTCCTGCCAGTTCAATGTCTCTCAAAACCTCTGTTGCCTCCTCTGGTGTTAGAAAATAATACTTGCGGTCGTTGTGCGTCACCCAAAAGCAGGCCGGGTACAGCAGTCCAACCTTCTGAAAGAGGGCAGCCTTGATGCGGTTGAATCCATCTCACCTCTTTGCCAGTTCCGCGCCCAGGTCCTGATATACCCGGAGCTCGTTACCTTCCCACGTACATCTCCTTGTCTGCCTGGCCCACTGAAAGATCTTGGGCGCGATTCTCCGCTCCCGCGCCTGGGTCGCCAAATGTTCCCGCGACGCTGGTCCGAAGCCCTCCCGCGATTCGCCCAAGCAGCGAGAACGGCCCCGTTGAGTTCCGCGCGGCGCAGGCCGGAGAATCGCCGAGACACCCAAAATGGCGATTCTCCGGCACTCCTGCTATTCTCAGGCCCGAATGGGCCGAGCGGCCAGCCCAAAACGGCGGGTTCCCCCCGGCGCCGTCCACACCAGGGGCGAAATTCTCCGTTATCGGCGGAAAGTCCGCCGATCGGCGCAGAAAACGGCGCAAATCCGACTTGCGTCATGTCGGAAAAATGGGTTGAAAGTCTCCGGTCCGAAATGGGCTAGCAGTGACGTAACGGGATCCGCGCTTGCGCAGTGGTTCACGTCATGCAGCGCCATACGCGCCGCACGGCGTGACGGCTCATAAGGCCGCGCAGCTCCCCCCCACCCGACCGGAACACCCGACCGGAACACCCGACTGGATGGCTGGCCGCCGCTCAGCCCCGAGGTTCGAGTCACGGGATGTGGAGGCGCTCCTGGACGCGGTGGAGCAGAGGAGGGATGCCCTGTATCCCGGGCACGGCCGCAGAGTTGCCCCACGCCACAGCCGGCGTCTGTGGAGGGAAGTGGCAGAGGCCGTCACCGCTGCGGCCCTGACACCACGGACAGGCACCCAGTGCCACAAGAAGGTGAACGACTTTGTCAGAGCAGGCAGGGTGAGCCTCCCCATATCCCCCCTCCCCCATATCCCCCCTCCCCCATATCCTCCTCCCCCATATCCCCCCTCCCCCATATCCCCCCTCCCCCATATCCCCCCTTCCCCCATATCCCCCCATCTCCATATCCCCCTCTCCCATATCCCCCCTCCCCCATATCCCCCCTCCCCCATATCCCCCCTCCCCCATATCCCCCCTCCCCATATCCCCCCTCCCCCATATCCCCCTCCCCCATATCCCCCTCCCCATATCCCCCCTTCCCCCATATCCCCCCATATCCCCTCTCCCCCATATCCCCCCTCCCCATATCCCCCCTCCCCCATATCCCCCTTCCCCCATATCCCCCGCCCCATATCCCCCTCCCCATATCCCCCCATCCCCCATATCCCCCCTCCCCCATATCCCCCATATCCCCCCTCCCCCATATCCCCCCTCCCCCATATCCCCCCTCCCCCATATCCCCAAGTGAATCCAGCCCTAACCTTAACCTCTGCAATGCACGCGCAACCGATGGCGTGCATTCATATACCTGCCTAACACTGTTGCCTTTTACCCCTGCCACCCCCCCCCCCCCCCCCACAGGAGAAGCGCGCACAAAACAATAGGGAGCATGTGAGGACTGGAGGAGACCCCACTGATGAGAGGCCACTGACCGAACACGAGGAAAGGGCCCTGGAACTGGCTGGCGGACCTGACGACCGGGAGGTTGCTGATGCAGAGGTCGGGGGCGTACTAGCAAGTGAGCCACCGACAGCCCGTCCCCATATCCCCTCTCCCCTATATCCACCTCCCCCATCTCACCTGATCACGGCCTGATGTCTAACCATGCATGCTTCATTGTGTATCGCAGGACCAAACGCCCATCCCCGCAGATGCAGACCGCCCGCAGGATGCCCCTCGGAGGCCACGGGAGACGGAGAGACACGGACCCTCCAGCATGCGACGCCCGCAGGATGCCCCTCGGAGGTCACGGGAGACGGAGGGACCCGGATCCTCCAGCATGCGACACCCGCAGGATGCCCCTCGCACACCACGGGAGACGGAGAGACCTGGAGCACCAGGGAGACGACACCCCCGTCACGTGCGGGAGCGACCACCCAGCGATGAGGGGAGCAGCCACAGGCCCCCGTCACTTCAGAGCCAGGACACCACTACCCAGGACACCACTACCCAGGACACCACTACCCAGGACACCACTACCCAGGACACCCCTACCCAGGACAGCACTACCCAGGAAGACAAAATACCGGACAGTGACTCAGAGTGGATGGGTGGAGACGAACCCCCACCCCAAAGTGCCATGGACTCAGAATGGGACGAAGAGCACGAAACAACGCCACTGCTGTCACCAACAACCTCCACCATCGCAGAAACACTCACCTCGGTTGGGCACTTTAGTGATGAGGCGTCTGCTACACTCACTGGTGCGCACAACACAGCCGTCCCGGTACAGCAGGTGGAGGTTGGAGCAGCAGAGGGGCTGGGCGGCCGGAGGGCAGCCCAGCCCAAGCGAACATCTGCCGCCCAGATGGATCCCGGGTTCCTGGAGTTACCACACCCACACATAGATCCGATGCAACCACCGACCCGGAGACGAGCGAAGAGGGTGACGGCCGGCTTGCGGCGGCTGCAGTCGCAGGTGGAGGAGTCCACCCGTGTCCAGGAGCTGGGAGTGGTGCCGGTCATGCGTGCCACCCAGGCTGACACCGCACGGGTGGCGTCCGCGGTGGAGGCAATGGGTGCGACGGTGTCAGACATGGGGAACGGTTTGCGAGGCCTGGGGCTTTCCGTGCAGGTGGCGTCTGTGGCTCAGGACATGGCTGCCCTCTCACAGGAGGCCATGAGCCAGTGCCAGCGCCAGATGGCAGAGGCGCTCAACGCCATAGCCCAGTCTCTGCAGGCCATGGCCCAGTCTCAGCAGGCCATGGCCCAGTCTCAGCAGGCCATGGCCCAGTCTCTGCAGGCCATCGCTGAGGGCATCGGCGCCAGTGGCCATGTGCGAGCCGGTGTCGCATTTTCACAGACAGGGTTTGCCAACCCACTGGGCTCCAAGGCTGCAAACCTGCAGACCCCTGTCGATACCAGCACGGGCCTCCAGGACTGGCAGCGCCAGATGTCGGGGGGGGCGTCGGATGGCCAGTCCGTTCGCATCCCCACCCATGTAGAGGCCTGGGGGCCCTCGGGCACCCCGAGGGAGGAGGAGGTGGTGTGGTCCGTCCCGGCTCCCCCTGTAGGGGAGGCCCCGGAACACTGCGACACCTCGGACTCCCCCCCTTCCGTCCCAGGTCCATCGGGTGGGCAACGGGCAGGACAGGCTGGCAGCTCGCCATCCCAGTCGCCCGGGCCGCAGCCTGGCCCATCTAGGCCAGGACGCCCCAGGAAACTGCCGCCAAAGGGATCCAGTGTCAGAGGGCAGGAATCACAGGAGTCCACCTCCAGTTCTGCTGTACCGTCTGGGGAACCATGTAGACGTAGTCAAAGGGCCCGTAAGGCCAAACAATTAGACACTGAGTAAGTTGGCACGGGTGCAGGGCACAGATGAGTTTTAGGGGCTAGGGCACGTGCATGAACTCGTTTGGTTATTAAAGTCAATGTTACACCTACAGAAGCTGCCTTTGTGCTCTGTCCAAAGCGTGCGGGGGGTGTCATGTACGTTGAGCGCAAGTGTGTGTGTGAGGGGTGGTCTTACCTCAGCCCCAGGTGAGTCTGCCCCCTTCTCCCTGGGCCACCATCAACATCCCCCGGGCAGAGGACGGGACCGTGCGCTGCAGTGTCACAGCCGCATGCAGGGATGGTCCGGGTGGATGGTGGTACTGTGGCCATGGGTCAGACATAGTCCAACGATGTGGAGCCAGGAGCTCACCGCAGGGCGGGTTGTCATCATCCTCCATGGCCTGCAATAGACACGCGTCCACCCGCAACTGTGTGAGCCCGGCCCATTGTGCCGCAGGTGGATCGGCAATGGGGGGGGGGGTGGTGTGCATGCGGGTGGGGTGGGTGGGGTTGGGGAGGGGGGTGAGGGTGCTGGGTGGGTGGATGGGTGGGGGGTGTGGGTGGTCGGCTGTTGCCATGGTGTGCGGTCTGTGGCCATACTACCCGATTCCCACGTCCATCTAGTCAGTGAAGCGGGCGGCTATCAGTCTGTCCCGTGCCCGCTGGGCCAGCCGGTAACGGTGGACAGCCACCCGCCTGTCTCTACCCCGTCTGCCCTGACCATTACCCCCATCCCCCTCATCTGGGGAGGACTGCGCCTCTTCCTGCTGCTCCTCCACTCCGCCCTCCTCTGCCTGCGGCACATCGCCCCTCTGCTGGGCTATGTTGTGCAGGACGCAGCACACCACAATGATGCGGCGGACCCTATCTGACCGATACTGGAGGGCGCCCCCAGAGAGGTCCAGGCACCTGAAACGCATCTTCAGCACGCCAAAGCACCTCTCTATCACTCCCGTTGTCGCTACATGGGCATCATTGTAGCGGTTCTCCGCCTCATAGCGTGGCCTCCGTATAGGCGTCATCAGCCACGATCGCAATGGGTAGCCCCTGTCGCCCTGCACCCAGGGGATGGCATCCCTCGTACATGCCGGGGATGGATGACCGCGACAACATGTATGAGTCGTGTACACTGCCTGGGTAACGGGCGCAGACGTGCAGGATCATCATGCGGTGGTCACAGACCACCTGTATGTTCATCGAATAGGTCCCCTTCCTATTGGTGAACACGGCCCTGTTATCTGCAGCTGGCCGCACGGCGACGTGCATCCCATCAATCGCGCCCTGGACCATGGGGAACCCGGCCACAGCAGAGAAGCCCACGGTCCGGGCATCTTGGCTGGCCCGGTCCACGGGGAAGCGGATGTAGCGGTGCGCCATGGCATATAGGGCATCTGTCACTGCCCGGATACACCGATGCATCGATGTCTGCGATATGCCGGACAGGTCCCCACTCGGTGCCTGGAATGACCCCGTTGCATAAAAGTTCAGGGCCACCGTAACCTTGACGGACACGGGGAGAGGGTGTCCCCCGCCAGTGCCACGCGGTGACAGGTGTGCCAGCAGGTGGCAGATGTGTGCCACGGTTTCCCGCCTCATCCGGAGTCGCCTCCTGCATTCCCGGTCCGTGAGGTCCTGGTATGACTGCCGGGGCCAGTACACACGGGGCGCCCTCGGGTGCCTCCGTTGCCATGGGGCCGCGACGTCCTCCTCCCCCTCCTCGTCCTGTCGGTCAGGTGTCCCTCCAGCCTGGGCGGCTGCCGCCTGTCCCTCTGCGGCAGCCTGCGCCGCCTCTCTGGCACGCTCCTCCTCCTCCTCCTCCTCCTCATCCAGGGCAACATAGACATTAGCGGCTGCCGCCACGGCGGCCAACATCGCTGGATGATCGGAAAACATGACGGCCTGGTGGGGGGGAGGGGAACGATGACATGTCATCATTGACCATATCCCCTCCTCCCCCCCCAGCCAGGTGGCATGGACCGCATGAGTCCAACTGTTGGAGGCTGGCACCTGGCCAGGTGGACCAACTCACTTGCCTCGCATCCCCCTCCCCGGCACGGACCCCCCATCCCCCTCCCCGGCACGGACCCCCCACCCAACCTCCACCCCGGCACGGACCCCCCCAACCTCCACCCCGGCACGGACCCCCCCATCCCCCTCCCCGGCACGGACCCCCCTCCCCGGCACGGACCCCCCCCAACCTCCTCCCCGGCACGGACCACCCCCATCCCCCTCCCCGGCATGGACCCCCCCCAACCTCCACCCCGGCACGGACCCCCCCAACCTCCTCCCCGGCACGGACCCCCCATCCCCCTCCCCGGCACGGACCCCTCTCCCGGCACTCCCCCGGAGCCCAGCCCACTCTAACCACCCCCCCCCCCCCGCCTCCCCCCCTCCCCCCCCCCCCCCCCCCCCCCGCCCCGCCGCACACACACACACACACACAACCCGAGACACACCTCTCCTCACACATTCAGACTGCGGCCACGCCATCGCCTGCCCAGAGCCAACCCCCCAGGCCGTCACTCACCTCCACGCTGGTCGGCGTGAACCTGGAGCACCGGGTCACGCCGATGAAAAGGAGGTTTAATTTACGTCGACGTGAACGGTCATCACGTCGACGGGACTTCGGCCCATCCGGAAGGGAGAATATCGGCAGGCCGAAAATCGGCTGCCTTGCTCAAACCCGTGCCATTCTCCGACGGCAGCGGCGACATTAACGCCCCGCCGACTTTTCTCCCTTCGGAGACTTCGGCAACCGGCGGGGGCGGGATTCACGGCGGCCAACGGCCATTCTCCGACCCTCTGGGGGGTCGGAGAATGACGCCCCTGGTTGCTGCCGGTGGGAACAGCGCGGGAACGCTGGGGGGGGGGGGGTGGAATCCTGCACCGGGGGGGGGGCCTCAAATGGGGTGTGGCCCACGATTGGTGCCCACCGATCGTCGGGCCGTCCTCTCTGAAGGAGGGCCTCCTTTCTTCCGCAGCCCCGCAAGATCCGTCTGACATCTTCTTGCGGGGCGGACTCGGAGAGGACGGCAACCACGCATGCGCGGGTGGCTCCAGTTATGCGGCGCCGGCCGCATCATGTATGCGGCGCCGCCTTTACGTGGCGCCTAGGCCTGGCGCGTGTAAATGACACGGCGCCGCTCCTAGCCCATTATGGGCCCTGAATCGTTCGGGATAGGGGCCGTTTCGCGCCATCGTGAACCTCGACGGCATTCACGACGGCGCAAATACTCTGTCTCGATTTCGGAGAATCCCGCCCCTTATCTTTATCCAAAAATCGGTGCATCCTCACCACCATTGCCCTCGGCGGCACGTTTGCCTGCGGCTTCCTCATAAGCACCCTATGTGCCCAATCGACCTCCAGGGACTGATCGAAGGCTCTCTTCCCCATTAGCTGCTCCAACACCTTGGCCACATAAGAGCCAGTGTCCGCTCCCTCGATGCCCTCTGGCTACCCCACTATTCTCAAATTATGCCCTCAGGAGCGGTTCTCCAAATCCTCCACTTTCTCCTTGAGCCTCTTCTGGGTCTCCCTCAACATCCCAATTTCGGCCCGCAATGCGGTAAACTGCTCGTCGTGCTCCCTCACCGCCTCCTCCGCCTTCTGGATTGTCTGGCTCTGGGTTTCCAGTCTCAACTCCACACGGTCGATCCCCACTTTCAGCGGGTCTATCACCTTTGCCAGGTCCTCCGGAGCCTCCCTCATCTGTTGTCTGAACTTTTCATTCAGAAAGTCAACCAACTGCTCCGTCGACAATTGGGCTGGTAAGGCTGATCCCTTACTCTCCGTCACCTTACCCTGTTTTGCACAAAGTGTTTCTTGCTCTTGTAGCTCCTTCCTTCTAGACCCACTTCTGGTGCATGGATCCACGCACTGACCTCACTAGTGGAGTATAACTTTCCTCCACCACCTCTGCATCTTTTTTCTCCAAAACATCCACCCGGCAATTGGGGAAAAGGACCAAAAAAACGCCTTGAGCGGGAGCTGCCAAACATTCAACCACTCACTCCATGGCTGTCATCGGACGTCAGGTAGTGATAGATTTATAGAGGACAAGGCAGGCTGGTGGGATGGGCAGCCTCGTCGCAGATGAAACTTAATGCAGTACAGGGTGAGCTGATGCACTTTGTTTGAAGTACAGGGAAGGGCAATATAAAATACAGGGCACATTCTAATGCAGCTCCAGGAACAGATAGACCGAAGGAATATGTGCATGTTGGTGACAAGGGAGGTTGAGAAAATGATTAAATGGCATATAGTGTCCTGGCCTTGTGAATAAAGGTATTTAAATGAGGCGAGATTGCAGAGATCTGGGTGCCCTCATACCTGAATCACAGAAGTTAGCATTCAGATACAAGTAATTCAGAAGGCAAATGGAATGTTGGCCTTTATTGCAAAGGGGATGGAATATAAAATTAGGGATATTTTGCTGCAACTGTATAGGGTATTGGTGAGACTGCAGATAGAACACTGCATGTTTGGTCTCCTTACTTAAGGAGGATTACGTGCATCGGAGGCAGTTCAAAGAAGGTTCACTCTGTTGTCTTATAAGGGACGATAGTGACGATTAAGGGGCATCTTGACAAATACATGAATAGGATGGGAATAGAGGGATATGGACCCCGGAAGTGTAGAAGATTGTAGTTTAGACGGGCAGCGTGGTCGGCGCAGGCTTGGAGGGCCGAAGGGCCTGTTCCTGTGCTGTACTTTTCTTTGTTCTTTGAAAGATTGAGCAGGTGGGCGCAGATGACCATTAAATCGCGCCCAAAAGCATTACTCCACATTGGGTCTAATCTTGACTCCATACAGCTGAAGTACAACCTCTGAGTTGCAATAAACTGAGATAAAGAGCAACGTCCTGTTCGTCTTTTTAAATTGCTTTTTGTTCCTGTGCACTAGGTTTTAGAGATGTGTCTACATGGACATCCAAATCCTTTTGCTTCTGCACAGAACCTAGTCTGTCACCGGGACTTCATCCTCTGAAATTTCTGAGTATGAATAGATGGATGTCAGCCTGCCACCGGTACCTCACCAAGTGCCCTTTTATCACATATGACTGTGAGTACCAGCAAATATTTAAGCATAAAGAGGGCACCGGATCAGCTCTCACAATCCTGCTCTCGTCAATGTTCACGCATCCGCACCTGGCAGAGATCAGGATTTTTCCCTTTTATCGGCCTAATTGTAATGTCTCCCTGCTGTCCTCACTGTGATCGACTGACCCCTTGCTACACTTGGGATTACCTGCTTTAATGATCTTCAACTTGTTGGTGAAATACAGGCACAGAAATACTTTTGTTGTTCTTTTTCAGGTTGCTGTACCAGCACACTCTTGATCTATCATGAGTACAGCTTTTCATTTAAACAAACTCTTCCAAAGAAGCCATGCTGATTTCAACTAATTTGATTGAGACAGTGATAATAATTAGGTAATTAACAAAATTACACACTTAAGGCCATACAAGTCCTGAGTGAATATTTGCAGTTTATTTCCACTTAACAAACTGTGTCCAACATACCAGAAAGCCAAATGACTGCACAGAACATTGTCACATTCATTACGCTCAGTATGATCAAATGAGAGAGTGAGGCAGAGACAAAAATAGACGTGGAAGAGAGTATGAAAGATAATTTGAGAAAAGAGCAAGCAGAATGAGTATTCGAGAGCTTTATTTCAGAAAAAAGGAAAGGTTAAAATAACAGGTTTGACCAGCTAGCTATTGGTAGCAAATGGAATTAATTGTTTTGACAACCCTGAACCATCCACAATACGAAGCTGACAACCATTACCTGTCACTGTCTAACAAGGCAAAAGCACAAATGCCTTCACAGCAGCCGTATATCACAGTCTTTCAGATAGAGCGAGGGAGGAAACCACAGAACACCATGAAAGACAGCAGGAAATTCAGACCAATTGGGAATGCTAGAGCAAAATGCAATGGATGCTGGAAATTTGAAATGAAAAGGGGAAATGTTCAGCAGGACAGGCAGGATCTGTGGAGACGGCTATCATTTTAGGACAGTGATCCCTCGTCAAAACTAAGAACGCGGAAAGACCAATAGGAAGCAGACAACAGGCTGAGATGGAAAAGAAATGGAAGCTGATGTGAACATGATTGAAAATAAAAGTGGGAAAGCAAGATTAGAAAAATGAATGTGAGTTTATCAGGTCAAATAGGCCCAAAGTGCAGTATTATTGCATGTTAAATGTCGTAGCTAGGGCGTCCAGGTGATGATGTCAATGGCGATCTTGACTGCTTTTCGGACTGCCTCGCTGGGATCCTGCAGCTTTTCCTGTAGGAATGCCACGTGGTCCAGCAGCAGCCTTCTCCCCTCCGGGCTCTCAGACACTGTTGTGATGACTTTGATGGCATTGAGCCGTACTTTAGGCCCTGGATCATCCACCAGGATGAGTAAGGACGGAATGATGTTCACGTCCAGCGCTGCATATTTTCCTGTGAATACATAACACCGTCCATGTTACGGATACACTCACTCACCATGGTCAATAAAGTACTTGGCAAAAATTTTGAATTATTAGTTGCAAACAGAGCCAATTCTACGAAAGCGATTAGCTGCTAAATTTGTAAGAGCATATATTTTTTGAAAAAACAAGATAAACCATGAGGCCTAACAAACCCAGCCACACAGATTCACTCGCACTCCTTCTCATTTATGAATAGTCCAGAAATTAATATTGCCAACATTAATGTATTGTTGTTTAATGCAGTGATACCAATTGCTTTGATACCTCATTCTTCTGCTTGCTGTTTTGACAGAGGCATTGCTCTTTCATTTTCAATGGGTTAACACCTCTACTAAAATACCTGGCAGTGGATTGCTACGACCCTCATTACTAATATCAACACCAGTAATTTCTGAGTTCAAACCTTAAAAAACACTTGTGCTTCTATAATCCACATCTAATGCTTCAGGGATCTCAGATAATGGGAATAAAACTTAAAGGCTTGCAATGTCTTTATACTTTGGATGAGATTTATCTTCATCCTGTTCACTCACTCTGATCATTCCTTATCTACATGACAATAATTGGACCAAGGGGTTGAGAGGTACATCTTGGAGTAGAACACAGAGCCAATGACCTTCTGGGAAAATGTTTCAGTATAGAAACCACCTGCTTTTTAAAATTTCCCTTGAAATCAAGTCTATAACCTGATGGATCATCAATACTGGCCTTACTCACGGGTGGCAAATTGAAAATCCAACTTATCATGAGACGTTGAGCAGAATCTTCTCCACTTTAAAATTATAAAGCCTCGGGCCCTCTTGACGCCCCTTGTCCCGCTTGTCCCTGTTAACCGTGCGGTGTAATGTTCCAGGAGGCGGTCATTTAACACTCTTCCTCCTCATTGATCATGCAGTTAAGGATGGCAGAAGGGGCATGGATGCAGGACATCCAATGGGAGTGCCTGTAGGGCTGGCGGACAACAGCACCACTGGGAAAGCTACAATGGGCTGAGGCGGTCGCAAGCCTTGAGAATGCCTCAAAAAAGGAGATACTACCGAAAGGCTTTGGGGTTCTGAATATAAATCAATGGCCTTGAATGTGGAGAGGCAAACTATGCATGAGAATGCTTTGCTTGGATAAGCCTCGCACCATGAACAGAATTTATGTCTTTTTCATTGCCTGTGTTCAATATGTTTGTATGTAAGCAATATGCATTTTCCTACCTCAGAGTGATTGTGCCATCTAACTAAGCCAGCAGGACGCTTTTTGAGAGTTATTTATTATTACATACTTGTCCCAGATGGTTAAAAATGTGAGATGACACACACCCACTTAATTCTCACACACTTTCACATATGCCAAGGTTAGATAAAGATGAAGGTAAAACAATACAATTACAATTTATGTTTATCTCAGTCTCTGTTGTGGTGGGTCAGTTTCTTAGGTGAGTTGATACTTTAGTTGAAGTGAAGGTCTTATAATGCAGCGGGTTCACAGAGGCTTCTTGTAGTCACATTTTCCAGGAGGTTGGTTCTCAGGTGAACTCTGTTACGGCCACATGAGGAGGGGTAAAAATGGCTCTTCTATTTTAACCACTCCAACTCTGATCATAACATTTTTTTTTGTGAATTTGTGACGATAAAGAAATGTACTCAATGTCTGTGCTTAACCATTATGTGCTGATTGTAAAGAAACTAGTCTGACAAACTGTCTTGAGTTTAAAACAAAAAGAGGGTCATTTTTATCAAGTTAAAAACCTACCCAAATAAAGGTACAAAAATATGTCTGACATTCGCAACCCACCCATACACACAAGCATGAAAAATTACAAGTGACACAGTAGATAGTTGCTTTCTTAGCTAAATTAAAAATTCAATGCTTGAAGGTAATAAAAGAGAATTCAGTCAGGAATTCTTTTCTGGGGCGAAATTCTCCGGTATCGGAGCGATGTCCGCCGATTGGCGCCCAAAACGGCGCAAATCAGTCGGGCATCGTGCCGCCCCAAAGGTGCGGAATGCTCTGCATCATTGGGGGCCGTGCCCCAACTTTAAGGGGCTAGGCCCGCGCCAGATGGATTTCCGCCCCACCAGCTGGCGGAAAAGGCCTTTGGTGCCCCACCAGCTGGCGCAGAAATGACATCTCCGGGTGGCGCAAGCGCGGGAGCGTTAGTGGCCGCTGACGGCATTCCCGCACATGCGCAGTGGAGGGAGTCTCTTCCGCCTCTGCCATGGTGGGCACCGTGGCGAAGGCGGAAGGAAAAGAGTGCCCCCACGGCACAGGCCCGCCCGTGGATCGGTGGGCCCCGATCGCGGGCCAGGCCACCTTGGGGGCAACCCCTGGGGCCAGATCGCCCCGCGCCCCCCCCCAGGACCCCGGAGCCCGCCCGCGCCGCCTTGTCCCGCCGGCAAGGTAGGTGGTTTAATCTACGCCGGTGGGACAGGCATTTTAGCTGCGGGACTTTGGCCCATCCGGGCCGGAGAATCGCGGGGGGGGGGGGGCCCGCCAACTGGCGCGGCGCGATTCCCATCACCGCCGAATCTCCGGTGCCGGAGAATTCGGTAACCAGCGGGGGCAGGATTCACGCCAGCCCCCGGCGATTCTCTGACCCGGCGGGGGGTCGGAGAATCTCGCCCCCTGTATCTGTGATTATGGCAGATTTTTTTCTCGACAGTGATCATGAAATTCCAGGAGTTGAGGTTCATGTAAAACTGCAATTGTTGGAGGCAATTTATTTAAAAAATTTTAATTGGTGATTTCTGCAACTGAGGCTCCTTGCAATGGAAATTCCCTGGGCGGGCTTCTCCAGTCTCCAATGATGAAATTGCGTTCGGTGATCGGCCGGAGAATCCATGTTGGCGCCACTTTTGTGATGCTCCAAAATAGCGTACTCTAGGTGTACACCGCACTCAGTATGGACGGCCTCAGGACGTTACCTGAGGCCCCCTCTCGATGCTCCGCCTCCAACCGGCCAAGGTCCTGACGGCGTGGGTCTCTCATGCTATATTATTTCTGAAGGGAACTCGGCGTGGTGGCTGCGGACTGACTCCAGCGATGCCACAGTCAGGGAGAGATGATTCGCGGGCAGGGGGGTGGGGCTTTGGCAGGGGCTGGGGGCACTGGTGGGGGGGGGGGGGTGGTCTGGGGATGGCAAGCCTGGCTAAAGGATGGCACTATTTGGCAGGCCGGGTCCGCGTGAGGCCTGTGCCATGTTGCGTGGTGCGGCCGCTGCGGGCCACCACCGTGCGCATGCGTGGCCACAGACCTGGCAAACCTCTGGCCGTATCGGCAGCAAGGGCGGGGTGCTCTACGCTGTGTGCTTGCTAGCCCCCCACCAGATGGAGGATCGGTGGCTATTTTGTGCCGATTTTTCAGTCGTAAAATGCCACCGTTCCCACGCCGGCGTCAGCATTTAGTCTCAGAATCGGAGAATCCAGCCCACTGTCTCTGCACTGAATTGTTAAGCTGTAACAGAGATGGGGATTTAACTTGGAAGATGAAGGGGAGGAGGCATTATCAAGGGCAGGTCATGTCTGACAAATCTGTTAAGTGTTCTCTGAGGAGATGACAAGGAAGTTAGACAACGGAGAGCCAGTGGACGTGATCTATTTAAATTTCCAAAAGGCCTTTGACAAGGTGCCATATAGGAGGCTGTTAAATAAGTTAGGAGCCCATGGTGTTAAGGGTAAGATACTGGCAGAGGACTGGATGACTAGCTAAAGGCAGAGAGTGAGGATAAAACAGCCTTTTTCAGGACTAGTGGTGTGCCTCAGGGGTCCGACTGGGACCACAACTTTTCACAATATACATTAATGATCTGCAAGCAGGAACTGAGGGCCCTGTTGTTAAGTTTGCGATGATACAAAGATATGCAGAGGGACAAGTAGTATTGAGGAAACAGGGCGCAGCAGAAGGACTTGGAAGGGCTAGGAGAGAAATCAAAGAAGTGGCAGATGGAATACAATGTGGGAAAATATGAGGTAATGCACTCTGGAAGGAAGAATGGAAGCATAGACTATTATCTAAATGGGAAAATGCCTAGGAAATCAGAAGCATAAAGGGACTTAGGAGTCCTAGTTCAAGATTCTGTGTCAGTTCAGTCGGCAGTTAGGAAGGCATTCATGTCAAGAGGGCTAAAATACAACGCCAGGGATGTACTTCTGAGGCTGTTTAAGGCTCTGGTCAGACCCGATTTGGAATATTGTGAGCAGTTTTGGGCCCCGTAGATAAGGAAGGATGTGTTGGCCTTGTCAAGGGTCCAGAGGAGGTTCACAAGAATGGTCCCTGGAATGAAGAGCTTGTAATATGAGGAGCGGTTGAGGACTCTGGGTCTCTACTCGTTGGAGCTTAGAAGGATGAGGGGGGATCTGATTGAAACTCACAGGATACTGAGAGACCTGGATAGAGTGGACATGGAGAGGATGTTTCCACCAGTAGGAAAAACTCGAACCAGAGGGCACAATCTCAGACTGAAGGGACGATCGTTTAAAACAGAGATGAGGAGTAATTTCTTCAGCCAGAGGATGATAAATCTGTGGAACTCTTTGCCGCAGAAGGCTGTGCCAAATCACTGAGTGTCTTTAAGACAGAGATAGATAGGTTCTTGATTAATAAGGAGATCATGGGTTATGGGGAGAAGACAGGAGAATGGGGATGAGAAAAATATCAGCTATGATTAAATGGCGGAGCAGACTCGATGGGCTGAGCAGCCTAATTCTGCTCCCATGTCTTATGGTCTTAATTAGGCATTTGCTTGAGACTCAGGACTGTCCGGAGCTCGAAATGCCAATGGTCACATGATTTTCAAGAGCCATTTTAATTGTTTGTGTTCAAAGATTTAAAGTACTGGCTGAAAGTTCATATCACACTGGGATATGATACTTGCAATTCCCTGATAGTGCCATGGCCAGCAGCCTTCAATGTCCCTCTGGCACCCTGCCATGAGGCCTCCTTTGACTCCCTGTTGGGCTCTTGGAAGTGCAGGATCCATGTCCCTGCCATAAGATTCGATTGCTGCGCACAATTAATGGCTAATTTGCATTTTTAAAACTTTGACTGGCTGTCTACTGCATAGCCGCAGTCACAGGAAGTCCGCCCCTGGGAAAATCTCCTGGAAGTGGGGAGTGAATCCGGAGGGCCTCAGACTAAATTTTCACATTCCCCTTCCTCCAAATCTGACTCCAAAGCATGTCCCTCCATAGTGTCATATTTGGGCGTTACCAATCCACCATGTCACTACCAGACACTACCCAGATTACATTCTGATTTTCTTTGCTTGACCTCCCAAGATAATCTGGAGTTATTTTAAATTTGCAATAGAGAGACAAGCCTGAAATGATTAAAGTTGAACGCATCTGAGGATGACAATGTTGTTTGAACGTCAATCTTGAAGAGTAAAAGCAATCATCAGTGTGCTAACAGTGTTCTAACAGTGTTCTATACATATGGACGATAATGGAATAGTGTAGATGGGTTTTAGAGTGGTTTCACAGGTCGGCACAACATCGAGGGCCGAAGGGCCTGTACTGCGCTGTAATGTTCTATGTTCTATGTTCTAACTCAGGTTCTTTTCTGACTTCTTGTAGTGAGGAACACTACAGCTGTAGCAATGTAAGATCATAGGCAGAGAAACAGTGCATTTTGCCCAACCAGTTCATGATTCACTTGAGCCTCCTCCCATCTTCCCTCATCTAAATCTATCATCGTAACCCTCTGTTCCCATCTCCCTCCATGTGTTCGTCTAGCTTCCATTTAAATGAATCAATATTATTCACTTCAAGTATTTATTCCCTGCGGTAACAAGTTTCACATTCCCACCACTCTCTGGGTAAAGAAGTTTCTCTGAATTCCCTGTAGAATTTCTTGCTGACTATCTTTTATTGATGGCCTCTGGTTATGCTCTTCCCCACAAGAGAAAACATTCTCTCTGTATCCACTCTATCAAAACCTTTCAGAATTATAAAGATCTCTATTAAGTCATCTCTCAGTTATCTTTTTCAGGAGAAAACTGACCCAGCCTGTCAATCATTTCCTGATATGTATATCCATGCATTTTCTTGTAAATCATCTCCACCTTCTCTCCAGTGTCCTTACATCCTTTTTATAACATGGCAGCCAGAACTGCACAAGGTATTCTGATTAATTATTTAATTGATTAGCTAATAAATAAATGGCAATAATTTGCCCACTCTAAAAGTTCATTCATGGTCTTCTGCAATTTGTTGCAGACCTTTTCAATGTTGACTATCCACCCCAAGAATTATGTGCATTCCACACATTTAGAATTGGTGTTTTTGATTCCAAAGTCCGAATCATTGATGTAAATTGAGAACAGCAGTGGTCCCAGCTATGATCCTTTTGGCACGTCACTTCCCAGCCTCCACCACTACCTCCAGTAATTATTTATCTAGTAGTAAATAATTATAATTTCAATTGGGTTAATGCAGCAAAGGCCCATTCTGGCTAACATCAGGCAATATCGCCAGGCTAATCACTACATGCAATTGGAGTCTGAGCATTGCAACATTCACATTAATGAAAGTATATAGCATTGAAGGGTGCATCATTCCACACTCTGAATGCAAAGTCTGCCCTGGTTTTCCATTCCAGAACTCCCCATTTGCAACTCTGCCTTGTTATACAACTGCCTGGATGTTAATTAACTCTCTGGACTATACAAAAATATAAAATATTCAAGAAAGCAGCAGTGAGTAGTCGTTTTAATTATTCTTGCATATGGCTGTGACAACCAATTACTGAAGCATTGGAAATCCTTTTAAATAATATTTTGGTGTGTATTTTCTAGCCTTCCCGGAAGACAGTGAATAGTTGCTTTCATTAATTCTGTTGGATCTGTGTTTAACTCTTTCATCTAAAATTAATTTGTTTTTTTAATACATTTTTGCTTACATCTTATGTATGGGCTCGTTTAGCACAGGGCTAAAGAGCTGGCTTTTAAAGCAGACCAAGGCAGGCCAGCAGCACGGTTCAATTCCCGTACCAGGTGCCGGAATGTGGCGACTAGGGGCTTTTCACAGTAACTTCATTGAAGCCTACTTGTGGCAATAAGCGATTTCCATTTTCATTTCATTTTCCAGCAGGGAGTCATTTTCAACTTCAGGCAGGGGTAGAATTTGACTTTCTGAGAAGGTGTAAAACAGCTGATAGTGAACCGGCAGCTTGCTTTGCACCTCTTCTGCTTCTCAAATCCTTTTTCTTTTAAAATCTAGAGTACCCAATTCATTTTTTCCAATTAAGGTACAATTTGCGTGGCCAATCCACCTACCCTGCACATCTTTGGGTTGTGAGGGCGAAACCCACGCAAACACGGGGAGAATGTGCAAACTCCACACGGACAGTGACCCGGGGCCAGGATCGAACCTGGGACCTCGGCACCGTGAGGCTGCAGTGCTAACCACTGAGCCACCGTGCTGCCCTTGCTTTGCACATCCAATGAAAATCAGGCTGTTTCTATAATGGGAATCAATGTAGGGTGCCAGATTGAGGACAGAGTAGCAAGTTGACAATCAACACCATCATCTCAAACTACTCCCGTTAATAAGTCCACAGAGGCAGAAGTCCCTTCACCAGAACAAAACCAACAGGAGTAAAACCATGTGCATTCAGCTTGCTATCTACACTGGGAGTGCAGAGTATCTGACACTCCCTGTTATTCATAGATACATAGAAGATAGGAGCAGGAGGAGGCCGTTGGCCCTTCGAGCCTGCTCCGCCATTCATCACGATCATGGCTGATCATTCAACTCAATAGCCTAATCCTGCTTTCTCCCCATAGCCTTTGATCCCATTCTCCCCAAGTGCAATATCTAGCCGCCTCTTAAATATATTCAAAGTTTTTGCATCAACTACTTCCTGTGGTAATGAATTCCACAGGCTCACCACTCTTTGTGTGAAGAAATGACTCCTCGGGCGAGAATCTCCGACCCCCCGCCGGGTCGGAGAATCGCCGGGGGCTGGCGTGAATCCCGCTCCCGCCGGTTGCCGAAGTCTCCGGCACCGGATTATTGGCGGGGGTGGGAATCGCGCCGCGCCGGTTGGCGGGCCCTCCCCCTCGATTCTCCGGCCCGGATGGGCCGAAGTCCCGCCGCTAAAATGCCTGTCCCGCCGGCATGGATTAAACCACCTCTCTTACCAGCGGGACAAGGCGGCGCGGGCGGACTCCGGGGTCATGGGGGGGGCGGGGCGATCTGGCCCCAGGGGGTGCCCCCACGGTGGCCTGGCCCACGATCGGGGCCCACCGATCCGCGGGCGGGCCTGTGCCGTGGGGGCACTCTTTCCCTTCCGCCTCCGCCACGGTCTCCACCATGGCGGAGGCAGAAGAGACTCCCTCCACTGCGCATGCGTGGGAAGCTGTCAGCGGCCGCTGACGCTCCCGCGCATGCGCTGCCTGGAGATGTCATTTCCGCGCCAGCTGACGGGGCAACAAAGGCCTTTTCCGCCAGCTGGCGGGGCGGAGATTCGTCCGGCGCCGACCTAGCCCCTTAAGTTTGGGGCTCGGCCCCCAAAGGTGCGGAGCATTCTGCACCTTTGGGGCGGCGCGATGCCCGTCTGATTGGCGCCGTTTTGTGCGGCAGTCGGCGGACATCGCGCCGTTTCCGGAGAATTTCGCCCCTCATCACTGTTCGAAATGGTTTGCCCTGAATCCTCCGATTGTGACCCCTGGGGCGAGATTCTCCGATCCCCGCCGGGTCGGAGAATCGGCGGGGGCTGGCGTGAATCCCGCCCCCGCCGGTTGCCGAATTCTCCGGCACCGGAGATTCAGCGGGGGCGGGAATCGCGCCGCGCCAGTTGGCGAGCCCCCCCCCCAAATTCTCCGGCCCGCATGGGCTGAAGTCCCGCCGCTAAAATGCCTGTCCCGCCGGCGTAGATTAAACCACCTACCTTACCAGCGGGACAAGGCGGCGCGGGCGGGCTCCGGGGTCCTGGAGGGGCGATCTGGCCCCGGGGGGTGCCCCCACGGTGGCCTGGCCCGCGATCGGGGCCCACTGATCCGCGGGCGGGCCTGTGCCGTGGGGGCACTCTTTCCCTTCCACCTTCGCCACGGTCTCCACCATGGCGGAGGCGGAAGAGACTCCCTCCACTGTGCATGCGCGGGAATGCCGTCAGCGGCCGCTTACGCTCCCGCGCATGCGCCGCCCAGAGATGTCGTTTCCGCGCCAGCTGGCGGGGCACTAAAGGCCTTTTCCGCCAGCTGGCGGGGCGGAAATTCATCCGGCGCCGACCTAGCCCCTTAAGGTTGGGGCTCGGCCCCCAAAGATGCGGAGCATTCCGCACCTTTGGGGCGGCGCGATGCCCGACTGATTTGCGCCATTTTGGGCGCCAGTCGGCGGACATCGCGCCGATACCGGAGAATTTTGCCCCTGGTTCTGGACACACCCATCATTGGTAACATCTTCCCTGCATCTACCCTGTCGAGTCCTGTTAGAATTTTATAAGTCTCTCTGAGATCCCCCCTCATTCTTCTGAACTCCAGCAAGAACAATCCCAACCTAGTCAATCTCTCCTCATATGACAGTCCTGCCATCCCTGGAATGAGTCTAGTAAACCTTCACTGCACTCCCTCGAGAGCAAGAACATCCTTCCTCAGAGAAGGAGACCAAAACTGCACACAATACTCCAGGTGTGGCCTCACCAAGGCCCTGTATAATTGCAGCAACACATCCCTGCTTCCATACTCGAAACCTCTCACAACGAAGGCAAACATAACATTAGCCTTCTTTACCGCTGCTGCACCTGCATACTTACCTTCAGGGACTGGTGCACAAGGACAGCCAGGTCCCGCTGCACACTCCCCTCTCCCAATTTACAACCATTCAGGTAGTAATCTGCCTTCCTGTTTTTGCTTCCAAAGTGAATAATCTCACACTTATCCAAATTATACTGCATATGCCATTGATTTGCCCATTCACCCAACCTGTTCAGATCATGCTGTAGGATCCCTGCAGCCTCGTCACCCTTCACCCTCCCACCTAACTTGGTATCATCTGCAAACTTTGAGAAGTTACATTTTATTCCTTCTTCTAAATCATTAATATATATTGTGAATAGCTGGGGTCCCAGCACCGATCCCTGTGGCACTCCACTGGTTACTGCCTGCCAATTTGAAAAGGACCCATTAATCCCTATTCTTTGTTTCCTCTCTGCCAACCAGTTTTCTATCCACCTCAATGCATTTCCCCCAATCCCATGCGTTTTAATTTTGCACAATAAACTCTGTTGCAGGACTTTGTCAAACACCTTCTGAAAGTCCAAATATACCACATCGACTGGCTTCCCCTTGTCAACTGTACTGGTTACCTCTTCAAAGAATTCCAATAGATTTGTCAAGCATGATTTTCCCTTCATAAATCCATGCTGACTCTGACTGATCCTGCCACTGCTTTCCAAAGGTTCCGCTTTGAAGTCCTTGGGCTGGATTCTCCGAGCCTCCGTGCCAAAATCGCGTTCGACGCGGGGACGGAGAATGGCCGTTTACCCGGAAATCGAGACTGGTGCCGCTCCCGCGGCCGCTCGGGAGTCTCTCACGGTACGGGTAGGGGGCAATTCACAGAGGCCCCTCCCTGCGATTCTCCACGTCAATCTGGCCGAGTTCCCGACGGCATGGTTCTAACCACCTATCGGCCTTCGGGAGCCCTGGGTTCTAAGGAAAGTCCAGAGTGAAACGCCAGTGTTTTTACGCTGGCAAAGGGACATAGCTCCATTATTGGAGAATCCAGCCCCTGATATATAAAGAAGTTATATACAAAGAAGAGGTTCCCTGATTGGCCCACTAATCAGGGAACTCGTATTCCAATTGGCCAGTCTCAAAGGCCTGGTCTAAATCATTATACCCATAATCTTTGCTCCTGTTTGATCATTCCACAGAAATTTGGGTACAGTTGTAGTTTCCCAGGGATCACACGGGGAGCTCTCTTCACATTCTTTTGGCAAAACGGGCAGAACATAAACAGAGAACTAAGTGTGGGTTTGAGTGCAGGCAAGGAGTCAACTCCCCAAAATGTTGGAATGAAGCCATTCATTTCCAGCTTTTAATTGGCACTTTGAGAGGAATGCAGGGAAACCCTCATGATGGCAGATCACTACGTGGCAACCCAGCAATCTGGTATAATGCCCATGGTTTCCTGAGCTTGTGAAACGTGCCAGCATCAACAAGGCAAGAGTGCAGTTAGGATTTGTCAATTTATGATATTGATGGGCTGGAAAGCCTTCAAAGAGGAAACTGCACGGCTGCTTCAATATCTATGTGAAACGTTTGTTCCCTGTCTGTGTGAAAGGCTAGTTTCCTGTCTTGCGTGAAAGGCTGATTCCCCGGCCGGGATTCTCTGCCCCGCCACGCCACATTTCTGCCCCGACCAGCCAGTGGGGTTCTCTGTTTTGCCAGCAGGTAAATGGGGTTTCCCATTGTGGGGCAGCCCCACGCCGTCGGGAAACCCCCGTGCACCAGTATAACGGAGAATCCCGCCGGCAGATAATCCCGGTCCCCATCTGTGCGTAAGTCTGGTTCCCTGGGCGAGATTCTCCGACCCGGCTCGCCGGGGGCTGGCGTGAATCCCGCCCCCGCCGGTTGCCGAATTCTCCGGCATCGGATATTCGGCGGGGGCGGGAATCGCACCGCGCCGGTTGGCGGGCCCCCCCGACGATTCTCTGGCCTGGATGGGCCGAAGTCCCGCTGCTAGAATGCCTGTCCCGCCGGCGTGGATTAAACCACCTCTCTTACCGGCGGGACAAGGCGGCGCGGGCGGGCTCCGGGGTCCTGAGGGGGGCGCGGGGCGATCTGGCCCCGGGGGGTGCCCCCACGGTGGCCTGGCCCGCGATCGGGGCCCACCGATCCGCGGGCGGGCCTGTGCCGTGGGGGCACTCTTTTCCTTCCGCCTTCGCCACGGTCTCCACCATGGCGGAGGCGGAAGAGAC
The DNA here is from genome assembly GCF_047496885.1 of Scyliorhinus torazame. NCBI lineage: Eukaryota > Metazoa > Chordata > Chondrichthyes > Carcharhiniformes > Scyliorhinidae > Scyliorhinus > Scyliorhinus torazame. The sequence continues at coordinate 98,875,427 of NC_092707.1, read as the reverse complement.
TCCCTCTACTGCACATGCGCGGGGATGCCGTGAGTGGCCGCTGACATTCCCGCGCATGCGCCGCCCGGCAATGTCATTTCCGCGCCAGCTGGCGGGGCACCAAAGGCCTTTCCCGCCAGCTGGCAGGGCGGAAATCAGTCTGGTGCGGGCCTAGCCCCTCAAGGTTAGGGCTCGGCTGCTCAAGATGCGGAGGATTCTGCACCTTTGGGGCGACGCGATGCCGACTGATTCGCGCCGTTTTTGGCACCGGTCAGCGGACATCGTGCCGATTACGGAGAATTTCGCCCCCGTCTGTGTGATATGCTGGTTCCATGGGCGGGATTCTCTGACCCCCAGCCAGGTCGGAGAATCGCCGGGGGCGGCGTGAAACCTGCCCGCCGCTCCGACGCTGCCTGCCGAATCTTTCGGTGCCGGTCTTTAGGCAGGTTCGGGGATCACGTTGCGCCGGTCGGGGGCCGTTGGTAGTGGCCCCCCCCCCGGCGATTCTCCGGGCTCCGATGGGCCAAGTGGCCAGCGTGAAATACACAAGGTCCATACCGGCGGGACCTGGCTCTGAGGGCGATTAGCGGGGTCCTCGGGGGGCGCGGGGGGATCCAGCCCCAGGGGGGGGGTCTCCCCATGTTGGCCTGGCCCGCGATCGGGGCCCACCGAGCTGCAGGCGGGCCTGTGTCGTGGGGGCACTCTTGCCCTCCGCGCCGGCCTCTGTAAAACTCTGCAATGGCCGGCACGTAGAAGAAAGCCACTGCGCATGAGCCAGAACACGTTGGTGCTCCCACGCATGCAACAACTCGCGCCGGCTGGTGGAAGCCCTTCGGTGCCGTTTTGCGCGGCACCGACCACTCCAGCGCCGGCCTAGCCCCCGGATGTGGGGAGAATTCCGCAACTTCCGGGCGGCCCGACGCTGGAGGGGTTCACACCGCTCTTTGGCACCGTTACGGCCCGCCCGCCAGTTGGTGGAGAAACTCGGCCCCTGTCTGTGTGAAAGGCCAGTGCCCTGTCTGTGTGAAAGGCCAGTGCCCTGTCTGTGTGAAAGGCAGGCTCCCTGTCTGTGTGAAAGGCCAGTGCCCTGTCTGTGTGAAAGGCCAGTGCCCTGTCTGTGTGAAAGGCAGGTTCCCTGTCTGTGTGAAAGGCTGGTTCCCTGTCTGTGTGAAAGGCTGGTTCCCTGTCTGTGTGAAAGGCCAGTGCCCTGTCTGTGTGAAAGGCCAGTGCCCTGTCTGTGTGAAAGGCCAGTGCCCTGTCTGTGTGAAAGGCCAGTGCCCTGTCTGTGTGAAAGGCTGGTTCCCTTTCTGTGTGAAAGGCCGGCTCCCTGTCTGTGTGAAAGGCTGGTTCCCTGTCTGTGTGAAAGGCCAGTGCCCTGTCTGTGTGAAAGGCCAGTGCCCTGTCTGTGTGAAAGGCCAGTGCCCTGTCTGTGTGAAAGGCCAGTGCCCTGTCTGTGTGAAAGGCCAGTGCCCTGTCTGTGTGAAAGGCCAGTGCCCTGTCTGTGTGAAAGGCCAGTGCCCTGTCGGTGTGAAAGGCCAGTGCCCTGTCTGTGTGAAAGGCCAGTGCCCTGTCTGTGTGAAAGGCCAGTGCCCTGTCTGTGTGAAAGGCCAGTGCCCTGTCTGTGTGAAAGGCCAGTGCCCTGTCGGTGTGAAAGGCCAGTGCCCTGTCTGTGTGAAAGGCCAGTGCCCTGTCTGTGTGAAAGGCCAGTGCTCTGTCTGTGTGAAAGGCTGGTTCCCTGTCTGTGTGAAAGGCCAGTGCCCTGTCTGTGTGAAAGGCTGGTTCCCTTTCTGTGTGAAAGGCCGGCTCCCTGTCTGTGTGAAAGGCCAGTGCCCTGTCGGTGTGAAAGGCCAGTGCCCTGTCTGTGTGAAAGGCCAGTGCCCTGTCTGTGTGAAAGGCTGGTTCCCTTTCTGTGTGAAAGGCCGGCTCCCTGTCTGTGTGAAAGGCCAGTGCCCTGTCGGTGTGAAAGGCCAGTGCCCTGTCTGTGTGAAAGGCCAGTGCCCTGTCGGTGTGAAAGGCTGGTTCCCTTTCTGTGTGAAAGGCCAGTGCCCTGTCTGTGTGAAAGGCTGGTTCCCTTTCTGTGTGAAAGGCCGGCTCCCTGTCGGTGTGAAAGGCCAGTGCCCTGTCTGTGTGAAAGGCCAGTGCCCTGTCTGTGTGAAAGGCTGGTTCCCTGTCTGTGTGAAAGGCCAGTGCCCTGTCGGTGTGAAAGGCCAGTGCCCTGTCTGTGTGAAAGGCCAGTGCCCTGTCTGTGTGAAAGGCCAGTGCCCTGCCTGTGTGAAAGGCTGGTTCCCTGTCTGTGCGAAAGCCCGGTTCCCTGTCTGTGTGAAAGGCTGGTTCCCTGTCTGTGTGAAAGGCCAGTGCCCTGTCTGTGTGAAAGGCCAGTGCCCTGTCTGTGTGAAAGGCCAGTGCCCTGTCTGTGTGAAAGGCCAGTGCCCTGTCTGTGTGAAAGGCCAGTGCCCTGTCTGTGTGAAAGGCCAGTGCCCTGTCTGTGTGAAAGGCCAGTGCCCTGTCGGTGTGAAAGGCCAGTGCCCTGTCTGTGTGAAAGGCCAGTGCCCTGTCTGTGTGAAAGGCCAGTGCCCTGTCTGTGTGAAAGGCCAGTGCCCTGTCTGTGTGAAAGGCCAGTGCCCTGTCGGTGTGAAAGGCCAGTGCCCTGTCTGTGTGAAAGGCCAGTGCCCTGTCTGTGTGAAAGGCCAGTGCCCTGTCTGTGTGAAAGGCTGGTTCCCTGTCTGTGTGAAAGGCCGGTTCCCTGTCTGTGTGAAAGGCCAGTGCCCTGTCTGCGTGAAAGGCCAGTGCCCTGTCTGTGTGAAAGGCTGGTTCCCTTTCTGTGTGAAAGGCCGGCTCCCTGTCTGTGTGAAAGGCCAGTGCCCTGTCGGTGTGAAAGGCCAGTGCCCTGTCTGTGTGAAAGGCTGGTTCCCTTTCTGTGTGAAAGGCCGGCTCCCTGTCTGTGTGAAAGGCCAGTGCCCTGTCGGTGTGAAAGGCCAGTGCCCTGTCTGTGTGAAAGGCCAGTGCCCTGTCTGTGTGAAAGGCCAGTGCCCTGTCGGTGTGAAAGGCCAGTGCCCTGTCTGTGTGAAAGGCCAGTGCCCTGTCGGTGTGAAAGGCCAGTGCCCTGTCTGTGTGAAAGGCTGGTTCCCTGTCTGTGTGAAAGGCCAGTGCCCTGTCTGTGTGAAAGGCCAGTGCCCTGTCGGTGTGAAAGGCCAGTGCCCTGTCTGTGTGAAAGGCTGGTTCCCTGTCTGTGTGAAAGGCCAGTGCCCTGTCTGTGTGAAAGGCCAGTGCCCTGTCGGTGTGAAAGGCCAGTGCCCTGTCTGTGTGAAAGGCCAGTGCCCTGTCTGTGTGAAAGGCCAGTGCCCTGTCTGTGTGAAAGGCTGGTTCCCTGTCTGTGTGAAAGGCCAGTGCCCTGTCTGTGTGAAAGGCCAGTGCCCTGTCGGTGTGAAAGGCCAGTGCCCTGTCTGTGTGAAAGGCCAGTGCCCTGTCGGTGTGAAAGGCCAGTGCCCTGTCTGTGTGAAAGGCCAGTGCCCTGTCTGTGTGAAAGGCCAGTGCCCTGTCGGTGTGAAAGGCCAGTGCCCTGTCTGTGTGAAAGGCTGGTTCCCTGTCTGTGTGAAAGGCCGGTTCCCTGTCTGTGTGAAAGGCCAGTGCCCTGTCTGTGTGAAAGGCTGGTTCCCTGTCTGTGCGTAAGGCAGGTTCCCTGTCTGTGTGAAAGGCTGGTTCCCTGTCTGTGTGAAAGGCCAGTGCCCTGTCTGTGTGAAAGGCTGGTTCCCTGTCTGTGTGAAAGGCCAGTGCCCTGTCTGTGTGAAAGGCTGGTTCCCTGTCTGTGCGTAAGGCTGGTTCCCTGTCTGTGTGAAAGGCCAGTGCCCTGTCTGTGTGAAAGGCCAGTGCCCTGTCTGTGTGAAAGGCCAGTGCCCTGTCTGTGTGAAAGGCTGGTTCCCTGTCTGTGTGAAAGGCTGGTTCCCTGTCTGTGTGAAAGGCCAGTGCCCTGTCTGTGTGAAAGGCTGGTTCCCTGTCTGTGTGAAAGGCTGGTTCCCTGTCTGTGCGTAAGGCTGGTTCCCTGTCTGTGTGAAAGGCTGGTTCCCTGTCTGTGTGAAAGGCTGGTTCCCTGTCTGTGTGAAAGGCTGGTTCCCTGTCTGTGTGAAAGGCCAGTGCCCTGTCTGTGTGAAAGGCTGGTTCCCTGTCTGTGTGAAAGGCTGGTTCCCTGTCTGTGTGAAAGGCCAGTGCCCTGTCTGTGTGAAAGGCTGGTTCCCTGTCTGTGCGTAAGGCTGGTTCCCTGTCTGTGTGAAAGGCCAGTGCCCTGTCTGTGTGAAAGGCCAGTGCCCTGTCTGTGTGAAAGGCTGGTGCCCTGTCTGTGTGAAAGGCCAGTGCCCTGTCTGTGTGAAAGGCTGGTTCCCTGTCTGTGTGAAAGGCCGTTTCCCTGTCTGTGTGAAAGGCCAGTGCCCTGTCGGTGTGAAAGGCCAGTGCCCTGTCTGTGTGAAAGGCCAGTGCCCAGTCTGTGTGAAAGGCTGGTTCCCTGTCTGTGTGAAAGGCTGGTTCCCTGTCTGTGCGAAAGCCCGGCTCCCTGTCTGTGTGAAAGGCTGGTGCCCTGTCTGTGCGGAAGGCCGGCTCCCTGTCTGTGTGAAAGGCCAGTGCCCTGTCGGTGTGAAAGGCCAGTGCCCTGTCTGTGTGAAAGGCCAGTGCCCTGTCTGTGTGAAAGGCCAGTGCCCTGTCTGTGTGAAAGGCTGGTTCCCTGTCTGTGTGAAAGGCCAGTGCCCTGTCTGTGTGAAAGGCTGGTTCCCTGTCTGTGTGAAAGGCCGTTTCCCTGTCTGTGTGAAAGGCTGGTTCCCTGTCTGTGTGAAAGGCCAGTGCCCTGTCTGTGTGAAAGGCCAGTGCCCAGTCTGTGTGAAAGGCTGGATCCCTGTCTGTGTGAAAGGCCAGTGCCCTGTCTGTGTGAAAGGCAGGTTCCCTGTCTGTGTGAAAGGCTGGCTCCCTGTCTGTGTGAAAGGCCAGTGCCCAGTCTGTGTGAAAGGCTGGTTCCCTGTCTGTGTGAAAGGCCAGTGCCCTGTCTGTGTGAAAGCCCGGCTCCCTGTCGGTGTGAAAGGCTGGATCCCTGTCTGTGTGAAAGGCCGGTTCCCTGTCTGTGTGAAAGGCCAGTGCCCTGTCTGTGTGAAAGGCTGGTTCCCTGTCTGTGTGAAAGGCAGGTTCCCTGTCTGTGTGAAAGGCTGGCTCCCTGTCTGTGTGAAAGGCCAGTGCCCAGTCTGTGTGAAAGGCTGGTTCCCTGTCTGTGTGAAAGGCTGGTTCCCTGTCTGTGTGAAAGGCCAGTGCCCTGTCTGTGTGAAAGCCCGGCTCCCTGTCGGTGTGAAAGGCTGGATCCCTGTCTGTGTGAAAGGCCGGTTCCCTGTCTGTGTGAAAGGCCGGTTCCCTGTCTGTGTGAAAGGCCGGTTCCCTGTCTGTGTGAAAGGCTGGTTCCCTGTCTGTGTGAAAGGCTGGTTCCCTGTCTGTGTGAAAGGCCGGTTCCCTGTCTGTGTGAAAGGCCGGTTCCCTGTCTGTGTGAAAGGCCAGTGCCCTGTCTGTGTGAAAGGCTGGTTCCCTGTCTGTGTGAAAGGCTGGCTCCCTGTCTGTGTGAAAGGCCAGTGCCCAGTCTGTGTGAAAGGCTGGTTCCCTGTCTGTGTGAAAGGCTGGTTCCCTGTCTGTGTGAAAGGCTGGTTCCCTGTCTGTGTGAAAGGCTGGTTCCCTGTCTGTGTGAAAGGCTGGTTCCCTGTCTGTGTGAAAGGCTGGTTCCCTGTCTGTGTGAAAGGCCGGTTCCCTGTCTGTGTGAAAGGCCGGTTCCCTGTCTGTGTGAAAGGCTGGTTCCCTGTCTGTGTGAAAGGCCGGTGCCCTGTCTGTGTGAAAGGCCAGTGCCCTGTCTGTGTGAAAGGCCGGTTCCCTGTCTTTGTGAAAGGCTGGTTCCCTGTCTGTGTGAAAGGCTGGTTCCCTGTCGGTGTGAAAGGCCGGTGCCCTGTCTGTGTGAAAGGCTGGTGATCTGTCTGTGTGAAAGGCTGGTTCCCTGTCTGTGTGAAAGGCTGGTTCCATGTCTGTGTGAAAGGCAGGTTCCCTGTCTGTGTGAAAGGCTGGCTCCCTGTCTGTGTGAAAGGCCGGTTCCCTGTCGGTGTGAAAGGCCAGTGCCCTGTCTGTGTGAAAGGCTGGTTCCCTGTCTGTGTGAAAGGCAGGTTCCCTGTCTGTGTGAAAGGCTGGCTCCCTGTCTGTGTGAAAGGCCAGTGCCCAGTCTGTGTGAAAGGCTGGTTCCCTGTCTGTGTGAAAGGCCAGTGCCCTGTCTGTGTGAAAGCCCGGCTCCCTGTCTGTGTGAAAGGCTGGTTCCCTGTCTGTGTGAAAGGCTGGTGCCCTGTCTGTGTGAAAGGCCGGTTCCCTGTCTGTGTGAAAGGCCAGTGCCCTGTCTGTGTGAAAGGCTGGTTCCCTGTCTGTATGAAAGGCCGGCTCCCTGTCTGTGTGAAAGGCTGGTTCCCTGTCTGTGTGAAAGGCTGGTTCCCTGTCTGTGTGAAAGGCTGGTTCCCTGTCTGTGTGAAAGGCTGGTTCCCTGTCTGTGTGAAAGGCTGGTTCCCTGTCTGTGTGAAAGGCTGGTGCCCTGTCTGTGCGTAAGGCTGGTTCCCTGTCTGTGTGAAAGGCTGGTTCCCTGTCTGTGTGAAAGGCCGGCTCCCTGTCTGTGTGAAAGGCTGGTTCCCTGTCTGTGTGAAAGGCCGGTTCCCTGTCTGTGTGAAAGGCCAGTGCCCTGTCTGTGTGAAAGGCCAGTGCCCTGTCTGTGTGAAAGGCTGGTTCCCTGTCTGTGTGAAAGGCCAGTGCCCTGTCTGTGTGAAAGGCTGGTGCCCTGTCTGTGTGAAAGGCCGGTTCCCTGTCTGTGTGAAAGGCCAGTGCCCTGTCTGTGTGAAAGGCCAGTGCCCTGTCTGTGTGAAAGGCAGGCTCCCTGTCTGTGTGAAAGGCCAGTGCCCTGTCTGTGTGAAAGGCCGGCTCCCTGTCTGTGTGAAAGGCTGGTTCCCTGTCTGTGTGAAAGGCCAGTGCCATGTCTGTGTGAAAGGCTGGTTCACTGTCTGTGTGAAAGGCCAGTGCCCTGTCTGTGTGAAAGGCTGGTTCCCTGTCTGTGTGAAAGGCCGGTTCCCTGTCTGTGTGAAAGGCCAGTGCCCTGTCTGTGTGAAAGGCCAGTGCCCTGTCTGTGTGAAAGGCTGGTTCCCTGTCTGTGCGAAAGGCTGGTTCCCTGTCTGTGCGTAAGGCTGGTTCCCTGTCTGTGTGAAAGGCCAGTGCCCTGTCTGCGTGAAAGGCTGGTTCCCTGTCTGTGTGAAAGGCCAGTGCCCTGTCTGTGTGAAAGGCCGGTGCCCTGTCTGTGTGAAAGGCTGGTTCCCTGTCTGTGTGAAAGGCTGGTTCCCTGTCTGTGTGAAAGGCCAGTGCCCTGTCTGCGTGAAAGGCCAGTGCCCTGTCTGTGCGTAAGGCTGGTTCCCTGTCTGTGTGAAAGGCCAGTGCCCTGTCTGCGTGAAAGGCTGGTTCCCTGTCTGTGTGAAAGGCCAGTGCCCTGTCTGCGTGAAAGGCCAGTGCCCTGTCTGTGTGAAAGGCTGGTTCCCTGTCAGTGTGAAAGGCCAGTGCCCTGTCTGTGTGAAAGGCTGGTTCCCTGTCTGTGTGAAAGGCCAGTGCCCTGTCTGTGTGAAAGGCTGGTTCCCTGTCTGTGCGAAAGCCCGGTTCCCTGTCTGTGTGAAAGGCCAGTGCCCTGTCTGTGTGAAAGGCCAGTGCCCTGTCTGTGTGAAAGGCTGGTTCCCTGTCTGTGTGAAAGGCTGGTTCCCTGTCTGTGTGAAAGGCCAGTGCCGTGTCTGTGTGAAAGGCCAGCGCCCTGTCTGTGTGAAAGGCTGGTTCCCTGTCTGTGTGAAAGGCCAGTGCCCTGTCTGTGTGAAAGGCCAGTGCCCTGTCTGTGCGTAAGGCTGGTTCCCTGTCTGTGTGAAAGGCCAGTGCCCTGTCTGTGTGAAAGGCCAGTGCCCTGTCTGTGTGAAAGGCTGGTTCCCTGTCTGTGTGAAAGGCCAGTGCCCTGTCTGTGTGAAAGGCTGGTTCCCTGTCTGTGCGAAAGCCCGGTTCCCTGTCTGTGTGAAAGGCCAGTGCCCTGTCTGTGTGAAAGGCCAGTGCCCTGTCTGTGTGAAAGGCTGGTTCCCTGTCTGTGTGAAAGGCCAGTGCCCTGTCTGTGTGAAAGGCTGGTTCCCTGTCTGTGTGAAAGGCTGGTTCCCTGTCTGTGTGAAAGGCCAGTGCCCTGTCTGTGTGAAAGGCCAGCGCCCTGTCTGTGTGAAAGGCTGGTTCACTGTCTGTGTGAAAGGCCAGTGCCCTGTCTGTGTGAAAGGCCAGTGCCCTGTCTGTGCGTAAGGCTGGTTCCCTGTCTGTGTGAAAGGCCAGTGCCCTGTCTGTGTGAAAGGCCAGTGCCCTGTCTGTGTGAAAGGCCAGTGCCCTGTCTGTGTGAAAGGCCAGTGCCCTGTCTGTGTGAAAGGCTGGTGCCCTGTCTGTGTGAAAGGCCGGTTCCCTGTCTGTGTGAAAGGCCAGTGCCCTGTCTGTGTGAAAGGCCAGTGCCCTGTCTGTGTGAAAGGCAGGCTCCCTGTCTGTGTGAAAGGCTGGTTCCCTGTCGGTGTGAAAGGCCAGTGCCCTGTCTGTGTGAAAGGCCGGTTCCTTGTCTGTGTGAAAGGCCAGTGCCCTGTCTGTGTGAAAGGCTGGTTCCCTGTCTGTGTGAAAGGCTGGTTCCCTGTCTGTGTGAAAGGCCGGTTCCCTGTCTGTGTGAAAGGCCAGTGCCCTGTCTGTGTGAAAGGCCAGTGCCCTGTCTGTGTGAAAGGCAGGCTCCCTGTCTGTGTGAAAGGCCGGCTCCCTGTCTGTGTGAAAGGCTGGTTCCCAGTCTGTGTGAAAGGCTGGTTCCCTGTCTGTGTGAAAGACTGGTTCCCTGTCTGTGTGAAAGGCTGGTTCCCTGTCTGTGTGAAAGGCTGGTTCCCTGTCTGTGTGAAAGGCTGGTGCCCTGTCTGTGCGGAAGGCTGGTTCCCTGTCTGTGTGAAAGGCCAGTGCCCTGTCTGTGTGAAAGGCCAGTGCCCTGTCTGTGTGAAAGGCTGGTTCCCTGTCTGTGCGAAAGCCCAGTTCCCTGTCTGTGTGAAAGGCCAGTGCCCTGTCTGTGTGAAAGGCCAGTGCCCTGTCTGTGTGAAAGGCTGGTTCCCTGTCTGTGTGAAAGGCCAGTGCCCTGTCTGTGTGAAAGGCTGGTTCCCTGTCGGTGTGAAAGGCCAGTGCCCTGTCTGTGTGAAAGGACGGTTCCCTGTCTGTGTGAAAGGCTGGTTCCCTGTCTGTGCGTAAGGCTGGTTCCCTGTCTGTGTGAAAGGGTGGTTCCCTGTCTGTGCGTAAGGCTGGTTCCCTGTCTGTGTGAAAGGCTGGTTCCCTGTCTGTGTGAAAGGCTGGTTCCCTGTCTGTGTGAAAGGCCAGTGCCCTGTCTGTGTGAAAGGCCGGCTCCCTGTCTGTGTGAAAGGCTGGTTCCCTGTCTGTGTGAAAGGCCGGTTCCCTGTCTGTGTGAAAGGTTGGTTCCCTGTCTGTGTGAAAGGCCGGTTCCCTGTCTGTGTGAAAGGGTGGTTCCCGGTCTGTGTGAAAGGCTGGTTCCCTGTCTGTGTGAAAGGCTGGTTCCCTGTCTGTGTGAAAGGCTGGTTCCCTGTCTGTGTGAAAGGCTGGTTCCCAGTCTGTGTGAAAGGCCGGTTCCCTGTCTGTGTGAAAGGCTGGTTCCCTGTCTGTGTGAAAGGCCGTTTCCCTGTCTGTGTGAAAGGCTGGTTCCCTGTCTGTGTGAAAGGCTGGTTCACTGTCTGTGTGAAAGGCTGGTTCCCTGTCTGTGTGAAAGGCCGGCACCCTGTCTGTGTGAAAGGCTGGTTCCCTGTCTGTGTGAAAGGCCGGTTCCCTGTCTGTGTGAAAGGCTGGTTCCCTGTCTGTGTGAAAGGCTGGTTCCCTGTCTGTGCATAAGGCCGGTTCCCTGCCTGTGTGAAAGGCTGGTTCCCTGTCTGTGTGAAAGGCTGGTTCCCTGTCTGTGTGAAAGGACGGCTCCCTGTCTGTGTGAAAGGCTGGTTCCCTGTCTGTTTGAAAGGCTGGTTCCCTGTCTGTGCATAAGGCCGGTTCCCTGTCTGTGTGAAAGGCCAGTGCCCTGTCTGTGTGAAAGGCCAGTGCCCTGTCTGTGTGAAAGGCCGTTTCCTGTCTGTGCACAAGGCCGGTTCCCTGTCTGTGTGAAAGGCTGGTTCCCTGTCTGTGTGAAAGGCTGGCTCCCTGTCTGTGTGAAAGGCCAGTGCCCTGTCTGTGTGAAAGGCTGGTTCCCTGTCTGTGTGAAAGGCTGGTTCCCTGTCTGTGTGAAAGGCTGGTTCCCTGTCTGTGCATAAGGCCGGTTCCCTGTCTGTGTGAAAGGCTGGTTCCCTGTCTGTGTGAAAGGCTGGTTCCCTGTCTGTTTGAAAGGCTGGCTCCCTGTCTGTGTGAAAGGCCAGTGCCCTGTCTGTGTGAAAGGCTGGTTCCCTGTCTGTGTGAAAGGCTGGTTCCCTGTCTGTGTGAAAGGCCAGTGCCCTGTCTGTGTGAAAGGCCAGTGCCCTGTCTGTGTGAAAGGCTGGCTCCCTGTCTGTGTGAAAGGCCAGTGCCCAGTCTGTGTGAAAGGCTGGTTCCCTGTCTGTGTGAAAGGCTGGTTCCCTGTCTGTGTGAAAGGCCAGTGCCCTGTCTGTGTGAAAGGTTGGTTCCCTGTCTGTGTGAAAGGCTGGTTCCCTGTCTGTGTGAAAGGACGGCTCCCTGTCTGTGTGAAAGGCTGGTTCCCTGTCTGTGTGAAAGCCCGGCTCCCTGTCTGTGTGAAAGGCTGTTTCCCTGTCTGTGCATAAGACCGGTTCCCTGTCTGTGTGAAAGGCTGGTTCCCTGTCTGTGCATAAGGCCGGTTCCCTGTCTGTGTGAAAGGCTGGTTCCCTGTCTATGTGAAAGGCTGGTTCCCTGTATGTGTGAAAGCCCGGCTCCCTGTCTGTGTGAAAGCCCGGCTCCCTGTCTGTGTGAAAGGCCGTTTCCCTGTCTGTGTGAAAGCCCGGCACCCTGTCTGTGTGAAAGCCCGGCTCCCTGTCTGTGTGAAAGGCCGGTTCCCTGTCTGTGTGAAAGGCTGGTTCCCTGTCTGTGTGAAAGGCTGGCTCCCTGTCTGTGTGAAAGGCTGGTTCCCCGTCTGTGTGAAAGGCTAGTTCCCTGTCTGTGTGAAAGGCTGCCTCCCTGTCTGTGTGAAAGGCCGGCTCCCGGTCTGTGTGAAAGGCCGGCTCCCTGTCTGTGTGAAAGGCCGGCTCCCTGTCTGTGTGAAAGGCTGGTTCCCTGTCTGTGTGAAAGGCTGGTTCCCTGTCTGTGTGTAAGGCCGGTTCCCTGTCTGTGTGAAAGGCTGGTTCCCTGTCTGTGCATAAGGCCGGTTCCCTGTCTGTGTGAAAGGCTGGTTCCCTGTCTGTGTGAAAGGCTGGTTCCCTGTCTGTGAGAAAGGCCGGTTCCCTGTCTGTGTGAAAGGCCGGTTCTCTGTCTGTGTGAAAGGCTTGCTCCCGGTCTGTGTGAAAGGACGGCTCCCTGTCTGTGTGAAAGGCTGGTTCCCTGTCTGTGTGAAAGGCCGGCTCCCTGTCTGTGTGAAAGGGTGGTTCCCTGTCTGTGTGAAAGGCCGGTTCCCTGTCTATGTGAAAGGCTGGTTCCATGCCTGTGCGTAAGGCCGGTTCCCTGTCTGTGTGAAAGGCTGGTGCCCTGTCTGTGTGAAAGGCCGGTTCCTGTCTGTGTGAAAGGCCAGTGCCCTGTCTGTGTGAAAGGCCAGTGCCCTGTCTGTGTGAAAGGCAGGCTCCCTGTCTGTGTGAAAGGCCGGCTCCCTGTCTGTGTGAAAGGCTGGTGCCCTGTCTGTGTGAAAGGCTGGTTCCCTGTCTGTGTGAAAGGCCAGTGCCATGTCTGTGTGAAAGGCCGGTTCCCTGTCTGTGTGAAAGGCCAGTGCCATGTCTGTGTGAAAGGCCGGTTCCCTGTCTGTGTGAAAGGCCAGTGCCCTGTCTGTGTGAAAGGCCAGTGCCCTGTCTGTGTGAAAGGCCAGTGCTCTGTCTGTGTGAAAGGCCAGTGCTCTGTCTGTGTGAAAGGCTGGTTCCCTGTCTGTGTGAAAGGCCAGTGCCCTGTCTGTGTGAAAGGCCAGTGCCCTGCCTGTGTGAAAGGCTGGTTCCCTGTCTGTGCGAAAGCCCGGTTCCCTGTCTGTGTGAAAGGCCAGTGCCCTGTCTGTGTGAAAGGCCAGTGCCCTGTCTGTGTGAAAGGCTGGTTCCCTGTCTGTGTGAAAGGCCAGTGCCCTGTCTGTGTGAAAGGCTGGTTCCCTGTCGGTGTGAAAGGCCAGTGCACTGTCTGTGTGAAAGGACGGTTCCCTGTCTGTGTGAAAGGCTGGTTCCCTGTCTGTGCGTAAGGCTGGTTCCCTGTCTGTGTGAAAGGGTGGTTCCCTGTCTGTGCGTAAGGCTGGTTCCCTGTCTGTGTGAAAGGCTGGTTCCCTGTCTGTGTGAAAGGCCAGTGCCCTGTCTGTGTGAAAGGCCGGCTCCCTGTCTGTGTGAAAGGCTGGTTCCCTGGCTGTGTGAAAGGCCGGTTCCCTGTCTGTGTGAAAGGTTGGTTCCCTGTCTGTGTGAAAGGCTGGTTCCCTGTCTGTGTGAAAGGCTGGTTCCCTGTCTGTGTGAAAGGCTGGTTCCCTGTCTGTGTGAAAGGCTGGTTCCCAGTCTGTGTGAAAGGCCGGTTCCCTGTCTTTGTGAAAGGCTGGTTCCCTGTCTGTGTGAAAGGCCGTTTCCCTGTCTGTGTGAAAGGCTGGTTCCCTGTCTGTGTGAAAGGCTGGTTCACTGTCTGTGTGAAAGGCTGGTTCCCTGTCTGTGTGAAAGGCCGGCACCCTGTCTGTGAGAAAGGCTGGTTCCCTGTCTGTGTGAAAGGCCGGTTCCCTGTCTGTGTGAAAGGCTGGTTCCCTGTCTGTGTGAAAGGCTGGTTCCCTGTCTGTGCATAAGGCCGGTTCCCTGCCTGTGCGAAAGGCTGGTTCCCTGTCTGTGTGAAAGGCTGGTTCCCTGTCTGTGTGAAAGGACGGCTCCCTGTCTGTGTGAAAGGCTGGTTCCCTGTCTGTTTGAAAGGCTGGTTCCCTGTCTGTGCATAAGGCCGGTTCCCTGTCTGTGTGAAAGGCCAGTGCCCTGTCTGTGTGAAAGGCCAGTGCCCTGTCTGTGTGAAAGGCCGTTTCCTGTCTGTGCACAAGGCCGGTTCCCTGTCTGTGTGAAAGGCTGGTTCCCTGTCTGTGTGAAAGGCTGGATCCCTGTCTGTGTGAAAGGCCAGTGCCCTGTCTGTGTGAAAGGCAGGCTCCCTGTCTGTGTGAAAGGCCGGCTCCCTGTCTGTGTGAAAGGCTGGTTCCCAGTCTGTGTGAAAGGCTGGTTCCCTGTCTGTGTGAAAGGCTGGTTCCCTGTCTGTGTGAAAGGCTGGTTCCCTGTCTGTGTGAAAGGCTGGTTCCCTGTCTGTGTGAAAGGCTGGTGCCCTGTCTGTGCGGAAGGCTGGTTCCCTGTCTGTGTGAAAGGCTGGTTCCCTGTCTGTGTGAAAGGCCGGCTCCCTGTCTGTGTGAAAGGCTGGTTCCCTGTCTGTGTGAAAGGCCAGTGCCCTGTCTGTGTGAAAGGCCAGTGCCCTGTCTGTGTGAAAGGCTGGTTCCCTGTCTGTGCGAAAGCCCGGTTCCCTGTCTGTGTGAAAGGCCAGTGCCCTGTCTGTGTGAAAGGCCAGTGCCCTGTCTGTGTGAAAGGCCAGTGCCCTGTCTGTGTGAAAGGCTGGTTCCCTGTCTGTGTGAAAGGCCAGTGCCCTGTCTGTGTGAAAGGCTGGTTCCCTGTCGGTGTGAAAGGCCAGTGCCCTGTCTGTGTGAAAGGACGGTTCCCTGTCTGTGTGAAAGGCTGGTTCCCTGTTTGTGCGTAAGGCTGGTTCCCTGTCTGTGTGAAAGGGTGGTTCCCTGTCTGTGCGTAAGGCTGGTTCCCTGTCTGTGTGAAAGGCTGGTTCCCTGTCTGTGTGAAAGGTTGGTTCCCTGTCTGTGTGAAAGGCCGGCTCCCTGTCTGTGTGAAAGGCTGGTTCCCTGTCTGTGTGAAAGGCCGGTTCCCTGTCTGTGTGAAAGGCTGGTTCCCAGTCTGTGTGAAAGGCCGGTTCCCTGTCTGTGTGAAAGGCTGGTTCCCTGTCTGTGTGAAAGGCCGTTTCCCTGTCTGTGTGAAAGGCTGGTTCCCTGTCTGTGTGAAAGGCTGGTTCACTGTCTGTGTGAAAGGCTGGTTCCCTGTCTGTGTGAAAGGCCGGCACCCTGTCTGTGTGAAAGGCCGGCACCCTGTCTGTGCGTAAGGCTGGTTCCCTGTCTGTGTGAAAGGCTGGTTCCCTGTCTGTGTGAAAGGCCAGTGCCCTGTCTGTGTGAAAGGCCGGCTCCCTGTCTGTGTGAAAGGCTGGTTCGCTGTCTGTGTGAAAGGCTGGTTCCCTGTCTGTGTGAAAGGCTGGTTCCCTGTCTGTGTGAAAGGACGGCTCCCTGTCTGTGTGAAAGGCTGGTTCCCTGTCTGTTTGAAAGGCTGGTTCCCTGTCTGTGTGAAAGGCCAGTGCCCTGTCTGTGTGAAAGGCCGTTTCCTGTCTGTGCACAAGGCCGGTTCCCTGTCTGTGTGAAAGGCTGGTTCCCTGTCTGTGTGAAAGGCTGGTTCCCTGTCTGTTTGAAAGGCTGGCTCCCTGTCTGTGTGAAAGGCCAGAGCCCTGTCTGTGTGAAAGGCTGGTTCCCTGTCTGTGTGAAAGGCTGGTTCCCTGTCTGTGTGAAAGGCTGGTTCCCTGTCTGTGTGAAAGGCCAATGCCCTGTCTGTGTGAAAGGCTGGCTCCCTGTCTGTGTGAAAGGCCAGTGCCCAGTCTGTGTGAAAGGCTGGTTCCCTGTCTGTGTGAAAGGCTGGTTCCCTGTCTGTGTGAAAGGCTGGTTCCCTGTCTGTGTGAAAGGCCAGTGCCCTGTCTGTGTGAAAGGTTGGTTCCCTGTCTGTGTGAAAGGCTGGTTCCCTGTCTGTGTGAAAGGACGGCTCCCTGTCTGTGTGAAAGTCTGGTTCCCTGTCTGTGTGAAAGGCTGGTTCCCTGTCTGTGTGAAAGCCCGGCTCCCTGTCTGTGTGAAAGGCTGTTTCCCTGTCTGTGCATAAGACCGGTTCCCTGTCTGTGTGAAAGGCTGGTTCCCTGTCTGTGCATAAGGCCGGTTCCCTGTCTGTGTGAAAGGCTGGTTCCCTGTCTATGTGAAAGGCTGGTTCCCTGTATGTGTGAAAGCCCGGCTCCCTGTCTGTGTGAAAGCCCGGCTCCCTGTCTGTGTGAAAGGCCGTTTCCCTGTCTGTGTGAAAGCCTGGCACCCTGTCTGAGTGAAAGCCCGGCTCCCTGTCTGTGTGAAAGGCCGGTTCCCTGTCTGTGTGAAAGGCTGGTTCCCTGTCTGTGTGAAAGGCTGGCTCCCTGTCTGTGTGAAAGGCTGGTTCGCCGTCTGTGTGAAAGGCTAGTTCCCTGTCTGTGTGAAAGGCTGCCTCCCTGTCTGTGTGAAAGGCCGGCTCCCGGTCTGTGTGAAAGGCCGGCTCCCTGTCTGTGTGAAAGGCCGGCTCCCTGTCTGTGTGAAAGGCTGGTTCCCTGTCTGTGTGAAAGGCTGGTTCCCTGTCTGTGTGTAAGGCCGGGTCCCTGTCTGTGTGAAAGGCTGGTTCCCTGTCTGTGCATAAGACCGGTTCCCTGTCTGTGTGAAAGGCTGGTTCCCTGTCTGTGTGAAAGGCTGGTTCCCTGTCTGTGAGAAAGGCCGGTTCCCTGTCTGTGTGAAAGGCCGGTTCTCTGTCTGTGTGAAAGGCTTGCTCCCGGTCTGTGTGAAAGGACGGCTCCCTGTCTGTGTGAAAGGCTGGTTCCCTGTCTGTGTGAAAGGCCGGCTCCCTGTCTGTGTGAAAGGGTGGTTCCCTGTCTGTGTGAAAGGCCGGTTCCCTGTCTATGTGAAAGGCTGGTTCCATGCCTGTGCGTAAGGCCGGTTCCCTGTCTGTGTGAAAGGCTGGTGCCCTGTCTGTGTGAAAGGCTGGTGCCCTGTCTGTGTGAAAGGCCAGTGCCCTGTCTGTGTGAAAGGCCAGTGCCCTGTCTGTGTGAAAGGCAGGCTCCCTGTCTGTGTGAAAGGCCGGCTCCCTGTCTGTGTGAAAGGCTGGTGCCCTGTCTGTGTGAAAGGCTGGTTCCCTGTCTGTGTGAAAGGCCAGTGCCCTGTCTGTGTGAAAGGCCAGTGCTCTGTCTGTGTGAAAGGCTGGTTCCCTGTCTGTGTGAAAGGCCAGTGCCCTGTCTGTGTGAAAGGCCAGTGCCCTGCCTGTGTGAAAGGCTGGTTCCCTGTCTGTGCGAAAGCCCGGTTCCCTGTCTGTGTGAAAGGCCAGTGCCCTGTCTGTGTGAAAGGCTGGTTCCCTGTCTGTGTGAAAGGCCAGTGCCCTGTCTGTGTGAAAGGCTGGTTCCCTGTCGGTGTGAAAGGCCAGTGCCCTGTCTGTGTGAAAGGACGGTTCCCTGTCTGTGTGAAAGGCTGGTTCCCTGTCTGTGCGTAAGGCTGGTTCCCTGTCTGTGTGAAAGGGTGGTTCCCTGTCTGTGCGTAAGGCTGGTTCCCTGTCTGTGTGAAAGGCTGGTTCCCTGTCTGTGTGAAAGGCCAGTGCCCTGTCTGTGTGAAAGGCCGGCTCCCTGTCTGTGTGAAAGGCTGGTTCCCTGTCTGTGTGAAAGGTTGGTTCCCTGTCTGTGTGAAAGGCCGGTTCCCTGTCTGTGTGAAAGGGTGGTTCCCGGTCTGTGTGAAAGGCTGGTTCCCTGTCTGTGTGAAAGGCTGGTTCCCTGTCTGTGTGAAAGGCTGGTTCCCTGTCTGTGTGAAAGGCTGGTTCCCAGTCTGTGTGAAAGGCCGTTTCCCTGTCTTTGTGAAAGGCTGGTTCCCTGTCTGTGTGAAAGGCCGTTTCCCTGTCTGTGTGAAAGGCTGGTTCCCTGTCTGTGTGAAAGGCTGGTTCACTGTCTGTGTGAAAGGCTGGTTCCCTGTCTGTGTGAAAGGCCGGTTCCCTGTCTGTGTGAAAGGCTGGTTCCCTGTCTGTGTGAAAGGCTGGTTCCCTGTCTGTGCATAAGGCCGGTTCCCTGCCTGTGTGAAAGGCTGGTTCCCTGTCTGTGTGAAAGGCTGGTTCCCTGTCTGTGTGAAAGGACGGCTCCCTGTCTGTGTGAAAGGCTGGTTCCCTGTCTGTTTGAAAGGCTGGTTCCCTGTCTGTGCATAAGGCCGGTTCCCTGTCTGTGTGAAAGGCCAGTGCCCTGTCTGTGTGAAAGGCCAGTGCCCTGTCTGTGTGAAAGGCCGTTTCCTGTCTGTGCACAAGGCCGGTTCCCTGTCTGTGTGAAAGGCTGGTTCCCTGTCTGTGTGAAAGGCTGGCTCCCTGTCTGTGTGAAAGGCCAGTGCCCTGTCTGTGTGAAAGGCTGGTTCCCTGTCTGTGTGAAAGGCTGGTTCCCTGTCTGTGTGAAAGGCTGGTTCCCTGTCTGTGCATAAGGCCGGTTCCCTGTCTGTGTGAAAGGCTGGTTCCCTGTCTGTGTGAAAGGCTGGTTCCCTGTCTGTTTGAAAGGCTGGCTCCCTGTCTGTGTGAAAGGCCAGTGCCCTGTCTGTGTGAAAGGCTGGTTCCCTGTCTGTGTGAAAGGCTGGTTCCCTGTCTGTGTGAAAGGCTGGTTCCCTGTCTGTGTGAAAGGCCAGTGCCCTGTCTGTGTGAAAGGCCAGTGCCCTGTCTGTGTGAAAGGTCAGTGCCCTGTCTGTGTGAAAGGCTGGCTCCCTGTCTGTGTGAAAGGCCAGTGCCCTGTCTGTGTGAAAGGCTGGTTCCCTGTCTGTGTGAAAGGCTGGTTCCCTGTCTGTGTGAAAGGCCAGTGCCCTGTCTGTGTGAAAGGCCAGTGCCCAGTCTGTGTGAAAGGCTGGTTCCCTGTCTGTGTGAAAGGCTGGTTCCCTGTCTGTGTGAAAGGCTGGTTCCCTGTCTGTGTGAAAGGCCAGTGCCCTGTCTGTGTGAAAGGTTGGTTCCCTGTCTGTGTGAAAGGCTGGTTCCCTGTCTGTGTGAAAGGACGGCTCCCTGTCTGTGTGAAAGGCTGGTTCCGTGTCTGTGTGAAAGGCTGGTTCCCTGTCTGTGTGAAAGCCCGGCTCCCTGTCTGTGTGAAAGGCTGTTTCCCTGTCTGTGCATAAGTCCGGTTCCCTGTCTGTGTGAAAGGCTGGTTCCCTGTCTGTGCATAAGGCCGGTTCCCTGTCTGTGTGAAAGGCTGGTTCCCTGTCTATGTGAAAGGCTGGTTCCCTGTATGTGTGAAAGGCTGGCTCCCTGTCTGTGTGAAAGGCTGGTTCCCTGTCTGTGTGAAAGGCTGGCTCCCTGTCTGTGTGAAAGGCTGGTTCGCCGTCTGTGTGAAAGGCTAGTTCCCTGTCTGTGTGAAAGGCTGCCTCCCTGTCTGTGTGAAAGGCCGGCTCCCGGTCTGTGTGAAAGGCCGGCTCCCTGTCTGTGTGAAAGGCCGGCTCCCTGTCTGTGTGAAAGGCTGGTTCCCTGTCTGTGTGAAAGGCTGGTTCCCTGTCTGTGTGTAAGGCCGGGTCCCTGTCTGTGTGAAAGGCTGGTTCCCTGTCTGTGCATAAGACCGGTTCCCTGTCTGTGTGAAAGGCTGGTTCCCTGTCTGTGTGAAAGGCTGGTTCCCTGTCTGTGAGAAAGGCCGGTTCCCTGTCTGTGTGAAAGGCCGGTTCTCTGTCTGTGTGAAAGGCTTGCTCCCGGTCTGTGTGAAAGGACGGCTCCCTGTCTGTGTGAAAGGCTGGTTCCCTGTCTGTGTGAAAGGCCGGCTCCCTGTCTGTGTGAAAGGGTGGTTCCCTGTCTGTGTGAAAGGCCGGTTCCCTGTCTATGTGAAAGGCTGGTTCCATGCCTGTGCGTAAGGCCGGTTCCCTGTCTGTGTGAAAGGCTGGTGCCCTGTCTGTGTGAAAGGCTGGTGCCCTGTCTGTGTGAAAGGCCAGTGCCCTGTCTGTGTGAAAGGCCAGTGCCCTGTCTGTGTGAAAGGCAGGCTCCCTGTCTGTGTGAAAGGCCGGCTCCCTGTCTGTGTGAAAGGCTGGTGCCCTGTCTGTGTGAAAGGCTGGTTCCCTGTCTGTGTGAAAGGCCAGTGCCCTGTCTGTGTGAAAGGCCAGTGCTCTGTCTGTGTGAAAGGCTGGTTCCCTGTCTGTGTGAAAGGCCAGTGCCCTGTCTGTGTGAAAGGCCAGTGCCCTGCCTGTGTGAAAGGCTGGTTCCCTGTCTGTGCGAAAGCCCGGTTCCCTGTCTGTGTGAAAGGCCAGTGCCCTGTCTGTGTGAAAGGCTGGTTCCCTGTCTGTGTGAAAGGCCAGTGCCCTGTCTGTGTGAAAGGCTGGTTCCCTGTCGGTGTGAAAGGCCAGTGCCCTGTCTGTGTGAAAGGACGGTTCCCTGTCTGTGTGAAAGGCTGGTTCCCTGTCTGTGCGTAAGGCTGGTTCCCTGTCTGTGTGAAAGGGTGGTTCCCTGTCTGTGCGTAAGGCTGGTTCCCTGTCTGTGTGAAAGGCTGGTTCCCTGTCTGTGTGAAAGGCCAGTGCCCTGTCTGTGTGAAAGGCCGGCTCCCTGTCTGTGTGAAAGGCTGGTTCCCTGTCTGTGTGAAAGGTTGGTTCCCTGTCTGTGTGAAAGGCCGGTTCCCTGTCTGTGTGAAAGGGTGGTTCCCGGTCTGTGTGAAAGGCTGGTTCCCTGTCTGTGTGAAAGGCTGGTTCCCTGTCTGTGTGAAAGGCTGGTTCCCTGTCTGTGTGAAAGGCTGGTTCCCAGTCTGTGTGAAAGGCCGTTTCCCTGTCTTTGTGAAAGGCTGGTTCCCTGTCTGTGTGAAAGGCCGTTTCCCTGTCTGTGTGAAAGGCTGGTTCCCTGTCTGTGTGAAAGGCTGGTTCACTGTCTGTGTGAAAGGCTGGTTCCCTGTCTGTGTGAAAGGCCGGTTCCCTGTCTGTGTGAAAGGCTGGTTCCCTGTCTGTGTGAAAGGCTGGTTCCCTGTCTGTGCATAAGGCCGGTTCCCTGCCTGTGTGAAAGGCTGGTTCCCTGTCTGTGTGAAAGGCTGGTTCCCTGTCTGTGTGAAAGGACGGCTCCCTGTCTGTGTGAAAGGCTGGTTCCCTGTCTGTTTGAAAGGCTGGTTCCCTGTCTGTGCATAAGGCCGGTTCCCTGTCTGTGTGAAAGGCCAGTGCCCTGTCTGTGTGAAAGGCCAGTGCCCTGTCTGTGTGAAAGGCCGTTTCCTGTCTGTGCACAAGGCCGGTTCCCTGTCTGTGTGAAAGGCTGGTTCCCTGTCTGTGTGAAAGGCTGGCTCCCTGTCTGTGTGAAAGGCCAGTGCCCTGTCTGTGTGAAAGGCTGGTTCCCTGTCTGTGTGAAAGGCTGGTTCCCTGTCTGTGTGAAAGGCTGGTTCCCTGTCTGTGCATAAGGCCGGTTCCCTGTCTGTGTGAAAGGCTGGTTCCCTGTCTGTGTGAAAGGCTGGTTCCCTGTCTGTTTGAAAGGCTGGCTCCCTGTCTGTGTGAAAGGCCAGTGCCCTGTCTGTGTGAAAGGCTGGTTCCCTGTCTGTGTGAAAGGCTGGTTCCCTGTCTGTGTGAAAGGCTGGTTCCCTGTCTGTGTGAAAGGCCAGTGCCCTGTCTGTGTGAAAGGCCAGTGCCCTGTCTGTGTGAAAGGTCAGTGCCCTGTCTGTGTGAAAGGCTGGCTCCCTGTCTGTGTGAAAGGCCAGTGCCCTGTCTGTGTGAAAGGCTGGTTCCCTGTCTGTGTGAAAGGCTGGTTCCCTGTCTGTGTGAAAGGCCAGTGCCCTGTCTGTGTGAAAGGCCAGTGCCCAGTCTGTGTGAAAGGCTGGTTCCCTGTCTGTGTGAAAGGCTGGTTCCCTGTCTGTGTGAAAGGCTGGTTCCCTGTCTGTGTGAAAGGCCAGTGCCCTGTCTGTGTGAAAGGTTGGTTCCCTGTCTGTGTGAAAGGCTGGTTCCCTGTCTGTGTGAAAGGACGGCTCCCTGTCTGTGTGAAAGGCTGGTTCCGTGTCTGTGTGAAAGGCTGGTTCCCTGTCTGTGTGAAAGCCCGGCTCCCTGTCTGTGTGAAAGGCTGTTTCCCTGTCTGTGCATAAGTCCGGTTCCCTGTCTGTGTGAAAGGCTGGTTCCCTGTCTGTGCATAAGGCCGGTTCCCTGTCTGTGTGAAAGGCTGGTTCCCTGTCTATGTGAAAGGCTGGTTCCCTGTATGTGTGAAAGGCTGGCTCCCTGTCTGTGTGAAAGCCCGGCTCCCTGTCTGTGTGAAAGGCTGTTTCCCTGTCTGTGTGAAAGCCCGGCACCCTGTCTGTGTGAAAGCCCGGCTCCCTGTCTGTGTGAAAGGCCGGTTCCCTGTCTGTGTGAAAGGCTGGTTCCCTGTCTGTGTGAAAGGCTGGCTCCCTGTCTGTGTGAAAGGCTGGTTCCCCGTCTGTGTGAAAGGCTAGTTCCCTGTCTGTGTGAAAGGCTGGCTCCCTGTCTGTGTGAAAGGCCGGCTCCCGGTCTGTGTGAAAGGCCGGCTCCCTGTCTGTGTGAAAGGCCGGCTCCCTGTCTGTGTGAAAGGCTGGTTCCCTGTCTGTGTGAAAGGCTGGTTCCCTGTCTGTGTGAAAGGCTGGTTCCCTGTCTGTGTGTAAGGCCGGTTCCCTGTCTGTGTGAAAGGCTGGTTCCCTGTCTGTGCATAAGGCCGGTTCCCTGTCTGTGTGAAAGGCTGGTTCCCTGTCTGTGTGAAAGGCTGGTTCCCTGTCTGTGAGAAAGGCCGGTTCCCTGTCTGTGTGAAAGGCCGGTTCTCTGTCTGTGTGAAAGGCTTGCTCCCGGTCTGTGTGAAAGGACGGCTCCCTGTCTGTGTGAAAGGCTGGTTCCCTGTCTGTGTGAAAGGCCGGCTCCCTGTCTGTGTGAAAGGGTGGTTCCCTGTCTGTGTGAAAGGCCGGTTCCCTGTCTATGTGAAAGGCTGGTTCCATGCCTGTGCGTAAGGCCGGTTCCCTGTCTGTGTGAAAGGCTGGTTCCCTGTCTGTGTGAAAGGCTGG
Organism: Scyliorhinus torazame; assembly: GCF_047496885.1. Taxonomy (NCBI): domain Eukaryota; kingdom Metazoa; phylum Chordata; class Chondrichthyes; order Carcharhiniformes; family Scyliorhinidae; genus Scyliorhinus; species Scyliorhinus torazame. The sequence continues at coordinate 98,853,467 of NC_092707.1, read as the reverse complement.
TTCCCTGTCTGTGTGAAATGCCGGTTCCCTGTCTGTGTGAAAGGCTGGTTCCCAGTCTGTGTGAAAGGCTGGTTCCCTGTCTGTGCGTCAGGCCGGCTCCCTGTCTGTGTGAAAGGCTGGTTCCCTGTCTGTGTGAAAGGCTGGTTCCCAGTCTGTGTGAAAGGCTGGTTCCCAGTCTGTGCGTCAGGCAGGCTCCCTGTCTGTGTGAAAGGCTGGTTCCCTGTCTGTGTGAAAGGCTGGTTCCCTGTCTGTGTGAAAGGCTGGCTCCCTGTCTGTGTGAAAGGCTGGTTCCCTGTCTGTGTGAAAGGCTGGTTCCCTGTCTGTGCATAAGGCCGGTTCCCTGTCTGTGTGAAAGGCTGGTTCCCTGTCTGTGCGTAAGGCCGGTTCCCTGTCTGTGTGAAAGGCTGGTTCCCTGTCTGTGTGAAAGACTGGTTCCCTGTCTGTGCGTAAGGCCGGCTCCCTGTCTGTGTGAAAGGCTGGTCCCCTGTCTGTGTGAAAGGCCTGCTCCCTGTCTGTGTGAAAGGTTGGTTCCCTGTCTGTGTGAAAGGCCGGCTCCCTGTCTTTGTGAAAGGCCGGCTCTCTGTCTGTGTGAAAGGCAGGCTCCCTGTCTGTGTGAAAGGCTCGTCCCCTGTCTGTGTGAAAGGCCTGCTCCCTGTCTGTGTGAAAGGCTGGTTCCCTGTCTGTGTGAAAGGCTGGTTCCCTGTCTGTGCATAAGGCCGGTTCCCTGTCTGTGTGAAAGGCTGGTTCCCTGTCTGTGCGTAAGGCCGGTTCCCTGTCTGTGTGAAAGGCTGGTTCCCTGTCTGTGTGAAAGACTGGTTCCCTGTCTGTGCGTAAGGCCGGCTCCCTGTCTGTGTGAAAGGCTGGTCCCCTGTCTGTGTGAAAGGCCTGCTCCCTGTCTGTGTGAAAGTTTGGTTCCCTGTCTGTGTGAAAGGCCGGCTCCCTGTCTGTGTGAAAGGCCGGCTCCCTGTCTCTGTGAAAGGCCGGCTCCCTGTCTGTGTGAAAGGCTGGTCCCCTGTCTGTGTGAAAGGCCTGCTCCCAGTCTGTGTGAAAGGTTGGTTCCCTGTCTGTGTGAAAGGCCGGCTCCCTGTCTGTGTGAAAGGCCAGCTCCCTGTCTGTGTGAAATGCCGGCTCCCTGTCTGTGTGAAAGGCCGGCTCCCTGTCTGTGTGAAAGGCAGGCTCCCTGTCTGTGTGAAAGGCTGGTCCCCTGTCTGTGTGAAAGGCCTGCTCCCTGTCTGTGTGAAAGGTTGGTTCCCTGTCTGTGTGAAAGGCTGGTTCCCTGTCTGTGTGAAAGGCCTGCTCCCTGTCTGTGTGAAAGGCAGGCTCCCTGTCTGTGTGAAAGGCAGGCTCCCTGTCTGTGTGAAAGGCCGGCTCCCTGTCTGTGTGAAAGGCAGGCTCCCTGTCTGTGTGAAAGGCCGGCTCCCTGTCTGTGTGAAAGGCCGGCTCCCTGTCTGTGTGAAAGGCCGGCTCCCTGTCTGTGTGAAAGGCAGGCTCCCTGTCTGTGTGAAAGGCTGGTCCCCTGTCTGTGTGAAAGGCCTGCTCCCTGTCTGTGTGAAAGGTTGGTTCCCTGTCTGTGTGAAAGGCTGGTTCCCTGTCTGTGTGAAAGGCCTGCTCCCTGTCTGTGTGAAAGGCCGGCTCCCTGTCTGTGTGAAAGGCAGGCTCCCTGTCTGTGTGAAAGGCTGGTCCCCTGTCTGTGTGAAAGGCCTGCTCCCTGTCTGTGTGAAAGGTTGGTTCCCTGTCTGTGTGAAAGGCCGGCTCCCTGTCTGTGCTCTTACTGTCTCAGTAGCTGTGTCCTGTAGAGAAAGAGAGTCTGAATGCCCTGTGTGCTTTATAGTGGTGGTGTCCTGTCTGATGATTGGTTGCTATGTGTCGTGTGTGTTCATTGGTTATCCTGTGTGTCAATCACTGCCTGTCTGCATCTTATTATATACATGTGTGGATATTATGACATCTCCCCCTTTTGAAGTAAATTTTGGAACGTGGCGATATATATACATGCATGATTATATACAAGTGGTGAGTGAGTGAACATATGTACATGGGAAGGTGTCTATCATGCAGATACAGAGCAAACTGAACAAAATTTACAAGATTTAAGTCTGGTTCATAGATTCAGTCTTTGTGGCGGGCGACAAATTCTTGTCGATCGCCTCAGAGGTGGAGGGGGAGACGCCGGCACTTGGCAGCACTGCTGCCATGTCGGTGGCCTCATGGAGAGGCGGGATTGCTGCCAGATCAGTGGCCTCGTGGTGCGAGATGTCCGGAGGAGGCATGATGACATGCGGAGAAGTGCGGCCAGGCGGTGGGCAGGGAACTTTTCGTCGCGCCCTCCTGTTGCGCCGTGGAATGGAGCCATCAGCCATTTGGACAACAAAGGACCTGGGAGCAGCCTGCCTGACGACAATAGCTGGGGCTGACCAACCTCCCTCAGGCAACTGGACTCGAACAACATTGTCTGGAGCCAGCGCATGTAGATCCTTGGCATGAGCATCATACGTGATCTTCTGCTGGTCCCTGGATCGCTGCACTTTCTGCAGCACCGTGAGGCGGTCAAGGTCTGCAACATGGATGGCTGGAACAGTCGTCCTCAGGTTGCGGTTCATGAGCAGCTGCGGAGACAAACCAGTCGACAGAGGGGTTGCCCTGTATGCCAAAGGCGCCAGGTTGAAGTCCGAGGCTGAGTCTGCAGCCTTGCACAGCAACCGCTTGACAATATGGACCCCTTTTTCGGCCTTCCCGTTTGATTGTGGGTACTGGGGACTGGATGTGATGTGACTGAAGTGGTAGGATCGTGCAAAGTCGGACCACTCTTGGCTGTAGAAACATGGGCCGTTGTCACTCATTACTGTGAGTGGTATGCCGTGCCTGGCAAACGTCTCTTTGCAGGCTTTAATCACTGACTTGGACGTGAGGTCCGACAGTTCCACCACTTCCGGGTAGCTGGAGAAGTAGTCGACCAAGAACACGTAATCACGCCCATTTGCGTGAAAGAGGTCTATCCCCACCTTGGACCACAGAGAAGTCACGATCTCGTGCTGTTGCAGTGTTTCCTTGGGCTAAGCCGGTTGAAACTTCTGGCATGTTGTGCAGTTGAGGACCGTGTTGGAAATGTCCTGGCTGATGCCAGGCCAGTAGAATGCCTGCTGAGCTCTGCGTCGACATTTTTTGACCCCAAGGTGACCCTCATGGATCTGTCTGAGCACCATGGCTTGCATGCTTTGGGGAATGATGATTCTATCTAGTTTAAGAAGGATCCCCTCGACAACCGTTAACTCGTCCTTAACGTTGAAGAACTGGGGACACTGTCCCTTTTGCCAGCCATGGGCAAGGAGTTGCATCACGCGCTGCAGTAGAGGATCTTTGGCAGTTTCTTCGCGTATCTAGACAACTCGTTCATCGGTGGCTGGGAGATTGCTGGCACACAACTGCACCTGTGCCTCGATGTGGCGAATGAAGTCGCCCGCTTCACATGGCATGGTGATGGATCGGGATAGGGCATCCGCGACGATCAGCTCCTTGCCTAGTGTGTAGACGAGTTTGAAGTCATATCGACGGAAATGAAGAAGAATTCGCTGCAGCCGAGGTGTCATGTCATTTAAATCCTTCTGGGTTATGTGGACTAAAGGCCTGTGGTCTGTTTCCATCGTGAACTTCGGCAGACCGTATACGTAGTCATGAAACTTGACTATTCCTTTCAGGAGACACAGACACTCCTTTTCGATCTGGGCATACCGTTGTTCGGTCGGAGTCATGGCCCTGAAGGCATACGCCACTGGAGCCCAGGGCGAGGAATCGTCTCGCTGGAGGAGCACCACCCTAATGCCGTCCTGGCTTGCATCTGTGGATATCTTGGTACCCTTGGTTGGGTCAAAGAACACCAGTACTGGGGCTGTGGTGAGCTTCGCCTTCAGCTCAAGCCACTCCGCTTGATGTGCGAGAAGCCACTGGAACACTGTCGACTTTTTAATGAGATGCCGGAGGGCTGTGGTGTGGGATGCCATGTTGGGAATGAATTTTCCGAGAAAATTTACCATCCCGAGGAAGCGGAGGACCGCTTTTTTGTCCTCTGGTGTCTTCATGGCATTGATTGCCAGCACCTTGTCGGCGTCAGGTTGCACACCTTACTGTGCAATGTGGTCACCTAAAAACTTGACAGCGGACCGCCCAAACGAGCATTTGGCCCTGTTGAGCTGGAGGCCATTTTCATGAATTCTCTGGAAAACCTATTTGAGGCGAGCAATGTGATCCTCGGGCGTCGTGGTCCAGATGATCACGTCGTCCACATAAACTCGCACCCGCTCGATGCCCTCCATCATTTGCTCCATTATGCGATTAAATACTTTGGAAGCTGATATGATACCAAAAGGCATGTGGTTATAGCAATACTTGCCGAACGGAGTGTTAAAAGTGCACAGCTTCCGACTGGACTCGTCCAGCTGAATTTGCCAGAAGCCACGGGAGGCGTCCAGCTTGGTAAAGAATTTGGCGTGAGCCATCTCACAGGTCAATTCTTCACGCTTCGGGATCGGGTAATGCTCTCGCATGATGTTGCGATTCAGGTCTTTGGGATCAATGCAAATGCGGAGTTTGCCAGAGGGTTTCTTGACGCAGACCATGGAGCTGACCCAGTCTGTGGGTTCCGTGACCTTTGAGATGATGCCCTGGTCTTGGAGCTCTCGTAGCTGCGTTTTCAGACGATCCTTGAGAGGAGCCGGCATCCGGCGTGGTGCATGGATGACTGGGATGGCATTCGGCTTGAGCAATATCTTTTAGCAATATGGGAGCGTGCCCATCCCATCAAACACACTGTGGTATTGTGTGAGAATGTTGTCTATCTCAGCCTGCAGATTCGCATTGGGCGAGGCCGTCGCCGGTGTCGAGGACATGGCATGAACTCGCTGTACCAGATTTAGGAGTTTGCATGCGCGAGCACCGAGCAGGGCTGCCTTGTCAGGCCGGACGATCTCGAATCTCAACGTCACCTTGATTGCCTTGTGAGAGACACCTAGCTGACACGACCCACTGGCAGCTATGGCATTACTATTGCAGTCAAGGAGCTGGCAGGCTGGTGGAAGAATGCTAGGTTGGTGTCAGATGCTGTTGAGGTGTGACTGTGATATGAGGTTCGCAGACGCGCCAGTGTCCAATTTAAATCGGGTGTGAGACTGGTTGACCGTGATGACTGCACACCACTCGTCGTCAGGATCCACACTGAGGATCGAAAGGCGGTTGGCAGGCACGGTAGAGACCAACTCGCGTGTGGTGATGACGCCCACCCGATATGGAGACTCGAGGCAGTCAGCATCAGGGTCCGTTGTGCTGCAGCTGGGATCGCTGCCTGTTGTTCGGTGGAGGGGACCTGCAGAAGGCCGTGTAGTGGCCAGGCTTTCCACACTGTAGACATCGCCTGCCTTTGGCTGGACATTGCCGCTTTAAATGGGCGGAGCCACAATTCACAACGGAGCACGTTCTGTGCGCCATCGTGCATGCGCAGTGAGGTCGGCCGACGTTTGCATATGCGCCTCAGGGTCTTCAGCCTCATCGTCCACCTGGTCGTGGCGTGCATGCATGGGGACCCGAGAAAAGCACGTGAAACGGCCACTCTCCTCAATGCTCAGGCCTTGCATTTTGGCTATGGCCTGCACCCTTTCTGCCTCGTGGGAGGCCAGTTTTGCAGTTCCTGCCGCCCTGATGCGGGAGTAGTGATTTCTGGCATGCTCATGGACAACGCACATTTCGATGGCGACGGAGAGGGTCAACTGTTTGTTTTTGAGGAGTTGCTCCCGCAGGGAGTCGGACTGGACCCCGAAAACGATCTGATCCTGGATCATGGAATCAGTCGTCGAGCCATAATTACATGACTGCGCTAGGATGCGGAGATGGGTCAAGAAGGACTGAAAAGGTTCATCCTTACCCTGAAGCCTCTGTTGGAAGATGTACCATTCAAAGCTCTCATTCACTTCAATGTCGCAGTGGCTGTCGAATTTCAGCAGAACTGTCTTGAATTTTGTCTTGTCTTCGCCATCGGCAAACGTAAGCAAGTTATAGATGTAGATGGCATGATCCCCCGCAGTCGACAGGAACTGCGCGATCTTTCTGGCATCCGATGCTGCCTCGAGGTCGGAGGCCTCGATGTACAGAAGGAACTTTTGTTTGAAGACTTTCCAGTTGGCGTGAGGTTGCCGGAGATCTGGAGTTGCGAAGGAGGCTGGATGTTTTCCTTGCCACTGGATGGCTGCTTGCTGGTCGTTGCAGATGCACTCGAGGTAGGTTTGTTAGGATTAATAGCACTCTGGTACTATGATGTGTTTAGTAAGTTGGTTCAATGTTGACTGCAACTGGATGCAGTAAAACTAGAAACAGGCTTCTGATGGTCTAACACTGTTTTATTGAACTTCCTGATTGCTGTACATAGTCTGCTGTGAGTTGATACTCTATCAGTCTAACTGATAACCTCCTACTGGCTTGACCAGGCTAACTCTCTACCTTATGGTGATAGTGCTCACTGGCTTGTGCACTCTTACTATCTCAGTAGCTGTGTCCTGTAGAGAGAGGGAGAGTCTTAATGCCCTGTGTGCGTTATAGTGGTGGTGTCCTGTCTGGTGATTGGTTGTTATGTGTCATGTGTGTTCATTGGTTATCCTGTGTGTCAATCATTGCCTGTCTGCATCTCATTATATACATGAGTGGATATTATGACAATGGTCAGCCTCGATTTTTGTTTGTGCTCAAGCCTTGGAGTGGGACTTGAGCGTTAGGGGGATGTATGCTACCAACAGAGCCACCGCCGACACAGATTTAATAAAAATCCCAAGGCACCTCACAGAAACAAGCAAGGTTTGACACCGAGAAATACAAGGTAATATTAGGCAGCTGGCCAAAACCTTGGTCAAAGAAATAGGTTTTCAGGAGTGTCTGAAAGGAGGAAAGAGGAGGGGCGGCATTCACTGATCCTGAGGCTAAGTGTTTCACGACGGCGTCAACACGGCCTCAGGAGCAGCAATTTTGACCCCTACAGGGGGCCAGCATGGCACTGGAGTGACCCATGCCGCTCCAGCTGCCAATCCCCGGTGACAGATGGGCGCCGCGGGTCTGCGCATGCACAGTGGGGCTGGCGCCAATGCGTCCATGCGCAGTGGCTCCCTTCTCCGCGCTGGCCCCGACGCAACATGGCGTAGGGCTACAGGGACCTGCGCGGAACACAAGAGGCCTCTAGCCTGAGAGGCTGGCCCGCCAATCGGTAGGCCCCGATCATGGGTTAGGCCACAGTGGAGGCCCCTCCCAAGGTCGAACCCCCTCTCCGCCCCCCCCCCCCCCCCCCCACCCACCAGGCTGCTCCCAGATGCATCCACGCCAAGGTCCGCCGGGTAAGAGCAGGTGTGAATGGCGCCAGCGGGACCCGGCTTTTTTGACGTGGCCACTCCTGGGCCGAGACCCGGAGAGTGGACACCGACGGGCGGCACGCCAACCGTTTTGGCGCCGATGGAGCCGATTCTCTGAATCGGCGGACCGGCGTCAGAGTGGCGTGGCGCTATTCGCACCGGTCCCGGTGATTCTTCGGCATGGCCCCGGGGTAAGAGATCCCGCCCGAGAGGTTTGAAGAGAGAATTCCAGAGTTTTATTAGGTGAATTGGGCATTCTGAATTCTCCCTCTGTGTATCCGAACAGGCACTGGAATGTGGCGAATAGGGGATTTTCACAGTAACTTCATTGCAGTGTTAATGTAAGCCTACTTGTGACAATAAAGATTATTATTGTAAAGGAAGTCAAAGGCACAGTCCCCAAAAATGGAGGAATTCTAATAATCTTTATGATTGTCACAAGTAGGCTTACATTACGCTCCAATGAAGTTACTGTGAAAATCCCCTAGTCGCCACACTCCGGCACCTGTTTCGGTACACAGAGGGAGAATTCAGAATGTCCAATTCACCAAACAGCATGTCTTTCAGGAGGAAACCGACACAGACACGGGGTGGACGTGCAGACTCCTTACAGACAGTGACCCAAGCCGGGAATCGAATCCAGGTCCCTGGCGCTGTGAAGCAACAGTGCTAACCACTGTGCCCATATTAAAATTTTGGGATGCCCAAGTGGCCAGAATTAGAGAATATCTTGGAGGGTTGTGGGTTGGAGGAGATTGCAGGGATAGGGAGGGATGAGACCACGGGGAGGTTTTAAAAGAAGATCGAGGTGTTGCTTGACAGGGTGACAATGTATGTCAGTGAGCACAGGGGTGATGGATGAACGGGATCTGGGCAGCAGAATTTTGAATGACCTCAAGTTTATGGAGGGTGGAATTGGGATGGCGGTCAGGGAAGCAGTCAAGTCTAGAGATAAAGAAGGCATGGATGAGGGTTTTAGCAGCCGGTGAGCTGAGGCAAGGCTGGAGACAGGCAATGTTATGGAGGTGGAAGTAGGAGGTCTCAGTGATAGCATGAAGATGCAGCCCAAAGCTCATCTCGGAGGCAGATTTGATGTCAAGATTGCGAACAGCCTCAGCCTCAGACATTTACCAGGGCGGGGATTGAGTCAGAACTTGGGAATGGAGTTTATAATGGGGACCAAAAACATTTACTTTAATTGCAAGAAATTTCTGCTCAACGTTGAAGAAGAAAGCGGAATTTGTAGCTTAAATTCCATCGACAATGTATTAGTCCTCACCCTCACCTCTTTAATAATGGATTTCCATTAGGCTGCTTTTCCTTTGAGGGAGAGAGCTAACTGGTGGTGATTTAACCTGAGGGCCACCACACCTCAGGCGAGGGGCAAGGTTAAGAAGTCGGGGCCTTCCTGAATAACCTCAGCCGGTACGGGAATTGAACCTGTTCTGCTGGCCTCGCTCTGCACCACGAACCAACTGTCCCATCAACAGTTCCCACGGCCACTAGATTGCGATCATGTGCTTATTTGCCTCATGTCTGTCATTAGGAAATCCATTATTAAAGAGGTAGCCACAGGACATTTAGAAAATCATAATATAATTAGGCAGAGCCAACATGGTTTTGTAAATGGAAAACCGGGTTTGACTAATTTATTAGCATGGAGAGAGGTGTGGCTAACTAACAGGAAGCAGAGTTGGGTTAAATGCATCATTTTCACGTGGGAAATGGTAACCCTAACCCTCACCCGAATACCACCGGGATCAGTACTGGGGCCTCAACTATTTGCAATCCATAACAATGACTTGGGAGAGCCAACTGTATTGTAGCCATATTTTCAGGAAAGACAAAGAGAGGTGGGAAAGCAAATTATGAGCAGAATTCAAAGGAATGTAGATAGGTTAAGTGAGTGGGCAAAAATTTGACAGATGACGTGTACAAGTAGGGAGATATTGTTATGCAGTACAGGCCATTGAAGGCTCTGAGGGAAGCAGGGTTGGCTCAACCTAACTTAAATCCGCCCTGGTCCCCAGCCTCATTTCATCCTTCATCTCATCTGATGGTTTAAGAAACTCTTTTTCTCATCCTTTCTGGTGTTAAGGAATACAAACATCAACAACTCATAGTTACCAATGGTCAAACAGATTTTTCATTCCCTTCCCTTCTTCTAATCCCACCTCTCACTCTGGTCTTCCCCTCTCTGATGTTGAATAATCTGTACATTTTATTAGTATTTGCATAGAATCCCTACAGTGCAGAAGGAGGCCATTCGGCCCATCGAGTCTGGACTGACCCTCCTGAAAGAGCACCCTACCTCGGCCCAATCCCCGACCCTATCCCCATAATTCCACACTAATTGGACACTAAGGGGCAATTTTATTATGGTCAATCCACTTAACCTGCACAACTGCGGGAGGAAAGCAGAGCACCCGGAGGAAACCCATGCAGAGATGAGGCAAGCGTGCAAACTGCACACAGACTTCCAAGGCTGCAATCGAACCCGGGTCTGTGGTGATGTGATGCAGCAGTGCTAACCACTGTGTCGCCCCTTAGCAAATGACTCTGCTTTATCCCCTTACTCCCTCGCCTGAATGAATTTTGAGCTCAGCATGACACTGAACTCTTCTTCTATCACTTTCACCTCTTTGGGCAGGAATTATCTCCAGCTCAATGGACCTTTCACTCATCTCCTATACTCTCCTTCCACCTGGACTCTGCCCTCCGACCTCCAACGGCTCTTGATCTTTTCATTGGGAACTGTCCGTGTGCCATCAGCTGTCTTAATTTTTCTGCTCTCCTCATCCACTCTGATTTGTTTTGCTCTGAACTTGCTGACCTCCATTCTCTCTGGTCTAACCCTAACTTTGTTATGAAATCTGTGGATAAGCCCATTGTTGTCTGACGTACTGATCCCTACCTTGCAGAGGCTGAGCGGCAACTTCAGGAAATCTTCCTGCCCCTTTGAGATCATAACCCCACCACCGAACATCAAGCCATTGTTTGCAGTACTGTCACTGACTTCAACTCCTCTAGAAATCTTCACTCCCAGTTTACCTCCCCTCCTATTCCCCCCAAACAGCCTGCTACTACTTCCATTCCAAAATCCGCATACAAGTCAGTCCTAATAGACCCATCTTATCAGCCTTTTCCTGCCCGATTGAACTTATTTCTTCTTAGCTTGATTCTATTTTTTCTTCCCTTGTCCAGTCTCTTCCCACCTACGCTCTCCTGAGAGTGACTCTCCTGACACCCGATGTAATTTTTAAAAATTCTTTCACAGAATGAAGGCATTGCTGGCTAGGGCATCATTTATTGCCCGTCCCTAATTGCCCTTGGGAAAGAGATGGTGAGCTGCCTTCTTCAACCGGTGCAGTCCATGTGGCATAGGAACACCCGATGTTTGGAAAGGAGTTCCAGGAATTTGACCCAGCAGTTTCAACAATTTCCAGTTTCCTGGCCCGAACCACCTCTTCTTCACAATACCTGTCCATTCTCTCGCCGCCTCCACCCCTTTCCAGGACGGTCTGAGGGCTCGATGCTTCTTGCTTGAACGGAGGCCCAATTAGTCCACATCCACCACCATCCTCCTGTGGCTTACTGAACTTATTCTCTCACTGAACAACTTAGCTTGTCTCACCTCCTCCAAATAAAATGTGTTGCCATGGTTCCCCGCATGGGTCCTATTTGTATTTTTGTAATGTATGTGGAACATTCCTTGTTCCAGTCCTTGATGATTCTATCAGTGCAATTTCCTGCTCTTGAGTGGAACTGGAAAACCTCATCGACTTTGCTTGACATCTTTGTCTGTTTCTGGGAGGAGGCTGTTTACTAATGTTCATTGCAAGCCCAACAACTCGTACAGCTACCTCCACGACATTTCCTCACACCCTGCTCCTTGTGAAGAGCCCGTTCCATTCCCCGAGTTTCTCCGTCTTTGTTACACCTGTTCTGATGAGGCAATCCTCCACAACAGCACTTCTGATACGCCTAGCTATTTCCTCAACTGTAGGTTCACCCCCCCACTGCGGTTGACAGGATCCTCAACTGTGTCTAACCCATTTCCCATGGTTCTGCTCTCATACCTTTCCCTCTATCCTGTACCATGATATGGTTCCCCTTGTCCTCATGTTCCTCCCCACCAGCCTCCACATTCAAAGGATCATTTTCCACCATGCGTCCCATCTCCAGCAAGAAGCCACCACCAAATCCACATTCGCATCTCCTCTCCTCTCCTGTCAGCATTCAGAAGGGATCATTTCCTCCACAACAACCTGGTCCACTTCCCCATCACCACCACCACCTGTCCCATTCCCAAGCAATTGCATAGAATTCTTAACAGAAGGAGGCCATTCGGCAGAAGGAGACCCTCTGAGAGAGCACCCCACCTGGGCCCAATGCCTCGCCCTATTCTGCTAACCCCACCCAACCTGCAGGTCTTTGGACACTAAGAGGTAATTATTTTATCATGGTCAATCCACTTAACCTGCACATTTTTGGACGGTGGGAGGAAACCGGAGCACCCGGAGGAAGCCCACATAGACACAGGGAGTACGTGCAAACTCCACACCGACAGTTACCCAAGGTCAGGATCGAACCCACAATCCTGGGGCTGTGAGGCAGCAATGCTAACCACTGTGCCACCATACCTCGATTAAATGTATAAATTTGGATTAGAATGTCAATTTTCTGGTGTTTCTTTTCAACTTTTGTGTTATCAGGAAAATATTATGGTCAGAGATAGAGGAAACATAAGGGGCTGGATTTTGCCTCGGCGGGATCCTCCGTTTCCCCAGCAGCACACTCACACCCGCAGATTTCCCGACGCGTGGGGGTGCCCGCAATGGGAAACCCCATTGGCTGGCTGCCGGGACGGAGAATCCTGCTACCGACGGGGGCGCGCCACACCAGAAAACAGGTGCGTTGGGACAGAGCATTCCCCGTGCAGCCATCTGGGATGGCCACTTCCAGAATACAAAATGGACATTTGCAAAGATTGAAGGGAAAAATGGACAATGTTAAGAAAGCAGGCAGGCACAGAGCCTGTCTGCATATTGGAGAAACAGCTCCCAGACGAGACTGAAACTGTAGGCCCATTAGCATATGGATGGCCCATCTCCGGGAACAAAGGAAGATACTTAAGTAACCGATCTGGCCCCAGACATCGCGGCGCCAGTTCCCCAGACCAAAAGCAGAAAACAAAGCAGGCCAACGGCCACCTAGGACATGCCCAGCCATCAGGGCACCCACCCCTTTATAGGTCAGGATCAATGCGAATGATCAAGAAATGGCCCAATTGATTGGGGCCAAGTTCAAGGCCCGTCCAAAAGCGTGCAAAGCCCCTTAGGGTATAAGAAGAAGGCCCCAAGAGAGAATCGCTCTCTTGGAATTGGCTCTAAAAGCGGAGAGACCCATCCACCAGCTAAACCAGAAGTAAGTAAGTCCAAGGTCAACGCTCGCTACCAGACGGACGACCGTAGCTGTTCCCCTGTACCACTTCGACCCCAGCAGCCTCACAACCGAACAACAGCCATTGTTCCTCTGACTGAGTGGGCGCCCGAAGTTAAGTATAGGCTTTAGCAGTAGTGATAGTTTAATCTATAGTATTTCGTGCATGAGTAGAGATTGCTGTGTGTGTAAATAAATAGTATTGACTTTGAACTAACTAACTGGTGTACCGGCTCTTTGATCAGTATTCGGGTTTGAACCTTGTGGCGGTATCGAAAGATGCCTGGCGACTCTAAAGCAAATGTAATTAGAATTAAGGAAGGCGACCATATTGACCGCCATATTTAGAAACAACCAAAGAGAGCAACACCCTCCAAGGTGTTTGTGCTACTGGTGAATGGGGAGGTGTCAGTGAGTTTACCATTATCAGTGCTAACCACTGTGCCACCGTGCCTTAACCTGCCCTTTTGCATCCTCTCTCCTCACGTCCCAAGGCCATAAACACTACTTTCAGGTGAAGCAGCAATTTACTTGTACTTCTTTCAATTTAGTCTACTGCACAGTTGATGCTCACAATGAGGGCTCCATTACACTGGGGAGACCAAACACAGATTGGGTGACTGTTTTGTGGATCACCTCTACCCAGACAGCAAGCATAACCCTAACCTTCCAGTTGGCTGCCATTTTAATTCACCACCTTGCCATTCACTTTTGCCCTTGGCCTGTGCAATATTCCAGTGAAGCTCAACACAAGCGTCAGGAGCAGCACTTCAAGTTCCGATTAGGCAAGCTACTTCTTTTTTTTTAAATTTAGAGTACCCAATTCATTTTTTCCAATTAAAGGACAATTTAGCATGGCCAATCCACCTACACTGCACATCTTTGGCTTGTGGGGGCAAAACCCACGCAAACACGGGGAGAATGTGCTGTTATGGGCGAGGCGTTTTCAGAACCCCAAAATGTATCATGGAGTTCAACCAACTTCCCCCTTTAATGGATTTGTTGCTTTTCCTAGCACATGGCTTTTTCCCTAGGTGTGGGATTACAATTATGGACACATGGGTTTTTAAACACAAAACACTGTTTATTCCATGAACTCAACTTAACATCTTAAATAAACATTGGATCTCTTAACACCCCTTACTTCAAAGATAACTCAGAAAATATTGTAACAGTAAATAATTCCTTAAAATGTTCCTTCAAACTTCCAAGAGACTTAACACCTTTAAACAGTATCACATCAGGTTAAAGGATATATATATTTTCTGTAGAATGGCAGAGATATATTAGCTTGGGTGACTTCAGCTCCAGCACCTTGCTTTTTTCCTGCAGTTCTCTGGAAACACACAGACACACCCAAGCTGCTTTCTCAAACCTGGCTTTCTCCCTTCAAGCAGATCACAGCAAACCAGAACTTCTCAAGCTGCTGTCTCAAACTGGCTTTCTACTTTTAAACTGCTCTCAGCAAAACCAGGCAGGCACTTTTTAGATGCTCTCAGCATAACCAGCCAGGCACTTTTCAAACTGCAAAACCAAACTGCAAAATGGCTGACCTAAAGCCCAGCTCCACCCACACTCTGACATCACTGTTTTCTTAAAGGTACACTGCCTAAACATCCATGTCTTAAAGGTACTCTCACATGGCATCTCCCACCAAGAAAAAAAATAAACAATCAACTTCAAAATGGTTTCATTTTTCACTTTTGCACCATCCACTAAGAAATGTACACAGTAAATATACCTTTTCGTTTAAAAAACCCCACATGCAAACAGGTATAATAATATCGTCCATTTTTCTTTGCTCTTCTTCCTCCAACCAAAATCCTTCTCGATTGACAGTCTCTTTGAACAAAGTCTCTGCACGATCCATCCATTCCTCTACTCCTCGGCATTTCTCTTTAGAATCAGATACTTTAGTTCAATCTGACCACAGAGTCCCTTGCAATTCTCCAATACAGGAACATTGGTGATCACAGCTTTCAGGCAGCTTGTTGAAAGTCCGCTGTCCATTGAAATTTTTTAGGTTTCTTCAACAATTCCATTAGTGGAGTAATCACGCCACAAAACTTTTGCACAACTGTTCGATCAAATTCGTTCATGCTAGGAGATCGCATTATTTCCCTTTGTCTTGAGGATAATGGAAACTCCACAAGGAAAGTGATTCGGGCTTCTCCAAATTCACTTTCGGCCAGGTTCGTCACCAAACCCGCCTCCTGAAGTCGATCGAAGAACTCCATACAATGTTTTAAATGTTCTTTCCATGTCTGGAAGTTGGAAATAAAAGCAGATTGTCCCACCTTCTCCATGCAATCCTTCAATGGTGGGACAGGATAAGAGTCCGTTCTTGTAACTGCATTCACCTTTCTATAGTCCACACACAACCGTTGGGTACCATCTGATTCAGGTACCATCACTATGGGTGAGCTCCATTGGCTGCAACCCACTTCAATTATGCCATTCTTCAGCATATTCTCAATCTCTCTGTTAACCTGTGCCAATTTTAAAGGATTAAGTCTATATAGATGTTGTTTGATAGGGACAGCATTTCCCACATCTACATCATGTATAGCCATTTTAGCACTTCCCAATTTATCTCTACAAACTTGCCCATGTGATATCAATAATTCTTTCAGATCAGTTTGTTTATCCTCTGGAAGGTAACTTAACAATTCATCCCAATTTTTAGAACATCCTCATTTTCCAATTTAATTTGAGATATGTCAAATTCACAGTCATCTGGATTTGGTTCGTCACTTTGAGATAGAATCATTAAAACCTTCTTTTTCTCTCCTTACCTTTCAAAGTACCTTTTAAGCATATTCACATGACACACTCGGTGAGTCTTCCTTCTATCTGGTGTTTTTACCACATAACTCACCTCACTTAATTACCTTTCAATCTGATACGGTCCACAAAACCTACCTTTTAAAGGCTCACCTACCACTGGTAACAACACTAAAACTTTATCCCCACTGGCAAAACTACGAACTTTGGATTTCTTGTCCGCTACCCGTTTCATCACATTTTGTGCAACTTTCAAATGTTGTCGAGCCAATTCACCTGCTCTATTTAATCGTTCCCTAAAATTTGACACGTAATCCAATAGTGTAGTTTCCGATTTTTCACCCACCAGTTTTTCCTTAATCAATTTAAGTGGTCCTCTTATCTCATGACCAAAAATGAGCTCAAAAGGACTAAATTTGGTAGACACATTAGGTGCATCCCTAATTGCAAACAATACAAATGGAATTCCTTTATCCCAATCCTCTGGATAATCTTGACAATACGCCCTCAACATTGTCTTTAATGTCTGATGCCACCTTTCTAACGCTCCCTGCGATTCTGGATGGTACGCAGTTGATTTAAATTGTTTTATTCCTAAGCTATCCATAACGTCTTTGAATAACTTTGAAGTAAAATTTGTTCCTTGATCCGATTGAATTTCTGTGGGTAGTCCATATCTAGTAAATAATTTAAGTAACTCCTCTACAATCCTTTTAGCTGCAATATTACGTACTGGAATGGCCTCTGGAAACCTAGTAGACACATCCATTACAGTCAAAAGATATTGATTCACACTTTTTGTTTTAGGAAGCGTTCCTACACAATCAATTCAGACCCTTGTAAAAGTTTCCTCAAATGCAGAAGGCCTCCTTCTGCACTGTAATTTCTATGATGATCACTGCTTGAGGTTTCTCTATCACTTGACAGGTGTGACATGATTGACAAAATTTAACTACATCTTTATGTAGTCCAGGCCAATAAAAATGTTTCTGGATTTTAGCTTGAGTTTTCCTTATTCCCAAATGACCTCCCACCGGTACCTCATGTGCAACTTGCAACACCTCCTTTCTATACCCTACTGGCAATACTACTTGATGAACTTCTGCCCACTTTTCATCTGCCTGCATATGTGCAGGTCTCCATTTTCTCATCAACACATCATTTTTATGGTAATAACACTCTGATATACTCTCAGATTCCTTTTCCGTATATGCTTTCTGATCTATCCGTTTTATTTCTACATCTTTCTGTTGTAACTCCGCCAATTTTCCTGAACTAAAAATATCCGCCTCATCCTCCGCCTGTTCTTGTTCTTTTTCAACTATCTGTTCAAAAATCTTTTCTGATAATTGCACTTCAACTTCATCTTCACTCTTTGATTTCTCCACTTGTCTTAACCTGTGACATTGCGACCTTGTTACTACACAATTTGGAAAAATCCCAGGATATTCGTCCTTCAACCCTTCAGTTGACTGATTTTCCACTGGCTTATCAGCCAAAGTAGGCACCACTGCCACCTGCGATCCAGCTATATCATTACCCAAGATAAACTGTATTCCTCGACAAGATAGTTTATCTATTACTCCTACTTCCACTTCACCACTCTTCACTGGACTTTCCAACCTTACTTTATATAATGGAACGCTACTCCTCTCACCCTGAATTCCACATATCACCACCTTTTCTGGCAACATTCTTCCCAAACTACATAATTCCTCATCTCTTACCATTAAAGATTGACTAGCCCCTGTATCTCTTAAAATTGTGACTTCTTTACCTGCTCCTCCTGATACACATGAGTAAACTTTACCCACACAAGCAAATTCTCTAAAGGCATTTGGCACCTTCTTAACAATTACTTCTTGAACAGGCTGTACAATCGTTTGCACCTCCTTCGCTTCCCTTGGGCTTTCCTGTACCATTCTAACAAAACCCACTGTTTTATCCTGTTTTACCACATCAGCCTTCCCAGTGCTTTTCTTCAACCACCAACACTGTGACTTCACATGGCCTAGTTTATTACAGTAAAAACATTTGAAACTTTTCATTTCTTTTGCACCCTCCTGGATTTCTTTTTTAATCTGAGGTACACTCTCTTTATTGTCTCCCATCAGATCACCTTTACCTTTACCACTTGAGTATTTCTCATGTCCCCAGTTTCTATTCCTCACCGGCTGAAACTGATGTCGGAAACCAATCTTTGAAAAATGAAAAATGAAATGAAAATCGCTTATTGTCACGAGTAGGCTTCAATGAAGTTACTGTGAAAAGCCCCTAGTCGCCACATTCCGGCACCTGTTCGGGGAGGCTGGTACAGGAATTGAACCGTGCTGCTAGCCTGCCTTGGTCTGCTTTAAAAGCCAGCGATTTAGCCCAGTGAGCTAAACCAGCCCCTTCTGAATCTTTGATTCATGAACAAATTCATAATCATCTGCCATTTCCGCTGCTAATCTCGCAGTTTTAACCCTCTGTTCTTCCACATGAGTTTTCACTACATCAGGAATTGATTTTTAAACTCCTTCAAAAGTATAATTTCTCTGAGAGCTTCATACGTAAGGTTTATTTTCAAAGCCTTGATCCACCTATCAAAATTACTCTGTTTGAGCCTTTCAAACGCCATGTATGTTTGACCAAATTCTTTCCTTAAATTTCTAAACCTTTGTCTGTAAGCTTCAGACACTAGCTCATATGCACTTTAGTTGGATTTCTTCACCTCCTCATACGTTCCAGATACCTCCTCCGGTAGTGATGCAAACACTTCACTAGCTCTACCTACCAGCTTTGTTTGAATCAGTAACACCCACATGTCCTGTGGCCATTTCATTTGTTTAGCTACCTTCTCAAATGAAATGAAAAAGGCTTCCACTTCCTTCTCGTCAAACCTTGGCAATGCTTGGACATATTTAAATAGATTCCCACCAAGCCTTTGACTATGACGCTCTGTCTCATTATCCTTATCCATCTCCTCCAACTGTACGTGTCCCTTTACGTCTGCCAATTTTAACTGATTGTCATGTTTCATGGACATTTTCTGAAGTTCAAACTCCCTCTCTTTATCTTTTCCCCTGATCTGTATCTCCCTTTATTTGTCTTTTTGTTCTGCTGGGGCTATTCTTTCTTTTCTCCTTTCTTCTCTCTCCTTTTCTTTTTCCTCTCTCTCTCTTTCTCTTTCTTTTTCCTCTCTCTCTCTTTCTCTTTCTTTTTCCTCTCTCTCAATCTCGTAGTCAAGCCGCTTTAATTCTTTCTCATGTTCCATTTGTTTAATTTGCAACTGAATTTTTGCCATTTCCAATGAGTCAAACTCTATCTCAGGCAATTTTAAATGCTTAACCACCACCATAATTACCTTATCTTTTCGCATTTTGTCAGGTAATGTTAACTGCAATGTTCTTGCCAAATATAACAGTCTGCTTTTTGTGCCTGTCCATAAAGTACTACGTGTGACATTCTCCATCCCCAAAAGCTTCTGAGTCTCCGAAAGAGCCATTGTTCACAACGCTCTCCCTACTTAAACTAAAATACCACACCGGAAAAGCAACAATTCTTCACTGTCTTTAAGTTCACAAAAGCCAATCCAATGGATAGACTTTTATCCCCCTCAAGCCCCTAATTGTTATGGGCAAGGCGTTTTCAGAACCCCAAAATGTATCATGGAGTTCAACCAACCTCTCCCTTTAATGGATTTGTTGCTTTTCCGAGCACGCGGCCTTTTCCCGAGGTGTGGGATTACAACTATGGACACGTGTTTTTAAAAAAAACAACATTGTTTATTCCATGAACTCAACTTAACATCTTAAATAAACATTGGGTCTCTTAACACCCCTTACTTCAAAGATAACTCAGAAAATATTGTAATAGTAAATAATTCCTTAAAATGTTCCTTCAAACTTCCAAGAGACTTAACACCTTTAAACAGTATCACATCAGGTTAAAGGATATATATTTTTTCTGTAGAATGGCTGAGATATATTAGCTTGGGTGACTTCAGCTCCAGCACCTTGCTTTCTTCCTGCAGCTCTCTGGAAACACACAGACACACCCAAGCTGTTTTCTCAAACCTGGCTTTCTCCCTTCAAACAGATCACAGCAAACCAGAACTTCTCAAGCTGCTGTCTCAAACTGGCGTTCTACTTTTAAACTGCTCTCAGCAAAATCAGCCAGGCACTTTTTAGCTGCTCTCAGCAAAACCAGCCAGACACTTTTCAAACTGCGAAACCAAACTGCAAAATGGCTGACCGAAAGCCCAGCTCCACCCACACTCTGACATCACTGTTTTCTTAAAGGTACATTGCTTAAACATCCATGTCTTAAAGGTACTCTCACATGACAGTGCAAACTCCACACGGACAGTGACCCAGAGCCGGGATCGAATCTGGGACCTCGGCGCCACGAGGCAGCAGCGCTAACCACTGTGCTACCATGCTGCCCTAGGCACATTACTTCTGGACCCAACATTGACTTCCAAAATTTTAGACCGTGAACTCTGTCCCCCATTTCGATTTTGTTTTTCCGTGTACCAGTTTGAATCTTGTTTTTCATATTTTGCTTTTGGACAGAGCTGTTCATTATTCTGCCATTCACTCACTCTGGAAAAATGACGTTTGTTCAAAGACGCCTTTGTTTTTTAATCCTTTCCTCCTGTCACCCTATTGCAGATCTTCCCTTTTGTTCTTCCTCCTACTTCTCCTTTCAATGACACAAAACCCATCATATCTCTACTTTCCTTCAATTCTGAAGAAGAATTTTGAGCTTCTTGTTGAGTTTTTTTACTCAAAATGCTAAAACTGTTTCTCTCTCCAGCACGTTCTGTTTTTATTCAGATATGCAGCAGCCACGGTACTTTACTTTTATTTTACATTCTGAGGGGGCCTAGATGCTGAGAGGGCATTTCCCATTGTGGAGGAATCTAGAACTTATAATAATAATCTTTATTAGTGTCACAAGTAGGCTTACATTAACACTACAATGAAGTTACTGTGAAAATCCCCTAGCCGCCAGACTCCGGCACCTGTTCGGGTACACAGAGGGAGAATTCAGAATGTCCAATTCACCTAACAAGCACGTCTTTCGGGAATTATGGGAGGAAACCGGAGCACCCGGAGGAAACCCACGCAGACACGGGGAGAACATGCAGACTGTCATGTGAGAGTACCTTTAAGAAATGGGTGTTTAAGAAATGTACCTTTAAGAAATGGGTGTTTATCAGTGATGTCAGAGTGTGGGTGGAGTTGGGCTGTCTGTCAGCTTTTTACTTTTGTTTTAGGCTGTTTGCTGCAGGATGTGTTTTAGTTTCGTTTTCAGAGCTGGATAGCTGCAGTCACAGCCAGGAGGGGTATTAGTCTCTCTCTCTCTCTAATCTAAAAACTGTAAATCGATCCTTTGGTGATTTAAAACTAATAACTGCTCTCAGTAGTGACTTTAACCTGATGTGCTTCTGTTTAAAGGTTTTGTTTAAGTCTTATGGATGTTAAAAGGAAAGCTTAAAGGATTACTTAGTGTTGTAGTCTTTGGGGGTTGTATTTGAATTAATGGTTGCTAAGATGTTCACTGTATGTTTTAAAAAGGTTAACTTGAGTTCATAGAATAAACATTGTTTTGCTTTAAAAAATACTTTTCCATTTCTGCTGTACCACACCTGTCGAGTGGGCCGTGTGCTCCCCATACCACAATCTATTAAAAGTTGTGGGTCAGGTGAACGCCACGATACACTTTGGGGTTCTCTAAACCCTGGCCCATAACAAGACTCCACACAGACAGTGACCCAAGCCGGGAATCAAACCTGGGTTCCTGCCGCAGTGAAGCAACAGTGCTAACCACGGTGCTACCTCCCTTCATGGGTCCAGCTTCAGAATAAAGGGCCTCCCATTTAAGATGGAGATGAGGAGGAATTTCTCCTTTCACAGGGTCATTGTTGTTTGGAACTCTCTTCCACAGAAAGCAGTGGAGGCTGAGCCACTGAATATATTCAAGGCTAAATTCGACAGATTTTTTGATTCACTCAGACATTAAGGATTGGGGTGGGTGTGGGGGACAAGCAGAAATGTGCAGTTCAGACCACAATCACATCAATCCTATTGAATGGCAGAGCAAGCTCGATGGGCCAATGGCCGACTGCTCCTGTTTCTTACAATCTCCAGGGCTCTGTTAAATCCAGCCCAGGAGCACTACAACAAACTGGAGAGTTTGATATTTCCCAGTGCACTGTGTAATCTGCATTGATTGACAAAATGGGCATTGATTTTCCCTGGATACTTTGGATGCGAAAGAATCTAAAAGGTGGTCAAGGATAGAGTCCTTACAAGAGTTTAACCCATGTTTAGCCATCTCGGTAAAGAAGTTGAAGCTAGGAAACAACAGTCTGGAGGATCAGTAAGGGGTTACTTGGCCTGCTGGATCCTACGAAGAAAATGTGCTGATCAAGTGCCCTCTCTTAACACTGCCCAGCTAACTGGAAATACATTATTTTAACTTTTGCTGCTGGTGGCTTGAAGAGGACTTTTGTAACACGTAAGAGACTCTCTGGGGCACTTTAACAAGACTTCACCAACAATTTATTCTGGAAATTCCCTGAGGAGTTCATTAAGTACAGTGCTGCGAGAGCTATTGGCAACTTAAAAAAAAAATTTTTTTAGAGTACTCAATTCTTTTTTTCCAATTAAGGGGCAATTTAGCGTGGCCAATTCACCTACCCTGCACATCTTTGGGTTGTGGGGGTGAAACCCACGCAGACACTGGGAGAATGGGCAAACTCCACACAGCCAGTGACCCAGGGCCGGGATCGAACCCAGGTCCTTGGCGCTGTGAGGCAGCAGTGCTAACCACTGCACCCCCATGCTGCCCCGCTATTGGACAACTTTGACATATTTGAGTAAAAACATTTGTACCTTAGCCCCATTTCTCAGCATATTAAAGATGTGAAACAAAGTCAGTGGTGTTAGACTTGAGGGTGTAACAGCACTAAAAATCCCAAAGCATTATGAAGTCAAGTCACCGAGTGTCTTTAAGACAGATAGGTTCTTGATTGATAAGGTTGTTACGGGGAGAAGGCAGGAGAATGGGGATGAGGAACATATCAGCCATGACTGAATGGTGGAGCAGACTCAATGTGCTGACGGCCTAATTTTGCTCCTTTACTTTATGGTGTTATCCTCTAACTTATAGGAGACCCCAGGAGAAAGGGATCGCTTGAATGCACACACCTTCGCCCCTTTGGTCTGTGCGAGGAGTACCCCAGAGTGAGGTGGATGGTGGGACAGCGAGTAAATTTAAGGAGGAGATGGCAGATTTTAATTGGCAATGGTTTAAAGGGTTATTGAGGACGGGCAGGACGATGAAGTTAAAGCCATGATGAGATCAGCTATGATCGAATGGCAGAGCAGACTCAATGGTTCAAATGGCCTAATTCCATTCCTATATCTTATGAACTCATGAGGCCTGGTAGAGCAGACCAGCTACTGGAGAAGAGAGGGACAGAAGGAGGCAGTCGCCCCTGTCTCCCCTCAGCCCCTGTGTACAGGACATCCATCCTCTGGACCACCTCAACCACCACCGCCGTGCTGCGTCTGAAGAACCCGTGTATGCTCCCCATCGGTCCCTGATGAAACCTGATGCTGAGTGTCAGCCAGGACATGCCACACATTCAGTGGAAGTGGGTGTGCAGAGCTTGGCTACAATGTGTCACAATACTTGTATCTAATCAGAGCGTGAGTGTCCGCTTAGCACTTCAAATATGAGTAATCAGCAATTAGGCCCAAAACTGTGTGTTAAAACCAGACTTTCAAATAGACGTATTGTACTATTACAGCGCCGATTCAGCACCTGTCCCATTCACCAGAATAACTTCTAAAATCTCTTCCATATCGGTTCTCAGTCACTCACCTTGTGTGGTGATGGTGGCAAACATCAACGCACCTGCTGCCGCAGCCCTCACCTCAGTCTCTGAGTCACTGAGCAGCTCCACCAGGATTGGAATCACCTCCTCATTGCAAACTTTGTTTTTCCCTTCCAAGGGCACACTGAATGAAAAAGAAAATGCAAGATGTAGCCAACAAAACACACTTATTCCCCGATGTTAGACCAGAATCTTATACAGAATTACACAGGAAGAGTAATTTACTAACTCTGGAAGATGGAGTATGTGATAAATCTACACCCATTCATTACGATGAAGCCAGCATGTTGGGGCTGGTTTAGCACAGTGGGCTAAACAGCTGGCTTGTAATGCAGAACAAGGCAGCAGCGCAGGTTCAATTCCCGTACCGGCCTCCCCGAACAGGCACCGGAATGTGGCGACTAGGGGCTTTCCACAGTAACTTCATTGAAGCCTATTTGTAACCACAAGCGATTATTATTATGTTAAACTTGCCACTTTAAACCACTGCTGTGTAACCAGCACAGCCTGCAGGGTTCAGGGGCTTCACACAGCAGCAAGGGACCCAATAACTTGAGTTTCTCGCACTACTTAAAGGCAGCTTGTACCTCTTAAAGGGGAAGTGGGTGTGGCTGGAATAGTTGTTGGGGGTCCTTTGTGAACTGAATCTGTGCCATCAAAGATTGAAGGATGGTCAAACATGATAGCGAGTGCGCAGCCAATTATTCTGAGAAAGCACTGGAGGCCTTGGGGAAAGAGACGGAAAAGAATGGCAATGTCCTGTAACCACAATGGGTTGTACACCCTCCAGATGCATGCTGAGGAGGCAATGGGAAGAAATAACAGTGGCTGTCAATGCCAGGTGTGTTGTTCATTGAGCATGGATGTAGTGCAAGAAGAAGTTTAATGATCTCACAGGAGTTCTCAAAGTGAGTGACTTCACCTTCAAAAGCCATATCCTCCCAAAAGCACTCTGAGCTACACCATAGAATCCCCAAAGTGCAGAAGGAGCCAATAGGTCCATCAAGCCTGCACCGACCCTCTGAAAGAGAACCCTACCTAGGCCCACTCTCCTGCCAAACCAGCCCTATCCTGGTAACCCCATAAACTAACCTGCACATCTTTGGACACTTGGGGCAATTTACCATGGCCAATCCACCTAACCTGTTCATCGTTGGACTGTGGGAGGAAACTGGAGCACCCGGAGGAAACACACGCAGACAAGGGGAGAAAGTGCAAGCTCCACGCAGACAGTTACCCAAGACTGGAATCAAACCTGGGTCCCTGACGCTGTGAAGAAGCAGTGCTAACCACTGTGCCACCGTGCTGCCCACAATCACCACGATCTCAACATTGACCAGCAACAATCTTTATCAGGTATTATGGGCGAGGCGTTTTCAGAACCCCAAAATGTATCATGGAGTTCAACCAACCTCCCCCTTTAATGCTATTGTTGCTTTTCCGAGCACACGGCTTGTTCCCTTGGTGTGGGATTACAATTATGGACACGTGGGTTTTTAAACACAAAACAATGTTTATTCCATGAACTCAACTTAGCCTCTTAAATAAACATTGGATCTCTTAACACCCCTTACTTCAAAGATAACCCTGAAAATATTACAACACTAAATAGTCCTTCAGTTATTCCTTTCAACATCCCAGAGACTTAACACCTTTAAACAGAAACACATCAGGTTAAAGGCTTTACTTTTATGAGTTTAAATCACCCAAATGATCCAGAGATAGTCTTTCATGGCCGAGATCACAGCAGATCCAGCTCACTGCAAACACAGACACTCCCAAGCTCTTTTCTAACCTGTGACTTTGCGACCTTGTTACGACACAATCCAGAAGAATCCCAGGATATTCATCCTTCAACACTTCAGTTGACTGATTTTCCACTGGCTTATCAACCACAGTAGGCATCACTCCCACCTGCGATCCAGCTATATCATTACCCAAGATAAACTGTATTCCTGAACAAGATAGTTTATCTATTACTCCTACTACCACTTCACCACTCTTCACTGGACTTTCCAACATAACCTTATATGATGAAACGCTACTCCTCTCACCCTGAATTCCACATATCACCACCTTTTCTGGCAACATTCTTCCCAAAGTACATAATTCCTCATCTCTCACCATTAAAGATTGTCTAGCCCCTGTATCTGTTAAAATTGTGACTTCTTTACCTGCTCCTCCTGATACACATTAGTAAACTTTACCCACACAAGCAAATTCTTTAAAGACATTTGGCACCTTCTTAACAATTACTTCTTGAACAGGCTGTACAATCGTTTGCACCTCCTTCGCTTCTCTTGGGCTTTTCTTTACCACTCTAAGAATTCATACTGTCTTATCCTGTTTTACCACATCAGCCTTCCCAGTGCTTTTCTTCAACCACCAACACTGTGACTTTACATGGCCTAGTTTATTACAGTGAAAACATTTGCAACTTTTCATTTCTTTTGCACCCTCCAGGATTTATTTTTAAATATGACATACACTCTCTTTATTGTCTCCCATCAGATCACCTTTACCTTTACCACTTGAGTATTTCTCAGGTCCCTAGTTTCTATCCCTCACCGGCTGAAACTGATGTTGGAAACCAATCTTTGATTTATGAACTAATTCATAATCATCTGCCATTTCTGCTGCTAATCTCGCAGTTTTAACCCTCTGTTCTTCCACATGAGTCCTCACTACATCAGGAATTGATTTTTAAACTCCTTCAAAAGTATAATTTCTCTGAGAGCTTCATACGTTTGATCTATTTTCAAAGCCCTTATCCACCTATCAAAATTACTCTGTTTGAGCCTTTCAAACTCCACGCATGTTTGACCAAATTCTTTCCTTAAATTTCTAAACCTTTGTCTGTAAGCTTCAGGCACTAGCTCATATGCACTTAAGATGGATTTCTTCATCTCCTCATAGGTCCCAGATACCTCCTCCGGTAGTGATGCAAACACTTCACTAGCTCTACCTACCAGCTTTGTTTGAACCAGTAACACCCACATGTCCTGTGGCCATTTCATTTGTTTAGCTACCTTCTCAAATGAAATGAAAAAGGCTTCCACTTCCTTCTCGTCAAACCTTGGCAATGCTTGGACATATTTAAATAGATTCCCACCAAGCCTTCGACTATGACGCTCTTTCTCACTATCCTCCAACTGTACGTTTCCCTTTACGTCTGCCAATTTTAACTGATTGTCATGTTTCATGGTCATTTTCTGACGTTCAACTCCCTCTCTTTATCTTTTTCCCTGATCTGTATCTCCCTTTCTTTTTCTTTTTGTTCTGCGAGGGCTATTCTTTTTTTTCCTCCTTTCTTCTCTCTCCTTTTCTTTTTCCTTTCTCTCTCTTTCTCTCTCTTCTTCCTCCCTTTCTCTCTCGTATTCAAGCCGTTTTAATTCTTTCTTATGTTCCATTTGTTTAATTTGCAACAGAATTTTTGCCATTTCCAATGAGTCAAACAGTATCTCGGGCAATTTTAAATGCTTAACCACTGCCATAATGACCTCATCTTTTCGCATTTTGTCAGGTAATGTTAACCGCAATGTTTTTGCCAGACCCAACAGTGTGCGTTTAGTCTCTGTCCGTAAGGTATCACATGTCACCGCGTCCAACCCAAAAACTTCTGAGTCTCCGAAAGAGCCATTGTTCACAACGCACTTAAACTAAAATACCACACTGGAAAAGCAACAATCCTTCATTGTCTTTAAGTTCACAAAAACCAATCCAATAGATTGACTTTTATCCCCTCGAGCCACCAATTGTTGTGGGCGAGGTGTTTTCAGAACTCCAAAATGTATCATGGAGTTCAACCAACGTCCCCCTTTAATGCTATTGTTGCTTTTCCGAGCACACGGCTTGTTCCCTAGGTGTGGGATTACAATTATAGACACGTGGGTTTTTAAACACAAAACAATGTTTATTCCATGAACTCAACTTAACCCCTTAAATAAACATTGGATCTCTTAACACCCCTTACTTCAAAGATAACTCCGAAAATATTACAACACTAAATAACCCTTCAGTTATTCCTTTCAACATCCAAGAGAGACTTAACACCTTTAAACAGAAACACATCAGGTTAAAACTTTACTTTTATGAGTTTAAATCACCCAAATGATCCAGAGATAGTTTTTCATGGCAGAGATCACAGCAGATCCAGCTCACTGCAAACACAGACACTCCCAAGCTCTTTTCAAACTGAAACTAAAAACTGCAAAATGGCTGATCTAAAGCCCAGCTCCACCCACACTCTGACATCACTGCATCTCTTAAAGGTGTTCTCACATGACACAGGACTCAATCCAAAATACTCAGTACTGTTGAAAATCTCACACCCACAACACACCGCTTCACAAAAGCGTTGAATATATTTCATTCCGTCTTGCCAGCAAGAAGCAGGGTAGTGTGAATACACAAGATTGTGAAGATCACAGGGTTTTCTTTGGTGCTTCCGGGTGCCATTGACTACAACCACATCTGGGCAAAGCGAATTGATTTTGAGATGTGACCGTGTACCCGGGGGAACAAGGGGGTGGCAGTGGCATAGTGGTATTGTCACCGGATTAGCAATCCAGAGATCAGGACAATGTCTGGGACCTGGGTTCAAATCCTGGCACAACAGATGGTAAAATCTGGATTGAATAACAAAATCTAGAATAATCGTGAAGCCATTGTCACTAATATGCATTTATCTGCCTCCCTTGTCTGGCTCACATCAGGTTTTACAGCATGGGAGGAAGCACTTTGGCCCATTTTGTCCGCACTGATCAACAAGCGCCTATCTATTCTAATCCCATTTTCCAGCACTTGCTGTGGTATTTCAAGCGCTCATCTAAATACTTCTTAAATGTTGTGAGGGTTCCTGCCTCTACCATCCTTTCTGGCAGGGAGTTCCAGATTCCCATTGCCCTCTGGGTGAAAAAGCTTTTCCTCAAACCCCCTCTAAATCTCCCGTACCTTATCTTAAATCTACGCCTCCTGGCTATAGACCCCTCTACTAAGGGGAAAAGGTTCTTCCGATCTATCCTATCTATGTCCTTTATCATTTTGTACAGTTCAACCAGGTCTCCCCTCAGCCTTAAGCAGCTCTAAGGAGGACAACCCCAGCCTCTCTTCATAGCTGAAACATTCCATTCCAGGCAACATCCTGGCGAATCTCCTCTGCACCCTCTCGAATGCAATCACATCCTTCATATGCTGTGGCGACCAGAACTGTATATAGGACTCTCGCTGTGGCCTAACGAGCATTTTACACAGCTCCATTATAACCTCCCTGCTCTTATAGTCTATGCCTCGGCTAATAAAGGCAACCATCCCATATGCCTTCTTAATCACCTTATCCACCTGTCTTGTCTCTCTTAAATGCCCTCTGAGTGGCTTGCCTTTAAGCCAGCGATACCCACATCCCATGAATAAATAAAAAACTCCAATTAATTAAAAAAAAACATAGCATTGCAGATCCCTTGGCAGCAGTTATTATACCTTCTTTCTGCAGACATCCACCAGATGATTTGATGATGCCACTGCTCCGGAAACCATGCATAAAAGGAAAGCCATGTCGCCACAAGAGATGTGATAGAGCAGATCATTGAGGTACTCAAAGAACATTTCTGCTGCCTGGACCCCTCAGGAGGGGCCCAGAGTTACTCCGCGGAACTGATATCAAGATTCATGTTGGCTTGCTGAATGCTGCATTCTGCACAGCCTCGCCACCATGAGGTGACCGTCCACATCACCACTTATATGGTGACTAGCTAAGGAGCAGGAAGAGGAAGCAGAGAAGAAGACGAGGAGAAAGAAGGGACGAGGCCACCAACATGATCCTTTTCTGGACAGGTTGTCCATGAACCACTTAATCCGATTGGGATGCCAGTGCAAGCAACTCCAATTCCCCATTCACAAACTGTCATCCCTGTAGCTTATTTTCTCTCTGTCAGTGACCATCATTATGTCCACTTGGTCACAATGCAAAAATCCCAAATTAACCTAAAACAAACATGCCACACCAGATTTATAAATAATCAAACCATGTCACCTTGCATAGTAAAGTTAACCAATCATCCTTGTGCATTCCCTTAGCACCTGTCCTCTGTGTACCTGTCTTTACCTGTCAACATCCTAAACTAGCGGTGACTGGTAGAAGGCTATTGAGTTTCACTGGGCGAGACTACATATGGAGCAGACTGCAGGACGATCTCAAACAGATCTGGCTCTAGAATTCTTGGACTGAACCATGTCAAGGTGTGCGACAGAGATCTGGCTGACCGGCAATGAATGGCAAGGGGTGTGGATTGGCTGGGGTGGGAGGATACATGCTACCATTCTAGGAGAGGAGAACAAGCCTGTGCTCCACTGAACCACTGCCACTGACCCGGGGTGGTGTCCCAGTAAACCTAGCGAAATACTGGAGGGTGGATGACTGGATTGCTCTGATGTTCTGCAAGTCTGAACAGGCCTTCGCCCGGATCAGAGCTGATCTTGCCAAAGCTGGAATGCACTCTGTAGACGAAACACTTCCATTCCAAGTAGAAAGCGACGCATTGGACGTCGTCCTTGCCGCCACCCTCAATCAGGCAGGCAGGCCCGTGGCATTCTTTTCCCGCACCCTCCATGCCTCTGAAATTCGGCACTCGTCCGTCGAAAAAGAGGCCCAGGCTATTGTTGAGGCTGTGCGACTTTGGAGGCATTACCTGGCCAGCAGAAGATTTACTCTCCTCACTGACCAACGGCCGGTAGCCTTCATGTTCAACAACACACAGCGGGGCAAGATCAAAAATGATAAAATCTTGCGATGGAGGATTGAGCTCTCCACCTATAATTACGAGATTAGGTATCGCCCTGGCAAACTCAACGAGCCCCCAGACGCCCCATCCCGAGGTACATGTGCCAGCGCACAGGTAGACCGACTCCGGACCCTGCACGACAGCCTTTGTCACCCAGGGGTCACTTGGCTGTACCATTTCATTAAGGCACAAAATTTGCCCTACTCCGTCGAAGAAGTAAGGACAATCACCAGGGACTGCCAGGTCTGTGCGGAGTGCAAGCCGCACTTCTACCGGCTGGACTGCGCGCGCCTGGTGAAGGCCTCCCGCCCCTTTGAACACCTCAGCGTGGATTTCAAAGGCCCTCTCCCCTCCTCCGATCGACACAAATATTTCCTCAGTGTGATCGATGAATACTCCCAGTTTCCCTTCGCCATCCCATGCCCCGACATGACGTCTGCCACCGTCATTAAAGCCCTTAATTCTATCTTCACTCTGTTCGGCTTCCCCGCCTACATCCACAGTGACAGGGGATCCTCATTCATGAGTGATGAGCTACATCAGTTCCTGCTCAGCAGGGGTATCGCCTCCAGCAGAACGACGAGCTACAACCCCTGGGGAAACGGACAGGTAGAAAGGGAGAATGGGATGGTATGGAGGGCCGTCCAGCTGGCCCTACGGTCGAGGAATCTCCCGGCCTCCCGCTGGCAAGAGGTCCTCCCTGATGCACTACATTCCATTCGCTCATTACTTTGCACTGCTACTAACAGTACACCACATGAATATCTTTTTGCCTTCCCCAGGAAGTCCACATCCGGGGTATCGCTCCCAACTTGGCTTTCAGCTCCGGGAACCGTGCTTCTCCGTAAACATGAGCAGCTCCACAAGGCGGATCCGTTGGTGGAGACGGTGCACCTACTCCACGCAAACCTACAGTACGCCTACGTGGCGTTCCCCGATGGCCGCCAGGGTACCGTCTCCCTCAGGGACCTGGCACCAGCAGGTTCCACCTCTACACCACCCCCCTCGCCCCCGACACCACCCTCCTCTCCCCCGCCGCTCCCATCACCCCCCTAGGACCATCCGTCCTGCCCACGCTTGTCGATGAAGAGGATTTCGGCACACACCCGGAGTCAATTTCGACCACGACAGCGCCCACATCGCCGTCACCACTTCGCCGATCTCAAAGAACCATCAAGGCACCGGACCGGCTGAACCTCTGACCGGCCCGTCGGATGCTAAGAGACATTTTTTTTGCTGCTCTGTAAATATTAAAATTTCTAATTGTATATAGTTATCCACCAACCCCCCCCGGACTCAATTTTAACAGGGGGTGAATGTGGTAAACCACTGTGTTCTGATATTAGAGGTTGTACGGTAGAACCTGCACCACAGGTTCACCTGTGGCCCCTGCATGCTAGCTCCGCCCAGGAGGTGGAGTATAAATATGTGTGGCCTCCAGCTCGCAGCCATTTCACCAGCTGCTGTGGGAGGCCACACATCTGATACTAAAGCCTCAGTTTGGATTCAACTTCGTCTCCAGTCAAATTGATCGTGCCTCAGGGTATGAAACGTCCTGCCTAATCGACTCTGGGAGCACGGAGAGCTTCATACACCCCGACACGGTAAGACACTGTTCTCTCCCTGTCCACCCCGTTAATCAAAAAATCTCCCTGGCCTCCGGATCTCACTCAGTAGGGATCAAGGGGTTTTGTGTAGCTAACCTCACGGTCCAGGGAAGAGAGTTCAAAAACTACCGACTCTATGTCCTTTCCCACCTCTGCGCAGCCACACTCCTGGGGTTGGACTTTCAGTGCAACCTCCAAAGTCTAACTTTCAAATTCGGCGGCTCTATAACCCCCTCACTGTCTGCAGCCTCGCGACCATCAAGGTCGATCCACCTTCCCTGTTTGCGAACCTCACCCCGGATTGCAAACCAGTCGCCACCAGGAGCAGATGGTACAGTGCCCAGGATCAGATCTTTATTAGGTCAGAGGTCCAACGGTTACTGAGGCAAAGTTTCATTGAGGCTAGCAACAGCCCCTGGAGAGCTCAAGTAGCGGTTGTAAAGACCGGGGAGTAGCATAGAATTGTCATCGACTAGTCAGACCATCAACAGGTTTACGCAGCTTTACGCTTACCCTCTCACCCGCATATCCGACCTAGTCAATAGGATCGCGCAATACAAGGTATTTTCCACGGTGGATCTTAAGTCCGCCTACCACCAGCTCCCCATCCGCACTAGTGACCGCAAATACGCTGCTTTCGAAGCAGATGGGCGGCTCTACTACTACTTAAGGGTTCCCTTCGGTGTCACTAATGGGGTCTCGGTCTTCCAACGAGAGATGGACCGAATGGTTGACCGGTACGGTTTACGGGCCACATTCCCGTACCTCGATAATGTCACCATCTGTGGCCACGACCAGCAGGACCACGACACCAACCTCCGAAAATTCCTCCAGACCGCAAAAATCCTTAACCTCACGTATACCAAGGATAAATGCGTGTTCAGCACCGACCGCTTAGCCATCCTCGGCTGCGTAGTGCGTAATGGAGTTATAGGCCCCGACCCTGAACGTATGCGCCCCCTTATGGAGTTCCCCCTCCCGCACTGCTCCAAGGCCCTGAAGCGCTGCCTAGGTTTTTTTCCTACAATGCCCAGTGGGTCCCCAACTATGCGGACAAGGCCCGTCCTCTGATCCAATCCACAGTTTATCCCGTCGATAGAGGCCCGCCAGGCCTTCAGCCGCATCAAAGCAGACATTGCATAGGCCACGATGCGCGCCATCGACGAGTCCCTCCCCTTCCAGGTCGAGAGTGACGCGTCTGACGTAGCTCTAGCGGCCACCCTCAAAAAGCGGGCAGACCCGTGGCCTTCTTCTCCCGCACCCTCCATCCTCCGAAATCCGCTATTCCTCAGTCGAAAAGGAGGCCCAGGCCATAGTAGAAGCTGTGCGACATTGGAGGCATTACCTGGCCGGCAGGAGATTCACTCTCCTCACTGACCAATGGTCGGTTGCTTTCATGCTCGATAATGCACAGCGGGGCAAGATAAAAAACAACAAGATCTTACGGTGGAGGATCGAAATCTCCACCTACAACTATGAGATCTTGTATCGTCCCGGGAAGCTAAACGAGCCTCCTGATGCCCTATCCCGCGGCACGTGTGCCAACGCACAAGTGGACCGCCTCCGAGCCCTCCACGAGGACCTCTGCCACCCGGGGGTCACTCGATTTTTCCACTTCATCAAGACCCGCAACCTGCCCTACCCCATCGAGGACGTCATGACAACCACCAGGAATTGCCAAATCTGTGCAGAGTGCAAGCCGCACTTCTACAGGCCAGAGAAAGCGCACCTGATAAAGGCTTCCCGTCCCTTTGAACGCCTCAGTATGGATTTCAAAGGCCCCCTCCCCTCCACTGACCGCAACACGTACTTCCTGAATGTGATTGACGAGTACTCCCGGTTCACATTCGCCATCTCCTGCCCCGACATGACCGCAACCACCGTCATAAAAGCCCTCCGTTGTATCTTTACGCTATTTGGTTTCCCCACCTACATACACAGTGATAGGGGGTTAATTCATTTCATAGAATGTACAGTGCAGAAAGAGGTCATTCGGCCCATCGAGTCTGCACTGGCTCTTGGAAAGAGCACCCTACCCAAGGTCCATACCTCCACCCTATCCCTATAACCCAGTAACCCCACCCAACACTAAGGGCAATTTTGGACACGAAGGGCAATTTATCATGGCCAATCCACCAAACCTGCACATCTTTGGACTGTGGGAGGAAACCGGAGCACCCGGAGGAAACCCACGCACACACGGGGAGGATGTGCAGACTCCGCACAGACAGTGACCCAAGCCGGAATCGAACCTGGAACCCTGGAGCTGTGAAGCAATTGTGCTATCCACAATGCTACCGTGCTGCCCACCTTTATGAGCGACGAACCGCGTCAATTCCTGCTCAGCAAGGGCATCGCCTCAAGCAGGACGAGCAGTTACAACCCCTGGGGAAACGGACAGGTAGAGAGGGAGAACGGAACGGTCTGGAAGACCGTCCTATTGGCCTTGCGGTCAAGGAATCTCCCAGTCTCCCGCTGGCAGGAAGTCCTCCCGGATGCCCTCCACTCCCTCCGGTCACTGCTCTGTACCACGACCAACCAAACACCTCACGAACGTCTCCTTGTCTTCCCCAGGAATTCCTCCTCTGGGACCTCGCTCCCGGCCTGGCTGGCAGCTCCTGGACCCATCCTGCTCCGAAAACACAGCGGGTGCACAAATCGGACCCATTGGTCGAGAGGGTCCATCTCCTCCACGCTAACCCTCAGTACACCTACGTGGCGTACCCCGGCGGCTGGCAGGATACGGTCTCCCTACGGGACCTGGCACCCGCTGGATCCCCACACACACCCCCGCCACCAGTCCCACCCTTCCTCCCACCGGCGCACCCCACAGCCACTCCCTTCCCAGGTGGATCGGTTCTTCCACCTGCCCCGTCTAGGCCCTCCCGCCCACCGGCACACCCCACAGCCGCCCCCTTCCCAGTCGGTCCTTCCGCCGGCCCCATCTAGGGGTGATGAAGCTGCCACAGAAGCCGAAACCACGCTCCCGGAGTCACAGACGCCCGAACCTCCACGGGCATCACCACCAAAGCTACGACGATCGCAGAGGACGACCAGGGCCCCCGATCGACTAATTGCTTCATTTTGAAATGTACATTACTGTTGTAAATAGTTAAGAGGTGATAAGACAAAATGCTGTACGGAGGTATTACGGTACCTTCATAACTGTAACTTCTACCACTTTACCACGTTGTAATATGAAACCACCACCCCCGCCAGACTCTTTTTAACAGGGGGTGAATGTGGTAATCTGTGTTAGAAGGATTACGGTATCTGGTAATGCCGGAATACCATTGATGGAGAATGTACTTGTTCCCATTGGTCAAGCCTGTATGTTAGCTCCGCCCTGTAAGGCGGGGTATAAGAGCCTGTGCCGCCCCACCAGCTTTCTTCTGTACCTGCGCTACTGGGGGAAACATCTAGCGTATTAAAGCCTTCAATTGTCTCCAATCTCGCTTCTGGAGTTATTGATCGTGCATCAGCGGGCCCGCCGATCGGTGGCCCCCGATCGCGAGACTGGCCAACCACGAGGCCCCCCCCCCCCCCGGTGACGAGTCCCACCGCGCCCCACCCGGCTGCAGACTGAGTCTGCACTGCCACTCTGAGCTCCCGCCGGGTGGAACCATGAGTGAATCATGCTGACGGGAACTCGGCCAGTTGTCGGCGGAGAATCGGCGCGAGGGCCTCTTTCAATGGCCCCCGACCGCCGCTGCGTCGACCGCGCGTGACTGGCGGTGATTCTCCCGGAGAATCGCGGGAAGGCATCGGACCTGATCGTGGGTCTGACACCCCATTCTCCGTCCCCATGCCGAGCACAATTGCGGCGCGGAGGCTCGGAGAATCCTGGCCATGGTCCATCCGGGTCCCAGGACTCCGTACTCACCCCACCTGCTGGTCAGATGCTAGAACTACAACAGTAAAACATTTAACTTATAATACACATGCAGATCATAGATCATAGAATTTACAATGATGATAGACTGCTCATATATATAAATGATAGTCTACCTATATCATGTGTGACCTTGCCTTCTGCAAGCTGGCTCACATGCTCCCCTTGACCCTGTCCTGTCTGCAAGCCACTCATGAATAGTGTCTCACCGCTCACAGATCCTTCCTGTAAGTTACCTTAAATTCTATGGATTCTATTAACGGGGATAGGGCAGGGGAGTGGGCCAGGGGAGGGTGCTCCTTCATAGGGTTGGTGCAGACTCGATTGGCCAAATGGTCTCCTTCTGCACTGTGGGGATGCTATGGATTCTAGTTTTTCCTCTTTTAAAAAAATCTTTCACAAGTTGTGGGTCGTGGCTAGGATAGCATTTATTGCTCCTGCCTAATTTCCCTTGATAAGATGGTCTTGACCCACTGCAGTCCATGTGGTGTAGGCACACCCACAGTGCTGTTAGTCTGGGAGATCCAAGTCAGGATGGTGAGCGGTTTGGAGGAGAAATTGAAAGTGCTGGTGTTCCCATGTGTCTGTTGCCCTTGTCCCTCTTGATGTTAGAGTTGGTGGTTCGGAAGGTACTGACGAAGGAACCTTGGTAAGTTGCTGCAGTGAACTGTGCATTGGTGGTGAAGGGAGTGAATTTTTAAAGTGGTGGATAGAGTGGAAATCAAGTGGGAAACCTGGTCCTGGGTAGCAGTCACATATTGTGCACAGCATCAGTGTCTGAACTGGTGAGAGTGAAGTTGAGTGACGGTGTTTCTTCTTCATAAATGTCTTCCTGTTCTTCCATCTCTTGCTCTTCTATTACCACCTGGCCAGGATGCAATTTTTGAGTATCTGTAAGCAAAGGTTGGGGTTCTGGCGAGGGGGAGGTATGGAGCGTTTCCCCCCTGTGGATAGATCAACATCTTTACCCTCTCCACCAAGGTATCCAGTGCATTGTCAGTGACATTAGAGCACGATCTCTCCCTATGACCCCAAAATTCATTCTTCTTCCAGTCTACACGCTCTTCCCACACAATCCCAGCACCTGCTCCAGTCACAATGCAGTTCCCCTTAAAGAGATGCAAGCTGTCTTTAGGCGGTGCTGCCCTCATAGAAACCTGGTGTTGCTAACTTTTGCCTTAGTTTAATTGCTCTGTTTTATCACCTTTGCTCTTGAGTCGCCAGGTATCTTTATGATACCGCCACGGGGTTCAAGTCCGAGTAATGAGCAATAATCCAATACACCGCTTAGTAAGATTTAAATCAAAGCACATTTATTATACACAGTAATCACTACTCGTATAAATTCTACGTCTAAGCTACTTCCACGACTAACAGGCCAATACTTAACTTGGAACTGGCCCACCAGGTCAGGGAAACGAATGGCCTTTCGTTCGGGTTCTGAGCCTGCGGGATTCGAAGTTGGTACAGATTGGTAGCTAGGAGCGCCTATCTCGTAGCGAGTGTTGAAGTAAGACTTACTCTATTTCAGCGATGGCTGGACCGGTCACTGTCAAGGGTTGGTTCGCGTTGCTGAGTGACCCGGTCAAGAAGAACGATTTGAACTTGGACTCTATTCTTATAGTCCCCAGGGACTTCCGGCCTTTCGGGGCGGAGCCTGTACCTGGTTCCAAGTGATTGGACTTTGTCCCAATCACTTGGTTCGATTTTCTCCAATGCTGGAGCGATTCCTTGATCGATGGGCGGTCTTGAGGTGGTCGTTCACCTCCCTTTGTGTAGGCTTCTGCTGGCGCCGACGAGTCTGGGTTGGCTTTATGTATCTAAATGTTGCTCATTGTTCCCGGGGATTGCTCATTACTATGCAGATGGCTGGTGTTTTGTTATGCTGATGGTTGCCGGTATCGATCTTGTCTGGCCTTTCCAGAGGTAAATACACACTCAACCCGCAGCTGCTTGTTTGTGTCCTGTTGGCTGACGTTCCCATCAGCCTTTGCCGTTCTCCATTTTAAATCGGGAGTTAGCCATTCTAAATCGGGAGTTAGCCATTTTACCTGGCTACACTGGGCCACCTGCTGAGGTAGGTGCAGTCACTCAACAGCATGTGTGGCACTTTCTGCACACAGCAATCATACAAATTCACAGGCAGCACTAATTTGGCAGCCAGCACACTGCAGAACTCAGCATGGTGCAACGTCTGAAGGCCAATGTCTCAGCTTCCATTGCAGCACAAGGAGCTCGCATCAAAGGGATGAGTGCAATGCAGCAGCGGAGGCTCAGATTGAAGTCAGACAAGCTCGGACTTCCACCATCAGGGCCCTGGATGCCAGTTTTTAAAGGGCCTTCCCAGGCATCATAGCAATCCATCAATCCTGTGGAAGTAGTTGAGTTGGAAACATTAGGGACCTTCAAGCAGCTGTTGGATAGGTACATGGATTACGGGAAAATGATATAGTGTAGATTTATTTGTTCTTAAGGGCAGCACGGTAGCATTGTGGATAGCACAATTGCTTCACAGATCCATGGTCCCAGGTTCGATTCCAGCTTGGGTCATTGTCTGTGCGGAGTCTGCACGTCCGCCCCGTGTCTGCGTGGGTTTCCTCCGGGTGCTCCGGTTTCCTCCCACAGTCCAAAGATGTGCGGGTTAGGTGAATTGGCCAATGATAAATTGCCCTTAATGTCCAAATTGCCCTTGGTGTTGGGTGGAGGTGTTGCGTTTGGGTAGGGTGCTCTTTCCAAGAGCTGGTGCAGACTCAAAGGGCCGAGTGGCCTCCTTCTGCACTGTAAATTCAATGATAATCTATGATTAATCTAGGACAAAGGTTCGGCACAACATCGTGGGCCGAAGGGCCTGTTCTGTGCTGTATTTTCTATGTTCTATGTTCTATGTAATCGGTTCTCGGCATGTTATTTGGTATGAAGCGCTGCCCGGGGAGAGTGCTCCTGGAGTACAAACCTCATGCCCTCTCTCTGGGTTACAGCTTTCATACTCTCCTTCCCACAACTAGCCTCCTTGTTATTGGTGTCAGCCGCCGGCCAAGATTTCTACAGAGCAGACTGAGTTGATGCAGTCTGAAGCTGGGTCTAGTAGGCCCAGAGCCACTCGGAATCACTCTCCTAGCCTGGCTGCTGTCTTGTCAATAATAGTTAAGCAGCCTTCCACCAACTCTGGTGCAGTCACTTGAGAAGCAGCTCATAGAAGCAAAATAAAAATGTGTAGAAGATACACACCAAAGGAATGCAAGGAAAAATGTTTATTTTTATATGTATTATTCATGATTTCATAGAAACCCTGCAGGCAGAAGGAGGCCATTCGGCCCATTGAATGTGCACCAACTCTCCAAAAGAGCACTTTATCTATGCCCACGCCCCCGCCCTATCCCAATAACTCCACCTAACCTTTGGGCACTAAGGGGCAATTTATCATGGCCAATCCACCCAACTTGCACATCTCTGGACTGTGGGTGGAAACCGGAGCACCCGGAGGAAGCCCACGCGGACACAGGGAAGATATGCAAACTCCACACCGTCACCCAAGACCGGAATCGAACCCACGTCCCTGGTGCAGTGAGGCAGCAGTGCTAACCACTCTGCCACAATTTAATTTATCAATTTGGATTAGGATGTAAATTTTCTGGTTTTTAAAAAAAAATTTGTGTTGTCAGGAAGATATTATGGCCAGTGATAGAAGAAACGTAAGGGACTACATTCTACCTTCCTGAGACTGAGTGCTGCGCCGGGGCAGGATTCGTGGACTTTCACGACAGCAAAACTGGCGCTGAACCTGAACCTGGACCGATTCAGCGACTGTGGGGGGGGTGGGCTAGCACCGGCGCCAGGTGGAACACAAATGATTCCAATGAAAAACGGTGCGGGGTTGACGCACAAGCTGCAGCTGCATATATACGCTTCCCTCCCCACGCACGCTCACCCCAGCCAACAATATATCACTGGATGTGCTGGAGTGTACCCATACAGCTGATGGGTCGGCTGGGGCCAGAGGACACTCAGGGGGGGTGGCCTGGAGGGAAACCTTTATGACGTGGCCCTAAGTTCACACTGGGCAGTCAGCGGTGTGCGCAGCTGCATGGCTGCCTTGCCGGCTGCAGCAATGGAGCTCCGTGCCCGTCCACCCTTACCCCCCCCCCTCCCCCCAGCAGACGCGTCCCCCTCCCCTCCCTGGCTAGCGGCACAACTGTCAGCAAACGATGGCGATGCTGGACACTTTCCGTACCCTCACTCTTCCTCAGCAACTACAACGCCGTTTTCACGATTTTTAAAAGAACAAGTGGACCCCACCGTCGGGAACTCAGTCCATCAGAGACAGAGAATCGTGAATGCCCGGAGAATACCGGGTCAGGCCCGCTAATGATATGCGAAAGGTGTCTACTGTACGTGCGTTCCGGACCGCATTGACGCCGCTGTTGAAATGACGGAGAATTGCAATTTGGCGTCAAATCGGCACCTGCCGCGATGTTGGTGTTGAAACCAATTCTCCGCCCAATTGCGTTTCCCGATTTCGCCGTCAGCCAATGGAGAATCCCACCCAAGGCGTTTCAGCTGCTGGTGAGTGGGGAAGTTCGGTGAGTTTATCATTATCACTCATTAATTATTTAATCATGTAGAACCTGGGCAGAAAGGGGTTGAACAGAGGGGTTCTGATACACAGTGGCTTAATTGGGAATTTGGAGTCAGTGGGAAGTTCTGGTATATATCGGTAAGTGCAACTTGTAAAAACTGAAGCCTAATTTCGCAGCCTGACGTAAAATAAGAATTTTAGAAATTCTGGTAAACAGAACTTGCCTGCCAGTGGCAGTTAACTGTCAATTGGTTGCAAGCATTTGTTTTTGAATAGGTGCTAATAGGTGTAGGGCACTAGGTTCACTGGGAACTTGGGAATAGTATAAAAGCAAGGCCTTGGGGTGGAACAGAGCCCTCCCGACACATTCGGTAGGGCGTAGGTAAGTTGGTTTCTCCACTTTAAAGCTACGTTAAAGTAAGGTAAGAGCTTTTTAAAATACTTCAATAAATTTCTACTGGGAATAAATTTCAAATAAGAGTCGTTTAACTAAAGTTATGGCAGGGGAGCTCAGTCCTGTGCGTTGCACCGCCTGCAGAATGTGGGAAATTGTAGACGCTCCTTGCAGTCTGGATGACCATGTGCACAGGAAGTGTCACCGGTATGACCAACCTGAGCTCCAGCTTTTGGAGCTTGCGTGACGGCTGAAGGCACTGAGCTACATCCGCGAGGCTGAGAGTTACATGGATAGCACATTTTTAGATGTGGTCATCCCGCAGCTGAAGGAAGTACTGTCAGAGAGGGAATAGGTGACCACCAGTCAGAAGAAGGGAGGCAGGCAGAGAGTTAGAAAAGCTCCAGAGTGCATCTCACTCAAGAACCGTTTTTCTGCGTTGGAAAACGGTGGGAGTGACAGTTCCTCTGAGGAGCGCAGCCAGTGCCAAGTTTACGACACTGTGGGTGGGTCAGCTGCTCGAAGGTGGAGGAGTAAGAGTGGAAGAGCAGTTGTGGTAGGAGACTCTATAGTGAGGCTGCAGACTGGCATTTCTCAGGCTGCAGACATGACACCAGGATGTTGCCTCCCTGATGCCAGGGTTAGGGATGTCACTGCACGGCTGCACAGCATTCTTAAGGGGGAGGGCGAACAGAGATTGTGGTTCACATTGGCACCAACGATACAGGCAGAAAGAGGGATGAGGTCGTGAAACAGGAATTTACGAAGCTAGGTAGCAGATTGAAAAGCAGGACCTAAAAGGTTGTAATTGTGGATTACTATCAGTGCCACGTGCCAGTGAGTATAGGAATAGGAGGATGGAGCAGATCAATGCATGGCTGAAGAGATGGTGTAAGAGGAAGGGCTTTAGATTCCTGGATCATTGGGTTCATTTTTATGGAAAGTGGGACCTGTACAAGTAGGATGAGTTATACCTAAACCAGAATGGGACTAACACCCTTGAGGGGAGTTTTGTTACTGCTGTTGAGGGGGGGATTTAAACTAATTTGGCAGCGGGATGGGATATCGAGTGAGGTTAGAATAGTGGGGTATTGCACAGCAAAATATGGAACAAAATCCAAGTCAGTCTGGAAGGCAGAGAGATATAAACAAGTTAAGGAGCAAGGGAGTAGTATGGCAAGGCTGGATAGCATTTATTTTAATGCAAAGTCTTGCGAGTGAGGCAGATGAATTGAGGGTGTTGATTAACACATGGCAGTATGATCGTATTGCTATCACAGAGACCTGGAGCGGAATTCTCTGAAAATGGGGCTATGTCCCCACGTCCGCGATAAAACGGGCACGAATCACTCTGGACTTTGCTGGAGAAAGTCCAGAGTTATTCTCCGTTTGAAGGGGGCTTACAGGGCCCCGGAGTACTCCACGCAGCTCCGGCACAACATGGCGGACCCACACAGCAAGTCAGCCCCAACAATATAGGCCACGCCCCAGATTGCACGCGCCCGCCGATTGGTGGGCCCCGATCTCGAGCCGGGCCGTCCTGGAGGCCACCCCTCTCC
Organism: Scyliorhinus torazame; assembly: GCF_047496885.1. Classification (NCBI taxonomy): domain Eukaryota; kingdom Metazoa; phylum Chordata; class Chondrichthyes; order Carcharhiniformes; family Scyliorhinidae; genus Scyliorhinus; species Scyliorhinus torazame. The sequence goes on along the minus strand of NC_092707.1, from coordinate 98,811,164 downwards.
CCCCCCCGGTGACGGATCCCCCCGCCCCCTACCAGGGCAGCTGAGGACTGGGTCCGCAGCCGCCACTCCGAGTGCCCACTGGGTGGAACCATGAGGGAACCACGCCGGCGGGAACACAGCCAGCCGCCGGTTGGGAATCGCCACGGGGGCCTCTTTCAATGGCCCCCGACTGGCGGCGCGTCAACCGCGTGTGCAACTGGCGGCGGCGATCCTCAGGTCCACGGAGAATCGCGCGAAGGTGTCAGACCCGATCGCGGGTCTGACGCCCCATTCTCCGCCCCAGTGCCGAGCGCGATTTCGGCACGGAGCCTCGGAGAATCCCGCCCCTGGCTGAGGAGGGGCTGGACTGGCAGCTCAATATTCCGGATTATGGAATCTTCAGGCGAGACAAGGGGGTGTAAAAGAGGAGGTGGTGTCAAGGAGTCAAGGAGTCAATTATTGCAGTAAAGAGGGATGTCTTAGAAATTTCCTCAAATGAGGCCATATGGGTAGAACTTAGAAATAAAGAGGGGACAATCACGTTGCTGGGAGAGTACTATAGGCCCCCAAACAATCAGGGAGAGATAGAAGGGCAGATATGCAGGCTCATTTCTGAGAAATGTAAGAATAATAGGGTTATAATAGTAGGGGATTTCAACTTCCTCAATATTGACTGGGATAGCCAAATGTGAAAGGCTTAGAGGGGACGGTATTCTTAAAATGCGGGGGCGTGGGGTGCCTGATGGGAGGGAATGAAGCCTGGCAAATGGATGAAGTTTCAGCAGGAAACATTTTGTTGATAGGGACCATAACTCAGTAATTGAATTGGATTGGATTGGATTTGTTTATTGTCACGTGTACCGAGGTACAGTGAAAAGTATTTTTCTGCGAGCAGCTCAACAGATCATTAAGTACATGAGAAGAAAAGGGAATAAAAGAAAATACATAATAGGGCAACACAACATATACAATGTAACTACATAAGCACTGGCATCGGATGAAGCATACAGGGTGTAGTGTTAATGAAGTCAGTCCATAAGAGGGTCATTTAGGAGTCTGGTAATAATAATAACCTTTTCTGTCACAAGTATGAAGTTACTGTGAAAAGCCCCTAGTTGCCACATTCCGGCACCTGTTCGGGTAAGCTGGTACAGGAATTGAACCCGCGCTTCTGGCCTTACTCTGCAACACAAACCTGCTGTCTGCCCCACTGAGCTAAACCAGCTCCTAGGATTTAAGGTAGTTACGGAAAAGGACAGCGATGGATCAGAAATAAAGGTTCGGAATCGGGGAAAGATCAATTTTGATAGGATAAGAAAGGAATTGGTAAAATTCAACAGGGAGCAGCTACATCTAGGAAAATCTACATCAGAGCAGTGAGATTCCTTTAAAAAGCAGAGAGAGCACAGGCCCCCTTGTGTTTACAGACATTGGGGTTTCACCACCCAGGCCACTGAAGCGTGAAAGGCTATGAATGGATCAAATCTGCAGAAGATTTTTACGAGCTGTGAATCCCAGACCACTGCTGGAAAGCTCTGAATGGAAACCAAGGGCAGGCGCAGCTGCTCTCCTTCGAGGAATGGACAAGTGGAGCTACAAGGTAAGTATTACAGCAATAATGCTTCCCACTGCTCCTGTCTAGACTGCTCTCTAGCTTCCAGACAGGGGTCCCTATTCTGGAGGGGGAGGGGTCAGTGTGTGTGTGGGGGGGGTCTGTGCATGCGGGGGGGGGGGGTCTGTGGAGGATGCTCCTTTAGTCAGAGTGTTCCCCATTACAGGGATCCATGGGGGCTCTCCCTATTAAAGGGGTCCGGGGGGGGGGCCTTATTATAGCGGTTCCTGAGGGGGTGGGTTGGGTCACCCCTGTATTGGTGTGTAGTGGGAGAACCCAGGCAATCCGGGAGTGGGGGCTGCCATGTGGTGGCGGGCGGTCGGGACCGCTTTGTGGTGCGGGGGAGAGGGCGGGGGCACTGCGGGACCACGCTATGAGGCCAGCCACTCAAGAAGGTGGCCCAATAGTGGGATTCCCTAGGAATCCCTGGTATTCCATGCATAAATTGGCATGGCGCGGAACATCCCATTTTACGGCCGTAAGGGGATCATAAAACTGGTGCAATTCAGCGGGAGAACATAGGATTGGATTCTCCATTTGCAGACAGCGAAATCGCGAAACGTGATTGAGCGCAGAACAGCTTCTGACGCCAAAATCGCGGTGGGCGCGGGTTTGACGCCAAATCAGGATGCTCCAGCACCACCAATTTATCATGGCTAATCCACATAACCCGCACATCTTTGGACTGTGGGAGGAAACCGGAGCACCCGGAGAAAACCCACGCAGACACAGGGAGAAAGTGCAAACTCCACACAGACAGTCACCCGATGCTGGAATTGAACGCGGGTCCCTGGAGCTATGAGGCAGCAATGCGAACCGCTGTGCCACCCTCTACACCTCTACCAAATCTGCCTTCAGTCTCCTTCGCTCGAAGGATAACCTGATCCCTGGAACCATTCTCAGACTAAAGGGATGATCCTTCAAAACTGAGATGAGGAGGAATTTCTTCAGCCAGAGGGTGGTGAATCTGTGGAACCCTTTGCTGCAGAAGGCTGTGGAGCCAAATCACTGAGTGTCTTTAAGACAGAGATAGATAGGTTCTTGACTAATAAGGGGATCAGGGGTTATGGGGAGAAGGCAGGAGAATGGGTATGAGAAAAATATCAGGCGCGATGGGCCGAGTGGCCTAATTCTGCTCCTATGAGGGCAGCACGGTGGTGCAGTGGTTAGCACCGCTGCCTCACAGCGCCGAAGTCCCAGGTTCAATCCCGGCTCTGGGTCACTATCCGTGTGGACTTTGTAGAGGCACCCCCACGCCCTCTCACAGGCCCCCCCAACCGTCACAGCCCCCCCAAACGGCCAGAGGCCCTACTTACCTGCTCTGCACCTTCCCGCTCTTCATACCCTCTCTCCACCCCCCTTTCATGGGCATGGACCCCCTCAAGCACTGACCCCTGGCAGTCCCACCCTGGCACCCTTGCACTGCCACCCTGACAGCTCCTGCTAGCTTCAAGGTGCCACCTGGGCACCTTGGCAGTGCCAGGGTGGCAATGCCAAGGTGGCAGTGTTCCGGGGGGGGGGGGCAGTGAACCACCCCCTGCACTATCCCTGGCCACCCAGGGTCTTCTGATGGCCTGGGAGATCCCTGGGTGCCGTTCCACCTGGTCCACATTTGTGTGGATCAGTACTGAATGGAACCCAGCTGCGGCCTCCCTGGGGAGACCGGTAGATTCCTGGAAGCCGGTAGATACTGGGTAAGTATTCGTAAGTAGGTTTAAACCGTGCTTAGGTTCGGCATGCGCCTTTTGGATATGCCTATTTTGGGCGGGGTTCTGATACTGATGCCTCGCGAGATCTGGGTAGAACTCACGAGGCAGAAAGGCAGCTGGGAAGCCCGTGGGAAGCCTCTTCTGGGGCCTACCGGCTGTGCTCTTGCTCGAACTCAAGGCAGCTGGTATATCACGTGCTTAGAAATGTTTTGGTGGCATCGTGCCCTTTGCCTCACGCTGAGAGCTCTTCACCACCCTCCACCATCTTCTAGTGCATGTCCTACGCTGTGTGGCCTCTCTTCATTCTTTCCGTCATGCTCAATCCCAAGAGACTCATGTCTGGAAGCAAGCTGTCTCTGAGAAAATCTTTAAACCATCTGGTGAAGTGCTTCAGCAGTACTGAGACCACGCCTTAATAATAATAATAATAATAATTGCTTATTGTCACAAGTAGGCTTCAATGAAGTTACTGTGAAAAGCCCCTTGCTTGGAGGCTTTTCAAACTTAAAACAAGTATTGAAAAGCTCCAAAAATGCTGCGTAGCAGCCAGAAAGAATCAATCCAGCAAGTAACCTGAAAGCAATCGATGATCCCTTTAAGCATCATTGGTGGGTGTGGGTGCCCTTCATATTCTTTAGAATTATGTTCAGCTGCGGAAGATTAAGAGAAGCTGTAGCTTGGGTGCAGTATTTACAGATGTCAGTGTTGGCATCAGATCAGGATTATATACTAATTACCATCATAATCCATTGGCTCTGCATATCGAGTGCATGCTCAAACCCCTTGAACCAAAACGTCTCCCTGTAAATTTACTGTCAGAAGTATTCACGCGCACATCTCAGAGCCTGTATTTTAGGATCAGAAGGTTGATCAGCATCTCTGAAGCAGTCTTTGCAGGACCTAATTTCACCCCCTCAGAATCCATCGAATCCCTACAGTGCAGAAGGAGATCATTCGGCCTACGAGTCTGCACTAATCCTCTGAAGGAGCATTCTACCTAGGCCCACTCCCCCCGTCCTATTCCCATAACCCTGCCTAACCTGCACATCTTTGGACACTAAAGGGCAGTTGATCATGACCAATCCACCTAGCCTGTGCATCTTTGGACTGTGGTAGCAAACCGGGGCACCCGGAGGAAACTGACGCAGACACGGCATAAACATGCAAACTTCACACAGGGCCGGAATCTAACCCGGGTCCCTGGCTCTGTGAAGAAGCAGTGCTAACCACTGTGCCACCGTGCCGCCCAGCCCAATTCAGCCCAAATAGTCCATGTAGGTTTTTATGGTCCACACGAGGCTCATCCCTTCCTACTTCAGCTAACCTTATCAGCCTAATCTATTACTTCTTTTTCCCTCATGTGTTCATCTAGTCTCCCCTTACATACATCTAGCCTTTTTGCTGTAGCTACTACATTTAGGAACAAATTGCACATTTTAATCTGATAAATTTCTCCAGAATTCTCTAATGGAATCATTATGGCTGTCTTATATTTAAATCTCCTAGTTCTGGTCTCCCCAAAAAGTGAAGAATCTTCATATTTAATAGAATTTTAAAACCAATTTCTGCATAATTTATTCTATTTAATATTCTAAATCCATCAAGGTTAGGAGCATTTGTTCCTAATTAATTTAATGTAAAACACATTGATACCGAGGGATTAATTTTCTCTGGTAACACACAGGTTAATCCGTTCAGCTAAAATTCATTTCTGTGCCATTTTAATGCAGCGAAGATTAATTTCCAATGCATTAAGAATACACTAGCAAAGGATATTAAACCCCACAACAGGTGTGGGATTCTCCGACCCCCCACCGGGTCAGAGAATCACCGGGGGGTGGCGTGAATCCCGCCCCCGCCAAATTCTCTGGCACCGGAGATTTGGCGGGGGTGGGAATCGCGCCGCGCCGGTCGGCAGGCCCCACCCGGCGATTCTTTGGCCCGCGATGGGCCGGAGTCCCGCTGCTGTAATGCCGGTCCCGCCGGCGTGAATTAAACCACCTCCCTTACCAGCGGGACCAGGTGGCGCGAGCGGGCTCCAGGGTCCTGGGGGGGGGCAGGTGATCTGGCCCCGGGGGGGTGCCCCCACAGTGGCCTGGCTCACGATCGGGCCCACCGATCTGCGGGCGGGCCTGTGCCGTGGGGGCACTCTTTCCCCTCCGCGTCGGCCATAGCCTCCGCGATGAGGTGACCCCCCCCCTGCTCATGCGCGGGGATGACGTCAGCAGCCGCTGACGTTCCTGCGCATGCGCCGACTTCCGCCAGCCAGCGGAGTCTCTTCGGCCCTGGCTGGCGCGGCGCCAAAGGCCTTCCATGCGAGCCGGCGGGACGGCAACCACTCCGGCGCGGGCCTAGCCCCTAAAGGTGAGGGCTTGGCCCCTAAAGTTGCGGAGAAATCCGCACCTTTGGGGCGGCCTGATGCTGGAGTGGTTCACGCCACTCCATCCCGCTGGGAGCCCTCGCCCCGCCGGGTAGGGGAGAATCCCGCCCCATATATCTGACTCGTTCTATGCTTCTCATCATGATCGCCTGATGAATCTATCTGTAACCTATGTTTTAAATATTTATTTTATGTGGTTGTCACTGGCTAGATTAGCAGTTATGCCCATCCCTAATTGCCCTTGAAAAGTTGGTGGTGAGCTGCCTTCTTGAGCCACTGCAGTCCCTGAGGTGTAGGTACACCCATTGTGCTGTTAGGGAGCAAGTTCCAGGATTTTGACCTGGCGACAGTGAAGGAGCAAGGATATATTTCCAAGTCAGGATGCATGACTTGGAGGGACCTTGCAGGTGGTGGTACGTTGCCATGTATCTACTGCCTTTGTTCCCTCAGTGGTAGAAGTCACAGGTTTGGACGGTAGTGTAGAAGGACTCTTTGTGAGTTGCTCCAGTGCATCTTGTAGATGGGATAAACTGTGCCGTGGTGGTGGAGGCAGTGAATGTCTGTGGATGAAGTGCCAATCAATGGTGTTGGTTTGTCCTGGATGGTGTGGAGCTTCTTGAGTGCTGTTGGATTTGCACTCATCCAGGCAAGTAGAGAGTAATCAATCACACTCCTGACCTGCAGATGATGATCAAGCTTTAAGGTGACAGGAGGTGAGTTACTTGCTGCAGGATTCCCAGTCTCTGACCTGTTCCTGTAGCCACAGTATTTATATGGATCGTCTAGTTTAATTTCTGGTGAATGGTAACCCCCAGCATGTTGATAGTGGAGGGTTCAGCAATGGCAATAGAATTGAATGTCAAGGGACAATGGTTAGATTCTCTCTTTTTGGAGATGTTCATTGCCTGGCATTTGTATGGTGTGAATATTACTTACCACATCAGCCCTGAATATTGTCCAGGTCTTGCTGCATATGGGCATGGACTGCCTCAGTATATTCTATTCTATTTTAGAGGTGCTGTGTTATGTTCGGTGACAATTCAAAGGAAACTGGTAGACATTCTGCAACCTACTGTCAAGGCTGTCGTACTTAATGCCAGGTGCTGGCTGTCTAGCAGACTGTTCATGAGACTCCGCTCCATCTCCGAATTGGTGGCACCCTGCAGCATTGCTCAGAGCAGGCCCATCAGCAAGCCTTTCTACTTTACAGCACACCTTTGCTCAGTCTGCAGGCATGACCCCAACCTTCCTGTTACCTGCCATTTCAATGCAGCGCCTCGCTCTCATGCTCACGAGTCCATCCTTGGCCTGCTGCAATGCTCCAGTGAAGCCCAATGCAAACTAAAGGAGCAGCACCTCATCTTCCGGATTAGGCACGTTACAGCCCTCAGCACTAAACACTAAGTTCCACAATTCTTTAAATCGTGACCTTTCTCCTCCATTGTGACCTTTTTAAAAATCCAAACCTTTTTTTTCCCCAACGCAAACACATCCCCCTCTATCCTCCCCCACTGGACCATCTGTCACTTGTTCTTAGGTTTTGCTTTCACTGACCTTTCTTCTCCTATTACGCATTCTGATATCTTACCTTTATGCCTCTATCAGAACCTTCCATAGTCCTTCACACTTCCATTAACACTTCTTTTGCCTTGTGCTCTACACATTCTTTGTTGTAATTTCTCCCAACACCCACCTATCACTGACCTTCAACTCTGCTCCACCCCCTCTTATACCATAGAAAATTCATCAAATTCCTCCCTCTCTTCAGCTCTGAAGAAGAGTCACACGGGCTTGAAACATTAATTCTGTTTCTCTCTCCACAGGTGCTGCCAGACTGCTGGGTTTTTCCAGCATTTCCTCTTTCCTATTTCTGATTTCCAGCATCCACAGTATTTAGATTTTACCCTTCAGCAAGGCAGCAGGGTCTTAGCCCTTGACAAGAAATTAGGACATTACAGTAACAACAAACTGTTGCATTTATATAGCACCAAGACATGACACCCTCTCCTCTATTTTACATTGTACTGACTTTAAAGGAGAGTAAAACCAGGTGGGGTGAAAATCCAATCCAATCAATCTCCCACTGGGGAGGTTCGGTTAAAATTAATATCTATTGCCAGGGAGGATCTTAAGAGGTGGGATACACTGCACTTATCGTTGGCGGGGAGGGTCCAAGTGATGAAAATGAATATTCTGCTGAGGTTCTTGTTTATCTTTCAGGCTCTCCAGATCTTTATACCAAAGGCCTTTTTTCAGAAAGTGGACACAATCATCTCTGACTTTGTATGGGCGGGGAAGGTGCCGAGGGTGGGGAGGACTCTGCTACAGAGGCAGAGGCAGCAGGGGGGAGGTTGGCGTTGCCAAACGTGCTTCATCATTATTGGGTGGCGAATGTGGACAAGGTGCGGCGGTGGTGGGAAGGAGAAGGGGAAGAGTGGGTTAGGATGGAGGAGGAATCTTGTAAGGGGTCTAGTTTGAGGGCTATGGTGACGGCAGCATTGCCAATGGCTCCGAGTAGGTATTCAGGGAGCCCAATGGTGCAGTCCACGGTGAAGATATAGAATCAGCTGAGGAGGCATTTTCGGGTGGAAGGGATGTCGGTGCTAACGCCGCTGTGCGAGAATCATGGGTTTGAGCCGGGGGGGATGGATAGTGTATACAGGAGGTGGAGGGAAGTGGGGCTGGTCAAGGTGAGGGATTTGTATTTGGAGGAAGGGTTCGCCAGTCTGGAGGAGCTAAGGGAGAGGGTAGAGCTGCCGAGGGGTAGCGAGTTCAGGTATCTACAGGTTAGGGACTTTGCACGCAAGGTCTGGAAGGGGTTCCCTAGATTGCCGGGATTCACCCTCCTGGAGAGACTGCTGCTTCCAGATGTGGAAGGGGAGGGAAGAATTGGGGATATATATAAGTGGCTGGGGGTGCAGAGAGGCAAGTGGGTGGTGAAGATCAAGGCAAAATGGGAGGCGGAGTTGGGAATGGAGATCAATTGGGGAGTATGGAGTGAGGCACTACGAAGGGTAAACGGGACCTCCTCTTGTGCAAGGATGAGCCTGATACAGTTTAAGTTGGTGCACAGGGTGCATATGACCCGGGCGAGAATGAGTGGGTTCTTTCAGGGGGTAGCAGATGAGTGTGAGAGGTGTGGGCGGGGGCCAGCGAATCATGCGCATATGTTTTGGGGTTGTGAAAAATTGGGAAGATTCTGGGCGGGAGTGTTCGCGGTCTTAGCCAGGATAGTGGAGGAGGAGATGGACCCGGACCCTTTGGTGGCGATATTTGGGGTTTCAGAGAAGCCGGAGCTCATGGAGAGGAGGAAGGCCGATGTCATGGCCTTCGCCTCTCTGATTGCACGGCGACAAATTTTGCTGGAGTGGCGGTCGGCATCGCCACCGGGGGTAGCAGCATGGTTGGGTGACCTGTACGACTTCCTGCTGTTAGAGAAGATAAAGTGTGAGTTAAGGGGCTCAGCAGGGGAGTTTGAGAAAAGGTGGGGGATGTTTGTGACCGTGTTTGAGGAGCTGTTCGTTTGGGGGGGGGGTGTATTTGGAGTAATGTTTTGGCTGATGTCCAGTTATGATTATGTATCTAATTCAGAAAGTTTATACTTTACCTGATGTCCATGAGAGCTTGTGCAGCCAGACTCCTGATGGTTGGCAAACTATGAGTGAGCTTGGTCTTCAGCACGGATATGCCCTCATAATCCAGGGCCTGCTTGGTGTCCACGAGCAAACAATAGTGCAGGGTCTTCAATATCAACTCCTGAATCTCATCCAACTCGGTGCGAAGCTTCGTAATCAGCTCAGGAACCAGGCCAGCGTAGATAACCGCAGTAGCACCTGTAGGAGGAGTTTGGTGCAAGTATTTAGGAGACATTGTAAACAGCTCTGTAATGAAGGCTGTACTTCAGCCATCACAAATAATGGGGGGGGGGGAGGGGTAATGGGGATGAGTTACACTTCACACTTCTGATCATTGTCCTGTGATCCCTGCTGGTAAATGTATGTGCATAGATGTTGGGTGTGGGCTGGATACCTAGACTGTTGGTAATTCAGTTGTAAGGTGAGGCTACAGAAATTGGATCCCACTGGAGAATAGAAGGTGCAGAGGAGTCAAATAGGGGTGCTGGAAATTTGATGGCTAATGGTATAATGAGTGCCAATACTACCTACGTAACCATAAATGACACAAAGATACTGTGGTGAATGTATTCACCATAATGCATGACACTGTAACCATTGTATCCACCTAATGTAACCTTTGACCTGGAAGTGGTGATACGAGCTGCTTCCAGGTACTGTACTGTAACCCCGGTGGGCTCCGCCTCTGGCTCCGCCCTCACCGGGGCCATATATAACCTGGTCACCTGCGGGTGGCACTCATCTGCACAACCGACTCTGGCTAGGCAAGTTCACGACAAATAAAGCCTTATGTTCACTCGCTCTCTCGGCCTCTTGGTGAATTGAAGGTATATCAGATACAAAGTATGTGAAATCAAGTCCAGAGAGCAAAGGTGAACAAAGATGGTGGTGAGTGTGATTTGAACATGGAGCTATATTGCCATAAACAAGAATGATTTTATCTGACTCTATTTTTGCATGGTATAATGGTTTATGTTTGTGGGCGGTATAACACATTGCTCTATAATTTTCAGTTTGGTTTAGGACGTATCTAAAGTTTTTGCAAGAGGGACACAAACTTATCCTTGTTTAAACAGTACAACAGTCATGTTACAAAAATCTCTACCCTGCACATGATCACCTTATCCACAAAATGCATGCAGAAGAATATTGAAATTCCTGTGGACTGATTCAATCTTTGTTGTCACAAAAGTGTTTGTTTTTTCCATATCTTTCTGTGTCTTCAGTTTTTGTGAAATTAGTTTACTTGTATATAAATTAGGTTATTAGTTTTAGCCTGACTGTAACAGTTAGACATTGACGGAGTTTTAGTAGCCAGGAAAGTCTGGTGGGGCTCTTGCCTCTGCCCAACAAAATAAAAATTAGCAGGCCGGTGAATAGGTCATTTTAGGAGAAGCTTTTAGCAATCCCTTTCAGGACAACTAGCTGGGCTGCTCCAAGCCTGGCAGAAGAGCACTTGCACCTGAAAATTTTTATTGAGGGGCTTGGGTGTTAAGGTTGCTATGGTGAGTTGCCTCCCCGTGCTAATTTTCAGTTGCTGGCCACTTGCTTTTTCGATGAGAACAGGCAGCCAAGAATTGAGAATTGCCCCATGGTATTCTTGTAACGTTTGAAAGACAACTCCTTAGAATACTTTCTTCTGCTTCTGTCTCTAGGTTTGGGTTTGGTTACGACAGGCCGTGTGGATAAATGGCTTGCCCATGTTCATTGTCTAAGTTCATCCACAAAACCTAGGGGGCTAGATTTCCCGCCAGATTTCTGGGGCGAAATTCTCCCCCAACGGCGCGATGTCCGCCGACTGGCGCCAAAGACGGCGCCAATCAGACGGGCATTGCGCCGGCCCAAAGGTGCGGAATGCTCCGCATCTTTGGCGGCCTAGCCCCAACATTGAGGGGCTAGGCCGACGCCGGGGAGATTTCCGCCCCGCCAGCTGGCCGAAATGGCGTTTGTTACCCCGCCAGCTGGCGCGGAAATGTGGCGCATGCGCGGGAGCATCAGCGGCCGCTGTCAGTTTCCCGGCGCATGCGCGGGAGCGTCAGCGGCCGCTGTCAGTTTCCCGCGCATGCGCAGTGGGGAGAGTCTCTTCCGCCTCCGCCATGGTGGAGGCCGTTGCGGAGGCGGAAGGGAAAGAGTGCCCCCACGGCACAGGCCCGCCCGCGGATCGGTGGGCCCCGATCGCGGGCCAGGCCACCGTGGGGGCACCCCCCGGGGTCAGATCGCCCCGCGCCCCCCCCCAGGACCCCGGAGCCCGCCCACGCCGCCTGGTCCCGCCGGTAAATACCAGCTTTGATTTACGCCGGCGGGACAGGCAATTTCTGGGCGGGGCTTCGGCCCATTCGGGCCGGAGAATCCAGCGGGGGATCCCGCCAACCGGCGCGGCCCGATTCCCGCCCCCGCCCAATCTCCGGGAGCGGAGACTTCGGCGGGGGCGGGATTCACGGCGGCCAACGGCCATTCTCCGACCCGGCGGGGGGTCGGAGAATGACGCCCCTGGTTCAGCACGCAGGCGGGATGCTCCGTTTCGCCGGCTGGTCAATCGGGTTTCCCATTGTGGAACAGCCCCACGCCGTTGGGAAACTCCCAGACTGCTGGCAAAACGGAGCTTCCTGACGGCAGAGACTCCAGCCCAGGAGCTTTAGTGCAAGGCTCTGGTACATAGATTCATATCCCTGTGAGAATCATTAACTTCAGAGATGGACTCGCCACATTGGAGAAAATTAAAAGCACAAAACGTTTCTAAGAACCAAAAGAACAAACACAAAAAGTTTCTGAAGGGATGAATGTTGCTTTTACAGAAAACAGAGCATCTCAAAGGCCTGGTAAGACATTCTTTGATGTTCACTTCATTCTCATTTTCATTATGATTCAGTAGTGTAATTACAGAGACTCATTGTGCCCATGTCAATTTGTTTACAAGTTAAACCAATGTCAAAGTTTAATTAAAGAAACATAAGGGGCGATTCAGCGGCCTCGTCGCGCCGGACTTGGTGTCGGGATGAGGCTGTTGAATCTCGCGAGAGGCCTCCATCAGGAATCGCGATCCTGGAACCTTGGGCATCACCATCTGGATCTCGCCGCAGCTAATCCATATTTAAACGATCCATTAGATGCATTTAAATATATGTATGCTGGATTCAACCGAGACCAGGACTCACCAACCGTGCTTGGGTGACTAGGGCGCCGTTTACTACTAGTCCATACAAAGGTGGACCAGTCGTACCGGCACCTGGTGGGTCTCCCAAGCCATTGGAGCCCCCCTGAGTGGTGGGGGACTGAGCAGGGTGGCACTCTGCCATTCCCCGTGGCACCTGCCAGCATTGCACATTGGCACTGCAACCCGGGCACCCTGGCAGTGTCACCTTGCCAGGGTGCCTAGGTTGCACTGTCAGGCTGCTAAGGGCACTGCCAGGGTCCCAGCTGGCAGTGCCAAGGTAGCAGGTTGCCCATGCCAGGGGTCGGGCCCGGAAAGGGGCGGGGGGGGGGCCTTGCCCATGAGAGGTCGGGGGAGTGGGGGAATTAAGGATTTCGGAAGAAGTAAGTTGGTTTAAGTGGGGGTGGGGGGGAGGGGCTTCGGAGCTCATGGTGGGGGCTCTGAGGAGGGTTGAAAGATCGGGGCTATCTTTAAAGATGGCGCCCTGATCCTCCAGCAGTGTTCCTGCACTGGTGCGCTCAGCTCGTCAGTGCAGGAAATGTCTTGAGGTGTGGCCTCGACGGGGACTTCCTCACTGAGGTCAAAAAAACAGCAAAGTACTGTTGCATCGCGGGGTGTTTCTCGGGGCTGCAGCCACCAAGAATCATCCCGCTAAACCTGCCATTCAGGGAACTTTAACTCAAGTCCACTGAATCGTGCTCATAATCTCCATTTAAATCCATTTTGAATGCGCTATATATTTAAAATGCCTTCAATAAAATGTTTTTTTTTAAAAAGTCATGCATGCGCAGTAACACTGGTCAGATTCGACAATTAAATTCTTTTTAAGCACTTTGGTGAGAAAATCTGCTTTGCAAATCTTTGTAGTGGAGTAAATATCGCTTGTGCAGCAGCTGCAGAGAGGACACTGTGGAGTGAGCTACACCAAAGCCGAGGAAATCTCAGTGCATTAGCTAAAAGCAGGCCCTAAACCCCAGCAGACAGTGGAATACAGCTGGGATGTCTCTCATTTGACCAATTAAGAGACCGCTGTTGGGATTACTGTCCAATTGAGGGCAGCCTGCCTCTCTGAGCCATCAGCCGAATCAGAGAGGCAGTAGATTTGCAGCACAGCAGCACAGTGGTTAGCACTGCTGCCTCAGAGCGCCAGGGACCTGGATTCAGTTCCGGCCTTAGGTGACTGTCTATGTGGAATTTGCACCTTCTCCCCATGGCGCCGTGGGTTTCCTTTGGCTGCACCGGTTTCCTACCACAGTCCAAAGATGTGCAGGTTATGTGGATTGGCCATGCTAAATTGCCCCTTAGTATCCAATGATGTGCATGTTGGGTGGACTTATGGGGATAGGGCAGGGGCAGTGGGCCTCGGTAGTGTGTTTTTTTGCAGGGTCAGTGCAGATTCAATGGGCCGAATGGCCTCCTTTTTCACTGTCGGGATTCTATAGCCCAATCAAAGGGTCAACAGCTCTGACCAGTCAGAGGTCAGGCAGCTCGTGCAACCTCAGCAGTGTGGTGATGTGCATCACTGTAAATACACAAGGGATTAATGTAAATACACGTAGATTAGCTAGACACTAGAGGGAGCACCAGAGAAATGACACACAGACATTTAACCAATAGGCCAGTAAGATAGGACACGACCAATGGGCATTCACTATACACACAGAGGTGACACTACCACAGGAGGGCATTACACCAACCCATATATAGGGGGCGCGATTTTCTACTCCCACGCCGGTTTGGAGATTCGCCTGGCGCGCCATTTTTCCCCGCGACGCCGGTCCGACACCCTCCCGCAATGCACCCAAGCGGCGGGAACGGCCCCGTCGAGATCTGCGCAGCGCAGGCCGGAGAATCGCCCGGGACACCCAAAATGGCGATTCTCCACCTCCACCACACCCGCTACTCTCTGAGCGGCCTGCCCAAAACAACGGCTTCCCGCCGGCGTCTTCCACACCCGATCGCTGCCGGCGGGAACAGCGCGGGAACGCTGGGGGGGGGGGGGTGGGGGCGGCCTGTGGGGGGGCGAGGTGGGTTCTTTCACCGGGGTTGCACTCAAAAGGGGTCTGGCCCGTGATCGGTGCCCACCGATCGGCGGGCCGGCCTCTCTGAAGGAGGACCTCCTTTCCTCCACCGCCCCGCAAGATCCGTCCGACATCTTCTTGCGGGGCGGCCTCGGGGAGGACGGCAACCACACATGCGCGGGTTGGCGCTGGCTGGCGCCGGCCACCCCGCCATGCACGGGTGACACCAGTTAGGTGGCGGATGACTCGGCGCCGCTTTTATGCGGCGCCAATGCCCGGCGCGCGCTGACGACGCTGCTTTAGCGACACGCCCCCCGAGTTTATCGCGGCCCCAATCCTAGCCCATTTTCGGGCCCTGAATCGGTCGATATCGGGGCCGTTTCACGCTGTCGTGAACCTCGATGGCGTTCACAACGGCATGGGCACTTAGTCGCAGGAGCGGAGAATCGCGCCCAAGGACACAGCACACTGGATGTGGGGCTGCTGGCGGACGAAGAGGTGTGCGGGCGGATAAAGAGGAGTATTGAGAACTATGTGGGAGCGAATGCCACAGGAGAGGTGATGGTGGCAGTGGTTTGGGAGGCTCTGAAGGCGGTCATTAGGGAAGAGTTAATCTCCATTTGAACCCAAAGAGAGAAGAAGGAGAGGGCGGAGAGGGAGAGACTGGTGGGAGAGATACTCAGGGTAGATAGGAGGTACGCGGAGGCCCCAGAGGGGGGGCTGTTGAACGAGCGCCGGAAATTACAGGCGGAGTTTGAGTTGCTGACCACGGGGAAGGCGGAGGCGCAGCTGAGGAAAGCGAAGGGGGCAGTGTATGCGTATGGGGAGAAGGCGAGTAGGATGCTGGCACACCAGCTGCACAGGAGGGAGGCGGCCAGAGAGGTTGGGGGAGTGCGGGACAGGGAAGGCAACATGGTGCTGAGCCCAGAGAGGGTGCATGAAGTCTTCAGGGAGTTCCACGGAAGGTTATACGAGTTGGAACCCCCCGGGGAGGGGGAAGGGATGAGGTGGTTCATGGACCGGTTGAGGTTCCCAAGGGTGGAAGCAGAGCGGGTGGAGGGACTGGGGGCCTCGATTGAGTTGGAGGAAGTAGTCAGGGGGCTGGCAGGCATGCAGACGGGCAAGGCCCCGGGACCGGATGGCTTCCATGTAGAATTCTATAAGACGTTCTCGGAGCTGCTGAGCCCGCTCCTGATGAGAACCTTCAATGAGGCAAAGGAGAACGGGACCCTCCCTCCGACAATGTCGCAGGCATTGATCTCGCTTATCCTGAAGAAGGAGAAGGATCCGCTTCAGTGTGGGTCCCACAGGCCGATATCGCTCCTGAACGTGGATGCCAAGCTGTTGGCAAAAAAATTCTGGCCCCCAGAATAGAGGACTGTGTCCCGGGAGTGATTGGGGAGGACCAGAGGGTTTTGTTAAGGGCAGGCAGCTGAACACGAACGTGAGGAGGCTCCTGAATATTATCATGATGCCCTCGGAGGGGGAGGGGAGGGGGGGGGGGGGGGGGGCGGGGGGGGGAGGTGGTGGCTGCGATGGACGCGGAGAAGGCCTTTGACAGGGTGGAGTGGGAGTATCTGTGGGAGGCGCTAGGCAGGTTTAGATTTGGGGAGGGATTTATAGGGTGGGTCAAGCTGCTGTATCAGGCCCCTGTAGCGAGTGTGTCCACAAACCGGCTAAGGTCGGAAAATTTCAGGCTGCACCAGGGGACGAGACAGGGGTGTCCCCTGTCCCCGTTGCTGTTTGCCCTGGCAATTGAGCCGTTGGTCATTGCACTCAGGACTACGGGGCGTTGGAGAGGGCTGGTGCGCGGAGGGGAGGAGCACCGGGTCTCCCTCTACGCGGATGACCTGCTGTTGTATATTTCGGACCCGTTGGAGGGGGTGGGGGAGGTCATGCGGATCCTGGGGGACTTCGGGAGGCTCTCGGGGTATAAGTTGAACGTGGAGAAGAATGAGCTGTTCGTGGTCCACGGTAGGGGCCAGGAGGAGAGACTGAGGGAGCTCCCGCTCAGGATAGTGGAGAGGAGCTTTCAGTACTTGGGGATACAAGTGGCCAGGAACTGGGATGCCCTGCACAGGCTCAACTTAACCGGGCTAGTGGAGCAGATGGAGGGAGAGTTTAAAAGGTGGGATATGCTCCCGTTTTCCTTGGCGGGATGGGTGCAGCCTGTGAAGGTGACGGTTCTCCCCAGGTTCCTCGTTGTATTTTAGTGCCTCCCCATTTTCATCCCCAAGTCCTTCTTTAAGCGGGTGAATAGGATTGTTACAGGATTTGTGTGGGCAAATAAAACCCCGCGAGTCAAAAGGGCAGTCTTGGAGCGTAGCCGGGGGCGGGGAAGAGGACTGGCTCTGCCGAACTTCTGCAGTTATTACTAGGCGGCCAATGTGGCCATGATCAGGAAATGGATGATGGAGGAGGGGCCGGCGTGGGGGCGGTGTCGTGTAAAGGCACCAGTCTAGGGGCACTTGTTACGGCTCTGCTGCCGTTCTCGCCGGCGCGATACACCACTAGTACGGTGGTGACGGCGGCACTGAGGATCTGGGGGCAGTGGAGGAGACACAGGGGAGAGGAGGGGGCCTCGGTGTGGACCCCGATACGGAATAACCACAGATTTGCTCCGGGTAGGTTGGATGGGGGTACCAAGGCTGGTACATGGCAGATATTAGGAGGATGGGGGACCTGTTGAAAGATGGGGTTTTCCCCAGCATGCAGGCGCTGGAGGAGAGGTTCGGCCTGCCCCCGGGGAATGCGTTCAGGTACCTTCAGGTTCGGGACTTCCTTAGAAAACAGGTGGGAACATTCCCGCGGCTGCCCCCATGCAGGATCCAGGATAGGGTGGTGTCTGGTGTCTGGGTAGGGGAGGGGAAGGTGTCGGACATATATCAGGAGCTGCAGGAGGTATTGGAAGCCTCAGTGGGGAGTTGAAGGATAAGTGGGAGGAGGAGCTGGGCGAGGAGCTGGATGAGGGCCTGTGGGCCGATGCCCTGGGCAGGGTGAACTCCTCCTCATCATGTGCCAGGCGCAGATTAATCCAGTTTAAGGTGGTGCATCGGGCGCATATAACGGCGGCAAGAATGAGTAGGTTTTTTGGGGTGGAGGACAGGTGCCCGAGGTGTGCAGGGAGTCCGGCGAATCTTGCCCATAGGTTTTGGGCATGCCCGGCTCTTAAAGGATTCTGGCAGGGGTTTGCAAGGGTGATGTCTAGGGTTTTGGACGCTTGGGTGAAGGCGAGCCCAGCGGTAGCGATATTTGGGGTAGCTGAGGATCTGGGAGTGCAGGAAGCGAAAGAGGCCGAGGTACTGGCCTTTGCCTCCCTGGTAGCCCGGAGACGGATTCTGTTAATGTGGAGGGACTCGAAACCCCCGAGTGTGGAGACCTGGGTTAGCGACATGGCGGGGTTCCTCAGCCTGGAGCGAATAAAGTTTGCCTTGAGAGGGTCCTTGATGGGGTTCTCCCGGCGGTGGCAACCTTTCCTTGACTTTCTAGTGGAGCAGTAAGTGTCAGCAGCAGCAGCATCCTGGGGGGAGGGGGATGGGGGGGTGGTACTGTTGATATATTGTGAGTTGGGCATGGAGGCAAAACCCACCTTATTCTGTTCAAAAAAATTGTTTTTTTTTGCTCTGTTGTGTAAGTAGTTTCATTGTAAGCTTTGGGCAATGTTTATTGTTATTTTCTATTACAATTTTTATTTCTATTTTTGTTATGTAAAAACGCTCATTGGAAAAACTTTAATAAAACATTTATTAAAAAAACAAATAAGGACACAGCACACATAATCTTCCTCTTTCCAGTGGAGACATTCAGTGTGTACACAGGGTTGATTTGAAACACATCACACCCACATCGTGGATTGTAGCAGACTGGTTTGTCAGTTTGAGTAGCTATAGAAGGATTAACAGGAGAGTCGAATCCAAGTAGGAGAATTGTTAATAGTTTAATAAACGTGTTAAAGCTATCTCCAAGTCTGAACCTTTCTTTGTCAGAGTGCACATCAAGGAAGCAGCTTAGGCTACGTCAAGAGCGTAACAAAACAAGCAGCACCAATGAAAGAGGTGGCATTTGCTGAGTCTGTAAGGGAAGTAAGAGGGCACATTCATCTTCGAAGGCCAGTGTTTTTCTAACTGTGCTGGGGACAGGCAGACAGGCCTCAGTGAACAAAGGAGTGAACCCTCCAGCAGTAGCATTGGAGCTGTAGGATTGGTCATTGCCTCAGGATGGCCAACTTCCCAATAACATAGAACATAGAACATAGAAAATACAGCACAGAACAGGCCCTTCGGCCCACGATGTTGTGCCGAAACTTTGTCCTAGATTAATCATAGATTATCATTGAATTTACAGTGCAGAAGGAGGCCATTCGGCCCTTTGAGTCTGCACCGGCTCTTGGAAAGAGCACCCTACCCAAACTCAACACCTTCACCCAACACCAAGGGCAATTTGGACATTAAGGGCAATTTATCATTGGCCAATTCACCTAACCTGCACATCTTTGGATTGTGGGAGGAAACCGGAGCACCCGGAGGAAACCCACGCAGACACGGGGAGGACGTGCAGACTCCGCACAGTCAGTGACCCAAGCCGGAATCGAACCTGGGACCCTGGAGCTGTGAAGCAATTGTGCTATCCACAATGCTACCGTGCTGCCCTTGAGAACAAATAAATCTACACTATATCATTTAACCGTAATCCATGTACCTATCCAATAGCTGCTTGAAGGTCCCTAATGTTTCCGACTCAACTACTTCCACAGGCAGTGCATTCCATGCCCCCACTACTCTCTGGGTAAAGAACCTACCTCTGATATCCCTCCTATATCTTTCACCTTTCACCTTAAATTTATGTCCCCTTGTAATGGTTTGTTCCACCCGGGGAAAAAGTCTCTGACTGTCTACTCTATCTATTCCCCTGATCATCTTATAAACCTCTATCAAGTCGCCCCTCATCCTTCTCCGTTCTAATGAGAAAAGGCCTAGCACCCTCAACCTTTCCTCGTAAGACCTACTCTCCATTCCAGGCAACATCCTGGTAAATCTTCTTTGCACCTTTTCCAAAGCTTCCACATCCTTCCTAAAATGAGGCGACCAG
Organism: Scyliorhinus torazame; assembly: GCF_047496885.1. NCBI lineage: Eukaryota > Metazoa > Chordata > Chondrichthyes > Carcharhiniformes > Scyliorhinidae > Scyliorhinus > Scyliorhinus torazame. The sequence continues at coordinate 98,791,589 of NC_092707.1, read as the reverse complement.
AACTGTACACAGTACTCCAAATGTGGCCTTACCAAAGTTTTGTACAGCTGCATCATCACCTCACGGCTCTTAAATTCAATCCCTCTGTTAATTACATAGATTACATACATAGAACATACAGTGCAGAAGGAGGCCATTCGGCCCATCGAGTCTGCACCGACCCACATTAATCCCTCACTTCCACCTTATCCCCGCAACCCAATAACCCCTCCCAACCCTTATGGACACTACGGGTAATTTAGCATGGCCAATCCACCTAACCTGCACGTCTTTGGACTGTGGGAGGAAACCGGAGCACCCGGAGGAAACCCACGCGGACACGGGGAGAACGTGCAAACTCCGCACAGACAGTGACCCAGCGGGGAATCGAACCTGGGACCCTGGCGCTGTGAAGCCACAGTGCTAATCACTTGTGCTACCGTGCTGCCCCAAAATGCAAGTGGAGAATGCGGGCATCGATCCCACTACCTCTCACATGCTAAGTAAGCGCTCTACCATTTGAGCTAATCCCCCAAACTTTTGAGCTAATCCCCCAATGAACGCGAGCACACCATAGGCCTTCTTCACAGCTCTATCCACTTGAGTGGCAACTTTCAAAGATGTATGAACATAGACCCCAAGATCTCTCTGCTCCTCCACATTGCCAAGAACTCTACCGTTAACCCTGTATTCCGCATTCATATTTGTCCTTCCAAAATGGACAACCTCACACTTTTCAGGGTTAAACTCCATCTGCCACTTCTCAGCCCAGCTCTGCATCCTATCTATGTCTCTTTGCAGCCGACAACAGCCCTCCTTACTATCCACAACTCCACCAATCTTCGTATCATCTGCAAATTTACTGACCCACCCTTCAACTCCCTCATCCAAGTCATTAATGAAAATCACAAACAGCAGAGGACCCAGAACTGATCCCTGCGGTACGCCACTGGTAACTGGGATCCAGGCTGAATATTTGCCATCCACCACCACTCTCTGACTTCTATCGGTTAGCCAGTTTGTTATCCAACTGGCCAAATTTCCCACTATCCCATGCCTCCTTACTTTCTGCATAAGCCGACCATGGGGAACTTTATCAAATGCCTTACTAAAATCCATGTACACTACATCCACTGCTTTACCTTCATCCACATGCTTGGTCACCTCCTCAAAGAATTCAATAAGATTTGTAAGGCAAGACCTACCCCTCACAAATCCGTGCTGACTATCCCTAATCAAGCAGTGTCTTTCCAGATGCTCAGAAATCCTATCCTTCAGTACCCTTTCCATTACTTTGCCTACCACCGAAGTAAGACTAACTGGCCTGTAATTCCCAGGGTTATCCCTAGTCCCTTTTTTGAACAGGGGCACGACATTCGCCACTCTCCAATCCCCTGGTACCACCCCTGTTGACAGTGAGGACGAAAAGATCATTGCCAACGGCTCTGCAATTTCATCTCTTGCTTCCCATAGAATCCTTGGATATATCCCGTCAGGCCCGGGGGACTTGTCTATCCTCAAGTTTTTCAAAATGCCCAACACATCTTCCTTCCTAACAAGTATTTCCTCGAGCTTACCAATCTGTTTCACACTGTCCTCTCCAACAATATCGCCCCTCTCATTTGTAAATACAGAAGAAAAGTACTCGTTCAAGACCTCTCCTATCTCTTCAGACTCAATACACAATCTCCCGCTACTGTCCTTGATCGGACCTACCCTCGCTCTAGTCATTCTCATATTTCTCACATATGTGTAAAAGGCCTTGGGGTTTTCCTTGATCCTACCCGCCAAAGATTGTTCATGCCCTCTCTTAGCTCTCCTAATCCCTTTCTTCAGTTCCCTCCTGGCTATCTTGTATCCCTCCAATGCCCTGTCTGAACCTTGTTTCCTCAGCCTTACATAAGTCACCTTTTTCCTCTTAACAAGACATTCAACCTCTCTTGTCAACCATGGTTCCCTCACTCGACCATCTCTTCCCTGCCTGACAGGGACATACATATCAAGGACACGTAGCACCTGTTCCTTGAACAAGTTCCACATTTCATTTGTGTCCTTCCCTGCCAGCCTATGTTCCCAACTTATGCACTTCAATTCTTGTCTGACAACATCGTATTTACCCTTCCCCCAATTGTAAACCTTGCCCTGTTGCACGTACCTATCCCTCTCCATTACTAAAGTGAAAGTCACAGAATTGTGGTCACTATCTCCAAAATGCTCCCCCACTAACAAATCTATCACTTGCCCTGGCTCATTACCCAGTACTAAATCCAATATTGCCCCTCCTCTGGTCGGACAATCTACATACTGCGTTAGAAAAGCTTCCTGGACACACTGCACAAACACCACCCCATCCAAACTATTTGATCTAGTTGGCATGAAGGAAAGCCCCAATCCACAGAATCCCCTGGCAGGCCTCGCGATAAATGCTGGGGGTGGAAGGCTGCTTTGTTGCAGGCTTGGAGAGCCGAAGGCCGGATCCTGTGCTGTACTTTTCTTTGTTCTTTGTTTCTAGGTGAAGAGATACTGGTGGTGGTGGGGGGGGGGGGGGGGGGGGGGGGGATGTACCCCAGCTCATCTGTTCATCCAGGATAAGCAAGGAAGAAAAAGAGGAATATTGGGGGAAAAAAGCTCAAATCTTGTACAATAACTATATCCCATTGCACCACATTGGACTTAAAAACTATTGAGACCCAAAGAAGACTGTTGGTAAAATCAGTGGAACTCACACTAAACGTTAAACATTAAAGTGCCCACATTAAACACAGCTCCATTAAAAAAGTAAAAACAGTATTTCCGTTCTGAAATATTAAAATGCCATGTTACTAAATTGAATTTGAAGCAATGCGTTTTATAGCCACACTGTTGTGCAGTGAGTGAAAGGAAAGAACACAAGTAACATTCAAGATTTTAATCAAAGCATTAAAAATATTAATGCATCCATGTTGATGGGATGGTAGTATCTCTCTCTCACGCTCTCTAATTCCTCTCACTCTAAGCACCTTGGATTTGTGTTTCATGCTCACATCAATCTCTCTCTGTCTCAAACCTGTGTCAGCTTTACCTTGACCCAGATGGACTTCACACAAAGAAACCTAAAGGAGCTAGAAAAGATGGTTATGAGCTGGTTATTTTCTATCAGAGATGTTGGGATTACCTGAGGATTGGTAAGTCGCCAACATAACATAAACCCTGATAAAACGGTATGTGGATAACCTAATATTACAACCAGGATGGGAGGAGTGTACAGATTCTCTCGCCCCACTGCTCCACAGGTCACAGCAATAGTGTAAATGTTTAATTCATTCACCAAAATGGCCAACTGTTTACCTTCACTACTGGTAGGCCCAGAAAAAAAGAGACTTCAACCTGGCTTCTTTCAATAAACTTAGAATATTTGATTTATTATGAAACGGAACTTATTGTTTAAAGACAAGTTGCAAAACCTAAGCATACAATTTGGAATCTGGAAGGATAATGATTTACCCCTTCTAAAAAATCCCAACACATGCACGCTCAGACACACACACAAAACAAAAGATGATTAAGATCTCTGTAGAAGTTTACATAAGGGAACACTATAAAAAGAATAAGTTCGAAAAGGTCTTGGTGTTGTCGATCTGACAGCACTCGTCACAGTAACTGGATAGATCCTCGGTGGAATACGATTTTTGTTAACTCTTGCTTGTCGCAGCTTCACCAGCTTTCAAAATACAGATGATTTATACTGAGGTGGGAATTTTCTAGCTAAAGGTGAACTCTTCCAACTTCTTCCATTGGGCAGAAGATACAGAAGTCTGAGAACACGCACGAACAGACTCAAAAACAGCTTCTTCCCCACTGTCACCAGACTCCTAAATGACCCTCTTATGGACTGATTTCATTAACACGACACCCTGTATGCTTCATCCGATGCCAGTGCTTATGTAGTTACATTGTATATGTTGTGTTGCCCTATTATGTATTTTCTTTTATTCCCATTTCTTTTCATGTACTTAATGATCTGTTGAGCAGCTCGCAGAAAAATACTTTTCACTGTACCTCGGTACACGTGACAATAAACAAATCCAATCCAATCCAACACTCCATTTTAGACGGCAGGAAATGCAAGGGGGAGAGAGAGAGAGGGAGGGAGAGTGAAAAGCAGTCTTGCTGCACAGTTTGTTCCTAAGGTGCACACACACACACATAAAACTGAGTTCAAAATAAAATATTCGAAGAGAACGTCTCCCAGACCAGGTGCTTTCAGCTCTGCAGGAGCCAAAGGCCTAGCAACAGCAGTTTATTTCACGTTAACTCAAGTAAACAAAATAACTCTTATCTCACCAGGAGCGGGATTCTCCCAGCCCTGGGCCGGGCTGGAGGATCCCCGCACACGGGCCACGCTGCCCCAACGCCGCCGGCGATTCTCCGCAGAGCCGCTCCAGGGCCGTGCTGGCCCCCTGTAGGGGCCAGAATTACTCCTGGCAGCGGCCCGTTCACGCCGTTTACCACGGCGTGGACTCTTTGCCGCAGGGTGGGAGAATCCGCCCCAGATGTCTTGCTAGTCACCTAGCTAAATTCACGTGATGTATTGGAAAAAAATGAAGCTTGCTCACAGACTAAAGTGGACTTGTTCTCTTCAAAACATAATTGTCAAAATAACTCAATGTGCCACCAATTCAAAATAAAACACATAGCTCCTGGAGAGATGGACTCCTTTGACATTTAAAAATTTTTTTTAGAGTACCCAATTGTTTTTTTTTCCAATTAAGGGACAATTTAGCCTGGCTAATCCACCTACCCTGCACATCTATGGGTTGTGGGGGTGAGACCCACGCAGACACAGCGAGAATGTGCAAACTCCACATCGACAATGACCCGAGGCCAGGATTGAACCCGGGTCCTCGCCGCCAAGAGGCAGCAGCGCCACCATGCCACCCCTGAGAGATGGACTCCTAATACTGTGAAGAAACTGCAGCCCAACATTTAATGTGCAGATGCTTCGCAAGACATCATGAAAGTGGGATTGAGGATACATTTGAATTGGTGTACGACATAGAATCGACAGCATAAAAATAACCCAAATTCAGTTCGAATGGTCTATGCCAGTGTTCATGGTCCGCACACACCTTGTCGCATCTCCCTCCATCTAACTCTATCAACAGATCCTTCTATTCCATTCTCCCTCAAACTTTTGTCCAGAATTTTTGCCTCAATTACTGCTTAGAGTTGTGAGTTCATAATGTCTTTGGGAAAGAAGTTTCTACTGCCCTCCCTGTTAGATTTGTTAGCAACTGTCTTATGTTTAGAGCCAACAGTATTATAATTTTCACTTATACACAGTATAACCTCTGTAAACCTATATTCGCAACATTTTATTTAATTGCTTCAAGACATCATTTCCAACTTGAAAGTGATGAGTTCATGGTCACTTCCCTTTCAAAGTCTCCCTGAACTAATTCTATTCCATTATTCATCAAATCTTTTATATTTCATCTAATATCTGATTTGCTCGTACTAAATTTAACATAACCTTGCATGACCTGTTGCAGCCCAGATCTTAAACCTTCAGCAAAACATTATACAGTATCCTTTGCTCATAATGCACTGTCAGCTTCAATGTGGGCTGCAATGCTCAGAAGCTTTCAATTGGTTTCTGTGACCATGTCATTAATATAGATTGAAAACAACACAGGTTTTCAAGCATTGACTTTGCAACGTTCCATTAAGATTAACATGTACACCTCCTCACTGATTTAAATATTCACTGATACCACAATTGTATTGCATGCAATTCCATCTAAATAATTGGATTGTGAACCTATTCCTTCCTCCCTAATGCACATTTCCAAAAGATAAACATTAAATTAATTGAATTATTTCCACCTTATCTTCAATTTTTATTCATTCGTTCACTGGATGTGAGTATTTTTGGCGAGGCCAGCATTTATTGCCTGTCCATCAATGCCCTTGAGAAGGTGATGGTGGTTGCTTTCTAGAACCGCTGCAGTCCCGGAGGTGTAGGTACACCCACAGTGCTGTTACGGAGGGAGTTCCAGGATTTGACCCAGCGACAGTGAAGAAACAATGATATATTTCCAAGTCAGGATGGTGCGTGACTGGGAGGGAACCTTGCAGGAAGTTGGGTTCCCATTTATCTGCTGCCCTTAGGGGGGTGCAGTAGAGGTTCTGGGTTTGGAAGGTGCTGTCGAAGGAGCCTTGGTGAGTTCCTGCAGTGCATGTTGCAGACGGCACACACGGCTGCTACTATGCAAAGTGGTGGAGGAAGTGAATGTTTAGGTGGTGGATGGGGTGCCAATCAAGTGAGCTGCTTTGTCCTGGATGGTGTTGAGATACTTGAGTGTTGTTGGAGCTGTACTCATCCAGGCAAGTGGAGCGTATTCCATTACACTGCTGACTTGTGCCTTGTAGATGGTGGGCAGGATTTGGGGAATCAGGAGGTGACTTTTCATCAGCCCTTACAGTGTGGTCAGAGGGAATTTGCACAGATTTATAAGCGGGGAGCATCTCCTAATAAATATAATGGAGGTGTTTGAGGAAATGATAGATCTTGTTGACAATGGTCTTCTGTGCATGTGACCAGGCCTAACTCTTTTCAACTCACGCCCAACCCCCATCAGAAAGTCAGAACTGGAGTAGATTGCTGGTGTTGCACTATGTTATGTTTCACTCGCAATTCCTCAGATAGTGAGGTAGTCCATGCCTGTATGTAGCATGACCTAAATAACATACAAGCTTCAGCTGATAATTGGCAAGTAACATTCATGCTACCCAGGTGCCAGGCAATGGCCGTCTACAGCAAGCAACAGTCTGACCACCTCCAATGACATTCAATGGCTTTACTATTTTCAAATGCAACCATCTGCCCCCCCCCCCCCCCCCCCCCCCACACCTCCCAACTCCATTCCCCCAAGTTCAGGCAACATCGTGGAGGCTGCCATTGACCAGAACATAAATGTCAATGCTCCTCGAGCAGGTCAGAGACTGGGAATTCGGCAGCAAGTAACTCACCTCCTGATTCCCCAAAGCCTGTCCAGAACCTACAAGGCACAAGCCAGGGGTGTGATGGAATACTGTCTACTTGCCTGGATGAGTGCAGCTCCAAAAACATTCAGGAAGCATGGCACCAGCTAGAACAAAGCAACCCACTTGATTGTCAGCCCACCCGCCACCTTAAACCTTCATTCCCCTCTCTGCCAGTGGACAGTGCCTGCAGTGTGTACCACCTAGAGAATGCACTGCAGCAACTCGTCAAAGCCCCTTCAACAGCATCTCCCATACCTACAGCCTCCACCACCTGGAAGAACAAGGTTCATGAGAACACTATCGCCTCCAATTCACAGATATCGCACTATCTCACCTCCTTCCACGGCTTCGCCAAAACCCTGTGGTTCCTCATAGCTAACAGTACTCCCTGTATCTCTTCCATTCAAACTGCAATTGTTCAGAAGGCAGCTCATTGTTAGGAAAGAATTAACGTTCCTTAGTACTTAAGTTGGAATTGGGGTTTTAATTGTTTAACAGATTGCACTTATTATTTAATCGACTGCACCAATATATAAGGGGGATACAGGTGGCACTGAAAAGTGTTGAACACAATAAACTTGAAAGGAGTCAAGACTTGCTTCCTGATTCTTATTACATAGTTACCATCGGAGCTTAACAATGATAGCAGAGGAGGAGGGAGGTGACATGGCAGTTGTAGAGGATGAGTTTGATCATAGATGGGGGCCATCTTGGGTGTGCCGATTCAGAGTGGGGATGGGGTGTGGAACATAAGGGTGATGATGCCGGACTCTTGTGGGGAGGAGAGGCGAAAGCCTCCGGTGAGAATCGTGACATGGAATGTCCGTGGGTTAAATGGGTCGGTTAAACGGTCCCGGGTGTTTGCGCACTTGAAACCTTTGAGAGCAGAGGTGATTTTCCGGCAGGAGATACATCTCCGGGTGAATGATCAGGTGAGTTTGAGGAAGGGGCGGGTGGGGCAAGTGTTCCACTCGGGGTTTGATTCGAAGTCGAGGGGGGGGGTCGCCACACTGTTGAACAAGAAAACAGGGTTTACGAAAGCTCGGCTGGTGGGGGGGTTTGAGATACTGAGTGTGGTGCTAGTGGGGACAGCGGTGGTGTTGGTGAATGTGTATGCGCCTATTTGGGACAAGTAAGAAGTCTTACAACAGCAGGTTAAAGTCTAACAGCTTTCAGAGCACTGCTCCTTCCTCAGGGGAATGAAGAGGTATGTTCCAGAAACATATATATAGACAAAGTAAAGATGCAAGACAATGCTTTGAATGCGAGCATTTGCAGGTAACTTAGTCTTTACAGATCCAGAGATAGTGGTAACCCCAGGTTAAAGAGGTGTGAATTGTCTCAAGCCAGGACAGTTGGTAGGATTTCGCAAGCCCAGGCCAGGTGGTGGGGGGTGAATGTAATGCGACATGAATCCCAGGTCCCGGTTCAGGCCGTAATCATGTGTGTGAAACGTGGCTGTAAGTTTCTGCTGGGCGATTTTGCGTTGTCGCGCGTCCTGAAGGCCGCCTTGGAGAACGCTTACCCGGAGATCAGAGGCTGAATGCCCTTGACTGCTGAAGTGTTCCCCGACTGGAAGGGAACATTCCTGCCTGGCGATTGTCGCGCGATGTCCGTTCATCCGTTGTCGCAGCATTTGCATGGTCTTGCCAATATACCACGCTTCGGGACATCCTCTCCTGCAGCGTATGAGGTAGACAACGTTGGCCGGGTCGCACGAGTATGTACCGCGTACCTGGTGGGTGGTGTTCTCAGGTGTAATGGTGGTACCCATGTTGATGATCTGGCACGTCTTGCAGAGGTTGCCATGGCAGGGTTGTGTGGTATCGTGGTCATATTTGAGACAATGCCAGATTCATGAAGAGGCGAATAGGGACGATTCCCAATTTGGGCTCTCACCAGCCGATTATGGAGGGGGCAGGGGGGATTTTAATTGTGTATTGGAGCCGAGGTTGGATTGGTCAAGCCCTAAGTCAATGGGGCGGTTGAGAAGGGTGCGAAAGCTGGAGAGGATGGGTTGGTGGATCTGTGGAGGGTTGGGAGAGAGGGAGTTCTCCTTCTTTTCACATGTGTATGGGGTATATTCCCAGATTGGTGAGCAGGGCAGTGCTAATGGGGGTGGAAGGTGCGGAATATATGGGAACAGTGATTCCGCACTATCTAGATCCGACACTTTGTTCAAGTCAGGGTGGAGGTTGGATTCGGGACTTTTGGCAGACAAGGAGTTCTGTGGGAAGGTGACAGTGGCAATTAAGATCTATGCTGACCTTAATCGAATGGGGAGGCATCGGCAGTCACATTTTGGGAGGCCTTAAAGGCGGTGATCGGGGGGAAATTATTTCATTCAAGTCCCATAAGGATAGGATGAGGAGGCAGGAGCATCGGTGACTGTTGGACGAGATAGTGGAGGTGGATATGAGGTATTCTGTGGCCCCCACAAAGGAGTCATTGCCAGAAAGAAAGAAGTTGCAGGAACAGTTTAATCGGTTGACGACAGGAAGGGTGGTGGGTCAGCTACGGAAGGCTCGGGGATGTAATATGAGTATGGGGAGAAGGCGATCACAGAATCATAGAATTTACAGTGCAGAAGGAGGCCATTCGGCCCATCGAGTCTGCACCGGCCCTTGGAAAGAGCACCCCTTTTAGCCCATACTTTCAACCTACCCCCATAACCCAGTAACCCCACCTAACCTTTTCTTTGGACACTAAGGGGCAATTTAGCATGGCCAATCCACCTAACCTGCACATCGTTGGACTGTGGGAGGAAACCGGAGCACCTGGAGGAAACTCACGCAGACACGGGGAGAACGTGCAGACTCCGCACAGACAGTGACCCAAACCGGGAATCGAACCTGGGACCCTGGAGCTATGAAGCAACTGTGCTATTCACTGTGCCACTGTGCTACTGTGCTGCAGCGACAGATGGGCTGGACTTCCTGGAGTCGGAGGAGGGGAAGTGACAGGCACTGAGGATTAAAGGAGCTGATGGAGTGCATTGGCACGCTGCAGTGGGAGAAGGGGATGGATGGCTTTCCAGTGGTATTTTATAAGCAGTTTGCGACAGAGTTGACCTCCCACCTTTTGGGCGTGTTTAATGAAGCGGTGAAGAGAGGGGAGTTGCCGGCTACGTTTGTCGATATTGCTGATCCCGAAAAGGCCCATCTCGCTGCTGAATACGGATGTGAAAGTCCTGGCAAAGGTATTGGTGAGAGGGTTGGAGGAGTGTGTGCCAGCAGTGGTCTTGGAGGGTCAAACGGGGGTTTGTGAAGGGAAGGCAGTTCTCTAATAATATTAGGAGGTGTTAAACGCAATTATAACCCCGTCGGGAGAGGGGGGGGGGAAATTTCAGCTGGTGCACAGGGTCCACATGACTCGGGCCTGGCTGAGTGGGTTTCTTCTGGGGATAGCAGATGAGTGTGAGAGGTGTGGGACGAGGCTGGGTAACCATGCCCATATGTTCTGGTGGTGTGAGGAGTTGGAGATCTTTTGGGAGGCAGTGTTCAGGAACTTATCGAGGACTTTAGAGGTTGAGATGAAGCAGGACCCTATGGTGGCGATCTTTGGGGTGTCGGAGGTGCCGGAGCTTCTGGAGGGGAAGGGAGCTGTGTTGTGGCCTTTGTCTCTCTGATTGCCAGGTGACAGATATGTTTTATTTGGAGGTCGGCCATGCCGCTGCGGGTTGCAGCATGTTTGGGAGGCTTGTACATGTTTTTAAGGTTGGAGACATTCAAATTTGCCTTCAGGGGGTTGGAGGAGGGCTTAGAGATGCTTTGGAGGCCGTTCATGGCTATATTTGAGTAGCTGTTTGTCATGCGGGAAGGGGGGAGTAAATGGGACAAAAATGTACAAACATATACTCTGTTGGATTTTAAGGTTGCGTTATTATGTTGAGTATGTTTGAAATAAAATATCTTTAAAATACAACAATGGTAGCAGAGGATGGTTTTTGCCTGTCAGAAAAAAGGATTTCAAACTAAGATTTCTCTGCACGAAAGACTATGGGCGCGATTTACGCACCACATTGCGCTCAGCGCGAATCTGGGTGCACCAGTTAAATAGCAGGAAAGGCCAATATCGAGATTCGTGCCAGGCGCGAACCAGTTTGCAATTCACCCTGCGCGCTCCCAATGGTGAATTCTGGATCTCGCCCCAAAATAGGGAGCATATCATTAACCCTCATTTACATGCATTTCAATCTCATTAACAAAATTGAAGTTGAATGCCGTGGCCTCCCGTGAATTACCCGAGTCCCCAATGAGAAATCACAAAGGCATCATTTAGTATTCCTTTTCAAAAACCTGAAGCAGGTGCAATGCCTACTGAGGGGAAGTGAGGAGGTGAGTAGCCATTTCCATTTATCAGCATGTAGCTCAAGGGCACTGGAGCTGTTGCCCCAGTGCTTGGGGACCCTTCAAGGGGGTTGGGCTTGGTCAGTGGCTGAAGTGTTCTAGGTCAGGGGTTGCTCCTGGGCCAGGAGGGGTTGAGGTCTTCAAGCCAACTTTAAATATTGTGGGTACCCATAACAGGAGCAACTACAGTTGCTGCCTGTCTATCCTACAAACCCATCCAGGACAGAGCCAAGCTGAAGCTTCTCTCCCGAAAGTCAATTTCTCTCCCTTTGACTGAGAGTAGCCTCTAGCTTCACAGCTGAAGGCTATTTCAACTGAGGAATTAGCCTTGTTAGTTGTGAGAGCACCTCACACCTGCAGGTTGTGTTTGCTGCTTGCTCCTGCTGGTGGTTGCAAATGCCTGGAGGCTGCTGTTGCTCTTGCCTTTCTTGTCTGTAGCTGGAAAGAAGGACAATTTTTTCTAAGATACCTGGGTCCTGAAATACCGGGCACAGGGGGACATATGGGCCCAGAAGGATCCGGTTTGAACCAAAAAGACACTGCAGGACCTGGAGCACGACATTGATCCAAATGGGCCACCCGATGACGCCGGTGAAGAAATGCTTCCGCAGATTGCTGATGCCTTTGTTGTCGTGAGTGCTGCATGTAACTGGCACGTCACTGTGGGTTAAACACACTGGATGTCAAAGATGCTCAACCGCACCTTGAGCACCGGTGGAATATGTGGATGCCATGATTTGGTTCCAGTGCGATTGGGCTGTGTGGGAGGGCCTGCACTGCTACGGTTCCTGGATGGAGAATGGCACTGATAGGTGGAACACATAGATGGACAGATCATTTCTACTACAACGTTCAGGACATGATAACACATTCTCAGGCTTATCCACCATTTCTGTTGAGGAACTTGCGAGGGTTTTTATTTTGGAAAAATGGGCTGATATAGTTTTGTATTGGTACCAATATGAAATGGTGGCATTTCCTTGTTGTTTAATAGTTAGTGTAATATGTGGAATGTTGCATAGTTGATTTTCAAATCTTTGTTACTGTTGACTGTGTAAACAAAATATTCTCAACTCTCAAGCACCATCTTGAGGACACACGTGCCATGCCTCAGAGGATGATAGTGCACTGCATGTCAAGCAAACTTTGATGCCTGAACAGTGTGCCTGAACATCAGCATCATGGAGACAGCTGCCAACAATGAAACACTAAAGAAAGGGCTTCAGCACTGTGGATCTTCTCATGACCAAAAGGTGTGTGGGTCGGCGGAGGTCAGGCACCTGAGCATGGTGATGCACTATCAATTACCACAAAGACGAGAGTCGTGGAATAATCGAGGCTTATTGAGCAAAGATGTTGTGCCTCCTGTAGCTGGAACCAGAATGGCTGCAGCACCGGCGAGCACACACATTTATACACCGCCTGTTGGGCGGAGCCAGCAGGCAGGGATTTACCCAAGTACCTCTACTATACGGGCATTGCCATAGTACATGTAATATACTACTAGCGGTCGCTACCACATTCACCCCCTGTTAAAAAAGAGTCCGGCGGGGGGGGGGGGGGGGGGTGGGGGGTTGGAAAACATTACAAGTTAAGTCTGTCGGGGGCCTTGACCCTCCTCTGTGATCACCTCAGTCCTGGTGGTGATGTGGGCGCCGACTTGGTCACCCGTGACTCCGGGAGCGTGTTGTCCTCGTCTTCGTCACCCCTGAGTGGAACCAGTAGGAGGACGGATCCTACTGGGGCGGGGGCTGCGGTGAGGTTCCCTGGAGGGAGGGTGAGTAGCGCAGGGGATGTAGGTGTAGGTGTGGATGTAGGTGGGGAAATCGAACAAAGTGAAGATGCTGTGGAGGGTTTTAATTACCGTGGCAGAAGTCATGTCAGGGCATGGGATGGCGAAAGGGAACCGGGAGAACTCATCAATCACGTTCAGAATGTACGCGTTGCGGTCGGTGGAGGGGAGGGGCCCTTTGAAGTCCATGCTGAGGCATTCAAAGGGGCGGGAGGCCTTCACCAGGTGCGCTCGATCTGGCCGGTAGAAGTGCGGCTTGCACTCTGCGCAGACTTGGCAGTCTCTGGTGACAGTCTTGACCTCCTCAATGGAGTAGGGTAGGTTGCGGGCCTTGATGAAATGGAAGAACCGGGTGCCCCCCGGGTGGCAGAGGTCATAGTGGAGAGCCCGGAGTCGGTCCACTTGTGCGCTGGCACATGTGCCGCGGGATAGGGCATCAGGGGGCTCATTGAGCTTCCCCGGGCGATACAAGATCTCATAGTTATAGGTGGAGAGCTCGATCCTCCACCTCAAGATCTTGTCGTTTTTGATCTTGCCCCTTTGTGTATTATTAAACATGGAGGCAACCGACCATTGGTCAGTGAGGAGAGTGAATCTCCTGCCAGCCAGGTAATGCCTCCAATGCCGCACAGCTTCCACAATGGCTTGGGCCTCCTTTTCGACAGAGAAGTGCCAAATTTCGGAGGCATGGAGAATGCGGGAAAAAAAAGGCCACGGGCCTGCCCGCCTGGTTGAGGGTGGCGGCCAGAGCTACGTCTGATGCATCGCTCTCCACCTGGAAGGGGAGGGACTCGTCAAACGCGTGCATTGTGGCTTTGGCGATGTCCGTCTTGATACGGTTGAAGGCCTGGCGGGCCTCAAGCCGTCAGGGGAAAAACTGTGGACTGAATGAGTGGGAGGGCCTTGTCCGCATAATTAAAGACCCACTGGGCATGGTAGGAGAAAAACCCAGGCATCGTTTCAGGGCCTAGGGGCAGTAGGGGAGTGGGAGTTCCATGAGGGGGCGCATGCGGTCGGGGTCGGGCCCGAGGACTCCATTTTCCACGACATAGCTAGGGATGGCTAAGTGGTTGGTGCGGAACATGCATTTCTCCTTATTGTATGTGAGGTTAAGGGGTTTGGCAGTCTGGAGGAATTTTTGGAGGTTTGCGTCGTGGTCCTGCTGATCGTGGCCACAGATGGTGACGTTATCTAGGAACGGGAAGGTGGCCTGCAGTCCGTACTGGTCAACCATTCGGGTCCATCTCTCGCTGGAAGACCGAGACCCCATTAGTGACGCCAAAGGGAACTCTAAGGAAGTGATAGAGGCGGCCATCTGCTTCGAACGCAGTTTATTGGCGGTCCTCTGGGCGGATGGGGACGTGGTGGTTGGCGGACTTCAGGTCCACTGTGGAAAAGACTCGATACTGCGGAATTTGATTGACCATGTCAGAGGGCAGTACGAAGTCTTACAACACCTGGTTAAAGTCCAACAGGTTTGTTTCGATGTCACTAGCTTTCGGAGCGCTGCTCCTTCCTCAGGTGAATGAAGAGGTATGTTCCAGAAACACATATAAAGACAAATTCAAAGATGCCAAACAATGCTTGGAATGCGACCATTAGCAGGTGATTAAATCTTTACAGATCCAGAGATGGGGTAACCCCAGGTTAAAGAGGAGTGAATCAAGCCAGGACAGTTGGTAGGATTTCGCAGGCCAGATGGTGGGGGATGAATGTAATGCAACATGAATCCCAGGTCCCGGTTGAGGCCACATCATGTCAGAGGGGGTACGCATCGAGCATAATTAGCATCTTTAACCTGGTGTCGTGTACCGGTTGATGGTCTGACTGTAGTCAATGACCATCCTGTGCTTCTCCCCAGTCTTTACTACCACCACTTGAGTTCTCCAGGGGATGTTGCTGGATTCAATGACCCCTTCCCGCAGAAGCCGTTGGACCTCCGACCTGATGAAGGTCCTGTCCTGGGCACTGTGCCGTCTGCTCCTAGTAGCGACAGGTTTGCAATCCGGGGTGAGGTTCGCAAACAGGGAAGGTGGATCGACCTTAAGGGTCGTGAGGCCGCAGACGGTGAGGAGGGGTAGGGGTCCGTCGAATTTTAAGGTTAGGCTTTGGAGATGGCACTGAAAATCCAGTCCGAGTAACAGGGCAGCGCAGAGGTGGGGGTGGATGAAGAGTCCGAAGTTGCTGAACTCTACGCCTTGGACGGTGAGGGTCGCGATGCAGTACCCCCGGATTTCCATAGAATGGGATCCGGAGGCCAGGGGGATTTTCTGGGTGACGGGGTGTACCAAGAGGGAGCAGCGCCTTACCGTAGTGGGGTGGATAAAGCTCTCTGTACTCCAGGAGTCAAAAAGGCAGGTTGTCTCGTGCCCATCGATCTTCACCGTCGTCGTCGCGGTCGCGAGATTGCGGGGCCGGGACTGATCCAGGGTGATAGAGGCGAGCTGCGGCAGATGCTGAGAGGTCCCGGGCTGGTCAGCGGTGGTGAAGGTAGCGGCAGGCGATGAACGGCCAGACAAGCAGGGGTCCTGAGGCGGCGTCCAAAATGGCGCCAAAGATGGCGGCGCCTAAAGAGTGCACATGGCGGGCGGCATCAAAGATGGCGGCGCCCACGGGCCGCACATGGCTTGCGGTGAAGAAGATGGCGGCACCCAGGGGCCACACATGGCTTGCGAGGGGGAAAATGGTGGCGCCCCTGGGTCGCACTTGGGGGGTGTAGGAATGCCGGGCCTGGAAACAGCAGCGACCGACTGGGCCTGGCAAACAGAAACAAAGTGTCCCTTCTACCCACAGCCGTTGCAGGTCGCGCTCCGCGCTGGGCAGCACTGCCTGGGGTGTTTGTTTTGCCTGCAAAAATAGCAATTGGGCCCCTCAGAGTTGGCTGGCTGCCGTGCGGCGCAGGCTTGCGGTGAGGTGGAGTTGGCAGCTGGTGGGGCCCACGATGCCCACGAGGGCGCGCGGTCGGGGGCGTAGGACTGAACGTTATGGGAGGCCACTTCTAACGAATTAGCGAGCTGCCTAGTTCCCGCAAGATCGAGCGTACCCCCTTCCAGTAGCCGCTGGTGGATGTACGCAGACTTCATGCCCGTAACTTAAGTGTCTCGAATTAGAAATTCGGTGTGCTGGACTGCTGAAACTGCTGGCAGTCGCAGTTCCTACCTAGGATCTGCAGGGCACGCCAGAAATCGTCCAGAGACTCCCCGGGGAGTTGCTGTCTTGTGGCCAGGAGGTGCCTGGAGTATACTTGATTGACTGGTCGAACGTAATGTCCTTTCAGGAGCTCCATCGCTTCGGAGTAGGTGGACGCAACCCGGATGAGAGGAAAAATGTCAGGGCTCACCCATGAATAGAAGACTTGGAGCTTCTGCGAGTCCGAGGGTTCTTCAGCGGCTGTTCTGAGGTAGCTTTCGAAGCAGGCTAGCCAGTGGTCAAAGGTGGGCGTAGCGTTGGCCGCTTGAGGGCTCAGCTGCAGGCGATCAGGCTTGATGTGGAGATCCATTGTTTTAAAAATCTTGCTCAATAAATTGATGCACTATCAATGACCACAAAGACGAGAATAGTGGAATAATCGAGGCTTTATTGAGCAAAGATGTGGTGCCTCCTGTAGCTGGAACCAGAATGGCTGCAGCACCGGCAAGCACACAAATTTATACGCTGCCTACTGGGTGGAGCCAGCAGACAGGGATTCACCCATGTACTATACAGGCAGTGCCGTAATACATGTAATATACTACTAGTGGTGACTACCACACATGGCCTCCCTAATGTTCCTGGCAGAGGTCTGGCTTCTGAGGTCTAGGGCTCCTGATGTGGCCGGGTGTGCAGAGCAAAGTTTGCTAGCAAAGCTGGCTCGCTGCATGGCACTCTGAGAGAAGGCAGGAAGTCCTATCTGATTGTCAGGCTATCTCCTTCTCCAATTACTTACAAATATCAAAATGGTTCCTGGTATTGATCCTGCAGAGGCTGCCCTCGCGTTGCCGGTGGCAGCCGAGAATGCCAGACGCCAGAGAAGGCAGCAGCGATGGCACAGATTGGAGGAGGCACACCCTGAAGACCTGACCACCCATCTGGCTGAGGAGGGACCCAGAAAGGAAGGCCAGCGACGGCCCAAGGTATACAGGGGTCGTTGGTCATTCAATGAGATGATGAACAGTGTGTGCCACAGGAGAGTTCGTCTCAGGAGAGATACAGTGTCACACCTGTGCCATGTACTAGCAGACATGGGTTCTCTGTATGTCCGGGCATCAGACTTTATCACCTTTGAACTGGACCAGGCCCACCAAGATGTCTGGGTTGCAGGATATGCTGGAAGCATCGCTGGGCTGCCCCAGGTCCAGGGACAATCGATGGCACGCATATTGACTTCCGCACACAAGGCATCAGGGAGTGCCCTTCATTAACAGGAAGAGGTTCCATTCCCTGCATCTGCAGATTATGTTCTACTACCTCTTCTGAATCATGCACATTTGTGCCTGCTACCCAGGGAACGTGTATGACAGCTATATCCTGGGACACTCAGAGTCCCACGGTGTCTTTGAGGATTACCCCAGGATGACGGGTTGACTCTTGGGGGACAAGGGGTACCCGCTGAAGTCATGGCTGGTGACTCCTTTTCAGAGGCCTGAGACCGTTACGGAGACCCATTATATTGAGGCCCAAATTGTCACCCGTGCTGTCATTGAGCGGTGCACCAGACTGCTGAAAATGTGGTTCCAATGCCTGGACTGTTCTGGTTATGCCCTGCGGTACACCCCCAAGAGGGTCTCCCGCTTTGGGTAGCCCTCCACAACCTGGCCCAGCAGCGGGGCAACATGCAGGAGGAGGAGGAGGAGGGACATGCGGCCTGGTCTGAGAGGAGGAGGAGGCAGACCAGGAGGCGCTGGAGGACGAGCCCAACGAGGAGCTGGAGGATGAAGGACAGTCTGCAGCAAGTGTCTGGCACGCCCAGAGGAAAGAGAGCCTCTCATCATCTCCATATTCTCACAGGATGAGACTTTGTCTATCAGCTGAAACTCCTCCCCCCACCCCCAAAAAAATTCCCTCCCTCCCCAGTTCCCCCCTCCCTCCCCAATCCCTCCTCCCCCCCAATTACTCCTTCCCTCTTCCCCATTTCCCTCTTTCCTCCCCCACCCCCATTCCCTGTCACCCCATCACACTGCCCCCTCTCGAAGCATCCTGTTCCATCCTCCCGGATCTGTGTAATATCACTCCAGGGTGATGGGCCTATGTTGGCACTGTCATCGGGCCAATATACCAGTCAGGAGAGTGATGATAACTCGCTGTGAGGAAAGCTCAGGTGCTCCTCAGTTTCTGGAAAAGTCTGACTCCTGTCTTTTTGCTGACAGCGCGCTCACACCCATCCTCTGAATGGAGTCTGCTCGGAGCTTTCGATCTTGGACCACTGTGCCCGGGAGGGCAGGGTGTGGGGAGACAGAGGGCAACAGCGGATTGGAGTGCAGGCAGGCCCACTGTAAAGATGAACATGACAGATGGTTCACATGTATCATGTAACATGTGTCAATAGTGAACACTTGACATTTCCATTCCCCCTAACTACCTAACTACAGATAGTGACCTCTCCCCGCATCCCCCCCCCCCCCCCCCCTCCTGACCTTTCTGACCTTTCGTGGTCCAGTGTTACCTCTAGGTGTGCCCCTGGAATACACATCAGAGATGGAGGCAGCCTGCTGCTTTCCATGCCTGTGGCCTTTGATGCACTTGGTGGGTGTCCCCTGGAGGGCCCGGAGCCAGTGTCCAGTGTCACTGGCATCGTTGTGCCGTCCTGTTGTGCCCACCGCCCTTGAGATGTGCCGGTGTCAGGAGAGAGGATTTGTAAGAACTGGAGGCCGTGTCATCTACTTGGTGGCCAGTCCCAGGTTAGCCTCCAGCGCTGCCCCCTCCCTGATGGTGCCCATATTGCCCTGGGGATTCCATGGCCTGGAAATAAGAGTGTGGGGGGGTTTGAGCTGCCAGACCACAGCCTTGACCTGGAAGAATCTGGGAGTGATGAGGGTCTTCCTGCCCTCCTTGCATGTCGGACCCTCTGGGGAGTGTACTGCAGGGCACCCAGAGCAGTCAAGGCATCAGAACCACATTTTGAGCAGCCTGATGCACTGCTCGATGACAGTATAGGTGGCAACCTGGGCCTCATTATATCGGGTCTCAGGCTTCCACACAGCATCATCAGCCTTGTCCTCAGCGGGTATCCCTTGTCCCCCACAAGCCAACCTGTCAACCTGGGGTGGTCCTCGAAGACACTGGGCATCTCTGAGTGCCCTAGGATGTCGCTGTCATGGTCCGATTTCCTCCCACAGTCCAAAGATGTGCAGGCAAGGTGGATTGGCCATGATAAATTGCCCCTTCGTGTCCATCGATGTGTAGGTTAGGTTATCAGGTTATGGGGATGGACAGGAGAGTGGACATGAGTAGAGTGCTCATTTGAAGGGTCAGTGTAGACTCGATGGGCCGCATGGCCTCCCTGGGTAGCGGGCACACAACTACATGATTCGGAGGCGGTGGTAGCACACTCCGGACTTTCAGGGAGTGGAACCTCTTCCTGTTAATATCGGGCAGCCCCAGATGCCCCGGTGCTCACAGGACGACACGCATGCCATTGATCACTCCCTGGACCTGGGCACCCCAGCGATGGTGGCAAACCCTGCAGCCCAGGCATCCTGGTGGGCCTGGTCTAGGCCAAGTTCATATAGTCTGATGTCTGGGGATACAGAGCATCTCACAGATGCATCTGTGGGCAGAAGATTGGGATATGCCACAAGGCTCCCCCTCCAGCCCTGGAATGATCCAGTGGCATCAAGGTTGAGGGCTGGGGTGACCTTCATGGCCACTGGGTGCAGGTTTCCTCCTCCTCCACGGGGTGCCATGTCCGTGAGGACGCAGCACAGGTAGCGCACTATCTCTCAGCTGAAACGGAGTACAGGGTTTCCGTCAGCTCATGGGATGACAAACAACGGGGCGGCACTGAGGCACAGTGGTTAGCACTGCTGCCTCATAGCATCAGGGACCTGGGTTCAATTCCAGCCTTGGGTCACTGTCTGTTTGGAGTTTGTCCGTGGGTTTCCTCCGGGTGCTCCGATTTCCTCCCACAGTCCAAAGATGTGCAGGCAAGGTGGATTGGCCATGATAAATTGCCCCTTCGTGTCCATCGATGTGTAGGTTAGGTTATCAGGTTATGGGGATGGACAGGAGAGTGGACATGAGTAGAGTGCTCATTTGAAGGGTCAGTGTAGACTCGATGGGCCGAATGGCCTCCTTCTGTGCTGTAGGGATTTTATGATGCCTGTACACCTTGGGCCGTTGCTGGCCTCCACTTCTGGCTTGCTCCTCAGCCTGATGGGAGGCCGGGTATTCAGGCGGTGCTGCAACCCCCTGTCTATGGCGTGTCGCCTCCAGCCTGTGTTGTCGCTGCTGCCTCGACTGCCACAAGCACAGCGTGGGCAACCTCTGCAGGATCTACACCAGCAAACATAGTTTTATTTGGAAGAAATTGGAGAAGGAGAGAGAACGACAATTTGTTCGGGCTTTCATCCTGGGATCCTCAGACCCGCCAAACTTCCCCCACCCTTACCATGACTGTCCCTCCTCTCTAAGTGTCGTCCAGTGAGCTAGTTGTGCTGGCAAACCTCGCTCTGCACACTCGCCTTTTTGTTTACCTCAGGAATATTCTCACTCGCCAGCAGAAAAGGCCCCTTGCAGCTTGGGGTACCATTGTTCCTGGCTGCTCTGATCTCCCAGCCCCCCATCCCCACTTTCAGCCCCACCCCCCCTGTTTGTAACCCCTCCCTCAACCCCCTAACCTTAAGGAGTCTCCCAGGAAGCCCCCCTCACTTCTCCCTCTGGCTGCCAAGGCACTTGGGTGCCGGTGGAGAGCCAGGTTGCCACCCTGTAATAATAATAATAGCTTATTGTCACAAGTAGGCTTCAATGAAGTTACTGTGAAAAGCCCCTAGTCGCCAGATTCCGGCACCTGTTCGGGGAGGCCGGTACGGGAATTGAACCCGCGCTGCTGGCATTGTTCAGCATTACAAGCCAGCTGTTTAGACCACTGTGCTAAACCAGCTCCCTGCCCTGTTGCCCAAACAACTGGGATCTCCAAAGGCCTGGGAGACATCCCATCCTCAGGTGCCTTAACGCCTGGCGCACATTTGTGTGGGCCAGTACTAAACGGTACCCTGGGGAGGTCTCCCAGGTGCAGCCGATGAATCCCGGGTGCCAGGCAAATCTGGCAAACATACATGTAAATGAACATTAGGGTTCATTTAAATATTCTGATCTGGATCACGTCCAGAGAGGCCGTTGAATCTCTTGCAAGATTCAACTGCCTCGTCCCAACACCAAGTCGGGCGCGACGAGGGCAGTGAATCCCACCCGTCATATTGTATAATAATAATGGCTTAGCCAAAACAACAATGGGCATGATACAGCGACCGCGTTGCACCAGCTGAAGATCAAAGCCTGCCAGTGAATAGCTGGAGAGAGCAAAATCGAGATTCGCAGCGGGTGAGAACCATTTTGCAATTCACCTGGCCCGCTCTCAATGGTGAGCTCCAGGTCTCTGCCATAAAATGGCGAGAATATCATTAACCCTAATTCGGATGCATTTCAATCTAATTGAGATTGAAGTCAACTGCAGTGGCCTTCCGGGAATTACCAGACTCCCCAGTGGGAAGTCACTTTGTTCAGTATACCTTTTCAAACATGTGAAGCTGGCGCAATGGTTGCTCAGAGGATGTGAGGAGGTGAGTAGCCATTTTCATTTTCCGGCATGTAGCACAAGGGCACCGGAACTGCTGCCTACTGCTTGGAGAGCAGAGGGGGGGGGGGGGGGGGTGGAGGGGATGGGGGGGGGGAGGACCCCTCCTCATGGGGGTTGTGCTTGGTCAGGGGGCCGAAGTGTTTCAGGTTGGGGGTCACCCCTGGACCTGGGGGTTGAAGAGCTTTGTGTCTGTGAAGCCTTCAAGCCATCTTTAAATACCGTGGAGACCCATAACTATGACAAACGCAGCTGCAGTCTGTCTGTCCAACCAAACCCATCCAGGACAGAGCCAAGCTGAAGCTTCTCTCCTGAAAGTCAACTTCACTCCCTTTGACTGTGAGCAGCCTCTAGCTTCACAGCTGAAGGCTATTTCAAATGAAGAATCAGCCTTGTTAGTTGTGAGAGCACTTCGCACTCCTGAACTGTCAAGTACCTCCTCAAAGGCGCATGTCTCAGAGGATGATTAGTGCACTGCAGTGCCAGGAAAATTTGGTGCCTGAACAATGTTCCCGTATTCTAGTATCATCAGCACCACAGAGGCAGCTGTCAATAATCAACCAGTAAAGAGCAGGGCTTCACCATTGGAGGGTCCTCTCGCGGCCGAAGGGTAAGTGTCTGGATGAGGGGGGGGGGGCAGCTGAGCAGAGGGCGGGATTCTCCGACCCCCCCCCGCAGGGTTGGAGAATCGCCGGGGGGGCGGCGTGAATCCTGCCCCCGCCGGCTGCGGAATTCTCCGGCACCGGGGATTTGGCGGGGGCGGCAATCGCGCTGCGCCGGTCGGTGGCCGCTAGCAGCGCCCCCCCCCCGGCAATTCTCCGACCCACGATGGGCCGAGTGGCTGCCCGTTTTCGGGGGGCCCGCCGGCGTATGTTATGACAGGTACTTACTGGCGGGACCTGGCTCCGTGGGCGGCCTCCGGGGTTCTCGGGGGGGGGGATCTGGCCCCAGGGGGTGATCAGAGCCCACCGATCCGCAGGCGGGCCTCTGCCGTGGGGGCACTCTATTCCTCCGTGCCGGCTGGTGCACCAGCCCGCGATGGATGGCCAGCGCAGAGTTGAACCCCCCTGCGCATGCGCTGGGATGACACCAGCACACGCTGGCGCTCCCGCGCTTGTGCCAACTCGCGCCGGCTGGCAGAGGCACTTCGGCACCAGTTGGCGTGGCGCAAGCCCCTTCCAGGCCGGCACGGCGCAAACCACTCCGCCACCGGCCTAGTCCCTGAAGGTGCGGAGGTATCCAACCTTCGGGGCGGCCCGACGCCGGAGTCGTTCACCCCACTCCTTCGCGCCGGAGTTGCCCGCCCCGCCGATTTCCGAAGAATCCCGTCCATGGTCTCCCGAATGTTCCGGGCAGAGGTCTGGGATATCGGGGCTCCTGATGTGGCCGGGGTGTGAGTGTGGGGAATTTCTCTTGTTAGGCCTCTTGCCCAGACAAGTTTGCGCCCCTCACTGACCTGAATGTGTAGAGGACTGTTAGACTTTGCACTTTTTGCAAATAATTTTTTTTTTAATAAACATTTTATTGAGGTATTTCATTGGTTGCTGACAGAGTTCCAAATCCAGTTTAATTAAACGGTTGTTCCAAGTCACTGATGTATCAAATTAATGGCTTGGCAAATATTTATCCCAACATCTCCTGCAACAACTGTCAGTACTTCTGCCCGGACTGTTGATCGATGATGATTGTATCAAATTCTCCAGTCCAAGGTTACTTTGGATTTTCTGAGCCAGCCCAACAGAAGCAGACGGCCCAGTTCAAAGTCTAATGTTTAGCTGATATTCCTGCCACTTGGTGAGCTCTGCTAACAGCTATCCATTTGATCTGCAAACACCAACCTGTGTTTGAAGCCTAGATTTCTCAATTTTACAACTTCTTTGATTTGTGCTTTTGCAAGAGTGTGAGCTAACTAGACCTTGCATTTTAATTTAATCTTGTCAGAACTGTAACAGAATGTTAAGCAAACAGGGTTCGCCAAATATCTGGCAATAGTCCAGATATTTGGCCATGCAGTTTGAATGCTGAAGGTGAAGGATCAGTGACCTTTTACCGTCCAAGTGCTCCTTGGACTGTGGGACTGACCATATTCCTGTCTAATCGCTGACCTGTGCTTAGTGACCTTGGGCGTCATTCTCCGACCCCCCCACCGGGTCGGAGAATGGCTGTTGGCCGCCGTGAATCCCGCCCCCGCCCCCGCCGAAGTCTCCAGTACCGGAGATTGGGCGGGGGGCGGGAATCGGGCCGCGCCGGTTGGCGGGACCCCCCGCTCAATTCTCCGGCCCGGATGGGCCGAAGTCCCGCCCAGAAATTGCCTGTCCCGCTGGCGTAAATCAAAGCTGGTATTTACCGGTGGGACCAGGCGGCGTGGGCGGGCTCCGGGGTCCTGGGGGGGGCGCGGAGCGATCTGACCCCGGGGGGTGCCCCCACGGTGGCCTGGCCCGCGATCGGGGGCCACCGATCCGCGGGCGGGCCTGTGCCGTGGGGGCACTCTTTCCCTTCCGCCTCCGCCACGGCCTCCACCATGGCGGAGGCGGAAGAGACTCTCCCCACTGCGCATGCGCGGGAAACTGTCGGCGGCCGCTGACGCTCCCGCGCATGCGCCGCATTTCCGCGCCAGCTGGCGGGGCACCAAACGCCATTTCCGCCAGCTGGCGGGGCGGAAATCCCTCCGGCGCCGGCCTAGCCCCTCAATGTTGGGGCTCGGCCCCCAAAGATGCGGAGCATTCCGCACCTTTGGGCCGTCGCGATGCCCGTCTGATTGGCGCCGTTTTTGGCGCCAGTCGGCGGACATCGCGCCATTGGGGGAGAATTTTGCCCCAGATTTTCAGCACTCTCATGCTCCAAGGCACTTTAAGTCACCTGTTATGGGCCAGGATTTAGAGAACCCCAAAGTGTACCATGGAGTTCACCTGACCCATGACTGTGGTTATGGGGAGCACACGGCCCACTCTACAGGTGTGGTGCAGCAGAACTCTAAAAGTAATTTTTAAAGCAAAACAATGTTTATTCTATGAACTCAGTTAACCTTTTAAAAACATACAGTGAACATCTTAGCAACCATCAATTCCAATACAACCCCCAAAAATACAACACTCTAATTAATCCTTAAACTTTCCTTTTGACACCCATAAGACAACAGAACCCTTTGTACAGAAAGACATCAGGTTTAACTTCACTACTGAGAACAGTTACCACGTTGAAATCACCAAATGGACACTCATGTGCTTGCAGAGATTCATACACATCTTGCTGTGACTGCAGCGTCTCCAAAACTAAAACGAAACCAAAAAACACACATACCCAAGCTTTTCCTCAAAGTGAAACAAAAGAGCAGAGCCAGAGCTCAGTTCAACACACACTCTGACATCACTGCAGCCACTTGAGCAGACAAACATTTCTTAAAGTGACATTCCCATGACACACCTTATTGGCAAAGCAAGTGGTTGATGGTGGGGAAACAGATCAGTCATAGGTCTTGACCCTTGATCACTGCTTGGCCCTCAGTGGTAAGAATCGATGTGTTGATGTGGTATGGACATGATTTCTCCCACAGTTGAAGGGCTCACTGGTGTGATTCAGGTAATTTCCCAATCAGACACTGTGACTTCAGGGGCAGATCAGAGTGAACCCCATTTCCCTGGTTTATCTGTAGTTCTGCCGAAGTTAGAGTAGCTGATTGCGCGCCCCACCATTCAACACCCACCTTAGAGAAACTCTTGGGTCTTGAACATAGAATAGTTTCTCGGATAACAGAGAGCAAGTATTAGTTCCACTTAAAACCTGAAATTGTTTTTTCACAAAAGGTTTCTAAAGTGGTACAGCACTAGTGATTTCAAGGAAACAAAACACCAGTTAGGCAGTATCTGAAAAGGGAAAGGCTTGTTTAACGTTTCAGGAGTGACGGGTTTGCCCGGAAGAGCAAAGGACTGACCAGAACAATAGGCAGAGGTCATTAATTCAAATTTAGCAGAGTTAAATGGAATAGGTTTGTGGGACTAGAATGATGGAACTGCTGTTCCTAGATGCTGTTCCTATTTGTTGACTTTTATTGACAAAGGGGCCTAATTGGTTTAAAATATTCTGAACAGATTTCAAAATGTAAAATTTAAAATAGTTGTAAAAGATTCTTTGCAATTGAAATTTCACCTCAATTAGGCATGAATTGCGCAGTCATCGAGTCATTGTGACACAGAAGGAGGCCATTCATTCCATTGGGGCCATGGTTCCAAAATGAAAGGGAAGTCAATGAGTTATCAGATGGTGACAGCTGATAAGGAAGAGGTCTGGTGGTGCAGTTGGTGGCACCCCTGCCTCTGGGCCTGAAGTCCCCATTGGCATGTAAGTGCAGAGGTCCTTCGAGGTAGCAGTGTAGGTAGATAAGGTTGTAAAGAAGGCATATGGAATGCTCTCCTTCATTGACAGAGGTAATGAATACAAAAGTCGGGATATAATGATGGAACTGTACAAGACACTGGTGAGGCGACAACTGGAGTATTATGTGCAGTTCTGGTCACCACATTACAGGAAGGATGTAATTGCTCTGGTAGGAGTGCAGAGAAGATTTACTAGAATGTTGGCGGGGCTGGAGAATTGTAGCTACAAGGAGAGATTGGAGAGGTTGGGGTTGTTTTCCTTGGAATAGAGAAGGTTGAGGGGGTGACATGATTGAGGTATACAAAATTGTGAGGGGTAAAGTTAAGAGTAGACAGAAGGAACCTGTTTCCCTTGGCAGAGAGTTCAAAAACCAGGGCTTATAGATTCAAGCTAAGTTACAGAAAGATTAGAGGGGACACGAGGAAGAATGGGCGTCATTCTCCGCCGGCGGGAGTCTCCGTTCTGCCGGCGCCCGGGGGTTTCCCGACGGCGTGGGGCTGCCCCACAATGGGAAACCCCATTGACCGGCCGGCGTTACGGAGACTCCCGCCGGCGGGTCGGCGCAGAAATGTGGCGGGGCGGGTAGGAGAATTTCGCCCAATGTTTTTACGCAGAGGGTGGTGTGAGTCTGGAATTTGCCGCTTGAGTTGTGGTGGAGGCATAGACCCTAAACTGTTTTAACAAGTACCTGGATCTGCACCTTCAGTATTATAAGCTGCAGGGCTATGATCCGTGTGCAGAAAGATGGGATTAGAAAGAGCACCTGGGTGTCATCGGGTTGGTATGGACAAGATGGACCAAATCCCCCCTTCTATGCTGTAACATTTCTATAGTTCTGTTTCTATGGGATTTGGTGGCCAAGGAAGGCGCGCTCATAATGCTGTCAAGCATGTTGAGTATCAACTTGTAAATCCTTCCAATGTGCCTATGGCAGGTGGTCAGCATGGGTACGTCTCCTGGTCAGCCAGAACCTGCAGAAGGCAATGGCAAATCAATACAATATCTTGCCAAACATAACCGTGAACTAACACATGGAGGTCCATGGTTGCCAATTCCCTCTTAGGGCATGGTACCTGAAGAGAGGGAATGACAGAGAGAGAGAGGGAATGACACAGAGAGAGAGGGAGAGAGAGAGTTGATAGGCACGCTTTGTCACATTTGCCCACTGCCTTAAAATAAATTCCCTGAGATTGGGTAAAATAAGGTAATTATCCATTGTCCACAAAGGAGCATTGGCATCTCTCTTCAATAGAGAGAGGCAATTGTCTATATATAGCTTGCGGGGCACCACTACATATGTGGGGTACAAGATGAGGAAGCAGGCCTCCATAATCTACTACAGCTAGTATGGAGATTGAACCAGTGCCGTTGGCATCATTCTGCATCACACTCTAGCCATCCGCTCCCTTGAGATTTGTAGTACACATTCTGAATCACAATAGATCCTTCATCTTGTTGCTGAATCAGATGCCTCCAGCCCTGACCTGTATAACCATGTGAAGTCACTGCAGTAGATCAGCTTGCCTCATTGTCTGATGGAAAGGAGCATCATGATAGACTATACTGATGCCAGGGAGCAATGCAGCATCTGAATCCCCTGGGCTAGATTAAAGTGTGTATCATAACTTTCTTTAAATAAAAGAACTACAACTTAGGGCTGGATTCTCCGGTCCCCCAGCCCCGTGTTTCCCGATGGTCCCCGTTCGCTGGTGGCGGGATTCTCTCTTCCTGCTACTTGTCAATGGAATTTCCCATTGAAGCCACCCCATGCCTTGGGAAACCCGTGGGCGGAAGTGCTCTGCCGGAGAATCCCAACGGCCAGAGAATCCCCATCTTAGTGTTAAAGCAAATACAGACAAAAACCAGCAACAGTATAAATAAAGAGGACGATCATTGAGATTAAAAGTAATCCATTCATTCATTCATTTTCAGTTTTATTCTCGGTCAATTTTTACACTAATTGTGACAGACAAATTGCTGATTGCCTTCTCTTAAATTGGAATATTAATATTTCATTACATATAATTAATATTAACATTTCTATTATAAAATAGTTTTATTATAGTCCTTGAAATTTTGTGTTTTATTTAAACAGCGCCTGATGGGAATTGTTAAAAAATGTACTTAGTGTGAAATATCATTTGTTTACAATTCAATTATTAATTTTACCTTTGGACATAAATATATATGAATGATGCAATGTAATAATTAAGAGTACGGTATCAAGAATGTGGGTATGAAAGAAGAGCAAGGGCTGTCCCCCTTCCAACAAGTGGCTCATCAGCATGCATCACTTACTTGAATAGCTTCAACTGAAACTAAACTCAAGACCATCCAGAACAAAGCAGTCTGCGGATACAGTGCCCTAGCCACTGCACTAATACCCACCCTCGGACGCACTATGGCTTCAGTAGGTATAATCTATGACTTAGATTGTAGCACTCTTGCCTCTCCGCTACAAGGTTCTGGATTCAGGTCCCACTCTAGAAGTTGAATGCAAAAATCAAAGCTGGCAACTGCAATGCTGAGGGAGTGCTCCACAGCCAGAGGAAAAATGAAATGTTAAACTGGGCTCCATCTGCCTGCATGGATTGCTGTAACAACAAAAGTCCCTCGGAACTATTTTAAAGAGGAGCAGGAGAGTTATCCTTTACTTATTGATTTCTCTTATTGATGGGTGCATGGTGGCACAATGGGCAGCACGATGGCACAGTGGTTAACACTTCTGTCTTACCAAGGCAGCACAGTGGCGCAGCGGTTAGCACTGCTGTCTCACGGCGTTGAGGTCCCAGTTTCGATCCCGGCTCTGGTTCACTGTTCGTGTGGACTTTGCACATTTTCCCCGTGTTTGCGTGGGTTTCAGCCCCACAACCCAAAGATGTGCAGGGTAGGTGGATTGGCCATGCTAAATTGCCCCTTGATTAACCACAACTCCTTGACCTTTACCATAGTCATGAAGAGGGATAGGAACAGACAGTATGGGAAGGTTGGGGGAGGGGAAATTATGCTGCTATTAGGAGCTGAGGAGCATAAAGTGGGAACAATTGTTCTTGGGGAAACAGTAATGTGGGGGTTGTTTAAGGACCACTTGCAGCAACTGCTGGATAGTTTTGCCCCACTGAGACGAGGAAGGAATAGTAAGGTGAAGGGGCCTTGGATGACAAGAGAAGTGGAGCTTCTAGTCAAGAGGAAGAAGGTTTAAGGTGAGAGGGGAGAGATACAAAAGAAACAAGAGGGGAAATTTCTTCACACAGAGGGTGGTGAACATCTGGAATGGGCTGCCAGAGGCAGTGGTAGAGGCGAGTATGATTTTGTCTTTTAAAAAGCAGTTAGACAGTTACATGGGCAGGGTGAGTATAAGAGGGATATGGGCCTAATGCAGGCAAGTGGGACAAGCTTAGTGATAGAAACATGGTGGCATGGACTAGCTGGGCTGAAGGGCCTGTTTCCATGTTGTAAACATCTATGACTCTATGACTCTAAGGTAACTTACGTAAGGTTGAGGAAGCAAGGATCTGACTTGGCTCTAGAGTGTTACAAGGTAACCAGGAAGGAACTCAAAAATGGACTGAGGAGAGCTAGAAGAGGGCATGAAAAAGCCCTGGTGGGAAGGATTAGGGAAAACCCCAAGGCGTTCTACACTTCTGTAAGAAATAAGAGGATGATCAGAGTGAGAGTAGGGCCAATCAGAGATAGTGGAGGGAACTTGTGTCTGGAGTCTGAGGAGATGGGGGAGGCCCTAAATGAATGTTTGGCTTCAGTATTCAGTACTAGAGAGAGGGACCTTGTTGCTCATGAGAACAGTGTGAACCAAGTTAATAGATTCGAACAGATTGATATTAATAAGGAGGATGTGCTGGAAATTTTGAAAAGCATCAGGACAGATAAGTCCTCTGGGCCTGACGGGATATACCCAAGGTTACTACGGGAAGTGAGGGAGGAGATTGCTGCGCAGTTGGCGATGATCTTTGCGTCCTCACTCTCCACTGGAGTAGTACCGGATGATTGGAGGAAGATGAATGTTGTTCCCCTGTTCAAGAAAGGGAATAGGGAAATCCCTGGGAATTACAGACCCATCAGTCTTACGTCTGTGGTGAGCAAAATATTGGAAAGGATTCTGAGAGATAGGGGGCGGGATTCTCTGATCCAGAGGCTAAGTGTTGTGTCCGTCGGAAACGCCGTCGCGTTTCCCGAAGGCTTCAACATGGCCTCAGGATCAGCAATTCTGGCCCCTACAGGGGGCCAGCATGGCACTGGAGTGACCCATGCCGCTCCAGCTGCCGATCCTGGCGTCAACTGGGAGCCACGGGGTCCGTGCATGCGCAGCGGCACCGGCGCCAACGCGCGCATGGGCAGTGGCTCCCTTCTCTGCGTCGGCCCGTGAGAGAATCCTGCCCAGGATTTATGATTATTTAGAAAAAAATAGTTTGATTAAAGATAGTCAGCATAGCTTTGTGAGGGGCAGGTCAAGCCTCACAAGCCTCATTGAATTCTTTGAGGATGTGATGAGACACATTGATGAAGGTCAGGCAGTGGATGTGGTGTATATGGATTTCAGTAAGGCATTTGATAAGGTTCCCCATGGTAGGCTCAGTCAGAAAGTTAGGGGGCATGGGATACAGGGAAATTTGGCTGCCTGGATACAGAATTGGCTGGCCGAAAGAAGACAGCGAGTGGTAGTGGATGGAAAGTATTCCGCCTGGAAGTCGATGACCAGTGGTGTCCTGCAGGGATCTGTACTGGGACCTCTGCTCTTTGTAGTTTTTGTAAATGACTTGGATGAAGAAGTGGAAGGGTGGGTTAGTAAGTTTGCCGATGACACGAAGATTGGGGGAGTTGTAGATAGTGTTGAGGGTTGTTGCAGGTTACAACAGGACATTGACGGGAAGCAGAGCTGGGCTGAGAAGTGGCAGATGGAGTTCAACCTTGATAAATGTGAAGTGATTCATTTTGGAAGGTCGAATTTGAATGCTGAATACAGGGTTAAAAGCAGGATTCTTGGAAGTGTGGAGGAACAGAGGGATCTTGGGGTCCACATACATAGATCCCTCAAAGTTGCCACCCAGGTTGATAGGGTTGTTAAGGTGGCGTATGTTGGCTTTCATTAACAGGGGGAGTGAGTTTAAGAGCCTCAAGGTTTTGCTGCAGTTTTATAAAACCCTAGTTAGACCACACTTGTAATTCGTGTCCAGTTCTGGTCGTCTCATTATAGGAAGAATGTGGATGCTTTGGAGAGGGTACAGAGAAGATTTACCAGGATGCTGCCTGGAGTGGAGGGCATGTCTTATGAAGAAAGGTTGAGGGAGCTAGGACTTTTCTCACTGGAGCGAAGAAGGCAGAGAGGTGACTTGATAGAGGTGTACAAGGTGATGAGAGGCATGGATAGAGTGGATAGCCAGAGACTTTTCCCCAGGGCGGAAATGGCTGTCACGAGGGAACATCATTTTAAGGTGATTGGAGGAAGGTATGGGGGAGATGTCAGAAGTCAGTTCTTTACACAGAGAGTGGTGGGTGTGTGGACTGCACTGCCAGCAGAGGTGATGGAGTCAGAGTCATTAGGGACATTTAAGCGACTCTTAGACAGACACATGGACAGCAGTAAATTGAAGGGTGATTGGAGGATAGGTATAGGTCAGAGGTAGGTTCTTTACACAGAGAGTGGTGGGTGTGTGGAATGCACTGCCAGCGGAGGTGGTGGAGTCAGAGTCATTAGGGACATTTAAGCGACTCTTCGACAGGCACATGGACAGCAGTAAATTGAAGGGGTGTAGGTTAGGTTGA
Organism: Scyliorhinus torazame; assembly: GCF_047496885.1. Lineage (NCBI taxonomy): Eukaryota > Metazoa > Chordata > Chondrichthyes > Carcharhiniformes > Scyliorhinidae > Scyliorhinus > Scyliorhinus torazame. The sequence goes on along the minus strand of NC_092707.1, from coordinate 98,759,518 downwards.
TCTTAGATGAGGATAAATGGTCGGCACAACGTCGTGGGCTGAAGGGCCTGTACTGTGCTGTACTGTTCTATGTTCTAATTGGGAAAAATGAATTGGATACTCTAAATTTATATTTTAAAAAACACAGCGCCAGGGACCCGGGTTTAATTCCAACCTCGGATGACTGTGTGGAGTTTGCACTTTTTCCCTGTGTCTGCGTGGGTTACCTCCGGGTGCTCCGGATTCCTCCCACAGATGTGCGGGTTAGGTGGATTGGCCCTTAGTGTCCAAAGGTTGGGTGGGGTTGTGGGGCATTGGGCCTGGGTGGTGTGGGGCATTGGGTCTGGGTGGTGTGGTGCAGACTTGATAGGCCAAATGGCCTCCTTCTGCACTGTCAGGATTCTATGATCACAATAACAGGTTCTACGGTTATTAGCACTTCTGTAGAAGGGTCATTACGGACTTGAAATGTGAACTGTGTTTCTCTCTCCACAGGTGCTGCCAGATCAGCTGGGTTTATCCAGCATTTTCTGTTTTTATTATCACTTGGCTGTTTGCGGGAGTTTGCTGTGCACAAATTGCATTTCCTGCATTACAACAGTGACTGCAACAAAAGACACTTCATTGGCTCTAAGGTACTTTGAGATGTCCAATGGTTGTGAAAAATGCGATATAAATGCAAGAATCACTTTTCTGTTTTCCCTGCAGACATGTTCTAAAGTTTCTTTGCAGCACCTCTCCCCATCTTGTCCTACCCTCCCCACCCCAACAACTCCTGCACCAGGAAGGATAAGAGCAGGAACGTCATGGGAATACCGTCAACTGCAAGTCCCCTCCTAAAGTCACACATTATTGGGCAGCACAGTAGCATTGTGGATAGCACAATGGCTTCACAGCTCCAGGGTCCCAGGTTCGATTCCGGCTTGGGTCACTGTCTGTGCGGAGTCTGCACATTCTCCCCGTGTGTGCGTGGGTTTCCTCCGGGTGCTCCGGTTTCCTCCCACAGTCCAAAGATGTGCAGGTTAGGTGGATTGGCCATGATAAATTGCCCTTCGTGTCCAAAATTGCCCTTAGTGTTGTGTGGGGTTACTGGGTTATGGGGATAGGGTGGAGGTGTTGACCTTGGGTAGGGTGCTCTTTCCAAGAGCTGGTGCAGACTCGATGGGCCGAATGGCCTCCTTCTGCACTGTAAATTCTATGAAATCTATGAAATTATCATGGGGAAGATTCTCCATTGCGTGATGCCTGCAGCGGGATTCACGATCGGCCGGAGAATGTTGTGTGGAGCAAAATGATGGTATTGGTGGCCGGCGCTGCTTCTGATGCGATGTTCCAGTCCCCTGCTGGCAATGTGTGATTTTCATAGGTTTGACTACGATGAACATATTGGACACCAGGGTTGGGATTCTCCGACCCCCCGCCGGGTTGGAGAATCGCCAGGGGGGCGGGCGGCGTGAATCCAGCCCCCCGCCGGCTGCCGAATACTCCGGCACTGGGGATTTGGCGGGGACAGGAATCGCGCCGCGCTGGTCGGGGGCCGCTGGCAGCGCCCCCCCCCCCCGGCGATTCTCCGGCCCGCGATGGGCCGAGTGGCCGCCCGTTTTCGGCGGAGCCAGGTCCCGCCGGCATATGTTACCACAGGTACTTACCGGCGGGACCTGGCTCCGCGGGCGGCCTCTGGGGTCCTCGGGGGGGGGGGGGGTGCAGAGGGATCTGGCCCCGAGGGATGCCCCCATCATGGTGGCTTGGCCCGCGATTGGAGCCCACCGACCCGTGGGCGGGCCTGTGCCGTGGAGGCACTCTATTCCTCCGCGCTGTAGCCATTTGGGATGGCCACTTACAACCAGGAAGGTCGCAAAGCATAGTGGGAAAAATGGGCAATGTGAGATTCAGGCAGGCTCAGAGCTTGAATGTATATTTGCGAGTGAGGAATACAGATGGTATCGAAACCCCCAACCGATTAACATTTGATGGCCCATCTCCGCCAGAGAATGGACTGATACTTGAGCGACAGACACAAGCCCAGACATTTTGGCGCCACTCCCTATACTCGGGAAGCGTAAACAACAGGGTCAATGACTGCCTGGGACACGCCCAGCCATCAAGGCACCCGCCCCTTTATTGGTTCGAATCGAACACAGTAATCAGGAATTACCCAATTAGTGGGGTCCAAACTGAAGGACCGCCCAAAATAGCGCGAAAACCCCCAAGGATAAAGAGAGCGACCACCATGTGTTCGGCCTCTCTTGGACCTGGCGCCCCGGCAACGTCTGCTTCCAAGTGCAGCACCACCAGAAGCAAGGTCAAGTTCAATGCCCGCTACCAGACGAGCCTAGCTGAGCAGCAGTTACTTCTACAGACCCGACAGATATAGATCCGAACAACGGCCACTGTTCCTCTAACCTAAGCCGGGTGCCTGAAGTTAAGTACAGGTTGTCATAGTCGATAGGTGTAGTTTAACTAGTAGTGTTTATGTTGCATGGTTAATTGTGTGTGTAAATAAAGTATCCTTGATCTTGAACTAACTAACTGGTGTTTGGCTCTTTGATCGATAGCCGGTTGAATCTTGTGGTGGTATCATTTGATACCTGACGACTCTGAGCAACAGAATATTGATATCCACAGAAAGGAGGGCAACCTCACTGACTGCCATATTTACAGTAGGTAAAAAAGGGAACAGTTATTGGCGACTCTCATGGGATTCGTGTCACTCCGAGAGAATCCACAAAACGATTGAATTAGAAATCCAAATTGGCAAAGTAAAAGAAACCACAAGCGAAACCAGTATCAATCAAACCTCCAGAATTCGGAAGTGTGTAATTTGCATGTGTACTAACAAAGGGATATAAGGTAACCTCGATAGATTTTGTTGCGTGAAACTTTCGGGAGTTACGTAAACCGGAAAATAGCTTGAACCGTACCCGTGTCTGCACCACCACTTTATTCCCCCTTGTTCCAAATTCCCGGGAGAGACAGAGATAATCGTAGGGATGGCGGTAGCATAGTGGTATTGTCGCTGGACTAGTAATACAGAACCCCAAGGTAATGATCTGGGGACCCAGGTTCAAATCCTACCACAGCAGGTGATGGAATTTAAACTCAATAAAGTATCTGGAATTAAAAGTCTAATGATGACCATGAAACCATTGTCGATTGTTGTAAAAAAAAAAAAAACACATCTGATTTACTAATGTCTTTTAGGGAGGGAAATCTGCCATCCTTACCTGGTCTTGCCTACATATGACTCCACAGCAATGTGGTTAACTTTTGGGGCAGCACGGTAGCATAGTGGTTAGCTCAATTGCTTCCCAGGTTCGATTCCCGGCTTGGGTCACTGTCTGTGCGGAGTCTGCACGTCCTCCCCGTGTGTGCGTGGGTTTCCTCCGGGTGCTCCGGTTTCCTCCCACAGCCCAAAGATGTGCAGGGTTAGGTGGATTGGCCGCGATAAATTGCCCTTAGTGTCCAAAATTGCCCTTAGCGTTGGTTGAGTGGGGTTACTGGGTTATGGGGATAGGATGGTGTGTGGGCTTGGGTAGGGTGCTCTTTCCAAGAGCTGGTGCAGACTCGATGGGCCGAATGGCCTCCTTCTGCACTGTAAATTCTATGAAAAGGCAATGAAGGCAATGGAATGCCTTATGCATCCACAAGAGCCTGGGGTCACAGCGACCAACAGAGCAGAACAGTGTCCGATATGGGAGGAAGAGATTAGGAAATACCTAAAGGGGAAAGGATGGCCCCTATGGTCGGAATTTTGCGCGAATGAGGAAACAGTTCCTGGCAGCATAGAACAAACTTGGTGGGACAAAAAAAGAACAAAGAACAAAGAAATGTACAGCACAGGAACAGGCCTTTCGGCCCTCCAAGCCTGTGCCGACCATGCTGCCCGACTAAACTACAATCTTCTACACTTCCTGGGTCCGTATCCCTCTATTCCCATCCTATTCATGTATTTGTCAAGATGCCCCTTAAATGTCACTCTCGTCCTGGCTTCCACCACCTCCTCCGGTAGCGAGTTCCAGGCACCCACTACCCTCTGTGTAAAATACTTGCCTCGTACATCTACTCTAAACCTTGCCCCTCTCACCTTAAACCTATGCCCCCTATTAATTGACCACTCTACCCTGGGGAAAAGCCTCTGACTATCCACTCTGTCTATGCCCCTCATAATTTTGTAGACCTCTATCAGGTCGCCCCTCAACCTCCTTCGTTCCAGTGAGAACAAACCGAGTTTATTCAATCGCTCCTCATAGCTAATGCCCTCCATACCAGGCAACATTCTGGTAAATCTCTTCTGCACCCTCTCTAAAGCCTCCACATCCTTCTGATAGTGTGGTGACCAGAATTGAACACTATACTCCAAGTGTGGCCTAACTAAGGTTCTATACAGCTGCAACATGACTTGCCAATTCTTATACTCAATGCCCCAGCCAATGAAGGCAAGTATGCCGTATGCCTTCTTGACTACCTTCTCCACCTGCGTTGCCCATTTCAGTGACCTGTGGACCTGTACTCCTAGATCTCTCTGACTTTCAATACTCTTGAGGGTTCTACCATTCACTGTATATTCCCTACCTGTATTAGACCTTCCAAAATGCATTACCTCACATTTGTCCGGATTAAACTCCATCTGCCATCTCTCCACCCAAGTCTCCAAACAATCTAAATCCTGCTGTATCCTCTGACAGTCCTCATCGCTATCTGCAATTCCACCAACCTTTGTGTCGTCTGCAAACTTACTAATCAGACCAGTTACATTTTCCTCCAAATCATTTATATATACTACAAACAGCAACAGTCCCGCACTGATCGAGATCCACAAAAAGAATTTGAGTAAGGTTCGTAAGCTGATGGCAATTGTGTCCTGCTTGGCATAATTGCGAGGCACAGAGGAGGTCATGAGGACGCTCCGTAGACAATTTGAGGGGAAATAGAGGAGTAGCGAGGGAAAAGTTGCGAATGTGAGAGAGTAAACGAGCAACTCCAAGAGCAGCTAGGGGCGAAGTACAAGGAGATGGATGATGTCAAGAGGGCACACCAATCTTGTCTCGCCCACCTCAGCAGCTTCCAGATTCAATACAATAAGGCCTACCAGGACACGCAGCGTGCGGTACTGGTAAGAGAGGAAACAGAGAACCAAGTAGAATAGTTGAGGAAACAATGTGAGGATTTGAAGGCACCCCTCCGAGCACTCCACAGTTCCACCACGGAACAGAGGCAGAGTTCGGTGGATCATGCCAAGTGCAGGCAGCAAATTGCAAGATTGCAATCACTGCTATCCGTTCAGAACGGGTTCAGAGATACCTTTGGCCCACAGTTAGATCAGGAAGATGGCCCCGATTGGCAGGAACTTAGTGAAACGGCCCAACGGTACGTGAACGGGACAGGAAATCAGAATAGAGCCCCCGAAAAGGAAAGCACCCGCACCGACTGCGCAGGCAGCACCCAACCCAATGAACCCCATCACCACGCAGCGTAGAGTAACAACGGAAGACCAACCCGATTTTGTGTACACCACCCCACTAACCATCACCCAGTTAAGAGATGCCCGCGATAAAATTGAGACTTTTCTCCCCACGTCAGACCCACACCTCCTTTTCGAACGCGTTAGGCAACAGACCCTCATGTACGGTCTGGACGAGCCAGAAGAAGTAAAACTCATAGTGATGAGCCTTGACCCGTCAGTTAGTTCAGCCCTTCCCCACCCACAAAATGTAGGAGGAGGTAGCTCCAAGATATGAAAACAGCCATTTTAGACGCAATTGGCTACAATAGAGGAGATCCAGTAGAAGGACTCAACTGGTGCAGACAGAAAAAGGGGACAGCATCCAACAGCATTTGCTGGACGCCTCTGGATTACTGCAGTATTTGGTGATTTAGCCCGCGCCCAGTTATCGATAGACAATTAGGCCAAATGGACCCGTATTCTAGTCTCCCACGCTACGGAGGTAGGACAAAAGGCATGTGCCAACTACGACCCCTCAGACCCGGCACACAATGAAGTGTGGGTACTGAAGCAATTATCGAGAGCTTGGGAACAGTCCCAACAGAGAAAGACAGAGCAGGAAAGAGTAGACGCCAACATGAATCCAGTAAGGGCACACCAAGGCCCCGCATGTTTAAATGAAGGCAGAAGTAACACACAGCACCCTAAAGTGCAGGGATGCTACAATTGCGGACACGAGAGACATTACGCCCAAGAATGCCAAGCCCCCCCCCCCAAAGCAGCAACGGAATCAGCCAACATATGCCCCCCCTAGAAACAATGCCAGACCCATCCACAGCGTTAGCGCCCGATCAGATAATTTGGCCATAAATGGCACCGATTGACGGTGTTCGGGCTCCCCAACTTGGGTCTGCGATACCCTTTTGGATAAGTCCGGCAGACCGGTAGTTGCAGGCACAGTCCGGGGACGCCCAGTAGAGTTCCTTTGGGACACAGGAGGGTCCCGAACGACGTTAAACTCCTCCACGATGTACCAGTGAGGTATATGGCCCATTACAGACACCATTACCCTTTGTGGCTTTACAGGGCACCTCCAACAGCGACACATTACAGTCCTTGTGGATGTGCAGATCGGCAACATTAAAACGAAACACTCGTCGTTTTGGTACATTTACCCCAGGCAGCAGAACACATCTTGGGAATAGATTTTATGAGTGCACACAACCTTTCTTTCGACCCTGTAAATAAATGTGTGTGGAAAATGGCTAGAGCAGCACGAGCCCCCGCCACGCTCACAGTAGGAGACTATGCACACAGGATTAGCTCAGTGGGAGAGTACTGGTTTGATCCACAAACCATTACCACAGACAAAACGGTTAGAGAAGTCTTGAAAAGACATAAAGAATCGTTTGCCCAGCACAAACACGACTGCGGCAATCCCAAGAATGGTTAACATTACAGGTCCCTGATGGAGGAGGGGGCGGCGTGGGGGCGGCTGGAGGCGGTGTCATGTAGAGGCACCAGTCTAGGGGCATTTGTCATGGCCCCGCTGCTGTTCTCGCCGGCGCAATACACCACAAGTCCGGTGGTGACGGTGGCACTGAGGATCTGGGGGCAGTGGAGGAGACACAGGGGAGAGGAGGGGGCCCCTGTGTGGACCCCAATACGGAATAACCACAGATTTGCTCCGGGTAGGATGGGTGGGGGGTACCAAGGCTGGTATAGGGCAGGTATTAGGAGGATGGGGGACCTGTTTATAGACGGGGTTTTCCCCAGCATGCAGGCGCTGGAGGAGAGGTTCGGCCTGCCCCCGGGGAATGCATTCAGGTACCTTCAGGTTCGGGACTTCCTTCGAAAACAGGTGGGGACATTCCCGCTGCTGCCCCCACGTAGGATCCAGGATGGAGTGGTGTCTGGCGTATGGGTAGGGGAGGGGAAGGTGTCGGACATATATCAGGAGCTGCAGGAGGTATTGGAAGCCTCAGTGGGGGAGTTGAAGGATAAGTGGGAGGAGGAGCTGTGCGAGGAGCTGGACGAGGGCCTGTGGGCCGCTGCCCTAGGCAGGGTGAACTCCTCCTCATCATGTGTCAGGCTCGACTTAATCCAGTTTAAGGTGGTGCTTTGGGCGCATATAATGGCGGCAAGAATGAGTAGGTTTTTTGGGGTGGAGGACAGGTGCCCGAGGTGTGCAGGGAGTCCGGCGTATCATGCCCATATGTTTTGGGCATGCCTGGCGCTTAATGGATTCTGGCAGGGGTTTGCAAGGGTGATGTCTAGGGTTTTGGACGCCCGGGTGAAGGCGAGTCCAACGGTAGCGATATTTGGGGTGATGGAAGATCCGGGAGTGCAGGAAGCGAAAGAGGCCGAGGTACTGGCCTTTGCCTTCCTGGTAGCCCGGAGACGGATTTTGTTAATGTGGAGGGACTCAAAACCCCTGAGCGTGGAGACCTGGGTTAGGGACATGGCGGGGTTCCTCGGCCTGGAGCGAATAAAGTCGCCTTGACAGGGTCCTTGATGGGGTTCTCCCGGCGGTGGCAACCTTTCCTTGACTTTCTGGGGAGGGGGGCAATAAGTGTCAGCAGCAGCATCCTGGGGAGAGGGGGGGGGGGTTCAGGTGGGGGGGGGGGGTACTGTTGATAATGTGAGTTGGGCATGGAGACAAAACTCACCTTGTTCTGTTTAAAACATTTTTTTTTCTGTTTTGTAATTAGTTTTCTTGTAAGCTTTGGGCTATGTTTATTGTTTTTTTTATTACCATCTGTACTTATATTTTTGTTATGTAAAAACGCTGATTGGAAAAACTTTAATAAAACATTTATTTTTAAAAAACATTACAGGTCCCGATCCTAAGCCCCAGAAACAATACGGCTTCCCCCAGCAAGCCGAGGACAAGATAGCCAAAATAATCCAGAGTTTATTGAACCAAGGATTGATTCGGCCTGTAGCATCAACGAACAATGCCCCGATCTGGCCCGTAAGAAAACCAGATGGTTCATGGCGACTGACCATCGATTATAAGGAATTAAACAAAGTAACTCCGTTAGCAGCCCCCACCGTTGCCACGTGTGCCGAGACCATGTTAAAACAGGGATTCCAGTCAAAATGTTTCACGGTTTTGGACATTAGCAATGGCTTTTGGTCCATTCCATTGGATAAAATGTGCCAGTGCAAATTTGCGTTCACTTTCCAGGGACAGCAGTCCACGTGGACGTGCCTTCCACATGACCTCCACAACTCCTCCTCCATTTTTCACAGACAATTGGCGAACGGCTTATCAAAAGTTTCCCGACCTGAATGCCTTGTTCAGTATGTGGACGACTTGCTCCTACAGACTGACACTAAGGAAGAGCACATTTCGCTTCTTTCGGAATTATTAGGACTCCTCAAAGAAATTGGATGCAAGATTAACCCAAAGAAGGCCCAAATTCTCCAGGTAAAAGTCATCCTATTTAGGTACGGTTATCACGCATGGTAAGCGTGAGATAGAACAGAAACGGATAGATTCGATTATAAAATTGCCCTTGCCCCAAAATGTTACAGCACTCCGGTCATTTTTAGGACTGGTCGGTTACTGCAGGAACCACATAGCCGGTTTCGCCACCAAAGCAGCCCCACTTTCCGAGCTCCTTAAGAAACAGGCCCCATGGAAATGGCTTCCACAGCACACGGATGCCGTAGATACATTGAAACGCGCCCTGAGCACAGCCCCAGCTTTGCAGGCCCCAGATCCACACTCCCCATATGCGATAGAGGTAGCGGCCACCGACCGAACCTTTCGGCCGTACTCCTACAAGAAAGGCACGACCATTTAGGACCCGTAGCCTATGCCTCACGAGTTTTAGATCCAGTAGAGCAGGATTTTCAGCCTGCGAAAGGCACCTGGTAACAGTTTTCTGGGCGGTACAGTACTTCTCGTACATAACACGACGCAACCCCGTGACCATTTTGACCGAGCACACCCCGACACACCTTTTATTAGACGGTAGATTAAAAGACGGCACAGTAAGCCAAATTCGAGCAGCGCGATGGACCCTACTCCTACAAGGACGCAACATTACCATAAAACGGACAAAAATGCACACGTTTCTGGCCGACAATTTACACTATGCAGGAACCCCACATGAGTGCAAGATCATAGTCCCCAAGCACAGCACAGGCCCGTTGTTCCTAAGTCGGTACTGAAAAATACAGGCATCCGACCACAGACGACCCAGCCCACAGGCAAAGCTCTAAAAATTTATGTAGATGGCTCCTCCACAGTTCTTGATGGGAAAAGAATCACAGGATGTGGGATTTATGTAGAGGGCGCGCAGGGACGCGCTTTAGAAGAGATCGCATTAAAGTTGCCTGGACACTTAGGTTCGCAGGCAGCCGAGTTATCAGCCATCGCTTACATTGTCCAGCACCCCGATTTGGTCCCGACCCCAGCAGACATATATTGAGACAGTTTGTACATCTGCAACAGCCTGACAGAATTCCTACCCCTGTGGGAATCTAGAGGGTTTATTTCTGCCGACGGAAAACCCCTACCCTCAGCGCCATTACTCAAACACATCCTCCAGACAGCGAAAGGTAGAAAATACGGAATAGTTAAAGTTAGAAGTCACCATCGTTCCTCCCCACCTGTAAAGTGAAAGCAGACGCCCTAGCGAAAGCAGGCTCACGACATGGCCACTTTTGGCAACCCCCCGAGAGTGCCCCAGTACACGCGGTTCAGGTCTCACAGACCAACATTCAAGACTTAGCCCAAGCTCAGAAGGAAGATGAGACACTAAAGGAAATTTTAAAAGGAAACTTCCCAGTTCCCTATGATAAGTTTAAAGATTATTTAACGATCCATGAGGGAATCGTTTTAAAGGATGGTATTTATGTGGTCCCCACCCAGGATAGGAACCAGATTATTTGCAAATTCCATGATGGACACGGACACCAAAGGATAGAATCCACCCACTTCAGACCTCTCTGCTGGTGGCCTGATTTAAAAACCGATGTTAACCATTACTTTGAGAATTGTGTGATTTGCGCACAGAACAACCCGGACAGATATGCAAAGAAAGGTCACAGATATGCAAAGAAAGGTCAACTAAGACACACCCGCCCTGTAAATGGCCCATGGACAAACTTGTAGTTAGACTATATTGGTCCCCTCCCCCCCTTCAGAAATGGATACAAATATGTGTTGGTCGTCATCGACACATTCACGAAATGGGTCGAAGCTTTCCCCTCAAGAACAAATATGGCCAAAGCCGCGGCAAAAATTCTAACTGAACAGATTTTCACTGGATGGGGTCTACCCCGTAGTATTGAGTTGGACCAAGGTTCGCACTTCACAGTCAGGGTCATGAAAAATGTCATGAAGATTTTTGGCATAAAACAGAAGTTTCACATTGATCCAGCAGAGGGCAGTAGAGCGGAGCTGCTGATTGGCTGTTATGGGGAAAATTTGCATAAGTGCCTTGCGGTCACTGCATCCAGAAAGTGTACCTGAGCAAGACACCCGAGGTGTTCAAGTCAAGGCAAGCATCCAGCAGAGGGCAGTACAGCAGAGCTGCTGATTGGCTGTTGCGGGGAAAATTTGCATCAGTGCATTGCGGTCACCGTATCTTGAAGGTGGTTTGTGGAGGAGCTGTTGTCAAGTGACAGTTAAACCCAAAACACTTCTTCAGTGTTTCCCTCCCTACCTCCTCCTCTAACCAAAAAAAAAAGTCAATCACTGTAAGGATCCCAGCCGAGTAAAGACCAAGAGGGAGACTCGAGGGTAGGTAGAAGTAGAAAGAAGTAGAACCGTGACGCCACAGCCTGCAGTGAAAGAGTGTGAGGAGAGCAGTGGGGACTCAGTGATAGAGCGCGAGGAGAGCGGCGGAGCCTAAGTAAAAGAGCGCGAGGAGAGCGGCGGCGACTCAGTGAAAGAGCGCAAGGAGAGCGGCGCGGACACAGGATAAAAGAGCGCGAGGAGAGTGGCGGAGACTCAGTGAAAGAGCGCGAGGAGAGCGGCACGGACACAGGATAAAAGAGCGTGAGGAGAGCAGCAGGGGACACAGTGAAAGAGCGCGAGGAGAGCGGCGCGGACACAGGATAAAAGAGCATGAGGAGAGCGGCGGGGACACGGTGAAAGAGCACGAGGAGAGCGGCGGGGACACAGGATAAAAGAGCGCGAGGAGAGCGGTGGAGACACAGGATAAAAGAGCGCGAGGAGTGGTGGGGACAAGGCTGCCGGAGAAGCGGCCTTCAGATTTTCGGCGGGAGCAGTGGCCAGGGGTCTGTCGGGAAGGTAAGTTTTCCTCTTTAAAAACTTACTTTGAAGAGTGACATCACAGCAAAGCAGTGACCTGATTGGCTGGTAAGGAAAGTGTTCCAATTAGCAACAGCTGGGAGAAATTGAACTCTTCGTGTGTTGGTAAGTATTGTGATTGGTAAGTAAAATCTTTATTCCTTTCACTTATTCATTATTTGATATTATATTTGTAATCAGTTAAGGTAAAGTGTAAAAATGGCAGGAGATCCCAGACCCGTGTTATGCTCCTCGTGCTCAATGTGGGAGTTCAGGGACGCGGCCGATGCCCCTGACTCCTTCATGTGCGGGAAATGTGTCCAGCTGCAGCTCCTGTTAGACCGCATGACGGCTCTAGAGCTGCGGATGGACTCACTTTGGAGCATCCGCGATGCTGAGGAGGTCGTGGATAGCACGTAAACTGAGTTGGTCACACCGCAGATTAGGATTCGTGAGGGAGACAGGGAATGGGTGACCAAAAGGCAGAGAAAGAGCAGGAAGGCAGTGCAGGTGTCCCCTGCGGTCATCTCCCTCCAAAACAGGTATACCGTTTTTGATACTGTTGGGGGAGATGACTCACCAGGGGAAGGCAGTAGTAGCCAGGCTAATGGCACCATGGCTGGCTCTGCTGTGTTAAGTCATGGGTTAAGAGACATTGCAATTAGTTGTCTCATTTATGTTCAGTATCCATTAATTGACACTGATATGTAAAGGGGCTTCAGGTGGCCTCTGTCAGGTGGTGTGTTGTTAAGAGTTTTGTGCAGAGGCTGTGGAAGTGAAATAAATGGTGTTTGGTGAAAAGGAACAAGAACTTTAGACTCTTCATTTCACAGCAACTAAAACGTCTAACATGCTGCACAGAAAGGCGGGAAAAAGGCTGGCAGGGCTATAGTCATAGGGGATTCATTCGTAAGGGGAGTAGACAGGTGTTTCTGTGGTCAAAAACGAGACTCCCGAATGGTATGTTGCCTCCCAGGTGCATGGGTCAGGGATGTCTCAGATCGGCTGCATACTGAAGGGGGAGGGTGAACAGCCAGTTGTCGTGGTGCATATAGGCACCAACGATATAGGTAAAAAATGGGATGAGGTCCTCCAATCAGAACTTAGGGAGTTAGGAGATAAGTTAAAAAGTAGGACCTCAAAGGTAGTAATCTCAGGATTGCTACCAGTGCCACGAGAGAGTCAGAGTAGAAATTCAAGAATAGTCAGAATGAATATGTGGCGTGAGAGATGGTGCAGGAGGGAGGGGTTCGGATTTTTGGGACATTGGAACCGGTTCTGGGGGTGGTGGGACCATTACAAATCGGATGGTCTACACCTAGGCAGGACTGGAACCAATGTCCAAGGGGATGCTTTTGCTCACACTGTTGGAAAGGTTTTAAACTAATGTGGCAGGGGGATGGGAACCAGATTAGGAAGTTAGAGGTCAGTAAAGAGGCAGCAACTAAAGCCAGTAAGGTACTAGATAATAAACTCAATGTGACTAAGGGGAAGAGTAGACAGGGAAGAGATGATGAATGCAAAGGGACAGGTGGTCTGAGGTGCATTTATTTCAATGCGAGAAGTGTAGCAGGTAAGGCAGATGAACGTAGGGCTTGAATTAGTACCTGGGAATATGATATTATTGGTATTACTGAGACTTGGTTGAGGGAAGGGCAAGACTGGCAACTAAATATCCCAGGGTATAGATGCTTCAGGAGGGATAGAGAGGGAGGTAAAAGGGGTGGAGGAGTTGCATTACTGGTCAGAGATGATATCACAGCTGTGATTAAGGAGGGCACGATGGAGGATTCGAGCACTGAGGCAATATGGGTAGAGCTAAGAAATAGGAAGGGTGCAGTAACATTGTTGGGACTTTACTACAGGCCTCCCAAAAGCGAGCATGAAGTAGAGGTACAAATATGTAGACAGATTATAGAAAAATGTAGGAGCAATGGGGTGGTCGTGATGGGAGATTTTAACTTCCCCAACATTGAATGGGACTCATGTAGTGTTGGAGGCGTAGATGGAGCAGAATTTGTAAGGAGCATCCAGGAGAGTTTTTTAGAGCAGTATGTAAATAGTCCAACTCGGGAAGGGGCCATACTGGACCTGGTATTGGGGAATGATCCCGGCCAGGTGGTTGAAGTTTCAGTCGGTGATTACTTTGGGAATAGTGATCACATTTCCGCAAGTTTTAGAATACTCATGGACAAAGACGAGAGTGGTCCTAAAGGAAGAGTGTTAAATTGGGGAAAGGTCAAGTATAACAAAATTCGGCAGGAGCTAGGGAATGTGGATTGGGAGCAGCTGTTGAAGGGTAAATCCACATTTGAAATGTGGGAGTCTTTTAATGAAAGGTTGATTAGAGTGCAGGACAGACATGTCCCTGTGAAAATGAGGGATAGAAATGGCAAGATTAGGGAACCATGGATGACGGGTGGAATTGTGAGACTAGCTAAGATGATAAAGGAAGCATACATAAGATCTAGGCGACTTAAAACTGATGATATTTTGGAGGAATATCGGGAAAGTAGGGCAAATCTCAAACGCGCAATAAAGAGGGCTAAAAGGAGTCATGAAATATCTTTGGCTAACAGGGTTAAGGAAAATCCTAACGTGGAGTCAGAGGAAATGGGTGAGATTCTTTTAAAAAAATATATTTTGTATTAAGAATTTTTCAACAATATTTTCCACCTTATAAACAACCCCCCCCCCCCCCCCCCCCCCGTAACAAAGAAAAGAAAGAGAACTCGCGTGGCACGACATGAACATGGCAAGTCAATAAGATACAGAACTTTGTACATTGGATTCTTCCCGTACATGTCAGTTTCCGGATCATTCATGTGTTTCTTGCTCAAATGCCCCCCAGAGAAATCCCCCTTCGCTCCCCCCTCCCTCCTCTCCCCCCCCCACGAAGGATGTCCCCTGGGTTGCTGTTGCTGCTGTCCGACCTTCATCTAACGCTCCGCGAGATGGTCTAGGAACGGTTGCCACCGCCTGTAGAACCCCTGCGCAGACCCTCTCAAGGCAAACTTTATCCTCTCCAACTTGATAAACCCTGCCATATCATTTATCCAGGCCTCCACGCTGGGGGGCTTCACCTCCTTCCAAATTAGCAAGATCCTTCGCCGGGCTACTAGGGACGCAAAGGCCAGAATACCGGCCTCTTTCGCCTCCTGCACTCCCGGCTCGTCCACTACTCCAAATAGTGCTAGCCCCCAGCTTGGCTTGACCCGGGCTTTCACCACCTTAGATACTGTTCCCGCAACTCCCCTCCAGAACCCCTCCAGTGCCGGGCATGACCAAAACAGATGGACATGGTTCGCCGGACTTCCTGAGCACCTCCCACATCTGTCCTCCACTCCGAAGAACCTGCTTAGCCTCGCCCCTGTCATATGCGCTCTATGAACCACCTTAAATTGTATCTAGCTAAGCCTGGCGCACGAGGAAGAGGAATTAACCCTACTTAGGGCATCAGCCCATAGCTCCTCCTCAATCTCCTCCCCCAACTCCTCCTCCCATTTACCCTTCAGCTCCTCTACCAAAGCCTCCCCCTCTTCTTTCATCTCCTGGTATATCGCCGACACCTTGCCCTCTCCGACCCATACACCCAAAATCACCCTATCTTCAATCCGCTGTGCCGGGAGTAGCGGAAATTCCCTCATCTGCCGCCTCGCAAACGTCCTCACTTGCAGATACCTGAAAGTGTTTCCCGGGGGTAGCCCAAACTTCTCCTCCAGCGCCCCTGAGCTCGCAAACGTCCCGTCAATGAACAGGTCCCCCATTCTTCTAATCCCTGCACGATGCCTGCTCTGAAACCCCCCATCCATCCTTCCTGGGACAAACCGATGGTTGTCTCTGATCGGGGACCACACCGAGGCTCCCGTCGCACCCTTGTGTCGTCTCCACTGCCCCCAGATCTTTAGCGTTGCCGCCACCACCGGGCTCGTGGTGTACCTTGTCGGCGAGAGCGGCAGCGGTGCCGTCACCAGTGCCCCCAGATCTTTAGCGTTGCCGCCACCACCGGACTCGTGGTGTACCTTGTCGGCGAGAGCGGCAGCGGTGCCGTCACCAGTGCCCCCAGGCTCATTCCTTTGCAGGACGCCATCTCCAACCTCTTCCACGCCATCTCCTCTCCCTCCATCACACACTTACGGATCATTGCCACGTTGGCTGCCCAATAATAACCACCCAAATTCGGCAACGCTAACCCTCCTCTATCTCTGCTACGCTCCAAGAACCCCCTCCTTACCCGCAGGGCCTTGCTTGCCCACACAAATCCCATGATGCTCCTGCTTACCCTCTTAAAGAAGGCCTTAGTAATCACAATTGGGAGGCATTGAAATACAAAAAGAAACCTCGGGAGGACCACCTTTTTAACCGACTGTACCCTACCCGCCAGCGAGAGTGGCAACATGTCCCACCTTTTAAAATCCTCCTCCATCTGTTCCACCAACCGCGTCAAATTAAGTTTGTGCAGTGCCCCCAGCTCCTAGCTACCTGAATCCCCAAGTATCGAAAGCTCCTTTCCGCCCTCCTCAACGGTAGGTCGTCTATCCCTCTTCCCTGGTCCCCCGGATGGATCACAAAGAGCTCACTCTTTCCCACATTGAGCTTATAGCCCGAAAAGTCTCCAAACTCCCGTAGGATCTGCATTACCTCCACCATCCCCTCCACTGGATCCGTCACATACAGCAACAGGTCGTCCGCGTACAGCGACACTCTATGTTCCTCTCCCCCTCGGACCACCCCCTTCCATTTCCCCGACTCCCTTAACGCCATGGCCAAAGGTTCAATTGCTAATGCGAACAGCAGAGGGGACAGGGGGCACCCCTGCCTCGTCCCTCGATACAGCCGGAAATACTCCGACCTCCGCCGGTTCGTGACCACACTCGCCACCGGGGCTTTATACAGGAGCTTAACCCAACTAATAAACCCTCCCCCAAACCCAAACCTCCTCAACACTTCCCAGAGATACTCCCACTCTACCCGATCAAAGGCTTTCTCCGCGTCCATGGCTGTCACTATCTCCGCTTCTCCCTCCACCGATGGCATCATTATCACATTTAGGAGCCTTCGCACATTAGTATTTAACTGCCTACCCTTTACGAATCCCGTCTAGTCCTCGTGAATCACCCCCGGTGATTGTGGCCAACATTTTTGCCAGCAACTTAGCATCTACGTTAAGGAGCGAGATCGGCCTATACGACCCGCATTGCAGTGGGCCCTTATCCCGCTTCAAGATCAAAGAGATCGTCGCCTCCGACATTGTCGGGGGCAGGGTCCCCCCCCTCCCTTGCTTCATTGAAGGTCCTTACCAGCAACGGGGCTAACAGGTCTACATACCTCCTATAAAACTCCATCGGGAACCCATCCGGTCCCGGGGCCTTCCCTGCCTGCATGCTCCCCAGTCCTTTAACCAGCTCCTCCACCCCAATTGGCACCCCTAATCCAGCCACCTCCTGCTACTCCACCCTTGGGAACCTCAATTGGTCCAAGAATCGCCGCATCCGCTCTTTTCCACCTGGGGGCTGGGACCTAAACAGCTCCTCGTAAAAGGCCTTAAAAGCCTCATTCACTTTCCCCGCACTCCGCACCATAATTCCCCTGCCATCTTTGACTCCGCCTATTTCCCTTGCTGCCATCCTCTTACGGAGCTGATGTGCCAGCATCCGGCTCGTCTTCTCCCCATATTCATATATCGCCCCCTGTGCCTTCCTCCACTGTGCCTCTGCCTTCCCTGTGGTCAATAGGTCAAACTCCGTCTGGAGACTTTGTCTTTCCCTGAGTAGTCCCCCATCAGGAGCCTCTGCATAGCTCCTGTCCACCCTTAAAATCTCCCCCACTAACCTCTCCCTTTCCCTGCCCTCTCTCTTCACCCTACGAGCCCTGATGGAGATTAACTCTCCCCTGACCACCGCCTTTAGCGCCTCCCATACTACTCCCACCTGCACCTCCCCATTGTCGTTGGCCTCCAGATACCTTTCAATACACCCCCGCACCTTCCCGCACACTTCCTCGTCTGCCAGCAGTCCCACATCCAACCTCCACAGTGTTGGTCCCTCTCCTCCCCCAGCTCTAGCTACACCCAATGCGGGGCATGGTCTGAAATGGCTATGGCCGAATACTCCGTTCCCTCCACTTTCGGGATCAATGCCCTGCCCAGAACAAAAAAATCTATCCGGGAGTAGGCCTTATGTATGTGGGAGAAAAAAGACAATTCTCTGGCCAAAGGCCTGGCAAATCTCCACGGATCTACTCCCCCCATCTGGTCCATAAACCCCCTAAGCACCTTGGACGCAGACGGCCTCTTCCCTGTCCTAGATCTGGAGCGATCCAATGCTGGGTCCAGCACCGTGTTAAAATCCCCCCCCCATTATCAAGCTCCCTACCTCCAGGTCTGGAATATGCCCCAACATCCGTTTCATGAATCCAGCATCGTCCCAGTTTGGGGCATATACATTCACCAGTACCACCTCCGTCCCCTGCAACCTACCACTCACCATCACGTATCGGTCTCCCTTGTCCGCTACATTGTTCTTAGCCTCAAACGACACCCGCTTTTCCACCAGTATTGCCACCCCTCTATTCTTTGCATCCAGCCCCGAATGGAACACCTGTCCCACCCATCCCTTCCTTAACCTGACCTGATCTGCCACCTTCAGATGTGTCTCCTGAAGCATGACCACGTCTGCCTTTATTCCCTTTAGGTGCGCGAACACTCGGGCCCTCTTAACCGGCCCATTTAGGCCTCTCACATTCCACGTGATCAGCCCCACCCCCTGTGGCGCAGCTCCTGTTGCGGCCATTATCCCAATTCCTCATCCCCGAGTCTCACCTCCCTCCAGCACCGACGCCCACATTCCCCATCATCATCATCTTGTCTACAGAAAAGAAAAAAGGGAATTTTAGGAATTTTAACCAGAACTCTACCCACATCCCCATCCATCATCCCACCCATGAAGTATTCTTTACCCATATTTACAACCCCATATACAACCAACATCTCCCCCCACAACCACATCCCCTCAGTTCGAGTCCAGTTTTTCCGTCTGAATAAAGGTCCAAGCCTCTTCTGGCGTTTCAAAATAATGGTGTCGGTCCTGATAAGTGACCCACAGTTGCGCAGGCTGCAGCATGCCGAACCTGACTCTTTTTTTATGCAGCACCGCCTTGGCCCGGTTGAAGCCAGCTCTCCTCCTTGCTACCCCTGCGCTCCAATCCTGGTCAACTCGGATCACCGCGTTCTCCCATCTACTGCTCCGCACATTCTTGGCCCATCTCAGCACACTTTCTTTGTCCACGAAGCGATGGAACCTTGCCACTATCGCCCTTGGCGGCTCATCAGCCTTGGGTCTCCTCACCAGGACCCGGTGAGCCCCTTCCAGCTCCAGGGGGGTCGGAGAGGCCTCCGCTCCCATCAGCGAATGGAGCATCGTACTCACATACGCCCCGGGATCAGCTCCCTCCAGTCCTTCGGGAAGACCCAGAATCCGGAGGTTCTTCCTCCTCGACCTGTTCTCCAGGACCTCAATTCTCTCGGCCCACCTCCCGTGCACCGCCTCGTGCGCCTCCGCTTTTACTGCCAGGCCCAGGATCTCGTCCTCGTTATCATTCATTTTATCCCTCACCTCACGAAGCTCCACCGCCTGGGTCTTCTGGGGCTCCTTCAGCCCCTCGATCGGCAACAGCATTGGCGCCAGCACCTCCTTTTTCAGCTCCTCCACACAGCGCTTAAGGAACTCCTGCTGGTCCGGCCCCCATGCTGCTCACTCTCCGCCCTCCGCCATCTTGCTTTTTCCCCCTCGTTTTTGTCGCTGTTCCAGAGTCTCTTTTCTCGCTGCTCCACCGCTGATCTCGGCCATATATCGTAAGGGGGGACCTTACTGCACCTTCCCACACGGAATCAATTAAAAAAAGTTCCGTGGGGGCTCCTCTGGTGAGCCCGAAAGTCCGTTGTCGCGGGAGCTGCCGAAACATGCGGCTTAGCTCCGCATCGCCACAACCGGAAGTCCATGGGTGAGATTCTTAATGAGTACTTTGCATCGGTATTCACCAAGGAGAGGGACATGACGGATGTTGAGGCTAGGGATGGATGTTTAGATACTCCAGGTCAAGTCGGCATAAGGAAGGGGGAAGTTTTGGGTATTCTAAAAGGCATTAAGGTGGACAAGTCCCCAGGTCCAGATGGGATCTATCCCAGGTTATTGAGGGAAGCGAGGGACGAAATAGCTGGGGCCTTAACAGATATCTTTGCAGCATCCTTGAGCATGAGTGAGGTCCCGGAGGACTGGAGAATTGCTAATGTTGTCCCTTTGTTTAAGAAGGGTAGCAGGGAAAATCCAGGGAATTATAAACCTGTGAGCTTGACGTCAGTGGTAGGCAAACTGTTGGAGAAGATACTGAGGGATAGGATCTATTCACATTTGGAAGAAAATAGACTTATCAGTGATAGGCAGCATGGTTTTGTGCAGGGAAGGTCATGTCTTACAAACCTAATAGAATTCTTTGAGGAAGTGGCAAAGTTAATTGATGAGGGAAGGGCTGTAGATGTCATATACATGGACTTCAGTAAGGCGTTTGATAAAGTTTCCCATGGCAGGTTGATGGAAAAAGTGAAGTCGTATGGGGTTCAGGGTGTACTAGCTAGATGGATAAAGAGCTGGCTGGGCAACAGGAGACAGAGAGTAGTGGTGGAAGGGAGTGTCTCAAAATGGAGAAAGTTAACTAGTGGTGTTCCACAGGGATCCGTGCTCAGACCACTGTTGTTTGTGATATACAGAAATGATCTGGACGAAGGTATAGGTGGTCTGATTAGCAAGTTTGCAGACGATACTAAGATTGGTGGAGTTGCAGATAGCGAGGAGGACTGTCAGAGAATACAGCAAAATATAGAGAGATTGGAGAGTTGGGCACAGAAATGGCAGATGGTGTTCAATCCAGTCAAATGCGAGGTGATGCAATTTGGAAGATCTAATTCAAGAGCGGACTATACGGTCAATGAAAGAGTCCTGGGGAAAATTGATGTACAGAGAGATCTAGGAGTTCAGGTCCATTGTACCCTGAAGGTGGCAACGCAGGTCGATAGAGTGGTCAAGAAGGCATACAGCATGCTTGCCTTCATCGGACGGGGTATTGAGTACAAGAGTCGGCAGGTCATGTTACAGTTGTATAGGACTTTGGTTAGGCCACATTTGGAATACTGGTCGCCACATTACCAGAAGGATGTTGATGCTTTAGAGAGGGTGCAGAGGAGGTTCACCAGGATCGGCGCAGGCTGGGAGGGCCAAAGGGCCTGTTCCTGTGCTGTAGTTTTCTTTGTTCTTTGTTCTTGTTCATTGCCTATCACCTGCAGTCCAGCAGCATTGTGGAACGCATGAATCGGACACTAAAGGCCACACTTAGGAAGATGGTACAGCAACATAATACAACATGGGACAAGTGCTCCCAGACGCACTGATGTTCATTAGAAACACGGTGTCGAGTTCGATAGGTTACATCCCCATACCCTCATGACCAGACGACCCATGAAGGGTACCGAGTATTTATTTGGACTTGATTTGGCCAGCCCCAAAGTCACCGCCCTTACCCACGAAAAAGCGATCCAAAACATGTTGGAGAATATTAAAGCAGCACAGCTCGCTGCAGCTGTTCGACTAGGCGCTAGACAAAAGCAGAGTAAGGCCTGCTTTGATGCGACAGTACACCCGACAGAATATACTGTCGGACAGCAAGTCATAATCTCCCTGTACAATCCTAGTTCATTCCTCTCCCCTAAATTTGCAGGACCTTTCAGGCGGGTGTCTCGCATGAATTGGTGCAAGTATTTATGAGCGGGGCCTGGGCACCATGTCTGTTGAGGGGGAGCAAGGAGGAACGTGCACTTTCAAGCATTTTCGGCCTTGCAGGGGGCGGTATGCCTGGACTGCAGATAGTAGCAGGGAACGACTTGGTGACAAGTCTGTGCACACGAGGTGTCCCCTTCAGTGCCCTGGCTCAGACTCCCTTTGCTGCAGTGTGCCATTTAAACCCACTCCTTTGGGGCAACTTCGGCTCCTGGCTGTTGACACTGCTGACTGCTCACTCTATCCTGCATATGCTTAGAGAGCTTCTGGTCATCTGGTACCGTCCAGCCCGCCCATCTGGAAACCCTCAGACCCCAGCAGTGTCATCAATTGGAAGGGCATGGTCATGCTCAATCACTGGCCTACCAGGTGTTGGCACTCAGTGCATGCCTCAGAAGCATTACCCCACTGCAGAGGAAGCAGGGGACTAGCAGAGCTCAACCGAAACAAAGGACACATGTACTGTTGTTGCTGGAATCCGCTCTGGCACGCAGCCCCTCTCAGAGTAAGAGCCTCACCAGTGATGCTATCAGCTAGCCTCCCCCTCAGGGTCACGAGATGTCACCAAGTCCTGCCTATCCACCGCACCCCTGCTCCCATCCATCCTTCCCCTGGCCAGGAAACCTGACCAGCTCTCTGTCATAACCTGTGTGTCACACCTAGGACCCACATCACACCGCAGCTACGCTCCCAGCAGACACACAATTCCCTCGCGCAACCCCATCTGTTGGACCTGTCCACACAAAAAACCCCCAAGCATGGAGGCGATTGGTGGCACACCGTGACCCTCTCCACTGGATAACCAGTTGTCATCCTCTGGGCAGGATAACACACGGCCCACCCAGTGAGAACACCCACAGTTGTGGCAGCCACCGGTACCCCCGTTGACACAAACAGGAGTTGGGGATAGAGGATTCGCACATTGCAGACCAGGTGCCACTTACTGATGGGGACAGGGGTGAGGAGCAGATGACATCATATCGAAGGGGCTGGTGAGGGCTTGGGTGGGGAGGGGTGGGGGGGGAGGGGTTGGGATTTGGATTTTTGCTTATTGTCACGTGTACCGAGGTACAGTGAAAGAGTACTTTTCTGCGAACAGCTCAACAGATCATTAAGTACATGAAAAGAAAAGGAAATAAAAGAAAATACAAAATAGGGCAACACAAGGTACACAATGTAACTACATAACACCGGCGTTGGGTGAAGCATACAGGGTGTAGTGTTAATGAGGTCAGTCCATAAGAGGGTCGTTTAGGAGTCTGGTAACAGTGGGGAAGAAGCTGTTTTTGAGTCTGTTCATGCATGTTCTCAGACTTTTTTATCTCCTGCCTGATGGAAGACGTATGGAAGAAGGGGGGTATGTTGAGGGTCCGGCGCTGCAGTACAACTTAGGGTGACCATGTAACCTGGTGGCTTTTGATGGTCAAGGGCATCCTGATCTTCCAGACATTCTCTGTCTTTCTCTCCCCCCTCGCCCTCTCACCACTGCGCACACTTCCACCTTCCTCATTCTGCAGAGGCAAGGATTTTGGTCTACACCCAGCTGTGTTTGCTAGCTACCTGGTCGCTGCTGCCATTGCCGATGCACAGTGGCGAGAGCAGCAGGGTCAGCCCAAGGAAGACCATGCACAAAAGAAGCTTGCCCCGGAAGAGTAGGGGCCCGCTGGTGAGGCTCAAGTGCCAGCCGTCCAATTGGTCGCGGAGCAGGTGTGAAGGAGGCACCGCATCAGGCCACATGTATACCGTCAGTGCCTGTCCTTCAAGGAGATGCCAGTCAGCCTGTCCCGCAAAGGTTTTGGCTCACCAGGGGGACTGTGCGCCACGTGTCAGATGGTGGTACATCTGGCATCACGGGGGTACGGAGGAGGATGCCTGCTCCTGGTGGCTGTCAAGGTGACGGTTGCCCTGAACCTTTATGCCTTCGGCTCATTCCAGGGTTTGAACGGGGACCTGTGTGCGCAAGTCCAGGAGGTGATGGATGATACGCATGTTGTCCTCTGAGCCCCGGTTCAAAATGGGTGCCCTTCATCAATAGGAAGGGTTTCCACTCCCTGAATGTGGAGTTGGTATGCGGCCACCAGCTGCACATCATGCACGTCTGCGCCCGATACACAGACAGTACACACGGCGCACACATCCTGGTGCCCTCTGAGGTTCCCGGCACCTTCGAGGTGCTCCCTCGGGTGAGGGGTTGGCTCTTGGGTGAGAGGATTTACCCGCTGAGGTCATGGCTAATGACACCTGTACAAAACCCCACCGAGGCGGAGAACCATTATAACAATGCCCATGCAACAACCAAGAATGTCATCGAGCGGTGCATCGACTTAGTCAAGGGGCGCTTCCGAAGCCTAGACCACTCTGGTAGGGCGCTCCAATATAATCTCAGAAGGGTCTTGCGCTTCGTGGTGGCCTGCTGCATCCTGCACAACATCGCCCAGCAGAGGAGGGACTTATTGGAGGAAGAGGAAGAATGCCAGGCCTGATCTAACGAGGAGGATGAGGATGGTGTCTAGGAGAATCTGGCATGGCCATGGAGCCGGAGGTGGCAGGGCATGCTGCCCAACCAGTGCCAGCGCACACATGACAACCTCATCACCTCCCTATTTACCAACTAGGAGGCCTGGCCACTGACAGCTCTGCTTCCCTGTCCCACATCTTTTTACTCCCTACATCCACCTCCCACACAGAATCACTCTTCCCTGGAACCTCTCACCCCTTCCCTTTCCCTCAGTCATTCACTCCACCTTCGCGCGATGACACTAATCTTCCACTCCATCCCACTACCATAGCGCCTCCCCCCCACCGTATCAGCAGATCTTGTCTACAGGACGGAGGATGATGATGTCTCGCTGTGAGATGAGCTCTGGTGCTCATCATTGTTTACAAACTCTGACTTCAGCCTTTAGGTTAACATTCCACTGTCTGCCCGGGTGATCTGTGCATGTGTGCTGGCAGATCCTTCCCATGGGCCTATATATATTGGAGGGGGCGTGGGGGAGGTTTAGTGGGAGATGATGAACAGTTACGTCTCACTCACTGGGGATGTTGTCATGCAAGACAGGCTCACAATATTGCCCCTATGCCCTAACACTTCTCGGTGGGGGTGTCACCATGTGGGACATTCATGTGTCATGGGCACCCTGTCTGTCCCTCTTTCCCCGCTCCCCCCACCTTCCCACCTGACAGACAAACTACACCCAGCCCCAACCATCCTTCACACCCGCCAGACAGAGGTTAGAGGCAAGTCGGACTGTTGGTGCAAACATGTTTACTGCTGACCGTGTGTATTGGTGTGCCCTAATCTCTATTATCTTCCATCTGCTACACCCGTGTTATCTATCTTCCTTATCTCACAAGGTCTACCCTTCATTCTACCTGTTTCCCCAGACAGCACATCAGAAGTGGAGGTGGCCTGCTGTGTGTCTCACCCTCTGCTCTGTGATGCCCTTGATAACCATTCTCTGGAGCGCCTGGACCTGGATGGGCCCTGCCGAATTTCTGGTGTCACAGGTAACAACGTATCAGCCTGCTGTGCCCCCTGCTCATGAAATGTGCCAGTGTCAGGTGGGGGAAGGAGCAAGGTGTTCCAACACCTCCCCTGCGGGAGCCACCAGCATAGGCCCCAACACTTCCTCCTCCCTCGCTGGTACCCGGGCTGCTCCATAGGAGGGGAGGCAGGAGTGAGCTCCGGAGGCTCCACCATCATCTGACGCTGCCAGCCTTGGAGGTCCGTCCTCGTCTGAACCATGCTGTTGATGCCCTCAGCCATGACGCACTGAGACTGGGAAGTGTCCCTCAGCAAGTGAGTCATTTACCTCCATGCCTTGGTCATGTTCCTCTGTGATTGGCTAATGTCAGTCAGCACCCGGCCAATGCTCACAATGTCCTCAGCCATGACCCTTTGTGACTGGGCCCAGTTCTGGAGCCACGCTGCAATGTCTATCTGTGCCTGGGACATGACTGCCTGTGAAGGGCTCCCCTGTCCTGCACCTCAGCCATCGGTCGCACAATTTGCCCAAGCCTTTGATGTCCTGGATAGCTCTGACTTCTTGCGCCAGGCCTTCCCCCATGAATGCTACTCTTGCAGTGTTGCAACACATTGTCAGTAACACCTGCACCTGAAGGTGGTTGGACTCCTCCAGCTGAACCTGCAGGCACTGGAAAGCTGCTGACATGCCCTCCTGAAGATTCTGGCTCTGTGTCTGCATCTCCACCAGTAATGGGATCATACTTTGCAGAAGCATGATGCCTATCTGGAAGACAGTTGTGATGTGTTGGGTGCTCTGGATCCGTGGAACACATACAGGCCACCAACACTTAAAATAGTGCAACACTATTTTATTAAGTTAGAAACTGTTGAACATACTTTCACTGTGGGTTAACACGATGTTAGATTAAACTAAAGACTTATGCCTGTCCTAACCAGTCTATGCACTCAGCACATGGTGAAGATCTGTGCTGTAAGCTGTAAGCTCTGTCCTTCTAGGCGGCTGCATCCGGAATTAGCGGGAACTCTGATGCCCCCTGTCTTTATAGTGAGTGTGCTCTAACTGGTGATTGGCTGCGGTGCTGTGTGTGTGTGTTTTTGGTCTTGCTGTGTGTCCATCAGTGTGTGTGTATCTGCACCATGATATACTGGTGTATATTATGACATCCCCCCTTTTATAAAAGAATGTAGTCCATAGGCCACCAAATAGTAACATTATGGTGGGGCAGGCAAAAAACAAAGAAATAACTGATGCATGTAGAAATGGTACAGCAGTTATCATGGGGTATTTTAATCTACATGTCGATTGGTTTAACCAGGTCGGTCAAGGCAGCCTTGAGGAGGAGTTTATAGAATGTATCCGCGATAGTTTCCTAGAACAGTATGTAATGGAACCTATGAGGGAACAAGCGGTCCTAGATCTGGTCCTGTGTAATGAGACAGGATTGATTCAGGATCTCATAGTTAGGGATCCTCTCGGAAGGAGCGATCACAATATGGTGGAATTTAAAATACAGATGGAGGGTGAGAAGGTAAAATCAAGCACTAGTGTTTTGTGCTTGAACAAAGGAGATTACAATGGGATGAGAGAAGAACTAGCAAAGGTAGACTGGGAGCAAAGACTTTATGGTGAAATAGTTGAGGAACAGTGGAGAACCTACCAAGCGGTTTTTCACAGTGCTCAGCAAAGGTTTATACCAACAAAAAGGAAGGACGGTAGAAGGGGGGAAAATCGACCATAGATATCTAAGGAAATAAGGGAGAGTATCAATTTGAAGGAAAAAGCATACAAAGTAGCAAAAATTAGTGGGAGACTAGAGGACTGGGAAATCTTTAGGGGGCAACAGAAAGCTACTGAAAAAGCTATAAAGAAGAGTAAGATAGATTGTGAGAGTAAACTTGCTCAGAATATAAAAACAGATAGTAAAAGTTTCCACAAATATATAAAACAAAAAAGAGTGGCTAAGGTAAATATTGGTCCTTTAGAGGATGAGAAGGGAGATTTAATAATGGGAGATGAGGAAATGGCTGAGGAACTGAACAGGTTTTTTGGGTCGGTCTTCACAGTGGAAGACACAAATAACATGCCAGTGACTGATGGAAATGAGGCTATGACAGGTGAAGACCTTGAGAGGACTGTTATCACTAAGGAGGTAGTGATGGGCAAGCTAATGGAGAAAAAGGTAGACAGGTCTCCTGGCCCTGATGGAATGCATCCCAGAGTGCTAAAAGAGATGGCTAGGGAAATTGCAAATGCACTAGTGATAATTTACCAAACTTCACTAGACTCTGGAGTGGTCCCGGCGGATTGGAAATTAGCAAACGTGACACCACTGTTTAAAAAAGGAGGTAGGCAGAAAGCGGGTAATTATAGGCCAGTGAGTTTAACTTCGGTAGTAGGGAAGATGCTGGAATCTATCATCAAGGAAGAAATAGCGAGGCATCTGGATGGAAATTGTCCCATTGGGCAGACGCAGCATGGGTTCATAAAGGGTAGGTCGTGCCTAACTAATTTAGTGGAATTTTTTGAGGATATTACCAGTGCGGTAGATAACGGGGAGCCAATGGATATGGTATATCTGGATTTCCATAAAGCCTTTGACAAGGTGCCACACAAAAGGTTGCTGCATAAGATAAAGATGCATGGCATTAAGGGGAAAGTAGTAGCATGGATAGAGGATTGGTTAATTAATAGAAATCAAAGAGTGGGGATTAATGGGTGTTTCTCTGGTTGGTAATCAGTAGCTAGTGGTGTCCCTCAGGGATCAGTGTTGGGCCCACAACTGTTCACAATTTACATAGATGATTTGGAGTTGGGGACCAAGGGCAATGTGTCCAAGTTTGCAGATGACACTAAGATGGTAAAGCAAAACGTGCAAAGGATACTGGAAGTCTGCAGAGGGATTTGGATAGGCTAAGTGAATGGGCTAAGGTCTGGCAGATGGAATACAATGTTGACAAATGTGAGGTTATCCATTTTGGTAGGAATAACAGCAAAAGGGATTATTATTTAAATGATAAAATATTAAAACATGCTGCTGTGCAGAGAGACCTGGGTGTGCTAGTGCATGAGTCGCAAAAAGTTGGTTGACAGGTGCAACAGGTGATTAAGAAGGCAAATGGAATTTTGTCCTTCATTGCTAGAGGGATGGAGTTTAAGACTAGGGAGGTTATGCTGCAATTGTATAAGGTGTTAGTGAGGCCACACCTGGAGTATTGTGTTCAGTTTTGGTCTCCTTACTTGAGAAAGGACGTACTGGCACTGGAGGGTGTGCAGAGGAGATTCACTAGGTTAATCCCAGAGCTCAAGGGGTTGGATTACGAGGAGAGGTTGAGTAGACTGGGACTGTACTCGTTGGAATTTAGAAGGATGAGGGGGGATCTTAAAGAAACATATAAAATTATAAAGGGAATAGATAGGATAGATGCAGGCAGGTTGTTTCCACTGGTGGGTGAAAGCAGAACTAGGGGGCATAGCCTCAAAATAAGGGGAAGTAGATTGAGGACTGAGTTTAGGAGGACCTTCTTCACCCAAAAGGTTGTGAATCTATGGAATTTCTTGCTCAGTGAAGCAGTAGAGGCTCCTTCATTAAATGTTTTTAAGATAAAGATAGATAGTTTTTTGAAGAATAAAGGGATTAAGGGTTATGGTGTTCGGGCCAGAAAGTGGAGCTGAGTCCACAAAAGATCAGCCATGATCTCATTGAATGGTGGAGCAGGCTCGAGGGGCCAGATGGTCTACTCCTGCTCCTAGTTCTTATGTTCTTATGTATGTGTGTGGCAATAAATAATGTATGGTGAGAATGTTCCTAACTACGTGTGGGGTGCGAAGACATATTTACAGGACTACGGACATGAGAACTAAGCTATTTACATGGGAAGGTGCCTGGTGCAGAGAAGCAGTATGCAACAAGAATAACGAGATCAACACTATATACAAACCAGGGAAACGATCAAACAAAGCAACAAAACAATTCAGAGAGTCTATAAATCCGCAAAGTTCATAAATTAAGTCTCTGAGGGGTGGGCGACGAATTCTGGTTGACCGCCTCAAGGGTGGGTCGAGAGCCGCTGGTTCAGGAGCGGGCTGGACTGCGTCAGAGTCAGGGGGATGCAGAGTGACAGGGAGCTCTGCATAGTCCGTGGCAGGGTCAGCAGGAGGGCGAGGCGACAGTGGAGGATCATGTGGCGAGCGTGGGACGAGATGAAGGGCGCGTCGATTGTGGCGCAGAATAGAGCCATCCGGTAGACGAACCAGGAATGAGCGGGGGGCCACCTGCCGAAGGACAACAGCGGTTGCAGACCAGCCACCATCCACAAGATGAACGCGGACGTTGTCATCTGGAGCCAGGGCAGGGAGATCAGTTGCACGGGAGTCATGAGCCGCCTTGTGCTGTGCACGAGACAGCTGCATCCGGCGAAGGACCGGAACGTGGTCGAGGTCTGGAACATGGATGGACGGCACCGTCGTCCTCAGGTAACTCATGAGTAACTGGGCTGGCGACAGGCCAGTGGACAGTGGGGCGGAGCGATAGGCCAGCAAGGCAAGGCAGAAATCGGACCCAGCATCAGCAGCCTTGCATAGGAGCCGTTTGACTATATGTACCCCCTTCTCTGCTTTGCTGTTGGATTGGGGGTACAGGGGACTGGATGTCACATGGGCAAAATTGTACCGCATGGAAAAGTTGGACCATTCCTGGCTGGCGAAGCAGGGGCCATTGTCGGACATAACCATGAGCGGGATGCCGTGTCGAGCAAAGGTTTCTTTACATGCACGAATGACTGCAGACGAGGTGATGTTGTGCAACCGTATCACCTCCGGGTAATTCGAAAAGTAGTCCACGATCAGGACATAGTCTCTACCCAGTGCGTGGAACAGGTCGATGCCCACCTTGGTCCATGGTGACGTGACCAACTCATGGGGCTGCAGGGTCTCACGTGGTTGGGCCGGCTGGAAGCGCTGACAAGTGGGGCAGTTGAGCACTGTGTTGACTATGTCCTCATTAATGCTGGGCCAGTACACTGCCTATCGGGCCCATCGGCGGCACTTTTCCATGCCAAGGTGGCCCTCATGTAGTTGTTCCAGGACAAGCTGGCGCATGCTATGCGGGATGACAATGCGGTCCAGTTTCAGAAGAACCCCGTCTACTACCGCCAGATCATCTCTGACATTATAAAACTGAGGACATTGGCCCTTGAGGCACCCGTCCGTTAGGTCGTGCATGACACGCATGTCTCACGGCGAATTTGGACGAGGCGTTCATCCGTGGCAGGTAGATTGGAGGCCGCGAATGCCATATGGGCGTCAACCTGGCAGACAAATCCCACTTGGTCACATGGAGTGTTGACTGTCCTGGAGAGAGTGTCAGCAATGATGAGGTCTTTGCCTGGGGTGTAAACCAGCTAGAAGTCATATCGCCGGAGCTTGAAAATGAAAATCGCTTATTATCACAAGTAGGTTTCAATGAAGTTACTATGAAAAGCCCCTAGTCGCCACATTCCAGCGCCTGTTCGGGGAGGCTGGTACGGGAAGAATACGCTGGAGGCGAGGCGTCACCTCGTTCAAATCTTTCTGTATTATATTGACCAGTGGGCGATGGTCGGTCTTGACGGTGAATTGAGGAAGTCCGTAGACATAAGCGTGAAACTTAACCACACCGGTCAGAAGGCCCAGGCACTCCTTTTCTATCTGCGTGTAGCGCTGCTCCGTGGGGGTAATTGCACGTGACTCATATGCAACGGGGGCCCATGATGAGGCCTCATCACGTTGAAGGAGCACTGCCCCAATGCCGGATTGACTGGCATCGGTCGAAATTTTGGTCTCCTTTGCTGGATCAAAGAAAGCTAAGACCGGGGCCGTGGTCAGTTTTGTTTTGAGTTCTCTCCATTCGCGCTCGTGGGCAGGGAGCCATTGGAAGTCTGTTGTCTTCCTGACTAGGTTCCTGAGAGCCGTGGTATGAGAGGCGAGATTAGGGATAAATTTCCCTAAATAATTGACCATGCCCAGAAATCGGAGGACCGCCTTCTTGTCCTCTGGTGTTTTCATAGCTGTGATGGCAGCTACCTTGTCCGCATCTGGCTGCACACCCAATTGGGAGATGTGGTTCCCGAGGAAATGAGTTCCGTCTGACCAAAAGAGCATTTGGCCCTGTTGAGGCGGAGGCCATGCTCATGTATATGTCTGAATACGCGCGGGAGGCGACTAACATGCTCCTGCGGGGTGGTGGACCAAATGATTATGTCATCGACATAGACGCGAACACCTTCAATGCCTTCCATCATTTGTTCCATAATCCTATGGAACACTTCTGATGCAGATATGATCCCAAACAGCATCCTGTTGCAACAATATCTGCCAAAGCGGGTATTAAATGTGCAAAGTTTCCTGCTGGATTTGTCGAGCTGGATTTGCCAGAATCCTTTTGAGTAGTCGCGTTTGGTGAAGAGCTTGGCGCGAGCCATCTCACATGTGAGCTCTTCGCTATTGGGAATTGGATAATGCTCCCTCATGATATTGTGATTTAGATCCTTGGGATCAATGCAAATTCTCAATTCGTCGGAAGGCTTTTTTACACATATCATGGAACTGACTCAGTCGGTCGGTTCCGTGACTTTGGAAATCACTCCTTGGTTCTGGAAGTCCTGCAGCTGCTGCTTGAGGCGGTCCTTAAGGGGTGCTGGGACCCTGCAAGGTGCGTGCACCACAGGCGTGGCATTCGGTTTTAATAAAATCCTGTAGGTGTGCGGGAGCGTGCCCATGCCCTCAAAGACGTCGTGGTACTCATTGATAATGGCGTCGAGCTGCGCCCTGAAGTCAGTGTCCTGAAAGGCAGACGTGTCAGCAGGAGAGAGAGAGTGACCTCTCTGAACTAGGTTCAACAGCTTGCATGCCTGCGCGCCAAGCAGTGAGGCTTTCGAGGAGCCCATGATTTCAAAGGGAAGGATGGCTTTGCGTGACCTGGGCGTCACATTAAGTTGGCACGAGCCGCTGGCAGCAATGGCATTGCCATTATAATCTAATAACTGGCAGGCTGATGGGAGGATGGCTGGTTTGACACAAAGGCTTTGGAGGTCAGACCGCACAATCAGATTGGCGGAGGCACCAGTGTCCAGGCGGAATCGTACTTGGGACTGGTTGACCGTCAGGGTGGCACACGACCCATCGTCTGGATCGATGCTGTATACAGATAGAGGCTGGATTCTTTGCTTCGGGGACACCCTGTTTTTTGTAACGATACCGACTCGAAAAGACGCCTTCGGGTCCTCGGTGTCAATAACGGGTAGTAGGTCCGCATCGGATAGGTGACCGTGGGTTGAATGGCCCGGACATTCCTGAGAGGCTGGCTGGAGCGATATGAGTTGGCAGGCTGAGCTGATCTGCATACAGCAGCGTAGTGGCCAAGTTTGCCACATCTCAGGCATCGTCGGGATTTGGCAGGACATTGCCGCTTTAAGTGGGCGGAGCCACAGTTGCCGCACGTTGTAGCGTCAGTACGTTCGCTGCGCCACCGCGCATGCGTGGTGCAGTCATACGTGGTGTGTGCCTGCGCAGTACGTTCGTCGACGTCGCCGTCCCCTCGTTCGGTGCACACAAGCGCAGGAGTCCACGAAAAGCGCGCGAGATGGCCGCCCTCATCCAGGCTGAGGCCTGGAGTTGCTCGATTGCTTGGACCCGTTCTGCCTCATGGGGACCTTGCCGCGCCGTTTCAGCCACTTGGTTGTGGGAATACCGACTAATGGCCTGTTCATGTAGCACGCAGTTCTCGATGGTGGTCGCTAGGGTGAGCTGCTTTACCGTGAGGAGCTGCTGGCATAGGGGGTCCGACTGAACACCGAAAACGATCTGGTCGCGTATCATGGAGTCGGAGCTGGGCCCGTAATTACAGGACTGTGCAAGGATGCGGAGGTGGGTGAGAAAGGACTGGAAAGGTTCATCCTTACCCTGCAAACGCTGTTGGAATACATAGCGCTCAAAACTTTCATTCACCTCTATGTTGCAGTGAGTGTCAAACTCGAGGAGGACTCTCTTGAATTTTGATTTATCTTCATCACCAGCAAAGGTGAGAGAATTGAAAATGTGGATGGCATGTTCCCCGGCCGTGGATAGGAAGAGACCGATCTTCTTGGTGTCTGAGGCATCTTCCCGGTCTGTGGCTTCCAGGTAGAGCTGGAAGCGTTGTTTGAATATCTTCCAGTTGGCCCCTAGGTTATCGGTGATGCGGAGCGGCGGCGGTGGGCGGACGCTGCCCATTTTGCAGTATGGCTGTATGCTGGTGGAAGGCAGATCACTTGCAGGTAGGTCTAAGAAGTTCTAATATCCCTCAACTCCTGGTATCATGATGTGTTGGGTGCTCTGGGTCCATGGAACACATACAGGCCACCAACACTTAAAATAGTGCAACACTATTTTATTAAGTTAGAAACTGTTGAACATACTTTCACTGTGGGTTAACACGATGTTAGATTAAACTAAAGACTTATGCCTGTCCTAACCAGTCTATGCACTCAGCACATGGTGAGGATCTGTGCTGTAAGCTGTAAGCTCTGTACTTGTAGGAGGCTGCATCCCCGATGAGCAGGAACTCTGATGCCCCTTGTCTTTATAGTGAATGTGCTCTAACTGGTGATTGGCTGCGGTGTTGTGTGTTGATTGGTCTTGCTGTGTGTCCATCAGTGTGTGTATCTGCACCATGATATACTGGTGTATATTATGACAAGTTGTTTCCTGGGATCGGGCAGCCTTCCGACCGCCCGCCCCCTTGGGAGTCCCTGCGTCCACCTGATGTGCTGCAGGATGTGTGAAGTGCTCACCAGAGGGTGACCCAGGAGCCTCATCACTAAAATGACCCACCAAAGTGATAGTCTCTGTGATGGTGGATGGTGAAGGTGCCATCAGTGCCGAAACGCGGTGTCGCCCCGGAGTGGGTCTCCGGGGTGTGTTGGGGGTCTGGCTGGGGACAACGAACTTGGAAGACCTTACCTCGTCTGATGGTAATCCTGCAGGACAAAAAACATGGGTGAGACCCTGCGAAGGACTGGTCTGTGGGAGAGGGGTGACTCACTTGCTATAGAGACATCAGTGTGGCATTGGCCTCTCACTTGTTTGGCGTATGCCAACCTCCATCACAGCCACTGCCCTTTCCTCAGCCTCGCCCGTGAGTTGCATGACCCTATCCTCAGCTGGGGTATGGACCCGAATGTCAGGGATGCCAGCTCCGATTTTCTGGTACTTGTGCCTTATTCTTGGTGACACAGAAAGGATATAGTGAGACCCTGGGAGACGAGTTATCCAGAGGATCTGTAGCTGTTGGCGTGTGTGTGCAATACTCCTGGCCAAAGAGGATGATACATGTGTTTGGGTTTGGTGGATGATGGGTTGTAAGGGAGATGCTGGCAGTTGGTCCGGCAGGTCCTCGGATGACAGGCGCCGCTGCTACACTCAAGGCCTCATGCGGCGCCTCCTTCCCAGCTCCTCCTCGGCCTGTTGGGCGGCTGGCTCTCCATTCTCACTGGCTGTCCCTCTGGGGTAGGCTCCACTGCTGCAGGGTCCCCCTCCAGCAGCTCCAGTTTGTACAGCCTCAGTGCATCCTCCAGGATGGGAAAACCAGGATGAAAGCCACCATTCCTGGTTGAATTCCGAAGTCCATTGTCTACTGGGGGTGAAAGTTAGACATGTTAGCACGGTGCATACCCCCGTGCAAAACCAGGTCCAACGATCTGCACTGCAGTCACTGCCCACGCATGTCCCCCTCTCTCCCCCTCCTGGTGGGCGGGAGTGATGGGGTGGAGGGTGAGAGCTGGGGTGGAGCGATGGTGGGGATCAAGGGTTACGGGGAGAAGGCAGGTGAATGGGGATGAGAAAATATCAGCCATGATTGAATGGCGGAGCAGATTCGATGGGCTGAGTGGCCTAATTCTGCTCCTATGTCTTATGGTCTTATGGTGGGGGCACCCATATGGCCAGTGGCACTCTGCAACCACGGGCCACGGTGGGTGATCATTGGGGTGCGCTGCAAGATGGCTGCTTCAGGCTGCGGCTATGGGGGTCCGTGCCTAGACGCCCTGGTCACGTGGGGGGTGAGCCAAATCCCATGGCCCATCCACTGGTCACTGCCCCCCCTGGGCCTGGCAGATATGTACCCCCCCAGTGGCACTCTCTCTCATCGGCCATGGCGCCTGTTTCCCGATTTTTAAAACCATAAGTGAAATTTGCCGTTGGTAATTTCCCCCCAATGGAGGCGGAGCATTGTTGAGGCCCCGGAGAATACCGGGGCAGCCTGCTAATGATATGCAAATGGAAGTGCTGGAGCATGGCATTCTGGTGCATGCCCAGCGGCCACCGTGACTTTGGCTTCACGACCGATTCTCCGCCCAATCGGACTCCGCGTTTCCGGCGGCGGCTAACGGAGAATCCCTCCCATAGTCTCCCAAACGGAGAATCCAGCCCCATAGGTCAACATTCTTTCATTGTTGCTGCTCGCCCCTGGAACGTCTATCTAGCACCATTGTGTGTGTGCCATCGCCACAAGGATCATGTTGTTCAAGGAGAAATCCCACCGCCACTTGTTTGCCTGCCCTTGTCAGCATTACCCACAGGGAAAATTATATCAAGTCTCTGGTTTCAGAACGGGCCTCCAAGAAGCATACTCACAGGGGCCAGAATTCGATGGCATTATAATTGGGGAAAACGCTGACTGCAGATCACTCTAGTGTAACTGTCTCTGGTCCCAGGCTGCTTCTAAATGTGTGATTGCAGCACCGACTGACTCAGCATGTAGGCTGCTGAATGATACAACTGATTTCATTTGTCCCTTCATTTTACAGTGAATCACCAAAGCCCATCAACGTTCTGCGTATTCATGTCACAAAATTGTTTAATCTCAAAGAATTGAATCTGAACCATTGGAACATTTTCAATTCCAAGTAAACAATATTATGAGAGCATTTAGGGGCCATTAGAAAACAGCATTAGTTTCAGCAGGGATGTTAATTTAAACAATGTCCTTTGAAGATTTGCATTTAAACTTGCAGTTCCCCGAGCAATCATGACGACAGAAGTAATCAGATTGTCTTGCAGTAATGATGCGAATGAGTCACTGGATGCCATTTCTTTGCGCTGTGGGGTAATGAAAAGACAGCTCTTCTGGTAAAAGAGTTTATAGACGTAGAAAGCAGTGTAAATAAGCCTGTGCAAATGCTATGGAGCACGAAGAGAAGAAAAACAAATTGGCCCTGCTTTGATCTGAAAGGATTTACTCACATTTGGGAAGGATATTCAGACCTGTAAGTCCCACTAGAGAATGCAATTCTGCCGTTGCGTGATGCGTTGTCCACACAGCACCTCATGGTGAGTAGGGCACTCTCATATCTATGCCAGAAGCAGCCTGCGCCAAGTTGAAGCTGGGCTCCTCCATGACAGTGACAGGAGGCTGTCTGGTAGGCCAGTCAAAGAGCAGTTAGTGCATTGCAATCACATGCTTGAGTGATTGGAATGCACGGTGATTGGAGTGGCACTTACCTGTCTTTGATGTGGTTGATATTTGTAACCTTTGGCTTTTCAGCACGTAGAGTCACTCATCCATGAAGGGAGATGAATGAACAAGACTGCAGCTGTTTTATGGAAGGTGTCAACCAGACCCCACTACTAGAAATGAATGAATGGCTTGCAGCTAATGGATCTGAGTGGTTTAAACACAGGTCACAGCTGTTCTCCTTCCAGGAATGGACCTATGAAGCTTCCAGGTAAGTGTTATAGTTGTAATTCTTTTCACTGCCCTTTTCTAAACAGGGGTCTCTTTTATGGGGGGAGGAGGGGTGTCTTTGGTAGGGGTCCATTTAGTCAGGGGTCCATGTGGGGGATCTCTTTAGAACATAGAACATTACAGCACAGTACAGGCCCTTCAGCCCTCGATGTTGCGCCGACCTGTGAAACCACTCTAAAGCCCATTTACATTATTCCCTTATCGTCCATATGTCTATCCAATGACCATTTGAATACCCTTAGTGTTGGCGAGTCCACTACTGTTGCAGGCAGGGCATTCCACACCCTTATAATCTCTGAGTAAAGAACCTACCTCTGACGTCTGTCTTATATCTATCTCCCCTCAATTTAAAGCTATGTCCCCTCATGCTAGACATCACCATCCGAGGAAAAAGGCTCTCACTGTCCACCCTATCCAATCCTCTGATCATCTTGTATGCCTCAATTAAGTGACCTCTTAACCTTCTTCTCTCTAACAAAAACAGCCTCAAGTCCCTCAGCCTTTGCTCATAAGATCTTCCCTCCATACCAGGCAACATTCTGGTAAATCTCCTCTGCACCCTTTCCAATGCTTCCACATCCTTCCTATAATGCGGTGACCAGAATTGCACGCAATACTCTAAATGCGGCCGCACCAGAGTTTTGTACAGCTGCAACATGACCTCATGGCTCCGAAACTCAATCCCTCTACCAATAAAAGCTAACACACCGTACGCCTTCTTAACAACCCTCTCAACCTGGGTGGCAACTTTCAGGGATCTATGTACATGGACACCGAGATCTCTCTGCTCATCCACACTGCTAAGAATCTTACCATTAGCCCAGTACTCTGTCTTCCTGTTATTCCTTCCAAAATGAATCACCTCACACTTTTCTGCATTAAACTCCATTTGCCACCTCTCAGCCCAGTGCTGCAGCTTATCTATGTCCCTCTGTAACTTGTAACATCCTTCCGCACTGTCCACAACTCCACCGACTTTAGTGTCATCTGCAAATTTACTCACCCACTGGTAACTGGACTCCAGTCTGAACACTTCCCATCAACCACCACCCTTTGTCTTCTTCCAGCTAGCCAATTTCTGATCCAAATTGCTAAATCTCCCTGAATCCCATGCTTCCGTATTTTCTGCAGTAGCCTACCGTGGGGAACCTTATGAAACGCTTTACTGAAATCCATATACACCACATCAACTGCTTTACCCTCATCCACCTGTTTTGTCACCTTCTTAAAGAACTCAATAAGGTTTGTGAGGCACGACCTACCCTTCACGAAACTGTGTTGACTATCTCTAATCAAATTATTCCTTTCCAGATGATTATACACCCGATCTCTTATAAACCTTTCCAAGATTTTGCCCACAACAGAAGTAAGGCTCACTGGTCTATAGTTACCGGGTTTGTCTCTACTCCCCTTCTTGAACAAGGGGACAATATTTGCTCTCCCCCAGTCTTCTGGCGCTATTCCTGTTGACAAAGATGACTTAAAGTAAGGGGTTCTCTGTTGTAGGGGTTTCCTTTAGTTAGGGGGACTCTTCAGTTAGAGGGTCCCGGGGGGTGGGGTTCTCCCAATTCATTGGGTCTCTGTGGGGGCTCCCTATATTAAGGGGTTCACCTATTAAGGGGGTCCCTGAGGGGGGTTTCCCTATTGGAGGTCCCGGTGAGGGACTCCCTATTGAGGGGGTTCCTGGGGGGCCTCCCTATTAACGGGGTCCCTGGGGGATGTCCCTTTTAAGGTTCGGGACAAACGTGCCATAGTAATTGACTAGGCCTAGGATTGATCAGAGTTCTGTAGGGCCACCTAGCACGGGGACCTGCCGAATTCCCTGTACCTTTTCTGCCACCAGGTGAGAACTATGGCGGTCAACGCGGTAGCCGAGGTACGTTACCTCGGTAGCATTGAAGACGCACTTCTCCCGCCAAAGGTGGACAACGGCTTCCTCAAATTGTCTCAGCACTTCGGGCAGGTTTCGCAAATGCTCCTAGTCAGATGAGCCCTTGATCAGAACATTGTTCAGGTAGACCGTCTCACAGGGTAGGCCTAGCAAGATATTCTCCATTATGCGCTGGAATACCGCACATGCGCAGAAGCGTCTGGACACGGGGGCAATGACCAACTGGAGGTAAGCATGACTCATGTCAAATTTCGTAAACGTGCGACCTCCTCTGAGCTTCGATCCGAGGGACTGGATAGCAGTCCAGTCAAGACACACGGTTAATTGACATCTTGTAGTCCCCGCATAAATGCACTGATTGGTCAGGTTTCATGTCAAAACTCTCTATCCGTTCCAATTCTGCGTCTACCTTGGGTTGCAGTGCGTACGCACAGGTCGGGCACCAAAGTAGCGTGGTTGCGCCCATGCTTATTCGGGCAACTCCCCCTTTGATGGTGCCCAAGCCATCCTGGAATACCGATGAAAATCCGATCAGAACCCCTTCAGTGCCATGTGGGTGCATGTGGCACACCTGCTGCCAATCAAACATAGGTGACGTAACCGGTCACGCCTCAGCAATCTTGGACCCCTGCAATGAACCACCACCAGTGGAAGATGTGTGGATTGCTGATCATACTTGACCAGAATGGTTGATGTGCCCGCTACTGCCAGCGGTTCCCCCATATAAGGGGCCAACCGTGCGTTGGTGACCAACAGGGTCAGTGATTGTGAAGGCCAGACTGAATGTGGTCAAATGTACGGCGATGGACTGCAGACATTGCTGCCAAATGTCGAGCTCCATGCAGATGGGGTGTCCATTGACTTGCAATGAGATCTGGATGGGCGCCACTCTTGGTGCAGCCACGAAGTGTAACTGTTGGTGGGTGCTATTGCTGTAGCCCTCTCATGTGGGGTCGCTCGCACTTGGCGGGAATGCGGGCGGGTAGATCCTCTCGGGGCCTACTGTTTCCCTGATGCAGGCAGCCTGCTGCAGCCCCAGCTGGTTGTATTCCTGTTCCTCAAGGTCGGGACAGAACGTCTGGTGGTGCTCCCGGTCTCTGTTATGGTGGCCCATGTTCCTCATGTAGGTGTCCAACTGCCTTGGGCCGCCTTCCTCAGTCCTAGCTGCATGTGATTGGCGCTCGCCTTGGCACCCCAGACAGGGCACCGCCATTCCCTGGAGTTCCTGGACCCCTTGTTCGGCGCTTTCTCCGGAGATGGCTATCTCCACCGCACATTGCAGGTCTAAATGGTCCTCAGCTGGTAATTTCTTCTGCGTGGCCGCATCGTGGAGTCCAGAGACTAAACAGTCCCGGATTTTTTAAAAATTCATTTTGGGGATGTGGGCGTCGCTGGTTAGGCCAGGATTTATTGCCCATCCCTAGTTGCCCTTCAGGAGGTGGTGAGTTGCCTTCTTGA
The DNA here is from genome assembly GCF_047496885.1 of Scyliorhinus torazame. Taxonomy (NCBI): domain Eukaryota; kingdom Metazoa; phylum Chordata; class Chondrichthyes; order Carcharhiniformes; family Scyliorhinidae; genus Scyliorhinus; species Scyliorhinus torazame. The sequence goes on along the minus strand of NC_092707.1, from coordinate 98,719,400 downwards.
ACCGCTGCAGTCCTTGAGTTGTAGGTACACCCACTGTGCTGTTAGGGAGGGAGTTCCAGGATGTTGCCCCGGCGACAGTGAAGGAGCAGCAATATATTTCCAAGTCAGGGTGGCGAGCGATTTGGAGGGGAACTTCCAGTTGTGGAGTTCCCAGGTATCTGCTGCTCTTGTCCTTCTAGGTGGTAGTAGTCGTGGGTTTGAAGGTGTTATCTACGGAACATTGGTGAGTTACTGGTGAGTGTCGACCTGGTAAAGCGACAATACTGGTCTAGGTGTGTGCCAAACAGCATAAGCAGCAAGAAATAGACAGAGCTAAGTCACAGCTCCCAGGTTCGATTCCCGACTTGGGTGACTGTCGGTGCGGAGTCTGCACGCTCTCCCCGTGTCTACGTGCGTTTCCTCCGGTTCCTCACAAAGTTCAAAGATGTACAGGTTAGGGGGATTGGCCATGCTAAATTGCCCTTAGTGTCCAAAAAAAAATGTTAGTTGGGGGTACTGGGTCACGGGGATAGGGTGGGGGTGTGGTCTTAAGTAGGGTGCTCTTTCCAAGGGCCAGTGCAGACTCGATGGGCTGAATGGCCTTCTTCTGCACTGTAAATTCTATGATTCTAGACAATTACACAACTCTCTGGAGTCCACAGATGGGAGATAGATCACTCGGTGCATGGTGTACCGAAAATAACCTCTCTCTAAATGTTGGAAAGACCAAGGAACTGATCATCGCCTTCAGGAAGAGTAGCACGACACCCCCCCCCGGTCTACATCAATGGCTCTGAAGTAGAAATGGTCGATAGCTTTAAGTTCCTGGGGGTCGCCATCACCAACAGTCTTTCCTGGTCCACTCACGTTGGTGCAACCGTCAAGAAAGCCCAACAAAGTCTCTACTTCCTATGGAAGCTAAAGAAATTTGGCATGTCTGCATTGACTCTCACAAACATTTACAGATGTACCATAGAGAGCACCCTATCCGGCTGCATCACAGCTTGGTATGGCAACTGCTCGGCCCAAGATCGCAAGAAACTGCAGAGTGTGGTGAACTCAGCCTAATGGCAGCACACAAGCTTACCATCCTCCCACTGATTCTGTCTACACCTCCCGCTGCCTCAGGAAGGCAGACACCATTGTTAGAGACCCCTCACACCCAGTCTTTGCCCTCTTCCAGACCTTTCTATCAGGCAGAAGGTACAGAAGTCTGAAGACCCACACATCCAGACATAGGAACAGCTTTTTCCCCACAGCTGCCAGAATCCTTAACGACTCTCTCTCGGACTGATCTGTTCCCTGTAAAAACAATATTTCCGACGCCCTATGCTGCTCTTGTTTGGCCCTTGGTTCGCACTGTAACCAATCACTATTTGTTGATGTATCATTGTCAATTTACTCTGCCGATTATTCTGTTGTCTACCATGTACGTACTGTGTACGTCCCCTTGGCCGCAGAAAAATACTTTTTCCGTGTACTTCGGTACATCTGACAATAAATATCAATCAATAAATCACCATTACAGCTACAACACTGACATTTATCAGGCAATGTGAAAAGTTGCGCAGGTGTGTCCTGAACACAAGAAATCCAAACCAGCCAATTCCCGTTCTATCAGTCTACTTTCCATCATCAGCAAAGTGATGGAAGGAATCATCAACAGTGTTATCAAGCGGCACTTACTCAGCAATAACCTGCTCACGGACACTGAGTTTGGGTTCTGCCTGGGTCGTACAGCTCCTGGCCTCATTACAGCCTTGGTTCAAACATGGACAAAAGAGCTGAATGCCAGAGGTGAGGTGAGAGTGACTGCTCCTGACATCAAGGCAGCATTTGACTGAGTATGACATCAAGGAGCCCCAGCAAAACTGGAATCAATGGGAATCAGGGGGGAAACCCTCTGCTGGTTGGAGTCATACCTGGCACAAAGGAAGATGGTTGTAGTGATTGGAGGTCAATCATCTAACTTCAGGATGATGTGGAGATGCCGGCGTTGGACTGGGGTGAGCACAGTACGAAGTCTTACAACACCAGGTTAGTCCAACAGGTTTGTTTCGATGTCACTAGCTTTCGGAGCGCTGCTCCTTCCTCACCTGAGGTGAGCTAGTGACATCGAAACAAACCTGTTGGACTTTAACCTGGTGTTGTAAGACTTCGTACTAACTTCAGGATATCACTGCAGGAGTTCCTCAGGGTAATGTCCTAGGCCCAACCATCTTCAGCTGCTTCATCAATGACCTGCTTTCTATTATAAGGTCAGAAGTGGGGATATTTGCAGATGACTGTACAATGTTCAGCACCATTCGGGACTCCTCAGATAATGAAGCAGTCCATGTCCAAATGCAGCAAGACCTGGACAATATCCAGGCTTGGACTGACAAGTCGCAAGTTACATTCATGCCATACAAGTGGCAGGCAATGACCATCTCATACAAGAGAGGATCTAACCATCACCCCTTGTCATTCGATGGCATTACCATCGCTGAATCCCCCACAATCAATATCCTGGGAGTTACCATTGATCAGAAACTGAACTTGACTCGCCAGATTAATACTATGGTATTTTTCGGTATGCCTGATGTTGCTCCTGGCATGCTCTCCTGCACTCTTCATTGAACCAGGATTAATCCCCTGGCTTAGTGGTAATGGTAGAGTGGACGAGAAGCCAGGCCATGAGGTTGCAGATTGTGGTTGAATACAATTCTGCTGTTGCTCATGGCGCACAGCGCCTCATGAGTGCCTAGTGTCTCATTTAATGTTGCTCCAAATTTGTAAGTCTCTGCTAGTTTGACTGATTTGGCCTGGGCCTGGGTAAACGTGTGGAACTGGAAGCGGTGGTTTCATGTTTAAATGCACCCCACCAAGGCCATCAGGGCGGTGAATGACCGGGTATTTGGGGGCTCCGGGGGAGTCAGGCTTTTTATCACACTGTAGGTAGGCTCTCCGCAAGCCGTGAGCATAGAATAGAATCCCTACAGTGCAGAAGGAGGCCCATCGAGTCTGCACTGACCCTTCAAAAGAGCACTCCACCTAGGTCCATCCACTCCACCCCCAATTCACCCCATCCTGTTCCTCCCTGGTCACTAAGGGGAAATTTATCACAGCCAATCCACCTAACCTGCACATCTTTGGACTAGGAGGAAACCGGAGCACCAGGAGGAAACCCACGCACACACGAGGAGAATGTGCAAACTCCACAGAGACAGTCGCCCAAGTCTGGAATTGAACCCGGAACCCTGGAGCTGTGAGGCAACAGTGCTAACCACGGAGCAACTGAATACATACTTTGGCTCTGTCTTCACAAAAGTGGACTCAAATCAGATACCAGAAATTTGGAGAATGCAAGACTTAGTGAGAGGGAAGAATTGAGGGAGATCAATATTAATCAAAAAATGGTGCTGGGGAAATTGATGGGATTGAAGGCTGATAAATCCCCAGGGCCTGATAATCTACATCCAAAGTACTCAAGGAAGTGGCTCTAGAAGTGGATGCATTGGTGGTCACCTTTCAGGATTCTATAGACTTTGGAACAGACCCTGCAGATTGGAGGACATCTAATGTGACTTCAATATCCAAAAAGGGTGGTAGAGAGAAAGCAGGGAATTATAGACCAGTAAGCCTAATGTCGGTAGTTGGCAAAATTCTCAAATCCATTATCAAGGATTTTATAGCAAAGCATTTAGAAAACAGTGGCAGGATCAGACAGGGTCAGCATGGATTTATGAAGGGGAAATTATGCTTGACAAATCTGTTGGAATTCTTTGAAGATGTAACTTGCAGAGTTGACAAGGAGGGGCCAGAAAATGTGGTATATTTGGACTTTCAGAAAGCGTTTGACAAAGTCCCGCACCAGAGATTATTGTGCAAGATTAAAATGCATGAGATTGGGGGAAGTGTATTGAGGTGGATAGAAAACTGGTTGGCAGAAAGGAAACAAAGAGTAGGAATTAATGGGTCCTTTTCAAATTGGTAGGCAATAACTAGTGGGGTGCCACATGGATCGGTGCTGGGACCCCAGCTATTCACAATATATATTAATGATTTGGACGAGGGAAAATAATGTAACATCTCAAAGTTTGCAGATGATACCAAGTTTATGTGGGAGGGTGAACTGTGACGAGGATGCAGGGATCCCGGGACCTCCATTGGGATTATAACAAAGGGACAGGCAGGAAAGTGGAGTTAAGGCCACAATCAGATCAGCCGTGACTTTATTGAATGGTGGAGCAGACTCAATGGGCCAAATGACCTTCCTCTACTCTTATTTTTTTTGATCTTATGATGATGGGGCCTACCACTTCCTTGATAAGAGAGTAGGCAACTCCTCCAGGCCAGTACCATTAACTGGCCACGCAGCCAAAATAATAGTAATGCACATGGCCCAGCACAAGAAGCCCCATGTCCCATTGTTGAAAAACAAACTTTCAGAGCTTCCTGCTTTGAACCAAACTGTTCGTGTTTGCCACATTCTGCATTCAAAACTGCATTCTGGGCACTGCCAGCACCGTGACAAGTTTCTCAGGGAGCTTAATGGGCAATTAATTGGAGACGAGCATGTTCCCTGTACCCATCCCCTGTGCCCACCACCCCACCACCCTCCATTTGAAAATTATGATGCATTCTGACTCCACCGTGATCCAGAGATGCCCACCTGGAACTTTCACGTCGCCCAAACCAGATCCCAAATCTTTTCTCTTATTTATTGCTCTGGGTTTTAATGTCAACTTGAGCCGGATGTATTGGCAAACACGCTTGGTTAGGCAATCAAAACTAGTCCTGGAGCTCACTCTGGCTGTGCTCAACGTTCCCAGGTGCCTAACTCCTTTATCAGGAGATCTTAGTTCAGAATCAACTTTCTCCAATCCTGTACTGGCACTATTAACTCAGGCTGGGAGATAGTCCCAGGCACGGACTGCTCACCATTACCCCACCTAAGTGCCATTCTTCACAAGTGAGCTCTGGCAGTGAAGGTCAATGGTCTATACTACAAAGAAGACAGTAAGAAGTCTTACAACACCAGATTAAAGTTCAACAGGTTTGTTTCGATGTCACTAGCTTTCGGAGCGCTGCTCCTTCCTCAGGTGAATGAAGAGGTATGTTCCAGAAACATGTATATAGACAGATTCAAAGATGCCCGACAATGCTTGGAATACGAGCATTAGCAGGTGATTAAATCTTTACAGATCCGGAGATGGGGTAACCCCAGGTTAAAGAGGTGTGAATTGTGTCAAGCCAGGACAGTTGGTAGGATTTCGCAGATGGTGGTGGATGAATGTAATGCAACATGAATCCCAGGTCCCGGTTGAGGCCGCACTCATGTGTACGGAACTTGGCTATGAGTTTCTGCTCGGCGATTCTGTGTTGTCGCGCGTCCTGAAGGCCGCCTTGGAGAACGCTTGGAGAACGCTTACCCGGAGATCAGAGGCTGAATGCCCTTGACTGCTGAAGTGTTCCCCGACTGGAAGGGAACATTCCTGCCTGGTGATTGTCACGCGATTGTCGCACAAAGAAGACATCATACTTGCCTCTGAAGTTCTCAGTGCTCACGCACATTCCCCCTTCCCAGCTGTTACCAGGGCTGGGATTCTCCGGTCCCCCAGCCACGCGCTTCTTGGTGGCACACATTCGCTGGAGGCGGGATTCTCTCTTCCTGCCACTTGTCAATGCTATCTCCCATTGAAGCCACCCCGGGTTACCAGGAAACCAATAGGTGAGGATGCGCTGACAGCAGGAAAAGAGAATCTCAACGGCCGGAGAATTCCGGCCGAGATATCAATGAGGACATCCCAGAGCATTTCCTCTCTCTCTTTCTCAGTCACCCAGGAGTGCTGAGGAGAATTTTCCTGGTTTGGTATCAATATCCTGGCTGAGGTGAGCGAACTGCACAGATCACAGAGCAGTCCTGACTGACAGGCCTCAGCACGGTCTTGAGCAATAGCTTAACTCACTGAACCACTGGAGGAGCGAACATTGTACGGCTCTGTACGATTGGGTAAATACATATTTGAAATATCATACCAGGCAAGCTGGCAAAACAGAACCTCATCTCAGGATCAAACTGATCAGCAGGAAATTACTGTCGCCTACATCTGCATGCATCTCAAATGTTGCCGAATAATTGGATTTTCCAGGTGTTTGATTTCTCATCTAATTCTCAAAGATCAAAGCTGTCTGACCTTCTCCTACACAAACACCTCCACCTTCTGTAAACAGCAACATGCCAAACTAAGGCAGCCAATATGAGGATGAAAACAATGACAATAATTAGACAGAACAGGCACCTGAAAAGAGGCACTTCCATGTCACTAAGGAAGACTTGCTCGTTGCTATGGGAAACAGCTGTTGCACCAAGTGACACATTTAGCTTAGACGAGATTTCTGCGAATTACAGAACTGAATTAGTTGTTTAAAAAACCAAGGATCTAATGAATAACTGCTCTTTCCAGCACACAGGACAGAATTCTCCCATCCCACCTGCACCGGGTTTGGTGGGCGGGGATGGACAATCCAGTGGGAGCCAAAGGCGATGGGCGGGTTTCTCTGTCCTGCCGCACCAAATTTCTCCGTCAGGATTCTCCGTTTCGCCGGCTGGCCAATGGGTTTTCCCATTGTGGGGTATCCCCACTCCATCGGGAAACCCCCGGGCTGCTGGCAAAATGGAGAATCCCGACAGCGGAGAATTCAGCCCCAGAATTCTCCGGCTGTTGGGATTCTCTTTTCCCGCCGGCAACGCATCCCGGCCGCAGGTTTCCCGGGAAATCCCATTGAAACGTGGTGGGATCAGAGAATCCCACCCAAAAATGTCAGAAATCCATCAACGTAAAATCGTATTGCAATTCTTCCAATGGCATGTTAATCACGGGTTGGCCTTCCCACTGGCTGGTGATGTGAATGTTATTTGCATTCATTTGCATCTCATGAATGCTCATTAAACGTGTGCCCAGCAGTATCCCATCAGACCTTCCAATTTCCCAACAGCAGGAAATCACGTTGGCGACAAACTTGATTTCTAAAGAGTGGTATGCACTCAACTGGCAAGAGACTTTGAGGTGCTTGCAGTAAAGCCTTTCTTCCACAGTGCTACGCTGCTCCTGATGTGCTGTTCACCACTCTGCTGGGGCAGACTGTTTCCTGTCCTCCATCTCCATGCTGTGCTGGTCTTCATGGACAGCACTATGCTGCTGGACCCATGGACCCTCCTGTGTCACCAACTTGGATCAGCACCCCCCCGAACCCCCGTCCCCCCACGGTGTCACACACCAGTGTCTATCTGGACAGCACTGTGCTAAGGTACTCCTGCAGCCACCGCAACAGAGGTCCAAGGTTCCACTGGGATGGAGTGCGGGACGAGGAGGGGTGTCCATAAGACCATAAGACATAGGAGCGGAAGTAAGGCCATTCGGCCCATCGAGTCCACTCCACTATTCAATCATGGCTGATTTCAACTCCATTTACCCGCTCTCTCTCCATAGCCCTTAATTCCTCGAGAAATCAAGAATTTATCAACTTCTGTCTTAAAGACACTCAACCTGAGATGCCTCCACCGCCATCTGTGGCAATGAATTCCACAGACCCACCACTCTCTGGCTGAAGAAAATTCTCCTCATCTCTGTTCTAAAGTGACTCCCTTTTATTCTAAGGCTGTGCCCCCGGGTCCTAGTCTCCCCTGCTAATGGAAACAACTTCCCTACATCCACCCTATCTAAGCCATTCATTATCTTGTAAGTTTTTATTAGATCTCCCCTCGACCTCCTAAACTCCAATGAATATAATCCCAGGATCCTCAGAGGTTCATCGTATGTTAGGCCTACCATTCCTGGGATCATCCGTGTGAATCTCCGCTGAACCCGCCAGTATGTCCTTCCTGAGGTGTGGGGCCCGAAATTGCTCACAGTATTCTAAATGGGGCCTAACTAATGTTTTATAAAGCTTCAGAAGTACATCCCTGCTTTTATATTCCAAGCCTCTTGAGATGAATGACAACATTGCATTTGCTTTCTTAATTACGGACTCAACCTGCAAGTTTACCTTTAGAGAATCCTGGACTAGGACTCCCAAGTCCCTTTGCACTTCAGCATTATGAATTTTGTCACCGTTTAGAAAATAGTCCATGCCTCTATTCTTTTTTCCAAAGTGCAAGACCTCACACTTGCCGACGTTGAATTTCATCAGCCATTTCTTGGACCACTCTCCTAAACTGTCTAAATCTTTCTGCAGCCTCCCCACCTCCTCCATACTACCTGCCCCTCCACCTATCTTTGTATCATCGGCAAACTTAGCCAGAATGCCCCCAGTCCCGTCATCTAGATCGTTAATATATAAAGAGAACAGCTGTGGCCCCAACACTGAACTCTGCGGGACACCACTCGTCACCGGTTGCCATTCATGGCCTGACGAAGACAAAGGGGGCAATGTGGAAGGACAGAGTGTACACAGTGTTCTCTGATATTCAGAGTGCAAACACACCCAGAAGAAGCAAAGGAACTACATTTGTTGTATCTTTGTAGAAACAGCTCTTTCTGTCACGCTGTTCAAAGTTGTGCACCCTCATTGGGCCCAGGGAAAATCACTTGCCTTCTGACATCTAATATATCTTCAGTCCTGGAGTCTTGAATTCTTCATGGGCATTTTTTACTTTGATTTTTCCCCTTCCCATTTGCTGTCTGTTAAATGCTTCTACCCACCACACCAGCCCCCTCTCTCTCTCCCATTAAACAAACTTTTTGAATTGCACTGGTGGGGTGGACAATGCTGGGGCTGGGTGAGGGGCATTGCAACAAAGAAGAAAGTCTGTATAAATGTGTAACTTCCCTCCCACCCGTGTGAACCTCAAGAAACGGATTCTTGTTTCCCTTTCAAACAAATAACCCACCAAATAACCATTGCTGATCAGGCTTTTTGAAATGTCACTGTTTACAATAGCTGGGCTGAGTTGCTATGGAAATAAAGACATGTTGTCATTTCACATTGTTCAAAAAGAAGGCAATTCCATTTCTAATTCTGCAGCGTGTTTTGTCTTAGCTTTTTCACAATCTGTCTTGTTAAGCAATTCACTCTCCTGATTTGAAGCATTTTTTTCATAGTTCTTCGGCAGGATTCTCCATTTAAGAGATTTTGGGCTGGATTCTCTGTTTTTGGGACTATGCCCCCACGCCAGGGTCAAAACTGTCAGGCTGGATTCTCCATCATTGGAACTATGTGATGCATTATCAATTACGACGAGACGCAAGTAGAGGGTAATCGGGGCTTTATTGAGCAGAGATGTTTTGCCTCCTGCAGCTGCCACCGAAATGGCTGCAGCCCGGTGAGCAAACACATTTATACTCCGCCTACTGGGCGAAGCCAGCAGGCAGGGATCTACCCCCGTACCTGTAGGACAGGAGCCTTACCGTATTACCTCTCATATACGTATTATACAAACAGTGGTGACTACCACAGTCACCCCCTGTTAACAAAAAAGAGTCCAGCGGGGGTGGTGGAAAACTATTTACATGGTACGTGAGCATTTTTAAAAATTATTTACACGGTATGTGAGCATTTTTAGAGAGTACAGTTTGGTGAAAGTTCACAAATTTAGCCGGTCGGGTGCCTTGATCCTCCGTTGTGAGCGCCGCAGTCCCGGTGGTGATGCAGGCGCCGGCTTGGCAGCCATCGGGGTACGCCACGTAGGCGTGCTGCGGGTTCGCATGTAGCAGTTGTACCCTTTCGACCAACCGGTCCGCCTTGTGGAGCCGCACGTGCTTGCAGAGGAGGACGGGTCCTGGGGCTGCCAGCCACGTTGGGAGCGAAATCCCGGAGGTGGACTTCCTAAGGAAGGCAAGGAGACGTTTATGGGGGGTTTCATTAGTCGCAGTGCAAAGTAGCGATCGGATGGAGTGGAGGGCGACGGGGAGGACTTCCTGCCAGCGGGAGACGGGGAGACCGTAGGACAACAGGACGGTTTCCAGACCGTCCCGTTCTCCCTCTCCACCTGCTCGTTTCCCTGGGGGTTGTAGCTGGTCGTCCTGCTCGAGGCAATGCCCTTGCTGAGCAGGAACTGACGTAGCTCATCACTCATAAAGGAGGACCCCCGGTCGCTGTGGACGTAAGCGGGGAAACCGAACAGAGTGAAAATGCTATTGAGGGCTTTGATGACTGTGGCAGGCGTCATATCGGGGCATGGGATGGCGAAGGGGAATCTGGAGAATTCATCGACCACGTTCAGGAAATACGTGTTTCGGTCGAAGGAGGGGAGGGGCCCTTTGAAGTCTATGCTGAGGCGTTCAAAGGGACGGGAGGCCTTCACCAGGTGTGCTCGGTCTGGCTGGTAGAAGTGCGGTTTGCACTCCGTGCAGACCTGGCAGTCTTTGGTGACCGTCCTGACCTCCTCAAGGAGTAGGATAGGTTGCGGGCCTTTATGAAGTGAAAGAACCAGGTGACCCCTGGATGACAGGGACCATCGTGTAGGGCCCGGAGTCGGTCCACTTGTGCGCTGGCACATGTATCTCGGAATAGGGCATCGGGGGGCTCGTTGAGCTTACCGGGCGATACAAAATGTCGTAATTGTAGGTGAAGAGCTCGATCATCCACCTCAAGATTTTATCATTTTTGATCTTGCCCCACTGTGTATTATTGAACATGAAGGCAACCGACCGTTGGTCAGTGAGGAGAGTGAATCTCCTGCCGGCCAGGTAATGCCTCCAATGCCGCACAGCTTCAATGATGGCTTGGGCCTCCTTTTTGACAGAGGAGTGCCGAATTTTGGAGGCATGGAGGGTGCGGGAAAAGAATGCCACGGGTCTGCCTGCCTGGTTGAGGGTGGCGGCCAGAGCAACGTCGGATGCATCACTCTCGACTTGAAAGGGGAGGGTCTCGTCGACCGCGTGCATCGCGGCCTTGGCAATGTCGGCCTTGATACGGTTGAAGGCCTGGTGAGCCTTGGCCGTCAGGGGGAAAACTGTGGAGTGGATGAGTGGGCGGGCCTTGTCCGCATAGTTAGGGATCCAATGGGCGTAGTATGAGAAGAACCCCAGGCATCGTTTGAGGGCCTTGGGGCAGTGGGGGAGGAGGAGTTCCATGAGGGAGCGTTTGCAATCGGGGTCGGGCCCTAGACCTCCATTTTGCACCACATAGCCAAGGATGGCTAAGCGGTTGGTGCTGAACACGCACTTCTCCTTGTTAAACGTTAGGTTCAGGAGTTTGGCGGTGTGGAGAAATGTGAAAAGGTTAGCGTCGTGGTCCTGCTGGTCGTGGCTGCAGATGGTGACATTATCGAGGAACGGGACGGTGGCCTGCAGTCCGTACCAGTCAACCATTAGGTCCATCTCCTGTTGGAAGACCGAGACCCCATTAGTGACACCGAAGGGAACCCTAAGGAAGAGGTAAAGGCGGGCGTCTGCTTCGAATGCAGTGTACTGGCGGTCACCTTTCGGATGGGGAGCTGGTGGTAGGCAGATTTCAGGTCCACTGTAGAGAAGACCCAGTACTGTGTAATCTGATTGACCATGTCAGATATGCGTGGGAGGGGGTACGCGTCGAGCTGCGTGTACCGATTGATGGTCTGACTGTAGTCAATGACCACCCTGTGTTTTTCCCCAGTCTTCACAACTACACTTGGGCTCTCCAGGGGCTGTTGCTGGCCTCAATGATGCCTTCCCGCAGTAGCCGCTGGACCTCCGACCTCATGAAGGTCCTGTCCTGGGCTCTGTACCGTCTGCTTACCGTTGTAAGCAACGGGCTTACAATCCGGGGTGAGGTTTGCAAACATGGAGGGTGGGTCGACCTTAAGGGTCGTGAGGCCGCATACTGTGAGGGATGGTAGGGGTCCGCCAAATTTTAGAGTTAGACTATGGAGGTTGTCCAGGCTGAGTAGCAAGGCAGCGCAGAGGTTGGGGAGGACATAGAGCCGGAAGTTGCTGAACTCTACGTCCTGGACGGTGAGGGTGGTGATGCAGTACCCCCGGATCTCCATGGCGTGGAATCCGGAGGCCAGGGAGATTCTTTGGGTAACGGGGTGTACCGCGAGGGAGCATCGCCTTACCGTAGCGGGGTGGATGAAGCTCTCCGTGCTCCCGAAGGCAAGATGTCTTGTGGTCATCGACTTTCACTGTCGTTGTCGCGGTTGCGAGGTTGTGTGGCCGGGACTGGTCGAGCGTGATGGAGGCGAGCTGCGGCTGGTGTTGGTGGGCCCCGGGCTGGTAGGCGGCGGTTGCGGGCAATGAGCGGTCAGATGAGGTGCCTGCCGAGCAGGGTTCCTGAGGCGCCATCCAAAATGGCAGCGAAGATAGCGGCGCCCATGAGGCGCACGTGGCGGGCGGCGTTAAAGATGGCGGCACCCACGGGCCGCACAAGGTCTGATGGGGGGAAGATGGCGGCGCCCACGGGGCGCACGTGTTCTGCTGAGAGGAAAATTGCGGCGCCCACGGGCCGCACGTGGGCTGCGTGGATGAAAATGGAGGCACCCAAGGGCTGCACGTGGGGGGTGCTGGAACAATGGGCCTGGATACAGCGCCGGTCGACTGGGCCTGGCACACCGCAGCGAAACGCCCCTTCTTCCCGCAGGTCTTGCAGATTGCACTCCGTGCCGGGCAGCGATGCAGGGGGTGCTTTGTCTGCCCGCAGAAATAGCACTTGGGGCCCCCCGGGGTTTGCTGGCTGCCGCGCGACGCAGGCTTGGGGCGGCCGCTGGTGGGGCCCACGATGTCCTTGAGGGGGGCGCCGTGCGGTCGGGGGCATACGCTTGTACATTACGGGAGGCTACCGTTAGTGAGGTCGCGAGTTTCTTGGTCGCCGCGAGGTCAAGTGTACCCCCTTCTAAGAGGCGCTGGCGGATGTACGCCGACCCTATGCCCGTAACGAAAGCGTCCCTGATTAAGAGTTCGGCATGTTCAACAGCCGAAACTGCCTGGCAATCGCAGTTCCTCGCCAGGGTGTGCAGGGTACGCCAGAAATTGTCCAATGACTCACTGGGGAGTTGTTGCCGCGTGGACAGGAGGTGCCTGGCGTAGAGTTTGTTGATCGGCCAGATGTAGTTCTCTTTCAGAAGCGCCATGGCCTCAGTGTAGTTGGGCGCGTCCCGGATAAGGGGAAAAATATCTGAGCTCAACCGTGTGTACAGGATCTGTAGTTTCTGTGCTTCTGAGGGTTGTTCTGTCGCTGCTCCGATGTAGGCTTCAAAGCAAGCTAGCCAGTGGTCAAAGCCCGACGTGGCGTTGTCAGCTTGAGGGTGCGACTGCAGGCGATCTGGCTTAATGCGTAGGTCCATCGCTGTAAAATGTCTGCTTAATAAATGATGCACTATCAATGACCACTAAAGCAAGGTTGTAGTCCAACTGAAGGCTTTAATAAGCTAGATGTTTCCCCCAGCAGCTCAGGGACAGAATGAAGGCTGCTGGGCGGCACGGGCTCTTGGACCCAGCCTAGCAGGGCGGAGCTACCATACATCCTAACCAATAGAAAGCATACAGTTTTCCACCAATGGTGCTCCAGCCTATTAGGTACCGTAATACCTCTAATACCACATTCACCCCCTGTTAAAAAAAGAGTCCGGCGGGGGTGTCTCGGGGTCGGCTGCGGCGAGGTTCCATGCTGCCCAGGAAGCTGCTGCGCGGTTGGGAACGTAAGCGCGGGCGTTCCTGGAGGCCACGTCCAGGGAGCCTGCAAGGGCCCGTGCCTCCTTGAGACCCAGAGTGCCTTTTTCTAGCAGTCACTTGCGGATTTGTGAGGATAGCATACCTGCCATGAAAGCGTCCCGGACCAAGAGTTCAGTGTGTTCGCTGGCCCAAACTTGCGGGCAGCTGCAGTTTCTCTCCAACACCAGGAGTGCACGGTAGAATTCTTCCAGCGATTCCCCAGGGGTTTTTCGCCTTGTTGCAAGCAGGTGCCGGGCGTAGACCTGGTTTACCGGGCGAATATAATGTCCTTTTAGCAGCTCTATTGCTGCATCGAAGTCTTCCGCTTCCTCAATGAGTGTGTAAATCTCCGGGCTCACCCTTGAGTGCAGGACTTGCATTTTCTGTTCTCCCGTGGGTGTGTTTTCGGCCGTCCCGAGATATCCTTTTAAACACGCCAGCCAGTGCTTGAAGATTGCCGCTGAGTTCGCCGCGTGGGGGCTGAGTTGCAGACACTCCGGCTTGATTCAGAGCTCCATCCTTTCTTTTTTTTTAAACTAGCTTATTAAATTGATGCACGGTCAATGGCCACTAAAGCGAGGTTGTAGTCCAACTGAAGGCTTTAATAAGCTAGATGTTTCCCCCAGCAGCTCAGGTACAGAATGAAGGCTGCTGGGGCGGCACGGGCTCTTATACCCCGCCTAGCAGGGCGGAGCTACCATATATCCTAACCAATAGAAAACATACAGTTTCCACCAATGGTGCTCCAGTCTATCAGGTACCGTAATACCTTTAATACCACAATAAATTGATGCACTATCAAATACGACAAGACGAGAGTAGAGAGTAATCAAGGCTTTATTTTGCCTCCTGCAGCTGCTGCCGAAATGGCTGCAGCTCGGTGAGCACACACATTTATACTCCGCCTACTGGGCGGAGCCAACAGGCAGGGATCTACCCCCGTACCTGTAGTACAGGAGCCTTACCGCATTACCTCTCATATACGTATTATACAAACAGTGGTGACACACTATGTCCTCATGCCGGCGTCAAAACCGTAGAGTTTTACTCCTGAAAATCCTGGATTAAAGGGTCACAAATTCTCATCCCTGCAGGGAGCCAGCAGGGACCCGGAGTAAATCTCGCAGCTTTTGCTGCAGATACGGGCCCCAGCGCACTTCAGGGTTGGAGGCCCGCATATGCAAGACGGCGGCCATCGGTGGCCGTGCCGTGCTCCATGGCGGACTCGGACTGCGGAGTTGGACACTGAAAATAGACCGCCCGATCGGCCACGTGCCCGACTCTGACTGCCCACTCAAACATTGCCCGCCTGCCTATAAGGCCCCCTCCTGCCCTCCGATTGGCCCGCCCCCGACCAGACCCCCCGGTCAGCTGCCACGCTATTATCTCGACTGGCAGGACCACATTAGATCCACACCTTCAGGACTTCGGCCAGTCGGGGGTGGAGAATGGTGGAGCAGGCCTCCAGCAATGGCCCCAGGTAAGTGCTCGGCGGCGCGGTGTACTCTCTGAGGGGAAATGGATTCTCCGCGCCGGCCACGATTTTGACGTCGGGGTGCGGAGGAGTATTCACGCCATCGCAGAATTCGTGGACTTTCACAACAGAAAACTGGCGCCGCACCTGGACAGATTCTGCTACTGTTAAAGGGCTAGCACGAACATCATGTGAAACACAATCAATTTAAATGAGAAATGGTACCGGATTCGCCGGTTCCGCGAATGACATTCAGGAGGCTGACAAGCCACAACCACATATACACACTTTACTCCCCGCACACACCATCCCAGCCAAGAAGATGGCAGCGAGGAGAACAGCCCCGCAGTTTACTGACGCTAAGCTGGAGACCATCTTGGATGCGGTGGAGGAGAGGCGGATGACCCTGTACCTGGCCCAGGAAGGTGGCTGCCAGTCGCTGCCGTTCGCCATGCCTGGGTGCAGGTGGCAGAGGCTGTCAGCGCACTGGCCAATACCGTCTGGACCAGCCAGCAGTGCCGTGAAAAACGGGGAGTGGGAGAAGACTGGAGGGGGACCACCATACCTGCGGCCTCTCACTGTGGCAGAGCAGAGGGCTCAGGATGTGGTCGGTGGACTGGGGGAAAGGGAGGTCACCGAGGTGAAGTTCAGCCGCGAGCGAGGAAGTGCTGCTCCACTTAGTTGCGGTTCCCCATGTCATGTGTCAACACCCCCCCCCCACAACATCCCTACACCACCCCCACACCACCCTCACCTCCATACCACCCCATCCCCACATCACCCACACACCACCCACACACCGCCTTCACCCCCACACCACCCTCACCCCACCACTCCCCAGCCCCACTCCACCACCACCCAGCCCCACTCCACCACTCCCACCCCCACTCCACCACCCCCCACCCCCACTCCACCGTCCCCCACCCCTGATTCTCTGTTCCCGCTGGCAACGCGCCCCTGCGGCATGGGGTGGCTTCAATGGTAAATCCCTGTGACACGAGGTGGGAGTCGAGAATCCCATCCCACCAGTGAACCATGTGGCTGGGCAAACGGAGAATCCAGCCTCTTGCTTCAGAGCCAATGAAGTAATGACGAAATTTCATCAGGGTTGATGAAAGGAGTATAATAGTTGCTTACATGGACGTTCAAAAGACATTTGATGAAGCAGCACATTGAGCATACAGGAGAGCGCAGGGTTAAAGGGGCAGGAGTAATTTGGGTATGGTGCTCTGAAGAAGAATCATATTGGACTTGAAATATTGTTCAGAATTTTACAGACCCCCCAACTGTGAGAACACCCACGGCCAGGGGAACAGTTCTGCCTACTCACCCTGAACCATTGAAATGCCTGTCCACACTGGCAGGGCCGGAAGATCCCACTGGTGTGACGGGTTGGAAAATTCTTGCCATTAACTCTGTTGTTCTCTTGGTGAATGCTGCCAGACCTGCTGAGGTGTTTCAGCATTCCCTATTTTTATTTTGGATTTCCAGCTCCCGCGGTATTTTGCTTTTATTCCTTGGCTATGTAACTGGTTAAGGGATAGGAGGGAGAGATTAGTGATGAACAGATGTTCTCTTACTGGAGAGACCCTTGAAGCTGGTATTAGGATCATTGCTTTTGGGGTTACATTTAAATGACTTAGACTTGGGAACGGGGAATACAGTTTTGA
The DNA here is from genome assembly GCF_047496885.1 of Scyliorhinus torazame. Taxonomy (NCBI): domain Eukaryota; kingdom Metazoa; phylum Chordata; class Chondrichthyes; order Carcharhiniformes; family Scyliorhinidae; genus Scyliorhinus; species Scyliorhinus torazame. The sequence continues at coordinate 98,702,664 of NC_092707.1, read as the reverse complement.
GGTTTGCGGATGGTTATAAAACTTGGGAACAATGAGAAAGCAAACTCAGGGGCAGAATATTACGCCCGCAGCGTTTTACAGTCAAGCCAAAGTCAATGGAGTTTTGAACGATTCGCTGGGGTAGCACAATAAAATACCACCCAGGTTACAAAGCTTCACTGCAAAGACAAAACACATTGGGGTGAATTCTCCACCGGCGGGATTCTCCATTGTGCCAGCAGCACCCCCCCCCCCCCATCCGCCGGTTTCCTGGCGGCATGGGGTGGCTACAATGGGAAATCCCAATGGCCAGCGGCAGGGATGAAGAATCCCGCTGCCAGTGACGGCATGCAACCGAGAAACACGCAACTGGGGAGGCAAAGAATTCACCCCATTAACTGAGCACATGAGCGGGAAAGAAATAGAAGATTTTGCTACTCGGGTTAAGTGACGATGGCCTGAGAATGGCATCTGTTTCACTAAGCAGGTACCAGCAGAAATCTGCAACTTGTTTCAAGGCCACTTTTCAAATTAAAACTCTGAATATTGCAAGCTGTTTTTCACAAATAAGGAAGACCTCAGGCAGGGACGAACTGATGAGACTGTAACTGGGATAAGACATTTCTAAATCATAGATATAGAACTCAACATATTATTGGACATTTTGTATTAAGAAGAACTTTTATCAGACAACAAGGTCTTACCAATATAACGGCAATATCCACTCCTAATAAAGGGTATAAAAGGTATAAAAAGACATTCAAGGTTGCAGTTGGGAGGGCAACTTAGTCAGTTATCATTAAAGAGCTACGAGTCACTGCCAAATTGAACATTTGCTGGTGTTTGTATGTACGAGATTTTTGTTTAAAGTCACTGAGGCTTAAAATAAAGGGTTAGATCATTGCGCGCGTATGCGTAATCTGGGATTACTGTGCAACAATCAGATGCTTACTTGTAATGTCTTGCTGATTTTCAAGTGAAAGGAGTTTATTCTGGAACTCTCTGTGTTTTACTTTTGTTTGTTCCACGGGTCATAACTCTGGGGCGGGATTCTCCCCTACCCGACGGGGCGGGGGGGGGGGTCCCGTCGGGATGGAGTGGCGTGAGCCACTCCGGCGTCGGGCCGCCCCAAAGGTGCGGATTCCTCCGCACATTTAGGGGCCAAGCCCGCACCTTTAGGGTCTAGGCCCGCCCTGGAGTGGTTGGCGCCCCGCCGACTAGCGTGGAAGGCCTTTGGTGCCACGCCAGCCGGGGCCGAAGGGACTCCGCCGGCCGGCGGGAGTCCGCGCATGCGCGGGAGCGTCAGCGGTCGCTGACGTCTTCCCCGCGCATGCGCGAGGGGGGGTCACCTACGCTTCGGCCATTACGGAGACCTACACGGCCGACGTGCAGTAAAAGAGTGCCCCCACGGCACAGGCCCGCCCGCGGATCGGTGGGCCCCGATCGCAGGCCAGGCCACCGTGGGGGCACCCCCCGGGGCCAGATTGCCCTGCGCCCCCCCCAAGACCCCGGAGCCCGTTTACGCCGCCAGGTCCCGCCGGTAAGGGACCTGGTTCAATTCACGCCGGTGGGACCGGCATAGCAGCAGCGGGACTTCGGCCCATCGTGGGCCGGAGAATCGCCGGGGGGGTCTCACCGACCGGCGCGGCGCGATTCCCGCCCCCGCCGAATCTCCGGGGAATCTCACAGGCACTCGGTATGCAAAGAGAGGGGGCAACACATTGCATCTCTATTTCCAGAGAGAATCTGATATGGGTCTGGGGAGTCAGTGGTGGGGGTGGGGGTCGTGGTCACTCTCATGCGGCGTGCTGTGGAGAGGAGAACTGGCTGGAGTGAGCAGACACCTTGTCCATTATAGATTTCATAGAATTTACAGTGCAGAAGGAGGCCATTCGGCCCATCGAGTCTGCACCGGCTCTTGGAAAGAGCGCCCTACCCAAGGTCCACACCTCCACCCTATCCCCATAACCCAGTAACCCCACCCAACACTAAGGGCAATTTTGGACACTAAGGACAATTTATCATGGCCAATCCACCTAACCTGCACATCTTTGGACTGTGGGAGGAAACCGGAGCACCCGGAGGAAACCCACACACACACGGGGAGGATGTGCAGACTCCGCACAGACAGTGACCCAAGCCGGAATCGAACCTGGGACCCCTGGAGCTGTGAAGCAATTGTGCTAACCACTGTGCTGCCCAATAGAGTGCCAGTAATTTCACACAGGGTGCTTTGCATGTACCTCAACGACAGAGGCTTCATAAAACTGGTGTAAGAAATTGACAAGGGTCCATTCCCAAGGAGATTGTCCCGGTCTTTTCCCGTTGTCATTTTGGGAGACTGGCAGGAACCCTGCAAAATATAAATGCCTTAGTGTCACTGGAGAGAAGCAATAGGATTTAATGACACTCTGACAGAGCTGGGGTGAGGATCCTGGGGTTTGGCAGTACGTCAGTGGAGCTCCTCTTGCGTGGAAGCATGGTGGGGTCTGTGATCTGGCTTTATTATGCAGGGAAGACAGAATTCTGAAAAACAACTCTTAGGTCTGACACACATGCAGGTTATATGTGAAATGATCTTCTTTAGTCGATTCCTGGTGCTGCATTTTAGCTAGAGATTATTCCTCACCCCCCCCCAGATGGAAACGTCAGTCATGAGATCATTGATTCAGAGGTCAGCGAATGTGGATTTGATTCTCGTTCTGGAACCTAGGTACTCCCAGCAGTAGAGAATCACTGATATGTATTGGGGGGACGGTGGGGGGGACATCTCCATCCATGGTCTTTTTTCAACATTGGGCAACCCATCCCCTATGAGGACTGTGCCTCCCTCCTCCTCTGCCCCTTCAGTCCAATATTTGGGGCTCACCTCCCCTTCCTGCCCCGAGACCACACCTACCTGGTCCTGATAGGGGTCTGAGGAATCGGGGGGGGGGGGGGAGCACCCTCATGTGGCATGCTGTGGAGAGGTGACCCGTTATTCCCATGGTGGGAGGGAGGATGCCCTTACTTGTCAGCGGGCGGTGGGGGCATTTCAATGGACTTTGGGGGGCGCCCAAGGTATGCACTGACCACTTTGACCCACCCACTTAGGGTGCACTACTTGGGCAAACTAGCACCAAAGCCCACCCGGAGGATTTCCCGTTATGTATAACACAGGAACACAAGAAATAGAGGCAGGAGTGGACCACCAGACCCTCCAAGCTTGCCGTGCTATTCAATACGGTCATGGCCGATCTATAACGGGGGAAGGGGGGGGGATAAATCAGTCTTCCAGACCATTAATCAAATTGAAATGGAGGCAATGGTGGGTAGTGGGCTGAGGCAGCCAGCAGGGGATCGGCGCCAGACCTGTTTTTTGGGGGATGCACCATTCTATTAAAAAATTTTTTGTTGTCATTTTTTATATTTAAACAATTGTATACATACATCACATTTTTCTTAACTGCGTTAACTTACCGTATTGTACAGAAAGGTTTATCCTGTCCTTCATTTAATTGACCCTATATACATTTCGCTGCCCCTGGTCCCTTCTGTCTCCCCCCACCCCCCCCCCCCCCCACCCCCCCGCTGCCGCCCCTTGCCCCCCTCTTGCGTACTCCTCTTGTCCCCACTCCTCCTCCATTGGCTTCGGCTGTGCTTTGCTTTCGTGTTCGGGGGGGGTTACCCCTTCCTCTCCTTTTTTGTGGCTTTCCCACCTTCCTTCCATCTTCTCCACACACCCCGCCCCCCTCCCCCTGGGCTGCAGAGTCCTTTGGTTCCTAATCTATCTTGTTTTTTTTCCCCACTGTCTTCCCTCTTTTTCTTCCTCTCTTTGTTGTGCTCTTAACTTCCTCCTCATTGTTGGCCTCAAACAGGTTTTGGAACAGGCCGGCGAACTGCCCCCATGTATCCAGGAAGCCTTCCTCCGATCTTCGGATGGCATACTTGATCTTCTCCAGGTGGAGAAACTCCGAAAGTTCAGTGAGCCAGTCTGCAGCTTTGGGTGGTGCTGCTGATCTCCAGCTGAGCAGAATTCTCCAGCGTGTGCTGGCCCCCTTCCCCATGTTTAGCTCTGGCTGCTCCGATATCCGGAAGATTGCCACAATTGGGCATGGCTCTCTCTCTCTCTCTCTCTCTCTCCTCCCCCCCCCCCCCCCTCCCGCCCCCCCCCCCCCCCCCCCCCTGGCACCGTTCACATTTGTCCTGAGCTCTGTGCACCACTTTGAGCTGCATTAGGCTGAGCCTTGCGCAGGAGGAGGTAGAGTTATGCCTGCTCAGTGCTTGGTTCCAGAGTCCCCATCCTACCTCTGTCCCCACCTTGTCCTCCCATTTTCGTCTGGTCTCGTCCAGTGGTGTCCAAGCTCTGTCCAGGATCTGTATGTATATTTTTCCACATAGTCCCCCCTCCTTGCTGCTTGTACCTATCAGGTCTTCTAATAGTGTGGTTTCTGGGGCAATGGGGTACCCTATTGTCTCTTTGCGTAGGGAGTGCTTTATTTGGAGGTGCCTCATTTCCTGTCCTTTTGTTAGTTTCCACTTCCTCGACTGTTCGTCCAGTGTCGCCAGTCTGTGCCCTATGTAGAAGTTCCCGACCGTCAATGTGCCCCGTCCCGCCTCGATCTTTTGAAGGTGGTGTCTAGCATGGCTGGAGGGAATTTGTGATTGCTGCAGAAGGGGGCCATGGGGGGCATTTTGGTTATCCCAAAGTGCTGTCTCAACTGGGTCCACGTTTTCAGCGTGGCTGCTATCACTGGGCTCATTGTGTACCTTGTTGAGGGACATGGGAGTGCTGCTGTAACCAGGGCACGTTCCTTTACAGGAGGTCTCCTCCAGCTGTACCGACCCTGTACTGGGTTTCTGTACCCGTCCCCTCACTCTTTCTGCCGCTGCTGCCCCCCCCCACCCCCCCCCCCCCCCCCCCCCGCCCCCGCCCCCCCCCCCCACACACACACACACAAACGCCATGATTAGACTGTCTACATTTTGGAAAAAGACCTTGGGATAAAGATCGGTATGGATCTAAATAGGAAGAGGAACCTCGGCAGCACGTTCATCTTGATCATCTGCACTCTTTCCACCAGGGAGAGTGGGAGTGAGCCCCACCTCTGCAGGTCCTTTTTTTACTTTCTCCACCAGGCTGGTCAGGTTCCACTTGGGGATCTGTGTCCAGTCTCTGGCTACTTGGATCCCTGGGTAACGGAATCTGTTCTGGGCCGTTTTAAATGGCAGCCCCTCCAGCTCTGCCCCTCCCCTATTTGGGTTCACTGGGAATGCCTCACTTTTGCCCAGGTTACGTTTGTAGCCCGAAAAGGTTCCAAACTCTTTCAGGAGGCAACATTCTCCGCCCGATCAGGATTGCTGATCGAGTTGAAAACAGAGAATCCCAGTTTATCTGCTCAGAGCAGGCGTAACTGATTCAGAGTGGAACCTCTGCCTCCATCTGAGAGTAAAAAAGCTTTGTAAGAGTTGAGAGAGGGTATGGAGGAGGGGTTCTGGTGTGATGTGCTCTGGAGGGTGAACACCTCCACCTCGTGCGTGAGGTTGGGGTTGATACAGCTGAAGGTGGTATATAGAGCACACCTTACAAGGGCGAGGATGAGCCGGCTCTTTGACGGGGTAGAAGATGTGTGTGAACATTGTGGGGGGGCCCCACAAACCATGTTCATATGTTTTGGTCCTGTCCAAAGCTGGAGGATTACTGGAAGGATGTTTTTAGGGTCATCTCTAAAGTGGTGCACGTGAAACTGGACTCGGGCCCCCGGGAGGCCATATTCGGGGTGTCGGACCAGCCGGGGTTGGAAACGGGTGCGGAGGCAGAGGTTGTAGCCTTCGCCTCGTTGATCGCCGAAGGCGGATCCTGTTAGGGTGGAGATCAACCTCTCCACCCAGTGCCCTGGCGTGGCGGGGGGACCTGCTGGAATTCTTGACTCTTAAGAAGGTCAAATTTAAACTGAGGGGAAGGATGGAGGGGTTCTACAATTCACGGGCATTATTCATTATGCACTTTCGAGAATTGGATTACATCGAACTTTAGTGTGGGGGGGGGGAGACTGTATGTGTTAATGGTGACTATGGGTGTTTATTTTAACATGCAGGCTAATGTTTGGGGGTTTGGTGGGAGGATGGGATCTTTGTTATTAATATGGGGATTGACATTACATTCGTTACTGATTATTGTTGGGTGTAAATTTGGGAGGAAATGTGAAAAAGGAGGAAAATAAAAATATTTTTTAAAAAAGCTTTGTATTCCCAACAACACCAGGATCAAACAATGGCCATTACGGGCATTATAACCAGTCCCCAAGGAAGCAGCGTCATGGAGGCCTGGATGGGCCTGGCTGGAAGAGCCCAGCGGAGGGTGGCGGGGGGACGGGTAGGGACATGGCAAATAATTGCGGAGGTGGAATGAGGACCATAAATGGCCAATATTTGACCTAAGGATGGCTGTCTCACACTTCTCTGACCACCATGATATGGGAGGCAGGTCAGGGGTGGTGTAAAGGCAGTAAGAAGGTCCCCCCTCCTCCCCCCCTCCTCCCCCTTCCAATAGCCAATGTGGGGGAGGGGGGGGGTGGTTACATCCAGCCCCTGCTGCTTGTGAGCAGTGAGGGGAGAGGCACTGTGTTCAAAGAACAAAGAAATGTACAGCACAGGAACAGGCCCTTCAGCCCTCCAAGCCCGTGCCGACCATACTGCCCGACTAAACTACAATCTTCTACACATCCTGGGTCCGTATCCTTCTATTCCCATCCTATTCATATATTTGTCAAGATGCCCCTTAAATGTCCCTATCGTCCCTGCTTCCACTACCTCCTCCGGTAGCGAGTTCCAGGTACCCACTACCCTCTGCGTAAAAAAACTTGCCTCGTACATCTACTCTAAACCTTGCCCCTCTCACCTTAAACCTATGCCCCCTAGTAATTGACCTCTCTACCCTGGGGAAAAGCCTCTGACTATCCACTCTGTCTATGCCCCTCATAATTTTGTATACCTCTATCAGGTCGCCCCTCAACCTCCTTCGTTCCAGTGAGAACAAACCGAGTTTATTCAACCGCTCCTCATAGCTTATGCCCTCCATACCAGGCAACATTCTGGTAAATCTCTTCTGCACCCTCTCTAAAGCCTCCACATCCTTCTGGTAGCGTGGTGACCAGAATTGAACACTATACTCCAAGTGTGGCCTAACTAAGGTTCTATACAGCTGCAACATGACTTGCCAATTCTTATGCTCAATGCCCCGGCCAATGAAGGCAAGCATGCCGTATGCCTTCTTGACTACCTTCTCCACCTGTGTTGCCCCTTTCAATGACCTGTGGACCTGTACTCCTAGATCTCTTTGACTTTCAATACTCTTGAGGGTTCTACCATTCACAGTATATTCCCTACCTGCATTAGACCTTCCAAAATGCATTACCTCACATTTGTCCGGATTAAACTCCATCTGCCATCTCTCCGCCCAAGTCTCCAGACAATCTAAATCCTGCTGCATCCTCAGACAGTCCTCATCGCTATCCGCAATTCCACCAACCTTTGTGTCGTCTGCAAACTTACTAATCAGACCAGTTACATTTTCCTCCAAATCATTTATATATACTACAAAGAGCAAAGGTCCCAGCACTGATCCCTGTGGAACACCACTGGTCACAGCCCTCCAATTAGAAAAGCATCCCTCCATTGCTACCCTCTGCCTTCTATGGCCTAGCCAGTTCTGTATCCACCTTGCCAGTTCACCCCTGATCCCGTGTGACTTCACCTTTTGTACTAGTCTACCATGAGGGACCTTGTCAAAGGCCTTACTGAAGTCCATATAGACAACATCTACTGCCCTACCTGCATCAATCATCTTAGTGACCTCCTCGAAAAACTCTATCAAGTTAGTGAGACACGACCTCCCCTTCACAAAACCGTGCTGCCTCTCACTAATATGTCCATTTGCTTCAAAATGGGAGTAGATCCTGTCTCTAAGAATTCTCTCCAGTAATTTCCCTATCATTGACGTAAGGCTCACCGGCCTGTAGTTCCCGGGATTATCCTTGCTACCCTTCTTAAACAGAGGAACAACTGGCTATTCTCCAGTCCTCCGGGACATCCCCTGAAGACAGCGAGGATCCAAAGATTTCTGTCAAGGCCTCAGCAATTTCCTCTCCAGCCTCCTTCAGTATTCTGGGGTAGATCCCATCAGGCCCTGGGGACTTATCTACCTTAATATTTTTTAAGACACCCAACACCTCGTCTTTTTGGATCACAATGTGACCCAGGCTATCGACACCCCCTTCTCCAGACCCAACATCTACCAATTCCTTCTCTTTAGTGAATACTGATGCAAAGTATTCATTTAGTACCTCGCCCATTTCCTCTGGCTCCACACATAGATTCCCTTGCCTATCCTTCAGTGGGCCAACCCTTTCCCTGGCTACCCTCTTGCTTTTTATGTACGTGTAAAAAGCCTTGGGATTTTCCTTAACCCTATTTGCTAATGACTTTTCGTGACCCCTTCTAGCCCTCCTGACTCCTTGCTTAAGTTCCTTCCTACTTTCCTTATATGCCACACAGGCTTCGTCTGTTCCCAGCCTTTTAGCCCTGACAAATGCCTCCTTTTTCTTTTTGACGAGGCCTACAATATCACTCGTCATCCAAGGTTCCCGAAAATTGCCGTATTTATCTTTCTTCCTCACAGGAACATGCCGGTCCTGTATTCCTTTCAACTGACACTTGAAAGCCTCCCACATGTCAGATGTTGATTTGCCCTCAAACATCCGCCCCCAATCTATGTTCTTCAGTTCCCGCCTAATATTGTTATAATTAGCCTTCCCCCAATTTAGCACATTCATCCTCGGACCACTCTTATCCTTGTCCACCAGTACTTTAAAACTTACTGAATTGTGGTCACTGTTACCGAAATGCTCCCCTACTGAAACATCTACCACCTGGCCGGGCTCATTCCCCAATACCAGGTCCAGTACCGCCCCTTCCCTAGTTGGACTGTTTACATATTGTTTTAAGAAGCCCTCCTGGATGCTCCTTACAAACTCCGCCCCGTCTAAGCCCCTGGCACTAAGTGAGTCCCAGTCAATATTGGGGAAGTTGAAGTCTCCCATCACCACAACCCTGTTGTTTTTACTCTTTTCCAAAATCTGTCTACCTATCTGCTCCTCTATCTCCCGCTGGCTGTTGGGAGGCCTGTAGTATACCCCCAACATTGTGACTGCACCCTTCTTATTCCTGATCTCTACCCATATAGCCTCACTGCCCTCTGAGGTGTCCTCTCGCAGTATAGCTGTGATATTCTCCCGAACAAGTAGCGCAACTCCACCTCCCCTTTTACATCCCCCTCTATCCCGCCTGAAACATCTAAATCCTGGAACGTTTAGCTGCCAATCCTGCCCTTCCCTCAACCAGGTCTCTGTAATGGCAACAACATCATAGTTCCAAGTAGTAATCCAAGCTCTAAGTTCATCTGCCTTACCCGTAATGCTCCTTGCATTAAAACATATGCACTTCAGGCCACCAGACCCGCTGTGTTCAGCAACTTCTCCCCGTCTGCTCTGCCTCAGAGCCACACTGTCCCTATTCCCTAGTTCTCCCTCAATGCTCTCACCTTCTGACCTATTGCTCCCGTGCCCACCCCCCTGCCATACTAGTTTAAACCCTCCCGTGTGACACTAGCAAACCTCGCGGCCAGGATATTTATGCCTCTCCGGTTTAGATGCAACCCGTTCTTCTTATACAGGTCACACCTGCCCCGGAAGAGCTCCCAGTGGTCCAGATAATGGAAACCCTCCCTCCTACACCAGCTGTTTAGCCACGTGTTTATCTGCTCTATCTTCCAATTTCTAGCCTCACTGGCACGTGGCACAGGGAGTAATCCCGAGATTACAACCCTCGAGGTCCTGTCTTTTAACTTTCTGCCCAGCTCCCTGAACTCCTGCTGCAGGACCTCATGCCCCTTCCTGCCTATGTCGTTAGTACCAATATGTACAATGACCTCTGCCTGTTTGCCCTCCCCCTTGAGGATTCCCTCTACCCGTTCGGAGACATCCTGGACCCTGGCACCAGGGAGGCAACATACCATCCTGGAGTCTCTTTCACATCCACAGAAGCGCCTATCTGTGCCCCTGACTATAGAGTCCCCTATTACTATTACTCTTCTGCGCTTTGACCCTCCCTTCTGAACATCAGAGCCAGCCGTGGTGCCACTGCTCTGGCTGCTGCTGTTTTCCCCTGATAGGCTATCCCCCCCGACAGTATCCAAAGGGGTATATCTGTTCGAGAGGGGGACAACCACAGGGGATTCCTGCACTGACTACCTGCCCTTTCTGGTGGTCACCCATTTCTCTGCCTGCACCTTGGGTGTGACCACATTTACATAACTGCGATCTATGACGCTTTCCGCCACCTGCATGCTCCTAAGTGCATCCAATTGCTGCTCCAACCGAACCATGCGGTCTGTGAGGAGCTCCAGTTGGGTGCACTTTCTGCAGATGAAGCCATCCGGGACGCTGGAAGCCTCCCGGACCTGCCACATCTCACAGTCAAATCTGTTGTTTATGGGAGGTCCCTTAATGAATGTTTTAACTTTCACAAAATATTATCGCTGTTCTTCAGTTATGGTTTTTCACTGCAGAGCTGGGTAAATTTGCAAGATTCGGGCGTGAAGCCACATTAATCTCTACAATCAGTTGCTGAACTCCAGCTGCTGCCTCATCCCCTTGGTCCAGGGTTATTTTATTGTCTGCTTCTCACTGAACCTTTGTTTGTGTATTGCTCTCTTTGTGCAAGCTGATGGAGATGAAGGACTGGGAGTAGTGGGGACATGTCAGGCCGTTTCATCAGCAGCTTAAACACATCTTTACAAACACACCAACATCACACAGCTGTACAGAACCAGGCATTTATACATGGTCACGCACAAATACGGTTGTAGCAGTAACAGTGATTTACCAAGGCAACCATGTAGAACTGAGCACAATCCTGTAGCCACACTTATAAACCACTTGCACTACGGGAATGGCTCTGTAGGTGGCTGTCAAGGTAACAGCTGCACATGGGTTGCATGCCAGCTATCCTGACCTAAAGAACACTCAGTTTACCCATTTGCCTACTGAAAACATACAGCCACACAATTTACCCATGATGCGGCGAGGAGGAGATATGGTGGAACACAAAGGCGTTTTATGTTATTCATTCTCATAAATTTTACAAACTCTATGCGAGACTGAAGTTCGTTGTCAGACAGATGCCCCTGGGAACCCATAAGCAGCAAATACACGGCGCAAAATATCTAGAGTTTTGCTAGTTCCTGTTTGACTCATCAGGATTCTGCCAACCCACTTCAAATGGCTATCACAATAAATAGGTGTTGCCGTTCAATTTCTGTGAAATCTATGAGCAGCCTCTGCCACACTTTAGCTAGTTATTTTCATGGTTGCAAAGGTGCTGATGGTGGTTTGTTTTCTGCAGTTCGACATAGAATCCATGAAGTCCTGACAGTGCAGAAGGAGGCCTTCCAGCCCACCGAGTCTGCACCAACGCTCTGAAAGACCACTCTACCTAGGCCCACTCCCCGTAACCACACCTCATCTGCACATCTTTGGACACTAAGTGGCAATTTTAGCGTGGCCAATCCACGAACCTGCACATCTTTGGACTGTGGAAGGAAACTGGAACACCCGGAGGAAACCCACGCAGACACGGCGACAACGTGCAAACTCCACACATAAATGGCACCCAATCACAGCGCCTAGGTTCCAGGTTTGATCCCGGCTCTGGGTCACTGTCTGTGTGGAGTTTGCAGATTCTCCCTGTGTTTGCGTGGGTTTTGCCCTCACAACCCAAAGGTGTGCAGGGTAGATGGATTGGCCACGTTAAATTGCCCCTTAATTGGAAAAAATGAATTGGGTACTCTAAATTTATAAAAATAAACAAATACCACCCAAGGCCGGAATCAAACCCGGGTCCCTGGCGCTGTGAGGCAGCAGTGCTAACCACTGTACCTCTGTGCCACCATTTTTTTCTTTTTATATAAACTTGGATAGTCAGAGGCTTTTCCCCAGGGTAGATGGGTCCATTACTAGGGGGCATAGGTTTAAGGTGAGAGGGGCAAGGTTTAGAGCAGATGTACGAGGCAAGTTTTTTACGCAGAGGGTAGTGGGTGCCTGGAACTCGCTACCGGAGGAGGTGGTGGAAGCCAGGACATAGTGACATTTAAGGGGCATCTTGACAAATACATGAATAGGATGGGAATAGAGGGATACGGACCCAGGAAGTGTAGAGATTGTAGTTTAGTCGGGCAGCATGGTTGGCATGGGCTTGGAGGGCCGAAGGGCCTGTTCCTGTGCTGTACATTTCTTTGTTCTTTGTTAGAGTACCCAATTCATTTTTTCCAATTAAGGGGCAATTTAGATTGGCCAATCCACCTTCCCTGCACATCTTTGGGTTGTGGGGGCGAAACCCACACAGACACGGACAGAATGTGCAAACTCCACACGGACAGTGACCCAGAGCCGGGATCGAACCTGGGGCGTCAGCGCCGTGAGGCTGCAGGGCTAACCCACTGCGCCACTGTGCTGCCCACCGTGCCACCATTTTAAACCCATATTTGCGATGGGCGCCCATTTTGATCTAGTTTGTCAATATATGGTATCTGCGAGTTGTTCTACTAATTTTAGCAGCTGTGACTGACAACTCGTCCTCGTGCAAAGAGAAAAATGCGTCTTCCCTGTTGGGCTCCACCTCGGTTGGGGATAGTAATCCAGACACTTATCATGATCATCCGGTTGTCTGTACTTAATATCGTCCTAATAAACAGACAAAGGTGGGCCCCGATCGCGGGCCAGGCCACCGTGGGGAACCTCCCGGGGACAGATCCCCCTGCGCCCCCCCAAGAACCCCGGAGCCTGCCCACGCCGCCAGGTCTCGCCGGTAAGGACCTACTCAAATTTACGCCGGCAGGACTGACAAAAGACGGACTGCAGATGGACTTGGACAGGCTAGGAGAGTAGGCAAAGAAGTGGCAGATGGAATACAATGTAGAAAAGCTTGAGATTATGAACTTGGTAGGAAGAATAGAGGCACAGACTATTTTCTAAATTGGAAAAGGCTTCAAAAATTAGAAGCATAAAGGGACTTAGGAGTCCTCGTTCAAGATTCTCTAAAGGTTAACATGCAGGTTCAGGCGGCAGTTAGGAAGGCAAATGCTATGTTAGCATTCATGTCAAGAGGGCTAGAATACAAGAGCAGGGATGTACTTTTGAGGGTGTATAATGCTCTGGTCAGACCTAATTTGGAATATTGTGAGCAGTTTTGGGCCCGGTACCGAAGGAAGGATGTGCTGGCCTTGGAAAGGGTCCAGAGGAGGGTCACAAGAATGATCCCTGGAGTGAAGGACCTGTCATATGAGGAGCGGTTGAGGACACTGGATCTGTTCTCTATGGAGTTTAGAAGGATGAGGGGATCTTAGTGAAACTTACAGACTGAGGCCTAGATAGAGTGGGTGTGGAGAAGATGATTCTACTAGTAGGAGAAACTAGAACCAGAGGGCACAGCCTCAGACTGAAGGGACAATCCTTTAAAACAGAGAAGATGAGGAATTTCTTCAGCCAGAGTGTGGGGAATTTGTGGAACACTTTGCCGCAGAAGGCTGTGGAGGCGAAGCCACTAAGTGTTTTTGAGACAGAAGTTCTTGATTAATCGGGGGATCAGTGGTTATGGGGAGAACATGGGAGAATGTGAATGAGAAACATATCTGTCATGATTGAATGGCAGAGCAGGCTCAATGGGCTGAATGGCCTAATATCTTATGACCTTATGGACTATAGTGCTGCTCAAACTTGCACAATATGTCTGTCAGTGACATATCTTTTTGTTTTGTGCGAGTGAACAAATTCTTGAGAGCTTCACACACTTGAGGGCCAGCCTCAATCAAAAATATGTTCCTTTTTTTCTCCCCTGTTGCTTGGTTAACAACTGGGTTGTCAAGATCCTTCAAGATATTGCTGACAGTGAAAAACATCTCTCGCCGCATATTAACACTGAAAGGTGCTTAGTGATAGTTATATTCTTCCAGCCGCACAATAATACCTGCTGATCAGCCATCTTCAAAGGTCTGTCCAGCCTTCTGTACAAACAGCTTTTTAAACCAACCAGATTTTTAGATTTAAGTGCCTCTGCTGGTTTGCTGAAAGCTCCTCTAACCCAAATTTGTTCAGCTAGAGAATCTGCAATCCTATCCCCATCGCCATACTATGATATCTTTGCAGGACAAAAAGGACTGTCTGCCACATCGAGTTGAAGTACCCAACTGAACTGGTTTATTCCAGTTGCATTTATATACATCTCTGCATATACAAATGGTGACAAGATAGTGCTAATACAGAAGTGAATCATCAAAGTGATCACTAACATTACATAAAATTATGTAGCATTCAAAGCAAAGCATCAGTTTATTCAGCCCAACTCCATACACACTCTACACCAGCCTCAGGGAGTATTTAATGGAGGTACTGGGAGTCTCAGCAGCTTGCTGGAGAGCTGGTGAGAACCCCTTTTCATCTCTTTTTGGGAAGGCCTGCCAAATTAAGTGCCAATCAGGAACTAAGTTGGGCAGCAGCAGCCTTCCCCAAAGGCCCCAGGATCAGAAATCCCATTCGCCGCGAACTGCCAGCCAATCAGAATACTGCACCCACCTGAGGCTGAGGACGGCAGAGGGACCTAGGCACAGGTGAATGTGGTGGGACTAGAGTCACGAGGTGGGGTTGTGGTGGAGCGAATGCTGGGGGGGGGGTGATTGGCAGCAAGGGCAGGTGAGTGGCTCTAAGCAGGCCTCCCCTTCCTGATGCCGAGTCCCTTGAACAAGCAGTGAGTGTCTTTGAATTTGGAAGCTCGCAAGCAAACCTTGACAGTGTTTGCTTTTTCTGCTTTCCGCATGGCAAGTCTCCTGACCGCTGCTGAGTGAATATCAACTGTCGTGGGATGAGGCCCTTCAGTTGGCACACTTGCCCACTTCAAAGCTTCGATGGCTGTGGGGTGGGAAGGCTGACCATGAACATTCCTGCCATGGACTTAATGGTTGGGAAGGTGAGGGGTTAATCACCTGTCACCCTCCCAGCTGCTTAAATGCACCTTTATGTCAAACACGCCATGGGAGGAATATTCCACTCTTCCTCGCACTCTTCTTCATTTGGCTCTATCAGCCAAACCCAACCTTTTCTCAATTATGGTTACTTCTCCTTCAATGCATATCTGTTAATTGCCTGAACTATTTGTCAGAATGCAGCTCTGAAAATTCTGTATCAGCTACAAGTCCAGAGCGTGTAGGAAAATAACATTGTGTTTGGCTCAAATGTTCCTGGAAACCAATCAAAGAGCAGTTGAATATTTGTTCTTCTACCTTTGAATAAAATTGCCTTTTTAAAACGTTGGATCGTCTCCTCCTTTTGCTTCCATCCTGCCATTTCTTTCCTTTCATTCTGCAATTCCTCTTTTCTCGTTTTCTTATTTCTTGCCCTGAGCCATCACTTAAATAGTAATAGAGATGTGGAGGAAGAAATTGCAAAGCAGATTATGGATAGGTGTGGAGGTCTCAGGGTAGTTGTCATGGGTGACTTGTAACTTTCCAAATATTGATTGGAACCTCTATAGGTCGAGCAGTTTGGATGGGGCAATTTTTGTACAGTGTGCGCAGGAGGGTTTCCTGACACAATATGTGGATAGGCCGACAAGAGGGGGGGAGCCACATTGGATTTGGTACTGGGTAATGAACAGGGCCAAGTGTTAGATTTGTTTGTGGGAGAGCACTTTGGAGATAGTGACCACAATTCAGTGTCTTTCACTATTGCAATGGAGAGGGATAGGACCATAAGGCAAGGCAAGGTTTATAATTGGGGGAGGGGTAATTATGATGCGATTAGGCAAGAATTAGGGAGCATAAGATGGGAACAGAAACTGTCAGGGAAAGGCACAAATGAAAAGTGGAGCTTGTTCAGAAACTGTCAGGGAAAGGCACAAATGAAAAGTGGAGCTTGTTCAAGGAACAAATACTGCGTGTCCTTGATAGGCATGTCCCTGTCAGGGAGGAAATAGCCGTGTGAGAGAACCATGGTTCACAAAAGAGGTTGAATGTCTTGTCAAGAGGAAAAAGAAAGAGTATGTAAGGATGAGAAAACAAGGTTCAGTAGGGTCGCTTGAGGGTTACAAGGTAGCAAGGAATGAGCTGAAAAAAGGGCTTAGGAGAGCTAGGAGGGGGCATGAGAAGTCCTTGGTGGGTCGGATCAAGGAAAACCCCAAGGCTTTTTACTCTTATGTGAGAAATAAAAGAATGACCAGGGTGAGGTTCGGGCCAATCAAGGACAGTAGTGAGAACTTGTGCATGGAGTCAGAAGAAATAGGAGAGGCATTGAATGAATACTTTTCTTCAGTGTTCACAAAGGAGAGGGGCCATGTTTTTGAGGATGAGAGCGTGATTCAGGCGGGTAGGCTGGAGGAAGTAGATGTTCTGAGGAAGGATGTATTAGCAATTTTGAAAAACCTGAGGGTCGACAAGTCCCCTGGGCCAGATGGGATATACCCAAGGATTCTTTGGGAGGTAAGGGATGAGATTGCAGAGCCTTTGGCTTTGATCTTTGGGTCCTCGCTGTCCACGGGGTTAGTGCCAGAAGACTGGAGAGTGGCGAATGTTGTTCCTCTGTTCAAGAAAGGCAATCGGAATGACCCTGGTAATTATAGGCCAGTTCGTCTTACTTTGGTGGTTGGGAAGATAATGGAAAAGGTCCTGAAGGATAGGATTTATGACCATTTTAAAAGATGCAGCTTAATCCGGGATAGTCAACACGGATTCGTGAAGGGTAGGTCTTGCCTCACAAATTTGATTGAATGCTTTGAGGAGGTAACGAAGTGTGTAAATGAAGGTAGAGCAGTTGATGTCGTATACATGGATTTTAGTAAGGCGTTTGATAAGGTTCCCCATGGTCGGCTCATGAAGAAATTAAGGAGGTGTGGGATAGAGGGAAATTTGGCCAATTGGATAAGTAACTGGCTGTCACATAGAAGACAGAGGGTGGTGGTGGATGGAAAATGTTCAGACTGGAGACCAGTTACCAGTGGTGTACCACGGGGATCAGTGCTGGGTGCTCTGCTATTTGTGATTTTTATCAATGACTTGGAGGAGGGGGCTGAAGGGTGGGTCAGTAAATTTGCTGGTGACACCAAGATTGGTGGGGTAGTGGATGAGGTGGAGGGCTGTTGTAGGCTGCAAAGAGACATTGATAGGATGCAGAGCTGGACTGAAAAATGGCAGATGGAGTTTAACCCTGATAAGTGCGAGGTGATTCATTTTAGTAGAAAAAATTTGAATGCGGATTACAGGGTCAACGGCAGGGTTCTGAGGAATGTGGAGGAACAGAGATATCTTGGGGTTCATGTCCACAGATCTCTGAAGGTTGCCACTCAGGTGGATAGAGCCGTGAAGAAGGCTTATAGTTGTTAGTGTTTATTAACAGGGGGCTTGAGCGGGGTTATGCTGCAACTATACATGACCCTGGTGAGACCACATTTGGAGTGTGTGCAGTTCTGGTCACCTCACTATAGGAAGGATGTGGAAGCATAGGAAAGGGTGCAAAGGAGATTTACCAGGATGCTGCCTGGTTTGCAGGATAGGTCTTATGAGGAATGTTTGAGGGAGTTAGGGTTTTTCTCTTTGGAGCGGAGGAGGATGAGAGGCGACTTAATAGAGGTTTATAAGATAATGAGGGGGATAGATAGAGTGGACATTCAGAGACTATTTCCTCGGGTGGATGTAGCTGTTACAAGGGGGCATAACTATAAGGTTCAGGGTGGGAGGTATAGGAGGGATGTCCGAGGCAGGTTCTTTACTCAGAGAGTGGTTAGGGTGTGGAATGGACTGCCTGCTGTGATAGTGGAGTCGGACACTTTAGGAACTTTCAAGCGGTTATTGGATAGGCACATGGAGCACACCAGAATGACAGGGAGTGGGATAGCTTGATCTTGGTTTCGGACAATGCTCGGCACAACATCGAGGGCCGAAGGGCCTGTTCTGTGCTGTACTGTTCTATGTTCTTCTTGTAGATTATATTTTATTTTCATTTGGGGGCCATTGCTGATCTTCTTCTCCGCTTTTTGAATCATCAAATGTTTGTATATTTTCCAGCAGGGACCAGTCCTTCTCATTCATTAATTTATTTCCCAGCTTGGTTCCTTTTTTCCTATATACATTTCTCTCTTTATCAGTCACCCTTGGCAACAATTACACCTCCTACCTCCTCCCCGCTCAAAATTCAACACATCCCACGGCTCCCTACAGATACATCTCCTAGCTAACAGTTGCCAGGAATGCTGACTGATCATGTCCTCCATGTCTGCGCCATCCTCCACCATTACTGCATCCACAGTGCCAGTGCAGGTCACAGTGCAGCCCCTGGTACAATCGAGGAAAAGAACCATCACAAAATACCTCTTCCTACTGCACAGCAGTGAGCAAATTTAAAGATTACTGCCCCACAAGTTCTCCAAAGTGTGAGACAAACAGACAAAACCCCCTGCTCTTAATCCTACTTACTATGCAAGCATTTAGAGAGGCGTTAATTATTATGCATCTGACATAGAGGGAGGACAGCATGGTAAATTATATTGCCCTCATTCAAACTACAACTGCAGCAAAATGGTTAAAAGACTTGCTGAATTCTCCAACTCCCCATGAGTAACACAATGCATTTAACAATTGTGCTGTGTGCTGAAACCAGAAGATAACAACCTGGTTTAATAAATCTCTCAGGATATATTCGTAAACCACTAATGATTAGGTTATCCATTCCAGCATGAGGGGTATAATTGGTGCACTGCAGGCTAGTCTGATTTAAAGGTCAGGACATATTGATATGCTTAAACATCTTGCACTAGATATGTGACTATAACCATCTTACTTCTCGAAACTGTTATGTTCCAAAAGCGTGACCCGTCTATATTGCAAAAAGAAAGGACGGCACGTGGCACAGTGGTGAGCACTGCTGCCTACGGCGCTGAGCAACCGGATTCGAATCCCGGCCCTGGGTCACTGTCCGTGTGGAGTTTGCACATTCTCCCCGTGTCTGCGTGGGTTTCACCCCCACAACCCAAAGATGTGCAGGGTAGGTGGATTGGCCACGCTATATTGTCCCCTAATTGGAAAAATAATAATAATTGGGTACTCTAAATTTAAATCTATATATATATTGCAAAAAGATTGTGACTACACGGTCTCAGATCCAAACTACTGTACGTGTGCGAGTGGATCCAGTTAGATGTAGGGTTGACCTGTTTATGTTGCTCAGAATTAAGATCCACTGCGTGGTTATTTTGGACAAAGGGTGAACACAGGCGCTGAATGGGGGCAGCGCCAATAAGGTTAGCCTGTTTGGAAGTCTGGGTTTAGAACACAATTTTGATCTGAATTGCTGACTGCCGTAATTCGAATGTGTTTGAAGTCTTGAGAAAATTGTCCCAGAAAGCCGCCTGATGTATTTGAGAATTTGGGAATGAACAGAGTAAATTAGCGGCCCGAGGAACCACAGGAGAAAATATCCAACCTTGAATTGCATAAACATTGAAACAGGTTATTTAGTCCAAGCAATCCATGAAGGTGGTCGTCCTCTTCGACACACGGAGGATTATTCAGAGAATTTACAGTGCAGAATGAGGTCATTCAGCCCATCGAGTCTGCACTGGCCCTTGGAAAGAGCACCCTTCTTAAACCCACGCCTCCACCATTACCCCGTAACCCAGTAATCCCACCTCACCTTTTTGGACACTCAGGGCAATTTATCATGGCCAACTCACCTAACCTGCACATCTTTGGACTGTGGGAGGAAACCGGAGCATCCGGAGGAAACCCACTCACACACGGGGAGAACGGACAGACTCCGCACAGACAGTGACCCAAGCCAGGAATCGAACCTTGGACCCTGGAGCTGTGAAGCAACTGTGCTAACCACTGTGCAATCCGTGCTGCCCATAATTCCTATTCCATGTGTCTTTCCTGTTCCCATACCTTGTTATTCCCTTTCCTTCCATCTAACCTATTTAAATGCTGGTACAGCATACCGAATCTGCTTCAATCACTAACTCTGCAGCCACATAATCCGGGATCATAGAACAGCATCAGAGAACAACAATAACACAGCAGGGCACCATTCAGCCCATTGTCTCTATGCCAGCCCTCTGTAAGAGCAGTTCAGCGATTCCCACTCTAGTCTTTTCCCTGGTAGCCTCACAATTCTTTACTCATCAGATAATTTTCTAATGCCCTTTTAAAGGCCACGACTGAATCTGCCCTCCACCATACTTCAAGGAGATGGTGGCTCAGTGTTAATGTCAGTGTACTAATAATCCAGATGCCAGATTAATGCTCTGGGGATATGGATTCAAATCCCACCATGAAAGCTGGTGGTATATAAATTAAATTATGGGCAGAATTTTCCATTTGGGAGACTAAGTGCTCCCCGTGGAGTAAAATCTCTCCTGGTCTTCCCTGTGATTCCTGATACCGAAATTCAATGGTTTGCCCCCCTCCCCGCCCGCCCGCCCTCCCACAGCCCCTCGCCACATCAAAGGCAGCTAAGTGCTTCCTGCTGTGAAAAAGATGAAGTCAAAGAACTTAGCCGCTTTTGATGTGATGAGGACCTGTCAATCATAGCAAGAGTGTTTATCAACATTGTGGTTAGCATCAAAGAGCAAAATGGAAATGCATTCAAGTGTGAAGGGAAAAATCAATGAACAATCCACCAAGCAGCTGTCTCTGGGGTAATAAAACTGTCAATCACTGGCTGGTGCAATGTTATGCTGTGTGAAATTGAATGGAAGATCTGCATTTCAAAGTCTGTCAAGGGAATTCAAACCCTTTGAAGTGTACTGGACTTTTGAGGAAGCCTCTGACACTTGTACCACCTGCTGCTTTGAACACTTTTCAGAGGGATCTTGATGTGCATTAAGGTAGCAGAGCAGGGGATACAGTGGTTAAAAAGGCATATGGAATACTTGCCTTTATTAGCCAAGGCGTAGAGTTTACAAGCAGGGAGATTATGCTGGAACTGTATAAAATGTAAATTAGGCCGCAGCTAGAGTACTGTGTGCAGTTCTGGAATCCACATTATAGGAGGGATGTGACAGCACTTGAAAGGGTCCAGAGGAGATTTACCAGAATGCAGCCTGGGCTGGAGAGTGTTAGTTATGAAGAGAGATTGGATAGACTTGGATTGTTTTTCTTGGAACAGGGGAGACTGAGGTGGGAAAAACTAGAAGCAGAGGACACAATCTCAGACTAAAGGGACGATCCTTTAAAACAGAGATGAGGAGGAATTCCTGCAGCCAGAGGGTAGTGAATCTGTGGAACTCTTTGCTGAAGAAGGCTATGAAGGCCAAATCACTGAGTGTCTTTAAGACAGAGATAGATAGGTTCTTGATTAATAAGGGGATCAGGGTTATGGGGAGAAGGCAGGAGAATGGGGATGAGAAAAATATCAGACATGATTGACTGGCGGAGCAGACTCGATGAGCCGAGTGGCCTAATTCTGCTCCTATGTCTTATGGTCTTATGGACATGTTTGATATGTATAAAATTATGAGGGACATAGAGTAGACAAGAACAAACCTTTCCCCTTGATGGATGGGTCAATGACCAGGGGACATAGATTTACGGTAAGGGGCTGAAGGTTTATCATAGAATTTACAGTGCAGAAGGAGGCCATTTGGCCCCTCGAGTCTGCATCAGCCCTTGGAAAGAGCATCCCTACTTAAGCCCAGGCCCCCACCTTACCCCTGTAACCCAGTAACGGTACCTAACGTGTTGGACACTCAGGGGCAATTTAGCATGGCCAGTCCACCTAACCTGCATATTTTTGGACTGTGGGAGGAAACCAGAGTACCCGGAAGAAAACCACGCAGACACATGGAGAAAATGCAAACATCACACAGACAGTCACCCAAGGCAAGAATTGAATCCGGGACCCTGGCACTGTGAGGCAGCAATGCCACCGACTGTGCCACCGTGCCGCCTGGCTTTAGAAGGGATGTGAGGAAAAACATTTTTATCCAGAGGTGGTGGGAGTTTGGAATTAATTGCCTGAAAAGGTGATGCATGTAGAGACCCTCACAACATTTAAGAAGTATTTAGATGTGCATTTGTGATCCAAGGGCATACAAGGCTATGGGCCAAGTGCTGGGAAATGGGATTAGAATGCTTTAGTTGGTGTTTTTGACCGGTGGAAATGCAATGATTTTTCAACCTAATGGCTGGAGTGCTCTTCAGCTTTCAGCCAGGGGTCCCTACTGAGGGGGTCTCTGTTGGGGGTCTGATAGGGGGGTCTGAAGGGTGCTCTGATGGGAGGATCTGATGGGGACCTACATTACGCACTTAGCCCCTTGATCCACCACTGGGTTCAGCGAATCAGGGCCACACTTGAATGAAAGAAATGAAAATCGCTTATTGTCACAAGTAGGCTTCAAATGAAGTTACTGTGAAAAGCCCCTAGTCATCACATTCCGGCGCCTGTTCGGGGAGGCTGTTACGGGAATTGAACCGTGCTGCTGGCCTGCCTTGGTCTGCTTTCAAAGCCAGCGATTTAGCCCTGTGAAAATACTTGCACCAATTTACGCTCATGTGAATCCTGGCTGAGTGGCCTGGAGTATCACAGAGGCCTGGAGAATTGGGCTTCCAGCCCGTCAATCAGATGCAAATGTGTGCAAATGACGTATTTGCATCTTCCCACTGGTGCGGGCATACATCGAAATGGGATCAGACCCAGCGCCTAACTCATATTTAGCCAAGCACTCAATTCTCCGCTGGACGGGGAACCCCTCCACCGCCGGTGGGCAGCGGAGAATCCACCCCCATAAATATGGAACTGAAAGCTATTGTCAGCAAGAATGACCATGAAGCTATCATTCATTTTTATAAAAACCCATCTGTTCACGAATGTCCTTTAGGGAAGGAAATCTGGCATCTTACTCGGTCTGGCCTACATGTGACTCCAGATCCACAGTAATGTGGTTGAATCTTAATTGCCCTCTTAAATGGCTGAGCAAACCACTCAGTTCAAGGGTAATTAGGAAAGGTTAACAAATTCTGATCATGCCAACGACGCCAAAAGGAAAAGTCTCGAGAACCCAATATTCCCCACTGCTCTGTTTCCTGTCGCTCATCAACTTCTTATCCATGCTGCCCCTGGTCTGTCCCAGTTATTTCATGGGCTTCATATTTTCTGACAAACCTATCAGATGACATGTTATCAAATGCCTTTTAGAATTCATTTGCACCCCATCAACTGCATTATTCTCATGAACCCTCTCTCATCACAAAATTCAAGTTGGTTAGTTAAACATGATTCTCCTGTAACAAATCCTAGCTGGCTTTCCTCCATTAATCCATATTTGTCCAAGTGACTGTCAATTGTTTCCCTTTAATTGACTGGGATTTTGTGTCTACGCAAATGGCGACTTGGACGCAAGAGGCCAAAAGCAAGATTCCCGCCAATGAGACCACGCAGCACGATTGTCCCCCTTCCCGGCATCGACATAACAAAGTTTCCACCCAGAGCATGTGAGAACCTCATTTAAATTCTTTGACATTGCATTAGCAGGCTTTCTTGCTGGATTGCTTTCCCCACATTGGGATTTCATGTCGGTGAGATTTACAACAGATCTGGAGCAATATGAACCAGGCAAAGAGACCATGCTGGGGGCGCACAGCTAAATACAGCCCCCGAGGGGAGAGGGACATGGTCAGGCAGTTTCCTGGCATTGCGCCCTGGCACTGTCACCTTGGGGCACTGCCAGGGACAGTGTCAAGCGACAGTGCCAAGGTAGAGTTCCTCTGGCAAGCTCCATGGGAGGGAGGGGGGAGGGGGGGGAGGGGGGGGGGGGGGGGGGGCTGCTGCTGGGAGTAGCCGTGTTTATTCCTAGTTGGAGCAAGGACACTTTAAGAGATTGATCAGGTGACATATTGATGATATTATCGGCAGTTTGGGTGGGCTAACAGTCAGTCTAGTCTAGCAGCCTGTAGAGAAGTCAGCTTTCCAATAAAGCTCTTGCTTGTTTGTACCTTCATGGTCAGCAAACCTGTCCTTTAAAAATAACACAACAAAATTCGCGACGAGGTGGTTGATCCAAACTGCAAACACCTGCAAAGGAACATCAGAAATCCGGTGGAGTAAGAAAAATTGTTGATCTACGCTCTAGCCTTCCAAAAAGGGATTCAGAAGATAAAAGCATTACTACACCTAAGTTAGCAACCGAGGGATACCAAATAATGACAGCAAGCATCGAAGGAACTGAAATTTAAATAAAGATTTTGGTGAAAACAGAATCAACAGAAGCGCGGAAGAAGTCGATAACATTCTTGCAACCGCAGGACAAGTTAAGAAGTATACAAGAAAAAATGCCCTACTGTCAGACGTTATGGACTTGGTACTTCATGGCAAGACCACGGGAGAAAACCCGGAGTTGAATCCATATGTTACCCGAAGTCCCAAATGATCAGTTCAGGCTGGTTGTCTCCTCCGCCAAATAAGGGTCACCATTCTGCCATTGTTAAGAAAATGTGTCCTAAGCCAACCTCATGAAGGCAGGGATGCGTCTGGCTTGTGCAAAAGCTCGGAATCTGCCGCACTTGTACTATTACACCCATAGGAATGGCCAGAAGGGCCATGAAAATGAGTTCATAAAGATTATGCTGGACTATTTGATGGGCAAATGGTTTTCATTGTCATCAACGTGCACTCAAAATGGCCTGAAGTCACCATTATGATGTCCTCGGAGATAACAATAGAAAGACTGGGTGAAATCTGCGCAAGATTTGGTTACTCTGAACAACTTGTTAGCGACAATGGGCCACAGTTCATTTTGCAAGAATTCACAAATTATTTCAGGGAGAACAGAATCCAGCATATCCGATCTGTTCCTTAGCATCCTGCCACAAATGGGCTGGCTGAAAGGTTTGTTCAGACAATGAAACATTCATTGAAAGTAACTCATGAGCAAGGGTCATTGCCAGAATGACCAAGCAAAACATTCGACAACCTAAAGATCTCCATTC
The DNA here is from genome assembly GCF_047496885.1 of Scyliorhinus torazame. Lineage (NCBI taxonomy): Eukaryota > Metazoa > Chordata > Chondrichthyes > Carcharhiniformes > Scyliorhinidae > Scyliorhinus > Scyliorhinus torazame. The sequence continues at coordinate 98,677,625 of NC_092707.1, read as the reverse complement.
TTACTCATGGTAAAACATCAGTTACACTCAGCATTTGATTTGCTGAAGCCACCCAAGACAAGAAAAATTGTTGACAGGAAATAGCAGTCAGGTTGTATGACGTGAGGACAGGTCTAAATGCTGTGTTTTTCATAAAGGTCAAGAAGTATTGACAAGGAACTATACCACCAGTGAGAAGTGGGTGCCTGCCATCGTCTTGTCACAGACAGGACTAGTCTCCTACACCATTCAAACTTGGGATGATGATGTGTGGAGAAAACATGCTGACCAACTTTTAGTAGTAGAACAAGGTTTCCAGAAACATAGTCAACTGAGAGTCCAATGTGCGAACGCCGTTTACTGTACATGTGGAGTAGAATGCATTGACGGTGCTGTCGAGGCAACGGAGCATGGTCATCTGGCATGCGCCTAGTGCCCGCCATGTATTTGGCTTCACGACTGATTCTCCGCCCAATCGCCTTTCCCGATTTTGGCATTGGCCCACAGAGAATCCCGCCCATGTTTTCATCTGTTCGCACAATTTCTCTGGGGTCTTGCCAGTCCTTACCAGAGGCCATAACCAATGATTTTGTATATGGTGGCGTGTTAGAGTTCACTCAGGAAGTCAAGGCTGTTGTGGTAACATTGTCATGAGAATGTCGCTTTAAGAAATGGTTAGCTGCTCATGTTACTGCAGTGATGTCAAAGAGTGGGTGGAGCTGAGCTCTGGTTCTGCTTTTCAGTTTCACTTTGAGAAAAGCTTGGGTGTGTCTGTCTTTTTGGTTTCGTTTATCAGTGTGTTGCAGCTGAAGTCAGCCAAAGCAGCTGTACTGTTGATCTCTCTGCCATGAAGGACTATCTTTTGATCATTTAGTGAATTCAGAAAAATTATAAATGTTTTCAGTAGTGACTGTAAACTCTGATGTGCTTATGTTTAAAAGTTTGTTAAGTCTTCTGGGTGTTAAAAGAACAGCATACAGATTACTTAGTGTTATATTCTTTGGGTGCTGTATTTGATTTACTGGTTGCTAAGATATTCACTGTTTATTTTAAAAAGGTTAACTTGAGCTCATAGAATAAACATTGTTTTGCTTTAAAAAATAACTTTTCCATTTCTGAAGTACCACACTTGTAGAGTGGGCCGTGTGCTCCCCATTCCACAATCTATTACTAGTTGTGGGTCAGGTGAACTCCATGATACACTTTGGGATTCTCTAAACCCTGGCCCATAACAATTGGCACTCGAGGGGGATAAAAGTCTATCTATTGGATTGGCTGAGTGAACTTAAAGACAATGAGGGGTGAGCATATTGTGGTTGCTTTTCAGGTGTGGTATTCTAGTTTAAGTAGGGTGTGTGTTGTGGACAATGGCTCTTTCAGAGGCTCAGACGTTTTTGGGGGTGGAGACGGTCACACGCAGTACCTTTCGGACAGAGACTAAAAGCAGACTGTTAGATTTGGCAAAAACATTGCAGTTAACATTACCTGACAAAATGCGAAAAGATGAGGTAATTATGGCGGTGGCTAAGCATTTAAAGTTGCCTGAGATACAGGTTGACTCATTGGAAATGGCAAAAATTCAGTTACAACTTAAACAAATGGAACATGAGAAAGAATTAAAGCAGCTTGAATACGAAAGAAATAGAGAGGAAAAAGAAAGAGAAAGGGAGATAGAGATCAGGGAAAAAGATAAAGAGAGAGTCTGAACTTCAGAAAATGGCTATGAAACATGACAGTCAGTTAAAATTGGCAGAAATAAAGGGAAACCTATACTTGGATGATAGTGATGAGGATAGTGAGAAAGAGCATCTAAGTCGAAGGCGTGGTAGGGATCTATTTAAATATGTCCAAGCATTGCCAAGGTTTGACGAGAAGGAGGTAGAAGCCTTTTTCATTTCATTTGAGAAGGTGGCTAAACAAATGAAATGGCCACAGGACATGTGGGTATTACTGATTCAAACAAAGCTGGTAGATAGGGCTAGTGAAGTGTTTGCATCACTATCAGAGGAGGTATCTGAGTCGTTATGAGGAGGTGGAAAAATCCATCTCATGTGCATATGAACTAGTGCCTGAAGCTTACAGACAAAGGTTTAGAAATTTAAGGAAATAATTTGGTCAAACATACATGGAGTTTGAATGGCTCAAACAGAATAATTTTGATAGGTGGATAAGGGGTTTGAAAATAGACCAAACGTATGAAGCTCTCCGAGAAATAATAATTTTGGAGGAGTTTAAAAGTTCAATTCCGGATGTAGTGAGAACACATGTGGAAGAGCAGAGGGTTAAAACTGTGAGATTAGCAGCAGAAATGGCAGATGATTATGAATTAGTTCATAAATCAAAGCTTGCTTTCAGACATCAGTTTCAGCCTGTGAGGGATAGAAACTGGGGATATGAGAAATGCTCAAGTGGTAAAGGTAAAGGTGATCTGATGGGAGATAATAAGGAGAGTCTACCACAGATTAAAAAAGAAATCCAGGAGGGTGGAAGAGACATGAAAAGTTTCAAATGTTTTCACTGTAATAAACTAGGCCATGTAAAGTCACAGTGTTGGTGGTTCAAGAAAAGCACTGGGAAGGCTGATGTGGTAAAACAGGATAAGACAGTGGGGTTTGTTAAAGTGGTAAAGGAAAGCATAAGTGAAGCAAAGGAAGTGCAAAAGATTGTACAGCCTGATCAAGAGGTGATTGATAAGAAGGTGCCAGATCTCTTTGAAGAATTTACTTGTGTGGGTAAAGTTTACTCATGTGTATCAGGAGGAGCAGTTAAAGAAGTCACAATTTTAAGCAAGACCGGAGCTGGTCAATCTTTAATGGTAAGAGATGAGGAGTTATGTAGTTTGGGAAGAAGATTGCCAGAAAAAGTGATAATATGTGGAATTCAGGGTGAGAGAAGTAGCATTCCATTATATAAGGTACGGTTGAAAAGTCCAGTGAAGAGTGGTGAAGTGGTAGTAGGAGTAATAGAGAAACTATCTTGTCCAGGAATACAGTTTATCTTGGGTAATGATGTAGCTGGATCACAGGTGGGAGTGATGCCTACTGTGGTTGATAAGCCAGTGGAAAATCAGACAATTGAAGTGTTGAAGGCCGTATATCCTGGGACTTTTCCGGATTGTGTAATAACAAGGTCGCAACGTCACAGTTTAGACAAGAGGAGAATTCAAAGAGTGAAGATGAAGTTGAAGTGCAATTATTAGAAACGATTTTTGATCAGATGGTTGAAAAAGAACAAGAACAAGTGGAGGATGAGGCAGATATTTTTAGTTCAGGAAAATTGGCGGAGTTACAACAAAAAGATATAAAAATAAAACGGATGTATCAGAAAGCATATGCGGAAGAGGAATCGGAGTGTGTACCAGAATGTTATTACCGTAAAAGTGATGTCTTGATGAGAAAATGGAGACCTTTACATATGCAGGCGGATGAAAGGTGGGCAGAAGTTCATCAAGTAGTATTGCCGGTAGGGTATAGAAAGGAGGTGTTGCGAGTTGCACATGAGGTACCAGTGGGACGTCATTTGGGAATAAGGAAAACTCAAGCTAAAATCCAAAAACATTTTTATTGGCCTGGGCTACATAAAGATGTAGTTAAATTTTGTCAATCATGTCACACATTACAAGTGTTAGGGAAGCCTCAAGCAGTGATAAAACCAGCACCCTTAATACCCATTCCAGCATTTGAGGAACATTTTACAAGGGTCCTAATTGATTGCGTAGGACCGCTTCCTAAAACAAAAAGTGGGAATGAATATCTTTTGACTATAATGGATGTGTCTACTAGGTTTCCAGAGGCCATTCCAGTACATAATATTACAGCTAAAAAGATTGTGGAGGAGTTACTTAAATTCTTTACTAGATATGGACTACCCACAGAAATACAATCGGATCAAGGATCAAATTTTACCTCAAAGTTGTTCAAATACGTTATGAATAGCTTCGGAATAAAACAATTTAAATCAACTGCGTACCATCCAGAATCGCAGGGTGCGTTAGAAAGGTGGCATCAGACATTAAAGACAATGTTGAGGGCTTATTGTCATGATTAGCCAGAGGATTGGGATAAAGGAATTCCATTCGTACTGTTTGCAATTAGGGATGCACCTAATGAGTCAACCAAATTTAGTCCTTTTGAACTAATTTTTGGTCATGAGGTAAGAGGACCACTTAAATTGATTAAGGAAAAATTGGTGAGTGAGAAATCGGAAATTACATTATTGGATTACGTGTCAAATTTTAGGGAACGATTAAATAGAGCAGGTGAATTGGCTAGACAACATTTGAAAGTTGCACAAAATGTGATGAAACAGGTCGCGGACAAGAAATCCAAAGTTTATAGTTTTGCCAGTGGAGATAAAGTGTTAGCGTTGTTACCAGTGGTAGGCGAGCCTTTAAAAGCTAGGTTTTGTGGACCTTATCAGATTTAAAGGAAATTAAGTGAGGTGAATTATGTGGTAAAAACACCAGATAGAAGGAAGACTCACCGAGTATGTCATGTGAACATGCTTAAAGGGTACTTTGAAAGGGAAGGAGAGAAAAAGGAGGAGGTTTTCATGATTCTAATTCAAAGTGACAAACCAAATCCAGATGACTGTGAATTTGACATACCTCAAATTAAATTCGAAAACTAGGATTTTCTTTAAAATTGGGATAAATTGTTGAGTTATCTTCCAGAGCAAAAACGAACTGACCTGAAAGAGTTATTGATATCATGTGGGCAAGTTTGTAGAGATAAATTGGGAAGTACTAAAATGGCTATACATGATGTAGATGTGGAAAGTGCTGTTCCAATCAAACAACATCCATACAGACCTAACCCTTTAAAATTGTCGCAGGTTAACAAAGAGATTGTGAGTATGCTTAAAAATGGCATAATTGAAGTGGGTTGCAGCCAATGGAGCTCACCCATAGTGATGGTACCTAAACCAGACGGTACCAAACGGTTGTGTGTGGACTATAGAAAAGTTAATGCAGTTACAAGAACGGACTCTTATCCTATCCCATGTTTGGAGGATTGCATTGAGAAAGTGGGACAATCAGCTTTCATTTCCAAATTGGATTTACTTAAAGGTTACTGGCAGGTACCTTTATCCAACAGGGTGAAGGAGATTTCAGCTTTTGTGACTCCAGATGTTATCTACCAATTCAAAGTTATGCCGTTTGGCATGAAAAACGCTCCAACCCCATTTCAACAGTTAACTAACAAAGTCGTTTGAGGATTACCCAATTGTGCGGTATACATCGACGATCTGGTAATTTTCAGCCAGACATGGACAGAACATTTAAAACATCTGATGGAGTTATTCGATCGACTTCAGGAGGCGGGTTTGGTGATAAACCTAGCCAAAAGTGAATTTGGAAAAGCCCAAGTCACTTTCCTTGAGGAGTTTCCGATACCCTCAAGCCAACGGGAATAATGCTCGGCATGAGTGGATTTGATCGAACATTGGTGAAAAGGTTTTGTCGCGTGATTGCTCCACTGATGGACTTGCTGAGGAAACGTCGAAAATTTCAATGGACAGTGAACCTTCGACAGGCATTTGACTGCCTGAAATCTGTGATAACCAATGCTCCTGTGTTGGAGAATTGCAAGGGACTCTGTGATCAGATTGAACTAAAGTATCTGACTTTAAAGAGAAATGCCGAGGTGTAGAGAAATGGATGGATCGTGCAGAGACCATCTTGTTCAAAGAGACTGTCAATCATGAAGGATTTCAGTTGGAGGAAGAAGAAAAAAAACGAAATGGACTATATTATTATACCTGTTTGCATGTGCTTTTTTTTTTGAAACGATAAAGTATATTTATTGTGTGCATTTCTTAAAGAATGGTGAAAAGGTGAAAAATAAAACCATCTTGAAGTTGATGGTTTATTTTTTTTCTTGGGGGGGAGGTGTCATGAGAATGTCGCTTTAAGAAATAGTTAGCTGCTCATGTTACTGCAGTGATGTCAGAGAGTGGATGGAGCTGAGCTATGGTTCTGCTTTTCAGTTTCACTTTGAGAAAAGCTTGGGTGTGTCTGTGTCTTTTGGTTTCGTTTTTTCAGTGTGTTGCAACTGAAGTCAGCGAAAGCAGCTGTATTGTTGAGCTCTCTGCCATGAAGGACTATCTCTTGATCATTTGGTGAATTCAGAAGAATTGTAAATGTTTTTGGTATTGACTGTAAACTCTGATGTGCTTATGTTTAAAGGTTTGTTAAGTCTTCTGGGTGTTAAAAGAACAGCATACAGATTACTTAGTGTTGTATTCTTTGGGTGGTGTTTTTGATTTACTGGTTGCTAAGATATTCACTGTTTGTTCTAAAAAGGTTAACTTGAGTTCATAGAGTAAACATTGTTTTGCTTTAAAAAAGAACTTTTCCATTTCTGAAGTACCACACTTGTAGAGTGGGCGTGTGCTCCCCATACCACAATCTATTACTAGTTGTGGATCAGGTGAACTCCATGATACACTTTGGGATTCTCTAAACCCTGGCCCATAACAATATGCACCTTTGCACCATGTATTCTGGGGCTATGGCTCCAACAATCCTTCCATCACATGCTTTGCCATATACATATACACTTCTCCGCAGACAGCCAAAGCCAGTTTTTTTTTAAAGTCTCTTTAATCCAGTTTGCTTTCTCTGTCCCACAATATGAAGGGATAGTTCTACAGGTTTTGAATGGCCTTGTGTGAAAGTGTATAATAGATCATAGTAAATCCATTGTCCACTTTACAGCTTGCCACATTTTGAAATCCATTTGTTTCTATTTCAATAAAAGTGGGGAGAGATGGAAAACAGGTTGGTCAATTCACTATTACCCATTGTGCATTATAGGATAAAGTATAAAGTCAAAATTTCCCTCCGTGACATTTCATCAGGAACAAAACAAACAATAACTTACATTTTAATGCACCTTCAGCACAGTTAAAAAAAATTTTTAGAGTACCCAACTCATTTTTTCCACTTATGGGGCAATTTAACGTGGCCAATCCACCTACCCTGCACATCTTTGGGTTGTGAGGGTGAAACCCACGCAAACACAGGGAAAATGTGCAAACTCCACACGGACAGTGACCCAGAGCCGGGATCAAACCTGGGACCACGGTGCCGTGAGGCAGCAGTGCTAACCACTGTGCCAGCATGCTTCCCACCTTCAGCACAGTTAAACCTTCCAAAGGGGTTGAAGCTTTGATTTCTCCTATCCGTATCCTGTCTGAATTTGAACTCCGGAAAAGGGTAGCAACTCTACTATTGAATCTGAATTTTTGATGGTCTGATTCGCATCCCTAGGGGCAGAATTTTACGCTTCTCCGTCCCCGTCTGAGGAGGGGGGAACATAAATTTGAATTGATGTGATCCTCCCCACCACCGTGAACCTGCCTGACCAAACACAGATGCAATTTCACACGTGTGGGCAGGGCCTCAGGCGGCAAACCTGCCTATTAACCTATTAAGGCCCTTAACATGGCTGCATCATGCCCTTTTCCTGCCCAGTCTCAATTTCTAGGCAGGTGGGTAGGAGACATTTACACTTTTCCCCATCTTGGACAGGAAGGGGGTGTGGGGGGAGGGAGCCTCACTCTGAAGGACACCTCAGAGTTGGGTCGTTTCCGCCCCCCCTTCCCCCCCACCAGGACATTGGAGCTCCAGGGCCCCTCCCTCCCACTCCCTCCCTCCCACTCCCTCCCTGGCCTAGCCCCCAATGCCACGATTGCTCCCGTCCTGACTCGCCTGGGTATCACTTACCCTTCTAACTTAGTACGAAGTCTTACAACACCAGGTTAAAGTCCAACAGGTTTGTTTCGATGTCACTAGCTTTCGGAGCGCTGCTCCTTCCTCAGGTGAATGAAGAGGTATGTTCCAGAAACACATATATAGCCAGATTCAAAGATGCCAAACAATGCTTGGAATGCGACCATTAGCAGGTGATTAAATCTTTACAGATCCAGAGATGGGGTAACCCCAGGTTAAAGAGGTGTGAATTGTGTCAAGCCAGGACAGTTGGTAGGATTTCGCAGGCCAGATGGTGGGGGATGAATGTAATGCAACATGAATCCCAGGTCCCGGTTGAGGCCGCACTCATGTGTACGGAACTTGGCTATAAGTTTCTGCTCGGCGATTCTGCGTTGTCGCCCGTCCTGAAGGCCGCCTTGGAGAACGCTTACCCGGAGATCAGAGGCTGAATGCCCTTGACTGCTGAAGTGTTCCCCGACTGGAAGGGAACATTCCTGCCTGGTGATTGTTGCGCGATGTCCGTTCATTCGTTGTCGCAGCGTCTGTTTCTATATGTGTTTCTGGAACATACCTCTTCATTCACCGGAGGAAGGAGCAGCGCTCCGAAAGCTAGTGACATCGAAACAAACCTGTTGGACTTTAACCTGGTGTTGTAAGACTTCGTACTGTGCTCACCCCAGTCCAACGCCGGCATCTCCACATCCTTCTAACTTAATTTTCGAAGTTCCCGGGACTTAGCTTCAGGCAGCGTGCTGCAGTACCTCTTCTGGCCACTGCAGCATTGTGCCTGGCCTGGTTGAAGTGCTGACGCCCAATATGGCTGACAGCTCTCACAGAGGGACTTCCTTCCAAGCACAGATGGAAGTCCAGCCCACTCACTACCTATCAACGCACAAGTGAGCGTTAAATGACAGTGGCAGTTCGGGTGTCGGTGGCCGCGCATTAGGCGCTGACACTCGGGATGGCTAGCACCGAGAACTCAACATCCTTAAAATGTTACCCTGAAGGCAATGTTGTATACTTAAGAACCTTGAACTGCAGTTGCAAGGTAGCTAAAGAATCAGAAGAGGGTGACCTTTAAAACTTACAGTTGGTTAGACTATCTTAATACCAACTTGCCCAGTTAACGTCCGATAACGTACCTGCATAACTCATCCAGCTAACTGACCCGGTTATCTTAACCAGTCAGTTTAAGTGCATAACACAACCGATTACTCCCGATCACCCCCAGATAACTTATCCAGCCAGTCTACCTGAGCTAACTTCCCAAACCACATTTTCAGTAGCTGCGCAGCTGCCCAGAAATTTCCGCCGCAAACCCTTAGACCGGAAACAATTGTCTAAAAGATTGAGCACAGATTGTTACTTCATAGCAGCAGAACAAATAATTCATCCTAAGTGGCTGGAATCCTACACATTCTGATGGCCAACTCTTGCTATCAAACTCAATTTTTTGCCACATTCATAAATTTATGAACTATGATAAGCCTGTAGTATATAACGATAAGCAAATATGCCTATATCTCGATGTTGGAATGTAAATTAGTCTGCAACATCAATGGTTTTGGATCTGACTGCGGTGCAATGACACTCCCACCAGGAGCTGTGCGACGAGCAACATTGTTAACAAATTATTTTCAAACTGACATGATACCAAGGTCAGGACGCGTTCCCAGGTGATTCACCGACATGGGAACCTGCTTGGCTCGAACAGCTGCCTCTCAGCATGTAAGGGGGCATGGCAGGGAAGTGTGGGTTGGGGTTGGGGGTGTGGGAACTACTATTGGTTGGTAGCTAGAGTGAACATAAGACACTCCAGGTTAAACTTAATCCTGCTGAGCTTGATGGCTTTGACTTAGTTTGGTGCCGAGTCAAGAGCATGAGATTTTCAATTAAATAATTAGCTTCTTCTAATCGGCACTTCCTTTTAAGCAATGCCAACATGGTGCTGACTAAAAGTGTTGGAGATGCTTAGAGTGTCAATTTTCTGATTAGAACCCCTTTAATTATTATCAAGCAACAGCCTGACATAGTCATACTCACGGAATCATAGTTTAGACATTATTCTCTGGACATCACCAACACCATTCCTGGGTGTGTCCTGTCTCACCGGCAGGACAAACCCAGCAGAGGTGGCGGCATGGTGATATACGGTCGACAAGGGAGTTGCCCTGGGAAACCTTAACATCGACTCTGGACTCCATGAAGTGTCATGGCACCAGGTCAAACATGGGCAAGGAAACCTCCTGCTGATTACCAAGCACTGCGCACCGTCAACTGATGAATTAGCACTCCATGTCGAACACCACTTGGAGGAAGCACTGAGGGTGGCAAGGGTGCAGAATGTACTTTCGGGTGGAAGATTTCAATGTCCGTCACCAAGAGTGGCTTGGTAGTACCTGTACAGACCAAGATGGCTGAGTCGTAAAGGACATAGCTGCTAAACAGTGGTGAGGGAACCAATAAGAGGGAAAAACATACCTGACCTCTTCCTCACCAACAAGCTTGCACCAATGCATCTGTCCATGACAGTATCAGGTGGAGTGATCACCACATAGTCCTTGTGCAGTATCCTGTTTTCACATTGATGATACCCTCCATCATGTGGTGTGACATTGCCATCATGCTAAATGGGATAGACTTCGAACAGATATAGCAACTCAAAACTGGGCATCCATGAGGCGCTGTGGGCTATCAACAGCAGCAGAATTGTATTCAACCACAATCTGTGACCTCATGGCCCAGCATATCCCCCACTCTCCCATTACCACCAAACCAGGGGATCAACCCTGGTTCAATGAAGAGTGCAGGAGAGCATGACAAGAGCAGCACCAGGCATAACTAAAAATGAGGTGTCAACCTGGTGAAGCTACAACACATGACTACTTGCGTGACAAACAGCATGAGCTGCAAGTGACAGAACTAAACGATTCCACAACCAACGGATCAGATTTAAGCTCAGCAGTCCTGCTACATCCAGTCGTGAATGGTGGTGGACAATTCAATAATTCCTGGAGGTGGAGGCTCTACAAATATCACCATCCTCAACGATGGAGGAGCCCAGAAAATCAGCACAAAGGTTAAGGCCAAAGCATTTGCATTAATCTTCAACCAGAGGTGCCGAATGGATGAGCCATCTTAGCCTCCTCCAAAGGTCCCCAGCTTCAGCCAATTTAATTTACTCCATATGATATCCAGAAACGGCTGAAGGTACTGGATACTGCAGAGGCTATGGGTTCTGACAATATTCCAGCAATAGTACTGAAGACTTGTGCTCCAGAACTTGCCACGCTGCTAGCCAAGCTGTTCCAGTACAGATAGAACACTGGCATCTACCCAGGTATGCCCTGTACACAAGAAGCAGGACAAATCCAACCTGACCGCCTCATGAGTTTACTCTCGATAATCAGGAAAGTAATGGAGGAGATCATCAATAATGTTATCAAGCAGCACTTGTTTAATAACCTGCTCAACCGGCAGGGTCACTCAGCCCCTGACCTCATGCAGCCTTGGTTCAAATATGGACAAAAGAGTTGATTCCAGAGGTGAGGTGAGAGTGATTGCCCTTAGCATCAAGCATTTGCCCAAGTATGGCATCAAGGATCCCTAATAAAACTGGAGTCAATGGGAATCAGGGGGAAAACTCTCCACTGGTTGGAGTCATACCTGGCACAAAGGAAGATGGTTGTGGTGGCTGGAGGTCAATCTCAGCTCCAGGATTCACTGCAAGAGTTCCTTAGGATAGTGTCCTAGGCCTACCTATCTTCAGCTACTTCATCAATGACCTGCCTTCCATCATAAGGTCAGAAGTGAGGATATATGCTGATGATCACACAATGTTCAGCACCATTCACAACTGCTCACATACTGAAGCAGCCCATGTCTAAATGCAACAAGACCTGGACAATATCCAGGCTTGGGCTGACCAGTGGCAAGTAACATTTGTGCCACAAGTGCCAGGCAATGATCATAGAATCATAGAATTTACAGTGCAGAAGGAGGCCATTCAGCCCATCGAGTCTACACCGGCTCTTGGAAAGAGCACCCTACCCAAGCCCACACTTCCACCCTATCCCCATAACCCAGTAACCCCACCCAGCACCAAGGGCAATTTTGAACACTAAGGGCAATTTATCATGGCCAATCCACCTAACCTGCACATCTTTGGACTGTGGGAGGAAACCGGAGCACCCGGAGGAAACCCACGCACACACGGGGAGGATGTGCAGACTCCGCACAGACAGTGACCCAAGCCGGAATCGAACCTGGGACCCTGGAGCTGTGAAGCAATTGTGCTATCCACAATGCTACCGTGCTATCATCTGCAACAAGAGGGAATCTAGCAGCACGGTAGCACAGTGGTTTGCACAGTTGCTTCACAGCTCCAGGGTCCCAGGTTCGATTCCCGGCTTGGGTCACTGTCTGTGCGGAGTCTGCATGTTCTCCTCGTGTGTACGTGAGTTTCCTACGGGTGCTCCGGTTTCCTACCACAGTCCAAAGATGTGCAGGTTAGGTGGATTGGCCATGATAAATTGCCCTTAGTGTCCAAGAAGGTAAGGTGGGGTTACTGGGATAGGTTGGAGGCGTGGCCTTAAGTGGGTTGCTCTTTCCAAGGGCCAGTGCAAACTCGATGGGCCAAATGGCCTCCTTCTGCACTGTAAATTCTACGATTCTATGATAACCATCGCCCCTTGACATTCAATAGCATCAGCATTGCTGAATCGGCCACTATGAACACCCTGAGGGTTAGCTACCATTGATCAGAAACAGAATTGGATTAGCCATATAAATAAATACTGTGGCTACAAGAACAGGTCAGAGACTAGGTACCTTGCAGCGAGTAACTCACCACTTGACTCCCCAAAGTGTGTCCACCATTTACAAGGCACAAGTCAGGAGTGTAATGTAATGCACTCCACTTGCGTGGATGAGTGCAGCTCCAACAGCACTAAAGAAGTTCAACACCATCCCAAGCAACCCACTTGATTGGCACACCATCCACAAACATTCACTCCCTTCACCACTGACGAACACTAGCAGCAATGGCAGCACCATATACAAGATACACTGCAGGAAATCACCAAGGCAACTTAAGCAGCACCTTCAACACTCATGACCTCCAGCATCTAGAAGGACGCAGCAAATGCCTGGGAACACCACCACCTGGAGGTTCCCCTCCAAGTCACTCACCATCCTGACTTGGAAATACATCGCCGTTCCTTCATTGCCACTGCGTCAAAATCCTGGAACTCCCTCCCAAACAGCACTGAGGGTGTACCCACACCTCCTGGCCTGCAGCGGTTCAAGAAGGGGACTCACTACTACTACCTTCTCAAGGGCAACTAGGGATGGGCAATAAATGCTGGCCTAGCCAGCGACGCACACATCCATAAATTAATTGAAAAAAATAATTGATGTTTCAGGAGGATTTCCATGACAATCGTGTTCCAGCTACAAGAATCTAATACTTGGGAAACTTAGAGAGTCTGATTCTTGAGCAGATTGTCCTGGAATAGATTAATCTATTTTTTTTAAATACAAATTTGTGCCAATTGGAGCATTCCGCACAGGGAGGATACATGGATTTCTCAACAAGGCTCGGCTCCAAAACCAGCCTATCGTGGTGGACTTTAGCGAAGATAGCTGTGAGAGGCAAAATTGATCACGTGGTGTCTTAGGGAGGTAAGAAAAAAACAAGGTGACACAGTCAACAAAGGTTCCCCCAATACATCAAGAAGGAATATTCTGCCTCTGTGAAATACTCAGCCAGACTGTCAGGTGGCTAACCCAGTTAGCTCTTACATGGCCTGATGGAAAGGCTAATTTTTTAATTAACCAAAGTGGAAAATTTTGCTTTAGGGAAACACTTCTCTCAGCAGCTCCATTAAGAGTTGACCGCAGCTTTAGCAGGTAAATTCTGTGCAGCTTGAAGTTGGCAGAGACCAACAGATGTAACTGATTTGAGGTGTAACTGAGGCGTAACTGTTCATGACATAACTGATGAGGTGTAGCTGATTGATTGAGGCATAGTTGATTGAGATGCAATTGATTGGGACATAACTGATTGAGGTGTAATTGATTGAGGCTGTAGTAGCTAGCTCTTTTAAGGAGCCTTCTCTGAGGGAGGGAGTCATGTGACCTGTTAAACCAATCAGGGACGGGAGCTGGGTCTTCACTGGGACATGTTGGGACTTGTCCCAGCAGTTTGACCCAAGAGCGGAGTATGGAAAAGCCATTTTAAACCATTTTGTAAATAGTTGCTTATGGTTCGAATAAAATACTGTTTCTTATAAGTTAACTGGTGGAGCCAATTCTTGAAGTTACTACATTGGTGACGAGGTGAAGCCCAGTGACTCAGATTACAAGAATTCAGAGGAAAAAGTCTGATTGCAAGAGTTACAGAATAAGTCTAACCTGCAAGGAAGAGAACAGTCAAAATGCCTCTTTTACAGGAAACTAGAGCTGTTCGATCCTCCTACAGAAGATTGGGGATAGTAAATGGAATATTAAAAAAATTATTTTCCTGTGCAAATGAAATAGAAGGTGAGGAGAAGCGGAGAGTAATTTTGTTAACTTCATGTGGGCACAGACATACAATTGACTCAAAGCTCAACATCCTCAGATGTCCCCTATGCCAAAGCATTCGCAAAGATCGTGGAGTTACTCAAGAGACGCTATCACTCCAAGCCCTCAGTAACTTTACATCATTACAACTGAAAAGGCTGGAAGACAAGACGAACTTAGAGTGCACACGAGCCCAGGGGCGTACTGGCCACTCCTAAGGAGGGGTGTTGCCGTAGGGAGCTTCTGCTGCTCGTGACCGATTGAATAATAATCAAATAACCTTTATAATTGTCACAAGTAGGCTTACATTAACACTGCAATGAACGCCTACTACGACGCCTGTTCGAGTGTACTGAAGGAGAATTCAGACTGTCCAATTCACCTAATAGTACGTCTTTCGGGACTTGTTGGAGGAAACCAGAGCGCCCAGAGGAAACCCACGCAGACACGGGGAGAACGTGCAGACTCCTAACAGTGACCCAAACGGGAATCAAACCTGGAACCCTGACGCTGTGAAGGAACAATGTTAACCACATGATCGAGCATTGTTGGGTCAACGCCTTGAGATCCATGTCCAAATTCAACCACCAGACATAGCTTCTGATCAGCATCTTCATTCTGGACACTCCGGGATGCCCGTTGTGAAGGTCCTTCAACACGATTACCTGGTCCTCCACCGGAACAACAATCCTCATGCCCCTCAGAAGGATACCATCTTCCATAGTCGGCTCCAAGAACCTGGAGGAGAAAGCTTTCAACTCCCCTGGTAGCTGTTGATGCTGGCCATTGTATAGCACCAGATACCGCACCTTGGCAAGGACTGGGTTGTTCTGTGTCCAGTCACAAATACACAATGCAGTGACGGGCAAGTAGTCCATAAAATTCAGGACAGCTTTGAACTTTGCCTGCCGCAGTGGGGTTTGCAGATTTGGTCTGCAGGGGAAGACTGCTCAATGCAGCAGCCTGTGCAATCTGGGTCCTCGAGCGGTGCTTGAACGAGTAGTCATAAGCAGCCAATAACAAGGCCCAGTGCTGAATCCTCGTAGATGCAATTGCTGGGATCACCTTGTCTTTAGGGAAGAGGCCAAGCAACGGCTTGTGACCCGTGACAAGGAAATGACAGCCATGGAAGTACTGATGAAACCACTTTACACTGAATACATCCCCCAGTACTTCTTTTACTATTTGGGCACCTGGATTTTGAGCACGGCCCCTTTAATGGTAGCCAAGCCAGGCTGGAAAACGTCACGGAACTTACTCAGTATCACA
This sequence comes from Scyliorhinus torazame, assembly GCF_047496885.1. NCBI lineage: Eukaryota > Metazoa > Chordata > Chondrichthyes > Carcharhiniformes > Scyliorhinidae > Scyliorhinus > Scyliorhinus torazame. The sequence continues at coordinate 98,662,096 of NC_092707.1, read as the reverse complement.
CACAGACCACCAGAGCCCACACGGAGAATATGTTGCCGATGGTGCGACCAATCATGGGCAACAGGCTAGGGATGCTTCCTTGCACCACAGTAAGGGAAAGGCAGGCTGATTGGTGTCCATAAACTACCGGAGCAAGGGTGGACCCCAAAATATTTAGTCATTCCCCCGTATCAGTGGCCAAATGAGCTGCCGTGCCAGCCAAAGTCATAGTATGAACACCTTGTTTTCTTAGATCAAAGGTGTTCTGCACCACCACAGAAATGGCACATCCCATATCCAACTCCATTTGGTGCATATGGCCATTCACCTATATCGGAACATGAATATGGGACACATCTCAGCCTCTTCTGGATCATCCAGATGCAAGGCCACACCCTGGGGCTGACTCCTACCTCGACCGGGATGCCTGGAGCACTGGCCCTCCTACCTGCGGATATGCCTGGACCGGCACCTACACATCGCACATGGAATCGCCTTTAGTCGAGTCTGGTGATGTCACATGTCTTGGCTGGCTCTTCATCCAGAGGCCAGAGTTGGTGCAGCGTTCAATTGGGGTCGTGGGGATTACATGCGAGGGGTGCCGCCCCAAAATGTTCATCTCTTGTAACTCTTGGACACCGCGTTCCTGCTTTCCCGGGACAATGAGCTCTGCAGTGCCCGCTGAAAGGTCAGGGAGATCTCACCCATAACTTTTTTTGTTTCTATATTAATAATACCACAGACCAAATGATCGTGGAGCATATCTGATAAAACAATTCCGTACTCACAAAACTCGACTATCTTTCGTAGATTCCATAGTCTGATACGAACTCGGTAATGGACTCCCCAGGGGTCCTCTTCACCATATTAAACCGATATCTTTGAACGATTATGGCGGGGTTGTGTTAAAGTGTTACACCACATGTGCCATGAACTGGTCACACGACTGAGTATCTGGCGCAGCCGGGAACGGGAGATTTCAGATCATCCCGAACGTGTGCATTCCACAGGCCAACAGTATGATTGTCTGCCGCTTGTTCTCCGTGAAGTTGTTGGCCCGGAAGAAGTAACACATCCTTTCTGTGTACTGGTTCCAGTCCTCACCACTGGCGGCAAATGCCTCTAACTGCCCAAACAGAGGCAAGGCAAATCAAGTAAATCCAAATCCGAGTCCAGAAAATCGGGGAGGTGGCTCAGCCGAGGCGATTGCAGCGTCAACAGCAAATCCAGTGCAGACTTTCAAGGCTGGCCCGAAGAAGCAACCACCTGCATCTTTAAACACCAAAGTGATGAGGTTCCTGCTATCCTATAAGATCATCCTGCATACGACGACTGGAGTGTCTCCAGTGAGCTGCTGATGGGTCATCAGTTTAAGCCTAGGTGATCCCAAATTTAGTGGGGAGGGCGGAGACAAACCAGACAAACCATGGTTCATAGATTATCATAGAATTTACAGTGCAGAAGGAGGCCATTCGGCCCATCGAGTCTGCACCGGCTCTTGGAAAGAGCACCCTACCCAAGGTCAACACCTCCACCCTATCCCCATAACCCAGTAACCCCACCCAACACTAAGGGCAATTTTGGATACTAAGGGCAATTTAGCATGGCCAATCCACCTAACCTGCACATCTTTGGACTGTGGGAGGAAACTGGAGCACCCGGAGGAAACCCACGCAGACACGGGGAGGATGTGCAGACTCCGCACAGACAGTGACCCAAGCCGGAATCGAACCTGGGACCCTGGAGCTGTGAAGCAATTGTGCTATCCACAATGCAACCGCGCTGCCCAAGTTCATTTAAAAGTGTAAGAGCATTCGCGATGGAGAATCCATTGTTTGAGAAGAATTATGATAAATGAACAAATTTGGGTTCCAGAAGTTCTTGTGGCCAGACAGGGTGAGGATAGTTGTTTATAGTTATATAGTTATAAAGTTATATAGTTATAAAGTTAACTGATGGAACCAATTCTTGAAATTATTACAGAGGTGTAACAGATTGAGGCATAACTCATTGAGAAATTGTTCGTATAACATCTGTTGTTGGGAAATAATTAGAATCCACTATTAAAGAAGTAATGCCAGGTGTAAGGGCCCTTCCTGTTGATCCCTCTTATTTCCCTTTTTTTTCATTGTTGTTATCATTTTGATCCGTGGAAGTTTAATGGACATATCCCTTTAAGTCGAGCAGAGGAAGTTAGGAACTCAAAAGTTGCAAAATAGAACACTGTGCTATTGGAGATTTAGCTTTTGAACAGAAAAACTCAGACTTTCTGGCATCTGAGAGATCAGAGGGATTCAGTTTGGGTAAACTGCGGTATTTTCTTAGAATTGATTGTTAATTTCAATTGTGTTGCAACTCCGGGTCAAGTGGGGCTGGAATTGACCACGGTGTCATAACACAGGACATTTGGAAACACAATCTATCAGAGTCAGCATGGTTTTGTTAAGGGAAAACCCCAGGGTTGTAAAAGAGATAGCTGAGGAGATTGTGGAGGCATTGGTGATGATCTTTCATGAATCACTGGAGGAGGAAGGGTCCCAGAGGACTGGAAAGTGGCTAATGTAACACCCCTGTTTAAGAAGGGAGGGAGGCAGAAGACGGAAAATTATAGGCCGGTAGCCTGACTCCGGTCATTGGTAAGATTTTAGAGTCCTTTATTAAAGATGAGGTCGCAGAGTACTTGGAAGTGCATGATAAAATAGGACTGAGTCAGCACAGCTTTGTCAAAGGGAGGTTATGTCTGACAATCTGTTAAAGTTCTTTGAGGAAGTAACAAGGAAGTTAGACAAAGGAGAACCAGTGGATGTGATTTATTTAAATTTCCAGAAGGTCTTTGACAAGGTGTCGAAAAAGAGACTGTTAAATAAGTTAAGAGCCCATGGTGTTAAGGGTAAGATCCTCGCATGGATAGAGGATTGGCTGACTGGCAGAAGGCAGAGAGTGAGGATAAAGGGGTCTTTTTCAGGATGGCAGCTGGTGACTAGTGGTGTACCTCAGGAGTCAGTGCTAGGACCACAACTATTCACAATATACATTAATGATCTGGAGGAAGTAACTAAAGGCACTGTTGCTAAGTTTGCAGATGATACAAAGATCTGTAGAGGGGCAGGTAGTATTGAGGAAGCAGGTGGACTGCAGAAGGACTTGGACAGGCTAGGAAAGTGGGCAAAGAAGTGGCAGATGGAATACAATGTGGAAAAGTGTGAGGTTATGCACTTTGAAAGGAGATATGAAGGCACAGACTATTTTCTAAATGGGAAGATGCTTAGGAAATCAGAAGCACAAAGGGACTTGGGAGTTCTTGTTCACGATTCTCTTCAGGTTAACGTGCAGGTTCAGTCGGCGGTTAGGAAGGCAAATGTCGAGAGGGCTAGAGTACAAGACCAAGGTGATGTGTTAGGCAGGTCGGTTCGGTGTGGCCTACACTTGATGTTGCGATGCAAAAAACAGACCTCTAACACTATAGAAGATCCAGCACGATTTTATTGAACGATAGTACTAACATTTTTCATTTTTTCATTTAATTTCACATACATATTTAACTGTGGGTCGACACTATACTGAACTGACTGGAGACCTTGTACTAGCCTGACCAGACTTACTAGCTACCGCATGGTGTTTGCACTGTGCTAGCTCATGGACTCTGACTATCTCAGTGGCTGGGTCCCGAGAGAGCGGGAAACCTAGTGCCCTCTGGCTTTATAGTGGCGGTGTCCTGTCTGGTGATTGGCTGCACTGTGCTGTGTGCTTACTGGTCATCCTGTGTGTCAATCACTGCCTGTCTGCACTTCATTATATACATGCGTGGATATTATGACATCTCCCCCCTTTTTTGTTTTTAAATAAATACTAAGGTATAGATGCTTATCAATATATACATATATGTGCCTGACTATATACAGAAAGATGTCTAAACGAACGTATATACATAGGAAGGTTGCGATAGTGCAGATACATGGCAAACAAAACAATATTTACAGAGGTCCAATTGGTGAAGTCACAAAAATGTACAAAAGCTCAGTCTATAGATTTAGTCTTTGTGGTGGGCGACGAATTCCTGTTGATCGCCGCAGAGGCGGATTCGGAGCCGCCTGCGCTTGGAGAGGCGGGATCGCTGGCATCGCGGTGGGCGCGTGGACCGGCAGGATTGCTGGTAGATCTGTGGCCTCATTGTAGGGTACGTCCAGAGGAGGCAGCGTAGGTGGCGGGGCACGCCGGTCAGGTAGCGGGCGTGGAACTCTTCGCAGTGCCCATCTGTTGCGCGGTAGCAGGGAGCCATCAGCCATGCGGGCAAGGAATGGTCTTGGGGCCACTTGTTTGAGCACAACAGCTGTGGCTGACCAGCCGCCCTCAGGCGCGAACATGATCAGTTGGGGCCAGCTCGGGCAGATCCGTGGCATAGGCATCGTACGTGGCTTTCTGTTGGGCCCGTGACTGCTGCATTTTCTGTAGGACCGTGAGGTGGTCAAAGTCGGGAACGTGGATGGCTGGAACTGTGGTCCTCAGAGTGCGATTCATGAGCATCTGGGCTGGAGACAATCCAGTGGACAGTGGGGTCGCCCTGTATGCCAGCATCGCCAGGTTAAAATCGGAGCCTGAATCTGCAGCTTTTCACAGCAGCCGCTTTACAATGTGGACCCCTTTTTCGGCCTTCCCGTTTGACTGCGGGTAATGGGGACTGGAGGTAATGTGACGGAAGTTGTAGGACTGTGCGAAGTGAGGCCATTCATGGCTGTAAAAGCAAGGACCGTTGTCTCTCATTACCGTGAGCGGTATCCCATGCCTGGCGAATGTTTCTTTGCAGGCTTTGATTACCGCCTTCGACGTGAGGTCGGACAGTTTCACCACTTCTGGGTAACTGGAGAAGTAGTCGACCAGGAGTACGTAGTCACGCCCCTTGGCGTGGAAAAGTTCTACACCGACTTTGGACCACGGAGAGGTCACAATCTCGTGCTGCTGCAACATTTCTTTGGGTTGAGCAGGCTGAAACTTCTGACAGGTAGGGCAATTGAGGACTGTGTCGGCAATGTCCTGGCTGATGCCCGGCCAATAGACCACCTCCCGAGCTCTGCGTCGGCATTTCTCGACCCCAAGGTGACCCTCATGGAGTTGGCCCAGCACCATAGCACGCATACTCTGAGGAATTACGATTCTGTCGAGTTTTATAAGGATTCCCTCCACCGCCGTCAGGTCGTCTTTTACGTTATAGAACTGGGGACATTGTCCCTTCTGCCAGCCATTGCTAAGGTGCTGCACCACGTGCTGCAGAAAGGACTCTTGGCTGTCTCCTCACGAATTTGGACCACCCGTTCGTCGGAGGCCGGAAGGTTCGAGGCACACAACTGCACTTGGGCTTCTATGTGGCAGATGAAGTCACTTTGTTCATGCGGTGTGGTAGACCTGGACAGGGCATCTGCAACGATCAGCTCTTTACCTGGCGTGTAGACCAGTTCGAAGTTGTAGCGGCATAGCTTTAGAAGAATACGCTGTAACCGAGGTGTCATGTCGTTTAAATCCTTCTGGATTATGTGGACTAGAGGCCTGTGGTCCGTCTCTACCGTGAATTTCGGCAGGCCATAAACATAGTCGTGGAACTTGACTATCCCTGTTAGGAGGCCCAGACACTCCTTCTCAATCTGAGGGTACCGTTGCTCAGTGGGCGTCATGGCCCTGGAGGCATACGTTACTGGAGCCCAGGACGCGGAGTCATCCCGCTGAAGGAGCACCACCCCAATGCCATCCTGGCTTGCATCAGTTGATATCTTGGTTTCCTTGGTTGGGTCGAAGACCACTAGGACCGGGGCTGTGGTGAGTTTTGCTTTCAGCGCGCGCCATTCCTCTTCATGCATGGGCAGCCACTGGAATTCCGTCGACTTTTTGACGAGATGGCGGAGGGCCGTGGTGTGGGATGCCATATTGGGAATGAATTTCCCGAAGAAATTGACCATTCCGAGAAGGCGGAGGACCGCCTTTTTGTCCTCCGGGGTCTTCATGGCGCTGATCGCTGAGACCTTGTTGGCATCTGGCCGTACGCTCTGCTGCGAGATGTGGTCACCTAAGAATTTGATCTCCGATTGACCAAATGAGCACTTGGCCCTGTTGAGCTGAAGACCATGTTCATGGATTCTCTGGAATACCTCCTTGAGGCGAGCGATGTGCTCCTGGGGCGTTGTGGACCAGATAATGACATCGTCAACGTACACTCGCACCCCCTCGATGCCCTCCATCATCTGTTCCATGATGCGATTAAATACTTCGGAGGCAGATATGATGCCAAAAGGCATCTGGTTGTAGCAGTAGCGACCAAACGGGGTGTTGAACGTGCACAACCTGCGACTGGACGCGTCCAGTTGTATTTGCCAAAAACCCTTGGAGGCGTCGAGCTTAGTGAAGAATTTGGCATGAGCCATCTCACTGGTCAACTCTTCTCGTTTTGGTATCGGGTAATGCTCCCTCATGATGTTGCGGTTTAGATCCTTCGGGTCAATGCAAATGCGAAGCTCCCCTGACGGCTTCTTGACGCAGACCATGGGGCTGACCCAGTCTGTGGGCTCTGTGACCTTTGATATGATGCCCTGGTCTTGGAGGTCCTGTAATTGCTTCTTCAGACAATCCTTGAGGGGCGCCTGCACCCAGCGAGGTGCATGAATTACAGGGGTGGCGTTCGGCTTGAGCAAGATTTTGTATCGGTATGGGAGCGTGCCCATTCCGTCGAACACACTGTAGTACTGCGTGATGATGTCATCTATGTCGGCATGCAAGTTTCCATCGGGCGAGGCCGTCGCCGGTGATGATGACATGGTATGGACGCGTTGAACAAGGTTCAGGAGCTTGCAGGCTTGAGCACTGAGCAGGAACACTCTGTCAGGCCCGACGATTTCAAACCGCAGCGTCGCCTTGATCGCCTTCTTGGATACCCCCAGTTGACACGAGCCACTGGCAGCTATGGTGTTGCCATTGTAGTCAAGGAGCTGGCAGGCCGGTGGAAGAATGCTTGGTTTGGCGCGGATGGTGTCGAGGTAGGTTTTCGAGATGAGGTTCGCCGATGCGCCGGTGTCCAGTCTGAACCGGATGCGGGCCTTGTTCACTGTGAGGACAGCAGACCACTCGTCATCGGGATCCACACTGAGGATCGAGAGGCGTTTCGCCGTTGTGGTGGAAGGCAGCGCATGTGTAGTTATGATGCCCACGCGGTATGGGGACTTGAGGCACTCAGCATCAGGGTCCGTTGAGCTGTCGGGACCATAATCTGGCATGCCTTGTTGTATTGAGCAGACACTTCTGTGCCGCAGCTGGGGTCGCCGGCTGCTGAGCAGTGGAGCAGATCTGCAAAGGGCTGCGTAGTGGCCAAGCTTGGCACACTGTAGACACCGGCGTCCTTTTGCTGGTCCCCCATGGTGGAGAGAAATAGCACGATCGTCCTGGCATCCGATGCTGCTTCGAGGTCGGAGGCCTCGATGTACCAGAGGAACTTTTGCTTGAAGAGCTTCCAATTTGCGCCGAGGTTGCCGGAGATGTGGAGCTGTGGAGGAGGCTGGGTGTTTTCCATGTCACCGGATGGCTGCTTGCTGGTCAACGCTGATTCACTCGAGGTAGGTCCATCAATTTTCAGTATCACTCCGTGGTACCATGATGTGTTAGGCAGGTCGGTTCAGTGTGGACTGCACTTGATGCTGCGATGCGAGAAACAGACCTCTAACACTGTAGAAGATCCAACAGGGTTTTATTGAACAATAGAACTAACATACATATTTAACTGTGGGTCGACACTATACTGAACTGACTGGAAATCTTGTACTAGCCTGACCAGACTTACGAGCTACCGCATGGTGTTTGCACTGGCTAGCTCGTGGACTCTGACTGTCTCAGTGGCTGGTCCAGAGAGAGCGGGAAACCTAGTGCCCTCTGGCTTTATAGTGGTGGTGTCCTGTCTGGTGATTGGCTGCACTGTGCTGTGCGCTTACTAATCATCATGTGTCAATCACTGCCTGTCTGCACTTCATTATATACATGTGTGGATATTATGACACAGGGATGTACCTCTGAGGCTGTATAAGGCTCTGGTCAGACCCCATTTGGAGTATTGTGAGCAGTTTTGGGCCCCGTATCTAAGGAAGGATGTGCTGGCCTTGGAAAGGGTCCAGAGGAGGTTCACAAAAATGATCCCTGGAATGAAGAGCTTGTCGTATGAGGAACATTTGAGGACTCTGGGTCTGTACTCATTGGCGTTTAGAAGGATGAGGGGTGATCTTATTGAAACATAAAGGGGAGATGGATTGTATGTACCATTGAGGGTGGACGGTAAAGAAATGGACTGTCTTTTTGATACAGGGGCGGAGTTAACGTCCCTTCCTGTTGTATATACAAATGTTTTCCTTTGGATCACAAAATAACTGTAGTCCATGGTGTAGGAGGCAATGAACTGATTATCAGATGAACTCATCCCATGGTAATAAAATTTGGCCCACCTAAATTTGTTTCTCCAGTATGGATAGGCCCAGTGGACCAGGCAATTCTGGATCTGGATGCTCTAGCCCAATTGAATACTTCTTTAAACTTTGAGAATGGAAAAGTAACATGGTCAATTAGAGTCATCAAGAAGGATCTGCCTGACAAACATACAATTTGGGCCAAAGATAAGAATGATTGTGGCCTACTACACATGGAACTGGCATCATTTACTGGAATTGCCCCACCATGCACCTGACAATATCCCATCAAGCCGTCCTCCATTGAGGGAATACTACCTGTAGAAAAGCAACTGGAAGAAAGGGGGGTATTCATTAAAACACAGCTCATCGAATAGCCCAGTTTGGCCTGTAGAAAAGGCACATGGCGCCTGGCCGTCAACTACACGAAGGCGAACCTGTGTATTGATAGGAAAACTCCTTTGGTGGCTGACCCTTCCACCATTTTTAATGCCCTAACACTGGGACTTGAGAGGTTTTCAGTTATAGGCATGGCCAATGGCTTTTGGTTGGTACCACTGGCACAGGATGTGCAACCATGGTTTGCCTTTGCAGTTCAACAGCAACAGTACACCTGGACAAGACTACCTCAGGCCTACTGCGTTTCACATGGCCTTACAGGACCATTTGAGGGAACTGCCAATGTTGTCCTTCATCATTATCCAGTATGTAGAGGACATTCTGTTGGCCTCCATTAAGGTAGAGAATCATGAGAGACTTGCGTGTTCTTCTGGACCATCTCAGCCAGAAAGGACAGAAAGCCAGCATGGCCAAAGCACAAATTGCCCAACAAGGTTGTCTACCTAGGCCACAGGATTTCGAAGGGCAAGAGATAACTTACCCAGGAGAGAACAGTGGCAATTCGGGCTGCCAAAGAGACCATCACTATCCAAGGACTTAGATCCTTTTTGGGTTTGTGTAACTTTAACAGAAATTGGATTGATTTGTACACTCAGTTGGCACAACCATCGAATGACCTTTTGAAGGGAAATCGAAAATCAAAAGAGGAGGTTGTCCTGACAACAGAACAGCAAGAGGCCTTTGTGAATCTGAAACAGGCCTTGTGCTCAGCACCAGCTCTTGGAACTCCAAACAACGGGAAACCATACATCTTGTTTGTCCATGAGAGAGAAGGATATTTGACAGCAATTCTAGCCCAGGAACGTGGGGATCAACAGAGACCAATTGGGTACTATTCGGGAAAACTGGACACAGTAGCCCTCGGATGGGGAAGTTGCCTGAGAGCCATGGAGGCCATATGTCAGGCTGTAATGGCTACTGCCGGCATTGTCCTCGACCAAAAACTGACTATTAAATGGCCTCCTACAGTTCATGTGTTACTCTCAATGAATAAAATCGCACAAGTCACCACAGCCAGATGGATCAGGTGGACAGCAGTTTTGGTAGCCCCTAACCTCCATTTCCAACGGGTAAGCCCGGTAAACCCATCATCTATGCTCCCGCTTTCCGAGGAGCAAGAGGGGGAGGAGAGGAGCATGACTGTGTTGAAATCACAGAGGAAATAGCGCCTGATAGAAGAAGATCCATTACAAAATCCAGACTTAGTTTTATTTACAGATGGGTCCTCCTTTGTTGAAAATGGCATTCGGAAAGGAGGATGGGCAGTCAAAAGCCTGTACACCATCATGGCAAAGGGAAATTTGTCCCCAGGGATATCAGCCCAACAAGCTGACTTAAGGGCCCTAGTTGAAGCATGTCATGTGACAAAAGACCAAACAGCTAAAATCTAAACAGACTCCAGGTATGTTTTTGGAGTAGTTCATGACTTTGGACAATTATGGAAGAAAGAAGATTTCTCACCACCGCATGGGAACAAGCTACTGGACCTAATAGAAGCCTTAAAATTGCCAAAAAAAGTGGCCATTCTGAAATGTAAGACCCACACTATAGAGGACACCACAGGAGCTCAAGAAAATGCCCTTGCAGACCAGGCAGCGAGAGAAGCACAATGCAATTCTCCAGAGACACCAAAACAAATCTATAGACTGGGAGTTGCAGCCTGCTACAAGACCTACGTAAAATGTAAAGTGAGTGTTCATGAGAAGGAAAATGGACTTGGATGGAAGCAGGTATCAAGTTCTGTGAGGATGGCATTTGAAGACGAGCAGAAACTGACAGACCAGTTGCACCACAGTCACTGATGCCCTTTTTGGCCCAACAGATCCACTCATGGGGGCACCTGGCCCCTCAACAGATGTTGGCTCAATTCCAGAAAAGCTGGTGGGGTCGAGGATTCAAGAATCATGCCCAGGTGGTGGCAGACCACTGCATTACCTGTCAGAAGAACAATTCAGGACCTATAACATCAACACCTCAGTTAAGAGGTCCTGCAGGACCATTCCAGCATATACAAGTCAATTACATTACCCTTCCGCCATGTCAAATGTTCACTAATGTCCTGGTAATAGTGGACACGTTCTCCAGATGGGTAGAGGCTGTCCAGGCCAGAAGAGCTACAGCTAGCCACACAGTTAAGGTTCTATGCAAAGATTATGGGCTGGGTTCTCCGCTTGCCGATGCCAAAATCGCATTCTCAGTCTAATCAACTAATGTTTTCTTAAGGTTTCCATCAAGCTATGAGACATAGCAAAATGTGAGAAAAAATATGTATTACTTTTTCTAAGACCATGCCTGCAGATGAAAAGCTAGTTTTAATAGGCACCAGTCAATCTTAAGTAATGTCCAATGTTTGATTAACAAATCATCCTCGAAGTAACACACATTCATTTGAACAAACCAGGAGGTCTCAAAGAACAACAAAGAACAAAGAAATGTACAGCACAGGAACAGGCCCTTCGGCCCTCCAAGCCCGTGCCGACCATGCTGCCTGACTAAACTACAATCTTCTACACTTCCTGGGTCCGTATCCTTCTATTCCCATCCTATTCATATATTTGTCAAGATGCCCCTTAAATGTCCCAATCGTCCCTGCTTCCACTACCTCCTCCGGTAGCGAGTTCCAGGCACCCACTACCCTCTGCATAAAAAACTTGCCTCGTACATCTACTCTAAACCTTGCCCCTCTCACCTTAAACCTATGCCCCCTAGTAATTGACCCCTCTACCCTGGGGAAAAGCCTCTGACTATCCACTCTGTCTATGCCCCTCATAATTTTGTATACCTCTATCAGGTCTCCCCTCAACCTCCTTCGTTCCAGTGAGAACAAACCGAGTTTATTCAATCGCTCCTCATAGCTAATGCCCTCCATACCAGGCAACATTCTGGTAAATCTCTTCTGCACCCTCTCTAAAGCCTCCACATCCTTCTGGTAGTGTGGCGACCAGAATTGAACACTAATTCTCAGCTGAGAATTAGAAGCCAATGAAGGTTGTATTTTTGACACTCCCTCCAACTGGACTACCAATTCTTATTAGAAGGTAAAATAAGAGTCCCAACACCTGCAAAGTTCTGTTCATTAACCCAATTCCCTTTTGAAATTCAATTGAATCTACCTCCATCACACTCTCAGGCAGTGCATTCCAGATCCTATGCTCTCGCTGTGTGAATCTGGCTCCACCACATTCTCAGACAATGCATTCCAGATCCTAGCCTCTCGCTGTGTGAATCCACCTCCACCACATTCTCAGACAATGCATTCCAGATCCTAGCCTCTTACTGTGTGAATCTGCCTCCATCACACTCTCAGGCAGTGTATTCCAGATCTGAGCCTCTCACTGCATTAAAAACTAATTTTCTTTATGTTGCCAATCAACTTAAAGCAGCTCCATCTGGGTTTTGATACATCCACCAGTGGGAACAGTTTCTCTCTACTTGCCTAGACTCCTTATGATTTTGACATCTCCTTATAATTTTAAGGGAGAGAGAATACGGGGAACTACAGACCTGTTGGCCTTACATCAGTAGTATGGAAAATGCTGGAATCTTCCAAAAGATATGAATAATGGACACAGATAACAATGATCTGATTGGGCATAGTCAGCATAGATTTACAAATGGCAAATCATGTTTGAAGAACTTGTGGAGATTTTTTTGAGAATGTTACTGACAGCATGTATAAAGGGGAGTCGGTGGATATCGAGTACTTGGATTTACAGAAGCCTGTTGATGAAGCCGCCCACAAGATCAAGCAGAGGGCAGTAGAGCAGAGCTGCTGATTGGCTGTTGCGGGGGAAATTTGCATACATGCATTGGGTTCATCGTAACTTGAAGGTGTACCTGTGAAAGAGACCCAAGCTGGTCAAGTGAAGGCAAGCATCCAGCAGAGGGCAGTAGAGCAGAGCTGCTGATTGGCTGTTGCGGGGGAAATTTGCAAACGTGCATTGTGGTCATCGTAACTTGAAGTGGTTTGTGGAGGAGCTGTTGTCAAGTGACACTTAAACCCGAAACTCTTCTTCAGTGTTTCCCTCCCTATCCCCTCCTCTAACCAAAAAAACAAAACAACCGCTGTAAGGATCCCAGCTGAGAGGAAGGCTCGAGGGCAGGTAGAAGTAGAAAGAAGTTGAAACGTGACATCACAGCCTGCAGGTAAGTGATTGACTTATGACTGGTAAGTAGTTTTTCTTTTCCCTGAGGTATTATCGTGCGGGGCGCAGTGCTTGTTGAGTGAGTGCTTGCTGAGAAGGGGAGTAAATTTAAAAAAAACTTACTGTAGGGAGTTTCCAGCTGAATCCAGGTGGAGTGAGGACAGAGTGACTGCTGGGTAAGTAGTAAAGATTTAAATTGTTTGCGCAGGCCCATAACAGCTGATTGCTGTTTTTGTGTGGGGCGTAGTGGTTGCTGGTTAAGTGTTTTATTTTTACCTGTATTTAAATTGGGCAGTTTCTAAACACTAGACACTACACTTGTAGTGTCCCCCACCCTTCCACCTCCTTTAACCAAAGGGGTAGAGTGAATAACAGGTAAGCTCTTTCTTTCTTTCTTTCTTATTTTTTTAATCTAGAGGAGATGGCAGGGAAGGTAGTGCAATGTTCCTCCTGCAGAATGTTTGAGGTGAGGGACACCGTCAGTGTCCCTGCTGATTGCATCTGTGGGAAGTGCACCCATCTCCAGCTCCTCAGAAACAGCGTTAGGGAACTGGAGCTGGAGCTGGATGAACTTCGGATCATTCGGGAGGCAGAGGTGGTTATAGATAGAAGCTTCAGGGATGTAGTAAATCCGAAGAATAAAGATAGATGGGTGACTGTGAGAGGGGCTGGGAGGAAGCAGTCAGTACAGGGATCCCCTGTGGTAGTTCCCCTTAGTAACAAGTATATCGCTTTGGACACTGTTGGGGGGGGGGGGGGGGACTTACCAGGGGCAAGCCATGGGGTACAGATCTCTGGCACAGAGTCGGTCCCTGTTGCTCAGAAGGGAAGGGGGGAGAGGAGTAGAGCATTTGTCATTGGAGGCTCCATAGTTAGGGGGATAGATAGGAGATTCTGTGGGAATGAGAGAGACTCGCAGTTGGTGTGTTGCCTCCCAGGTGCCAGGGTCCGTGATGTCTCGGATCGTGTTTTCGGGATCCTTAAGGAGGAGGGGGAGCAGCCCCAAGTCATGGTCTATATAGGTACCAACGACATAGGTAGGAAAAGGGATAGGGATGTAAGGCAGGAATTCAGGGAGCTAGGGTGGAAACTTACATCGAGGACAAACAGAGTTATTATCTCTGGGTTGTGCTAGCGAGACGAGGAATAGGGAGAGAGGAGTTGAACATGTGGCTAAAGGGATGGTGCAGGAGGGAGGGTTTCAGTTTTCTGGATGATTGGGGCTCATTCTGGGGTCGGTGGGACCTCTACAAATGGGATGGTCTACACCTGGACCAGAGGGGTACCAATATCCTGGGGGGGGAATTTGCTAATGCTCTTCGGGAGGGTTTAAACTAGTTCAGCAGGGGATTGGGAACCTGAATTGTAGCTCCAGTATACAGGAGGTTGAGCGCAGTGAGGTCATGAGTAAGGTTTCAAAGTTGCAGGAGTATACCGGCAGGCAGGAAGGTAGTTTAAAGTGTGTCGTCTTCAATTCCAGGATCATCCGGAATAAGGTGAGTGAACTTGCGGCATGGGTTGGTACCTGGGACTTCGATGTTGTGGCCATTTCGGAGATATGGATAGAGCAGGGACAGGAATGGTTGTTGCAGGTGCCGGGGTTTAGATATTTCAGTAAGCTCAGGGAAGGTGGTAAAAGAGGGGGAGGGGTAGCATTGTTAGTCACGAACAGTATTACGGTGGCAGAAAGGACGTTTGATGAGGACTCGTCTACTGTGGCAGTGTTGGCCGAGGTTAGAAACAGGAAAGGAGAGGTCACCCTGTTCGGAGTTTTCTATAGGCCTCCGAAAAGTTCCAGAGATGTAGAGGAAAGGATTGCAAAGATGATTCTGGATAGGAGCGAAAGCAACAGGGTAGTTGTTATGGGGGACTTTAACTTTCCAAATATTGACTGGAAACACTACAGATTGAGTACTTTAGATGGGTCCGTTTTTGTCCAATGTGTGCAGGAGGGTTTCCTGACACAGTATGTAGATAGGCCAACGAGAGGCCCGGCCATATTGGATTTGGTACTGGGTAATGAACCAGGACAGGTGTTAGATTTGGAGATAGGTGAGCACTTTGGTGATAGTGACCACAATTCGATTACGTTTACTTTCGGGATGGAAAGGGATAGGTATATACCGCAGGGCAAGAGCTATATCTGGGGGAAAGGCAATTATGATGCGATGAGGCAAGACTTAGGATGAAATGAAAAGTGAAAATGAAATGAAAATCGCGTATTGCCACAAGTAGGCTTCAAATGAAGTGACTGTGAAAAGCCCCTAGTCGCCACATTCCGGCGCCTGTTTGGGGAGGCTTTTACGGGAATCAAACCGTGCTGCTGGTCTGTCTTGGTCTGCTTTCAAAGCCAGCGATTTAGCCCTGTGCTAAACAGCCCCTATATGCATCGGATGGAGAGGAAAACTGCACGGGATGGGCACAATGGAAACGTGGAGCTTGTTCAAGGAACAGCTACTGCCTGTCCTAGATAAGTATGTACCTGTCAGGCAGGGAGGAAGTGGTCGAGCGAAGGAACCGTGGTTTACTAAAGCAGTCGAAACACTTGTTAAGAGGAAGAAGGAAGCTTATGTAAAGATAAGACATGAAGGTTCAGTTAAGGTGCTCGAGAGTTACAAGATAGCCGGGAAGGACCTAAAGAGAGAGCTAAGAAGAGCCAGGAGGGGACATGAGAAGACTTTGGCAGGTAGGATCAAGGATAACCCTAAAGCTTTCTATAGATATGTCAGGAATAAAAGAATGACTAGGGTCAGAGTAGGGCCAGTCACGGACAGTAGTGGGAAGTTGTTGTCCGTGGAGTCCGAGGAGATAGGAGAGGTGCTAAATGAATATTTTTCGTCAGTATTCACACAGGAAAAAGACAATGCTGTCGAGGAGAATACTGTGATTCAGGCTACTAGACTAGAAGGGCTTGAGGTTCATAAGGAGGAGGTGTTAGCAATTTTGGAAAGTGTGAAAATAGTTAAGTTCCCTGGGCTGGATGGGATTTATCCTAGGATTCTCTGGGAACCTAGGGAGGAGATTGCTGAGCCTTTGGCTTTGATCTTTAAGTCATCTTTGTCTACAGGAATAGTGCCAGAAGACTGGAGATTAGCAAATGTTGCCCCCTTGTTCAAGAAGGGGAGTAGAGCCAACCCCGGTAACTATAGACCTTACTTTTGTTGTGGGCAAAGTCTTGGAAAGGTTATAAGAGATAGGATGTATAATCATCTGGAAAGGAATAATTTGATTAGAGATAGTCAACACGGTTTTGTGAAGTGTAGGTCGTGCCTCACAAACCTTATTGAGTTCTTTGAGAAGGTGACCAAACAGGTGGATGAGGGTAAAGCAGTTGATGTGGTGGATATCGATTTCAGTAAAGCGTTTGATAAGGTTCCCCACGGTAGGCTACTGCAGAAAATACGGAGGCATGGGATTCAGTGTGATTTAGCAGTTTGGATCAGAAATTGGCTAGCTGGAAGAAGACAAAGGGTGGTGGTTGATGGGAAATGTTCAGACTGGAGTCCAGTTACTTGTGGTGTACCACAAGGATCTGTTTTGGAGCCACTGCTGTTTGTCAGTTTTATAAATGACCTGGAAGAGGGCGTAGAAGGATGGGTGAGTAAATTTGCAGATGACACCAAAGTCAGAGGAGTTGTGGACAGTGCGGAAGGATGTTACAAGTTACAGAGGGACATAGATAAGCTGCAGCGCTGGGCTGAGATGTGGCAAATGGAGTTTAATGCAGAAACGTGTGAGGTGATTCATTTTGGAAGGAATAACAGGAAGACAGAGTACTGGGCTAATGGTAGGATTCTTGGTAGTGTGGATGAGTAGAGAGATCTCGGTGTCCATGTACATAGATCCCTGAAAGTTGCCACCCAGGTTGAGAGGGTTGTTAAGAAGGCGTATGGTGTGTTAGCTTTTATTGGTAGAGGGATTGAGTTTCGGAGCCATGAGGTCATGTTGCAGCTGTACAAAACTCTGGTGCGGCCACATTTGGAGTATTGCATGCAATTCTGGTTGCCGCATTATAGGAAGGATGTGGAAGCATTGGAAAGGGTACAGAGGAGATTTACCAGAATGTTGCCTGGTATGGAGGGAAGATCTTATGAGGGAAGGCTGAGGGACTTGAGGCTGTTTTCGTTAGAGGGAAGAAGGTTAAGAGGTGACTTAATTGAGGCTTACAAGATGATCAGAGGATTAGATCGGGTGGACAGTGAGAGCCTTTTTCCTCGGATGGTGATGTCTAGCACGAGGGGACATAGCTTTAAATTGAGGGGAGATAGATATAGGACAGATGTCAGAGGTAGTTTCTTTACTCAGAGAGTAGTAAGGGCGTGGAATGCCCTGCCTGCATTCAAATGGTCATTGGATAGACATATGGACGATAAGGGAATAGTGTAAATGGGCTTTAGAGTAGTTTCACAGGTCGGTGCAACATCGAGGGCCGAAGGGCCTGTACTGCGTTGTAATGATCTCTGTTCTATGGAGGTTGGTTAGCAAAGTTAAAGCACGTGGGATAGGAAGCATGGATTAGGATTGACTAACAAGCAGAAAACAGTATGAATAGGTGGGTTAGTCTCACGTTGGCAGCTGGGGTACTGCAAGGATCAGTACTTAGGTGCCCAGCTGTTGAAAATATACATCATGATTTGGATGCGTGGACAAAGTGTAATATTTCCAAGATAGAATGTGCTATCAGGAAGATGCACAAGGGGATTTGGACAGACTTAGTGGGTGGGCAAGATCATGGCAGAGGAGATAAATGTGAGGTTATCCACTTTGGAAGGAGTAACAGATGTGCAGATTCCTAAATGGTAAGATATCAAAGTGTAGATGTGCAAAGGGACCTGGGTGTCCTCATCAATAAGTCACTAAAAGCTAACATGCAGATGCAGTAAGCAATTAGGAAGGCTAATGGCATGTAAGCCTTTTATCACAAGAGGATTTGAGTGCAGGATTCGTGAAGTCTTGCTTCAGTTGTATAGAAGCTTGGTCAGGTGGCACTTGGAGTACTGTGCACAGCTTTGGTCCCGTTAACTCAGCAAGGATATTGTTCCCATAGAGGGTGTCATGATATGCAGACATGCACATAATGAGATACAGACAGGCAGCTAATGAACACAGAGTACAGGACATAACCAATCAGCAGGCAGAACACTTGGGGGTGGTTTCCCACTATAAAAGGTACGAGGCACTCACACTCCCCCTCTTTCCACTGGGGACATCTACAGAGTGAGTCAGGGTGTATATATCACATAACACCTCCAGCACGTGCTAAGAGCTAGTCTGGTTCAGTCAGACAGAGTAATCACACTTGGGTTAGCAGAGAGTCGAACTCACAGAGAACTGTGCTAACTGTGTGACAGGTTCAATAAATCAGATTGAACTAACTTCAAGGTCTGGAGTATCTTTCAGTTAAAGCTGCATCCAGTTGCAGCCCGTGTTATCTCAGTGTGCTTAACATGACAAACGTTCACCAGACTTGCTCCCGAGATGGCGGGACTGTCCTATGAAGAAAGATCAGGGAAGCTGGGCCTGTATTTTCCAAACTTTCGAAGAATGAGAGGTAATCTAATTGAAATATACAAAATATTAAAGGAATATACAGGATAGGTGCAGATTAGATGCTTCCCATGGTTGGGGAGTCCAGAATAAATTTCAAAATAAGGGGGGAAGCCACTTAGGACCAAGATGAGGAGAATTGTTTTGACTCGGTGGGTGATGAATCTTTGGAATTCTCTACCCCAGAGGCTGCGGAAGCTCAGTCATTGTGTGTGTTTAAAGCAGAGATTGAGAGATTTCTAAATGCCAATGATGTAAAGGGACATGGGGCAGTGTGAGGAAAAAGGTATTGAAGCACTTGATTAGCCATAATCATATCGAATAGCGGAGAAGTCTCGATGGGCTGAATGGCCTACGCCTGTTCCTACCTCTATGAAACATTTTAACCTTCTACGAGGAGAACAATCCCAGCTTCTCTAATCTGTCCACATAACTGGAGTCCCTCATGCCTGGAACCATTACCATGAATCTTTTCTGCACTTTTGTTGAAGAAAGAACATAGAACAGTACAGCACAGAACAGGCCCTTCAGCCCTCGATGTTGTGCCGAGCATTGTCCGAAACCAAGATCAAGCTATCCCACTCCCTATCATTCTGGTGTGCACCATGTGCCTATCCAATAACCGCTTGAAAGTTCCTAAAGTGTCCGACTCCACTATCACAGCAGGCAGTCCATTCCACACCCTAACCACTCTCTGAGTAAAGATCCTACCTCAGACATCCCTCCTATATCTCCCACCCTGAATCTTATAGTTATGCCCCCTTGTAACAGCTACATCCACCTGAGGAAATAGTTTCTGAACGTCCACTCTATCTATCCCCCTCATTATCTTATAAACCTCTATTAAGTCGCCTCTCATCCTCCTCCGCTCCAAAGAGAAAAGAACTAACTCCCTCAAACTTTCCTCATAAGACCTATCCTGCAAACCAGGCAGTATCCTGGTAAATCTCCTTCGTACCCTTTCCAATGCTTCCACATCCTTCCTACAATGAGGTGACCAGAACTGCACACAATATTCCAAATGTGGTCTCACCAGGGTCATGTATAGTTGCAGCATAACCCCACGGCTCTTAAACTCAAGCACCCTGTTAATAAACGCTAACACACGATAAGCCTTCTTCATGGCTCTATCCGCTTGAGTGGCAACCTTCAGAGATCTGTGGACATGAACCCCAAGATCTCTCTGTTCCTCCACATTCCTCAGAACCCTGCCGTTGACCCTGTATTCCGCATTCAAATTTTTTCTACCAAAATGAATCACCTCGCACTCATCAGGGTTAAACTCCATCTGCCATTTTTCGGCCCAGCTCTGCATCCTATCAATGTCTCTTTGCAGCCTACAACAGCCCTCCACCTCATCCACTACTCCACCAATCTTGGTGAAATCAGCAAATTTACTGACCCACCCTTCAGCCCCTCCTCCAAGTCATTGATAAAAATCACAAATAACAGAGGACCCAGCATTGATCCCTGTGGTACACCGCTGGTAACTGGTCTCCAGTCTGAAAATTTTCCATCCACCACCACCCTCTGTCTTCTATGTGATAGCCAGTTACTTATCCAATTGGCCAAATTTCCCTCTATCCCACACCTCCTTACTTTCTTCATGAGCCGACCATGGGGAACCTTATCAAACGCCTTACTAAAATCCATGTATACGACATCAACTGCTCTACCTCCATTTACACACTTAGTTACCTTCTCAAAGAATTCAATCAAATTTGTGAGGCAAAACCTACCCTTCACAAATCCGTGTTGACTATCCCGGATTAAGCTGCCTCTTTCCAAATGGTCATAAATCCTATCCTTCAGGACCTTTTCCATTATCTTCCCGATCACCGAAGTAAGTCTGACTGGCCTATAATTACCAGTGTAATTCCTATTCCCTTTCTTCAACAGAGGAACAACATTTGTCACTCTCCAGTCCTCTGGCACTATCCCCGTGGACAGCGAGGACCCAAAGATCAAAGCCAAAGGCTCTGCAATCTCATCCCTTAGCTCCCAAAGAGTCCTTGGGTATATCCCATCTGGCCCAGGGGACTTGTCGACCCTCAGGTTTTTCAAAATTGCTAAAACATCCTTCCTCAGAACATCTACTTCCTCCAGCCTACCCGCCTGAATCACACTCTCATCCTCAAAAACATGGCCCCTCTCCTTTATGAACACTGAAGAAAAGTATTCATTCAACGCCTCTCCTATTTCTTCTGACTCCATGCACTACTGTCCTTGACCGGCCCTACCACATTCTTTTATTTCTCACATAAGAGTAAAAAGCCTTGGGGTTTTCCTTGATCAGACCCGCCAAGGACTTCTCATGCCCCCTCCTAGCTCTCCTAAGCCCTTTTTTCAGCTCATTCCTTGCTACCTTGTAACCCTCAAGCGACCCTACTGAACCTTATTTTCTCATCCTTACATACTCTTCCTTTTTCCTCTTGACAAGACATTCAACATCTTTTGTGAACCATGGTTCTCTCACATGGCCATTTCCTCCCTGCCTGACAGGGACATGCCTGTCAAGGACACGCAGTATTTGTTCCTTGAACAAGCTCCACTTTTCATTTGTGCCTTTCCCTGACAGTTTCTGTTCCCATCTTATGCTCCCTAATTCTTGCCTAATCGCATCATAATTACCCCTCCCCAATTATAAACCTTGCCCTGCCGTATGGCCCTATCCCTCTCCATTGCAATAATGAAAGACACCGAATTGTGGTCACTATCTCCAAAGTGCTCTCGCACAAACAAATCTAACACTTGGCCCGGTTCATTACCCAGTACCAAATCCAACGTGGCCCCCCTCTTGTCGGCCTATCCACATATTATGTCAGGAAACCCTCCTGCACACACTGTACAAAAACTGCCCCATCCGAACTGTTCGACCTATAGAGGTTCCAATCAATATTTGGAAAGTTAAAGTCACCCATGACAACTACCCTGAGACCTCCACACCTATCCATAATCTGTTTTGCAATTTCTTCCTCCACATCTCTATTGCTATTTGGGGGCCTATAGAAAACTCCTAACAATGTGACCGCTCCTTTCCTATTTCTAACTTCGGCCCATATTACCTCAGTAGGCAGATCCCCTTCAAACTGCCTGTCTGCAGCCGTTAAACTATCCTTGATTAACAATACTACTCCTCCACCTCTTTTACCACCTTCCCTACTCTTACTGAAACATCTATACCCCGGAACTTCCAACAACCATTCCTGTCCCTGTTCTAACCATGTCTCCGTAATGGCCACAACATCGTAGTCCCAAGTACCAATCCACGCTCCAAGTTCACCTACCTTATCCGGATGCTCCTTGCATTGAAGTAGACACACTTCAACCCACCTTTCTATCTGCCGGTACACTCCTGCAACCTTGATACCCTCCTCAGTACCTCACTACTCTCGACACAGGATTCTGGAACACAGCTTGTTTTCCCAGCCCCCTGACAAATTAGTTTAAACTCCCCCGAAGAGCCGTAGCAAATTTCCCTCCCAGGATATTGGCGCCCCTCTGGTTCAGGTGCAAACCATCTGTATAGGTCCCACCTTCCCCAGAATGTGCTCCAATTATCCACGTAACTGAAACCCTCCCTCCTACACCATCCCTGCAGCCACGTGTTTATCTGCACTCTCTGCCTGTTCCTCACCTCATTAGCACGTGGCACCGGCAACATGGTGACAACATGGTTTGTCCTGGCTCTCAGCTTCCACCCTAGCTCCCTAAATTCCTGTTTTAAATCCCCTTCCATTCTCTTACCTATGTCGTTGGTACCAATGTGTACCACGACTTGTGACTGCTCCTCCTCCCCTTTAAGGATTCTGAAAACACAGTCCGAGACGTCACGGACCCTGGCACCCGGACCCAGCGCTGGAGATCCGTTCACCGTGGCTTACCTCTGGTAGGTCGTCCCCCTCAACAATATCCAAAACGGTATACTTGTTACTGAGGGGAACGACCACAGAGGATCCCTGTACTGACTGCTTCCTCCCAGCCCCTCTCACCATCATCCATCTAGAACAAAGAATAAAGAAATGTACAGCACAGGAACAGGCTCTTTGGCCCTCCAAGCCCGTGCCAACCATGTTGCCCGACTAAACTACAATCTTCTACACTTCCTGGGTCCGTATCCCTCTATTCTCATCCTATTCATGTATTTGTCAAGTTGCCCCTTAAATGTCACTATCGTCCCTGCTTCCACCACCTCCTCCGGTAGCGAGTTCCAGGCACCCACAACCCTCTGTGTAAAAAACTTGCCTCGTACATCTACTCTAAACCTTGCCCCTCTCACCTTAAACCTATGCCCCCTAGTAATTGACCCCTCTACCCTGGGGAAAAGCCTCTGACTATCCACTCTGTCTATGCCCCTCATAGTTTTGTAGACCTCTATCAGGTCGCCCCTCAACCTCCGTCGTTCCAGTGAGAACAAACCAAGTTTATTCAACCGCTCCTCATAGCTAATGCCCTCCATACCAGGCAACATTCTGGTAAATCTCTTCTGCACCCTCTCTAAAGCCTCCACATCCTTCTGGTAGTGTGGCGACCAGAATTGAACATGATACTCCAAGTGTGGCCTAACTAAGGTTCTATACAGCTGCAACATGACTTGCCAATTCTTATACTCAATGCCCCGGCCAATGAAGGCAAGCATGCCGTATGCCTTCTTGACTGCCTTCTCCACCTGTGTTTCCCCTTTCAGTGACCTGTGGACCTGTACACCTAGATCTCTCTGACTTTCAATACCCTTGAGGGTTCTACCATTCACTGTATATTCCCTACCTGCATTAGACCTTCCAAAATGCATTACCTCACATTTGTCCGGATTAAACTCCATCTGCCATCTCTCCGCCCATGTCTCCAAACAATCTAAATCCTGCTGGATCCTCTGACAGTCCTCATCGCTATCCGCAATTCCATTAACCTTTGTGTCGTCTGCAAACTTACTAATCAGACCAGTTACATTTTCCTCCAAATCATTTATATATACTACAAACAGCAAAGGTCCCAGCACTGATCCCTGCGGAACACCACTGGTCACAGCCCTCCAATTAGAAAAGCATCCTTCCATTGTTATTCTCTGCCTTCTATGACCTAGCCAGTTCTGTATCCACCTTGCCAGCTCACCCCTGATCCCGTGTGACTTCACCTTTTGTACTAGTCTACCATGAGGGACCTTGTCAAAGGCCTTACTGAAGTCCATATAGACAACATCCACTGCCCTACCTGCATCAATCATCTTTGTGACCGCCTCGAAAAACTCTATCAAGTTAGTGAGACACAACCTCCCCTTCACAAAACCATGCTGCCTCTCACTAATACGTCCATTTGCTTCCAAATGGGAGTAGATCCTGTCTCGAAGAATTCTCTCCAGTAATTTCCCTACCACTGAAGTAAGGCTCACCGGCCTGTAGTTCCCTGGATTATCCTTGCTACCCTTCTTAAACAGAGGAACAACATTGGCTATTCTCCAGTCCTCCGGGACATCACCTGAAGACAGTGAGGATCCAAAGATTTCTGTCAAGGCCTCAGCAATTTCCTCTCCAGCCTCCTTCAGTATTCTGGGGTAGATCCCATCAGGCCCTGGGGACTTATCTACCTTAATATTTTTTAAGACACCCAACACCTCGTCTTTTTGGATCTCAATGTGACCCAGGCTATCTACACACCCTTCTCCAGACTCAACATCCACCAATTCCTTCTCTTTGGTGAATACTGATGCAAAGTATTCATTTAGTACCTTGCCCATTTCCTCTGGCTCCACACATAGATTCCCTTGCCTATCCTTCAGTGGGCCAACCCTTTCCCAGGCTACCCTCTTGCTTTTTATGTACGTGTAAAAAGCCTTGGGATTTTCCTTAACCCTATTTGCCAATGACTTTTCATGACCCCTTCTAGCCCTCCTGACTCCTTGCTTAAGTTCCTTCCTACTTTCCTTCTATTCCACACAGGCTTCGTCTGTTCCCAGCCTTTTAGCCCTGACAAATGCCTCCTTTTTCTTTTTGACGAGGCCTACAATATCTCTCGTTATCCAAGGTACCCGAAAATTGCCGTATTTATCCTTCTTCCTCACAGGAACATGCCGGTCCTGAATTCCTTTCAACTGACACTTGAAAGCCTCCCACATGTCAGATATTGATTTGCCCTCAAACACCCGCCCCCAATCTAGGTTCTTCAGTTCCCGCCTAATATTGTCATAATTAGCCTTCCCCCACGCTTATCCTTGTCCACCAGCACTTTAAAACTTACTGAATTGTGGTCACTGTTCACGAAATGCTCCCCTACTGAAACTTCTACCACCTGGCCGGGCTCATTCCCCAATACCAGGTCCAGTACCGCCCCTTCCCTAGTTGGACTGTTTACATATTGTTTTAAGAAGCCCTTCTGGATGCTCCTTACAAACTCTGCCCCATCTAAGACCCTGGCACTAAGTGAGTCCCAGTCAATATTGGGGAAGTTGAAGTCTCCCATCACCACAACACTGTTGTTTTTACTCTTTTCCAAAATCTGTCTACCTATCTGCTTCTCTATCTCCCGCTGGCTGTTGGGAGGCCTGTAGTAAACCCCCAACATTGTGACTGCACCCTTCTTATTCCTGATCTCTACCCATATAGCCTCATTGCCCTCTGAGGTGTCCTCCCGTAGTATAGCTGTGATATCCTCCCTAACCAGTAGCGCAACTCCGCCACCCCTTTTACATCCCCCTCTATCCCGCCTGAAACATCTAAATCCTGGAACGTTTAGCTGCCAATCCTGCCCTTCCCTCAACCAGATCTCTGTAATGGCAACAACATCATAGTTCCAAGTACTAATCCAAGCTCTAAGTTCATCTGCCTTACCCGTAATACTTCTTGCATTAAAACATATGCACTTCAGGCCACCAGACCCACTGTGTTCAGCAACTTCTCCCTGTCTGCTCTGCCTCAGAGCCACACTGTCCCTATTCCCTCGTTCTCCCTCAATGCTCTCACCTTCTGACCTATTGCTCCCGTGCCCACCCCCCTGCCATACTAGTTTAAACCCTCTCGTGTGACACTAGCAAACCTTTCAGACAGGATATTTATGCCTCTCCAGTTTAGATGCAACCTGCCCTTCTTATATAGGACACCTGCCTCGGATGAGCTCCCAGTGGTCCAGATAACGGAAACCCTCCCTCCTACATCAGCTGTTTAGCCATGTGTTTAGCTGCTCTATCTTCCTATTTCTAGCCTCACTGGCACGTGGCACAGGGAGTAATCCCGAGATTACAACCCTAGAGGTCCTGTCTTTTAACTTTCTGCCTAGCTCCCTGAACTCCTGCTGCAGGACCTCATGCCCCTTCCTGCCTATGTCGTTAGTACCAATTTGTACAATGATCTCTGCCTGTTTGCCCTCCCCCTTCAGGATGCCCTCTACCCGTTCGGAGACATCCTGGACCCTGGCACCAGGGAGGCAACATACCATCCTGGAGTCTCTTTCATGTCCACAGAAGTGCCTATCTGTGCCCTTGACTATAGAGTCCCCTATGACTATTGCTCTTCTGCGCTTTTACCCTCCCTTCTGAACATCAGAGCCAGCCGTGGTGCCACTGCTCTGGCTGCTGCTGTTTTCCCCTGATAGGCTATCCCTCCCGATAGTATCCAAAGGGGTATACCTGTTCGAGAGGGGGACAACCACAGGGGATTCCTGCACTGACTGCCTGCCGTTTCTGGTAGTCACCCATTTCTCTGCCTGCACCTTGGGTGTGACCACATTTATATAACTGCTATCTATGACGCTTTCCGCCACCTGCATGCTCCTAAGTGCATCCAATTGCTGCTCCAACCGAACTATGCGGTCTGTGAGGAGCCCCAGTTGGGTGCACTGTCTGCAGATGAAGCCATCCGGGACGCTGGAAGTCTCCTGGACCTGCCACATCTCACAGTCAGAGCACTGCACCCCTCTAACTGACATTGCGTCAATTAATTAGTAAATTAAAGTTAAAAGTTTAAAATTGTTTTTAAAGTTACTGTTAACTATCTGTTTCCTAGCACTAGATTTCTACTAGAAATGTGAAAGCTAAATATAGTACTCTCCGATCTCTGGCTTAGATACCCCTCTAAATTAAACTTAAGTAATTATGTTTAATTAGTTACCAATGCTTAATTTTTTTAATTTAGTGTAGATTCCCAACCAGCCACTCAGGTCACAGCTTTTCTGTGATGTCACTTCAGTCCCCCCCCCCCCCCCCCCCACACACACACACAATTTGAAAAGGTAATAAAAGTAAAAATGAGTAAAAATCACTTACTTACCTTCTGAGGGTCTCAGATGTTCTCAGGTTCTCTCCCTGCTGATTAAAAGTTACAGGTCAGAAGAAAGAGAGAGACCAAAACAGTAGGGAAGAAGCACCTTCTCCCACTCTTCACCGAATTACCTCACTGCACCAAATTACCAAGTTTCAAATTCTCACTCTGTCTGTGTCTCACTCACTCAGGCTGTGTCTATCTTGATTCTTCGGAGTAACTACATCCTTGAAGCTACTATCTATGACCACCTCTGCCTCCCGAATGATCCGAAGTTCATCCAGCTCCAGCTCCAGTTCCCTAATGCGGTTTCTGAGGAGCTGGAGATGGGTGTACTTCCCACAGGTGAAATCAGCAGGGACACTGACGCCGTCCCTCACCTCAAACATTCTGCAGGAGGAACATTGCACTGCCTTCCCTGCCATCTCCTCTAGATAAAAAAGGAAAAAGAAAGAAAGAGCTTACCTGTTATTCACTCTACCCCTTCGGGTAAAGGAGGTGGAAGGGTGGGGGACAGTTCAAGTGTAGTGTCTAGGGTTTAGAAACTGCCCAACTTAAATACAGGTAAAAATAAAACACTTAATCAGCAACCACTGAGCCCCACACGAGAACAGCAATCAGCTGTTATGGGCCTGCGCAAACAATTTAAATCTTTACTACTTACCCAGCAGTCACTCTGTCCTCACTCCGACCGGATTCAGCTGGAAACTTCCAACAGTAAGTTTTTTTTAAAATGTACTCCCCTTCTCAGCAAGCACTCACTCAGCAACCACTGCGCCCCGCACGATAACACCTCAGGGAAAAGAAAAACTACTTACCAGTCACCAGCCAATCACTTACCAGCAGTCTGTGACGTCATGGTTCAACTTCTTTCTACTTCTACCTGCCCTCCAGTCTCCCTCTTGATCTTTACTCGGCTGGGATCCTTACAGTGATTGTCTTTTTTTTTGGTTAGAGGAGGAGATAGGGAGAGAAACACTGAAGAAGTGTTTTGGGTTTAACTGTCACTTGACAACAGCTCCTCCACAAACCACCTTCAAGATACGGTGACCGTAATGCACTGATGCAAATTTCCCCTGCAACAGCCAATCAGCAGCTCCGCTCTCCTGCCCTCTGCTGGATGCTTGCCTTCACTTGAACACCTAGGGTGTCTTGCTCAGGTACACGTTCTGGATGCAGTGACCGCAATGCACTGATGCAAATTTTCCCCGCAGCAGCTAATCAGCAGCTCCGCTCTCCTGCCCTCTGCTGGATGCTTGCCTTCACTTGAACACCTAGGGTGTCTTGCTCAGGTACACGTTCTGGATGCAGTGACCGCAATGCACTGATGCAAATTTTCCCTGCAGCAGCCAATCAGCAGCTCCGCTCTACTGCCCTCTGCTTACATCTTTCCTAAAGCGTGTTGCCAGAGTTGAGACCAAATCAGAGTTTTACAAACGTTAACGTAACTCCTTTTTGCATCTGCCTCAAGGCCTAAGATTCCATGTGCTTCATGATATCAACCTGCTCTGACAGCTTCGATTTTTACACATGTACCCCTAGGTTTCTCTGTTCCTGAACCACCATTAGGGTTGTACTTTTCATTTATATTGCCTCTCCTCATTTTTCCTTCCAACATGTACCATCTCACACTTCTCTATGTTGAATTTCATCTCTCATGTGACCACCCATTCTACCAGCCGATCTGTCTTCTAGAAGTACATCATTATCCTCCGCACAGTTCACAGCGCTTTCAAGTTTTGTGTCTTTGGCAAAATTTAAAATGGTGACCTGCAAACGTAAGTCCAGGTCATTAATACATTATTAAGAAAAAACATGATTATAATGCTGATCCCTGGGGATCTCTCAAGTCACCACTATTTTATTTCCTGTCACTCAGCGAACTTTGTATCCATGTTGCGACAATCCCTTTTCTGTCATGGGCTTCAACTTGCTTGGAGAACCTATTATGGGGCATTATATCATGCGACATGCGCCATATACCCCTCATCAACTGCATGCCATCCTCAGCCATATCTATTACCTCCTCAGAAAACACAATCACAACACTGAAGAAAATATAAAACAAGAAAAGGCCACTAGATGCAGCCAGTCCAGTCCTTCCACAGTCCATGTATAATGTGCCTAAAAACCTGCATTCTCAACAACTAATTTAATCAGACTTGGCAAATTATGGCCCGTGGCCCACATCCAGCCAATGGGAGGTTCTAATCAAGCCCGCAGCTGTATCAGGGAAAGACGCAATGTGCAAATACAATGCACATGTACAACTGCTCCTGGTACCTGTCTGATTGGCATCAGCAACTCTGAGAGTGAAATGCAAATCTCAGAGAACATCAAGGCAAGTTCATCAATGTCCAAGTAAATTGGATTTGGTCAGTGATCAGAGGCAGTCCTGGCTTCTTCCAGAGTGCCATCCAGCGAGCCAGTTGTGCTGGCAAACCTTGCTCTGCACACTCATCCCCGGCCACGGCAGGAGCCTTTAGATCCCAGACCTCTGCTGGGAACATTAGGGAGGCTCTGCTCAGCCGCCCTCTGCTCATCCACACGCTGAACCTTTTGCCACGAGAGGATCCTCTGTGGTGAAGCCCTGCTCAGGCACACTGTTCAGGCTACAAAGTTTGTTGGACATGCAGTGCACTAATCATCCTCTGAGACATGACACCTGTGCCTTCGAGCGGGCATTTGCGAGTTCAGAAACGAGAAGTACTCTCACAACTAACAAGGCTAAATCTTCATTTGAAATAGCCTTCAACTGTGAAGCTAGAGGCTGCTCACAGCCAACGGGAGTGAAACAAACTTTTAGTAGAAAAGCTATTGCAGGGCTCTGTCCTGGAAGAGTTTGGTAGGACAGACAGGCTGTGCTTGGTCCTGTTGTGGGTTTCCACAATATTTAAATATGTCTTGAAGGCCTCACAGAGGTAAAGGCCCTCCCCCCCCCTCCCCCCACCTAAACTCCCTAGCCCAGAGGTGAACCTGACCTGGAATGCTCCAGCCCCCGAACAACCCCAACCCCCTTGAAGATGTAGTTAATGGGAGGAGCTGGTACTGAAGCAGTCAGGTGTTGAGTTTCAGTTTTTGAGTTCAATTAAGGTTTGGGATGTAGATAGACTAGCAGTTTCCCTCAAAGCAATTTCGTTAAAAAGATGTTGCTGTGAACAGAACAGCAGTTTCTGAAAAGGCTGGCAGTGGCAGGTTAAACAGTAGTTCGACACAGGCAAGAATCTGCAAACAGATTCCTAAAGGATCACTCTCTTAATGTGGTTTATCCAAGACATCTTTGTACAGCAAGTATTCCTGGGTTGGCTAACTGTATTTAAAAGTGGATTTTGACCTGAGATGGGTTTTGCTTGAGTGGTGATAAAAGATAGCAGTTAGGAATTAATGTTCCATTGTAGTTGTTAAGCATTGTTTAATGGGTAATTGTAACCTATTTTCTTGTATGATGTTAAAGTTAGTAATACTGTGTTAGTAATAAAGTTTGTTTTAATATACCATATCCCCATTTGTGCGTGTAATCACTCCAGGAGCAAAGTATCCTTTCCTCACAGTCTTACAAATTAAATAAAATATTGGGTCCAGTATCTTAGCAACTGTTGGGGTTTGGTCCGGGATCATGAACAGCCTTTACTTCAAAGGAACCATGCAGTTAATCTGCGTTTGACCCCAGCCATTTGAACTTCAGTTCCAGAATGGGAAAATCTCCCTCCTACACAGGACTCTCAAAGACACATGAACTGCTTACTATTCTGTATGGTTCCCGTACCAGCCTCCCCAAGCAGGCGCCAGAATGTGGCGACTAGGGGCTTTTCACAGTAACTTCATTTGAAGCCTACTTGAGACAATAAACAATTTAAAAAAAAATATTCGTAGACGTGCGCTGCTGTCTTGAATTGTATCTTTCCGGGGCGTGTGTTGTGTGATTAGCGTAGCAATAGATTTTTGGAGATGAGTGTGTGAATAAATAATATTCCCTGTTGAAGCCCATGAAAGTCTGTTGCTGGTGACTTTTAAATTGGCCGCACATTAAGATAATAGGAGGAGGGTGGAATGTAGTTTGGGAACACAAAGCAAAATTAAACTACACTGATTACAGACAGAAGGGAAAGGAAGTTGTAGGGTTCATTCTATCACTCTTCCCTATCCATAACAACTGACATGATCACTGCTGTAACTTGTATTTGAAATGTACATGTAAAACCATGATCTGTGGTGTCATCAATGATTGTCTCTGCTGTTTCTCCTCAACCAGCTAATTAATGTGACAGTACAGGTGTTTAAATCTTCCGTATTTTACAGAACACGTTAGCTTAGGATGAGTCAGTTAATCACCCACCCCCATACCCCTCAATATTGACCGTCATCATACATTACCTGTAACAAAGCGAAAGACTTCAGTGCACCATCTGTTGCCATCTCTGTACAAACACAGCTTTATGAGCTGAGGGAAATCAAGGTTGTGCTGCAGCAGGGTAGAGATAACAAGCTGTTCAGAGCTCCCTTACTTGTATCAAATCTCTTGTTTCCAAACAGGTTCCATTGTCCTTGACCTTCACAGCACCTCGGCTGTGCTAATGTGTCCCGTGTCAGCGGCAACTGCTTGTCGATCAGTTTTTTGCATTTTCTTCAATGGTGCACACACAATCCTGGAGCACTCTGAAGAGAGCATTTTGCTTCGATCCATAATTGGAGCTTTTTAATTTGAAATACACAACCTTAATCGTAATATCCTGAGGGTAGGTGCCACAGGAATCAGCTAAGAAGCATTTGGAATTGTACTGGGAAGATAGTAGGGATGGAATTCTAGATGGATAAGATTGAATGCATCCCAGTGCCATTGTCATCAACAGATTGTGGGGTATACCATGCTGTGACTATCTCAAACATCCATTTTACCACTTAGAACTGCATTAGCACTCAGAAATAAGCCGTTTGACTCAACTGATCATTGCTGATGTTTATAGTCCTCTCGAGTTTCTTCCCATTTTACTAATCTCACCCTATCATAAATCCATCTATTCATTTCGCTCTTGTGTGCTTGCCTCACTTCACCTTAAAAGCAGGGGGAATTCACCTCACCTCAACTACTTCACGTGAGAGTGTATTCCACATTCGGAACATTGAAGCTTCCCCTGAATTTCCTTATTGGATTTGCTGCTGGGTTGTCAAATGCCAGGAACTGTTGGATGCTGCCAGACCTGCTGAGCGAAGAGGGTACTTTGCTTAAGTGTAATGTCCCAGGTTATGTGCTGACGCTCTGTCTCGTTGAGTGATTATATTGCTGAGCTAATGCAGGGTGACGACAACTGGCGGAAGCATTGAATTCCAACATGGATTAAAACCTTCAAGCCAGGGGAGATGAAATTGGAGGGGGAATGCTTTTTTTAAAGGGCTCCTCTGAATTGGTCCAATTTTATTTGTTTCTTGTTGCAGTTTTATCAAGATGGGTTTGAATTCTGATAGACACCATCAAAATATTGGTTTTGTAAAATTTAGCAAAAATACTGAATAATCACTTCATGGCTTCATCCTTCTTTCTCCCTGTAAGTCCTTCCAGCTCCAGAATCCAGTGGGCGATTTTCCAACTCTGGCCTCTTGTGTATCCTCTTTGTCCTTTTACCTCACATGCCTTCAATCATTTAAAACTTAAGCTCTGGAATTTGTTCTCCTAACCTCTTCTTCTACCTTCCCTTTTTAAGACGTTGCTTACAATCTATTTCAACCAAACATTTGGGGAGCAAGGTCCCAGCCATGCTGCGCCGGAAAAGCAGCTCGCCGCGGCGCTGCGTGGCCGGTGAGAGCCGGGAGACTGCTCTCCTGGGATCTAACCAGCTCACAATGTGTGGGATCACTTTTTGGCAAATCTGCATATTAGATGGAGGCAGTAAACCTTACTCTAATGTGCAAACTCCCAAGGTACCTCGGGCTTTGGGATTCAATCCCTCCACTTCGGGGACCTTGGGTGAGCGCCAGTACTGGTCTCCACAAACGGGGAACAGACGGAACGACACCCATGGGGGGCCTCCAATCTGCTTGGAGACCCCAGCTCATGCCCTTTGGGCAGTGTGATGCCCTGGCACTGATGGTGCCACCTTGGTACCCTGGCAGTGCCAGCCTGGTAGTGCCACCTAGGTGCCAGTCTGGCACTGCCCAGGTGGCATTGCCAGCTTGCAGGGGCACTACCCTGATACCAGGTTGGCACTGTGAAGCTGGCACTTTTTGCGTGTGAAATTAGACTGGGATTGCCCGGTGTGGGTGCTGGGAGGCACCGCCCATGTTGAGTTTGTGCTGGCGGGATGCCACTTGATCTCTCGCTACAATAGGGAGTTCCGGCGAGCAGAGCTCCCCATTGTAAAAAACAGTGCTGTGTGCGGCTTCGGCCGCGTGTTCCACATTTATAATAATAATCTTTATTGTCACAAGTTGGCTTACATTAACACTACAATGAAGTTACTCTGAAAATCCCCTAGTCGCCACATTCTGGCGCCTGTTCGGGTACACGGAGGGAGAATTCAGAATGTCCAAATTTCTTAACAGCACGTCTTTCGGGACTTGTGGGAGGAAACCGGAGAAAACCCACGCAGACACAGGGAGAACCTGCAGACTCCGCACAGACAGTAACCCAAGCCGGGAAACGAACCTGGGACCCTGGTGCCGTGAAGCAACAATGCTAACCACTGTGCTACCGTGTTTAGGCCCCTTATTCAAAGTGGCACTGCGAGAAACACACGGCTAAACATGCTCGCTTGGGGACTGTGTTCCTTTTTGGGAAGATCGCGCCTTTGGTTTCCCATCCTCATGTCTCCTTTTATAACTGTCATATTTTTTGCCTGATTATGTCCCTGTAAAGCGTCTTGTGACATTTTGCTGTGATAAATTTACAAAGTTTTCTCATCTGAAAGGCAACGCTTCTGACAGCACACTCTGAGTACTGCTCTTGTGACAGAACAGCATTCCCTGCACTGTTCCTGAAACAGTGCAGCACACTCTCAGTCCCGAAACTCCAGTAGGACATCACTCCTTCACATTATGGATGGGAGGAGACATGGTGGGATTATTTTTCCCCTTGCTCATCATGTCTGGGTTGTCCACTACAAGATGTAAGGGGATGACTTTAAATAATAGACAAGAGACAGGTTTTCTGGTAGGTTTAAATCGGAAGAAAAGATGTGCATTTATCCACATAACACCAAAATCTAAAGCAACAAAAATACTCATTCTCTCAAACACATACAAACACACACAACTGGTTAACCAGTTGTATAAGCCAGGGTTCCTTTCTTATTAAATAAAAGAAGAGTGCCGGAAAAAAAACTTAGCAGGTCTGGCAGCATCCATGGAGAGAGAATAGAGTTAACATTTCAAGTTGAATGTAATTCTTCCGCAGAATTGTTTGCTTTGTCTTCTTGGAGCAATAAGGTTTGTTATCTGAAGTCATTTTCAATCATGTGACCACATAAGCGATACTTCTATTGTCCACACAAATGTTTCAATGTTGTTGCACAATAGGGGTTAAATGGTGCCCATTCACAATTGCGTAAGTTTCAAATTCACAGACAGGGTCTGGGGGGTGGTTGCGGAACCATTGCATTTGAGTTTCGGTAAACATCCAGACAATAGGAGTAAATTTATAAGTGGTTTCGCATTTTGAATGCCTTTCAAGGGAGGGTCTTTCACACTCAGCCCTTTTACATTTTAATGATTTTTTGGAAGCATTTTCAGACATGAGTTAATCCTCGACCAGCCATAGAATCATAGCATTTACAGTGCAGAGGGATGTAATTCGGCCCATCGAGTCTGCACCGGCCTTTGGAAAGAGCACCCTACTTAAGCCCACATCTCCACCCTATCCCCATAACCCAGTAACCCATCTAACCTTTTTGATACAAAGGGGCAATTTAGCAAGGCCAATCCACCTAACCTGCACATCTTTGGACTATGGGAGGAAACCGGAACACCCGGAGGAAACCCAAGTACACACAGGGAGAAAGTGCAAACTCCACGCAGACAGTCACCCGAGGCTGGAATTGAACCTGGGAACCTGGAGCTGTGAGGAAGCTGTGCTAACCACTGTGCCACCTGCTGCCCTGTGCCACCATGCCGTCCAGAAATTTAAAAAAGCGCCTAACCTTCCACATAAGCTTTGCAGCACTTTGTCCACTTTTTAAAGGGAAGGTCCTCTGCGAAGATTCCACATTGATTGAAATTTGTATCTTGGAGGCTATGAATATGCTGTATCTTTACTGGGCATGGCACTCAGCACTTGCTCAGTACTAACCCTCCAACACAAAGCACTCCCTCAGTATTGTTCCTTTGACAATGAATCACAACCGCAGTGCTGTTTCTCTGATAGATTCCTCTGACAGTGTGGCATTCCCTCGGTACAAACCCTCCAATAGGTAGCACATCCTCAATACTGTTCCTCTGACAATAAATGACTCTCTCAGTACAGCTCCTCTGACAGTGTAGCCTTCCCTCAGTATTGCTCCTCTAACATACAGCACTCTCTCAGCACTACTCCTTCAACAGTCCAGCACTCCCTCAGTACTGTTCCTCCAACAGTGGTGCAACACCCCCTCATGATTGTTCCTCCAACAGTGCAATATTGTCCTCTCCACCTAGGTTATGTGCTCAAGTCTCTGATGTGGGGCACATTTCAAAATGATTGGAGAAGATAAATGATTTATGATGTTACTCGTGGGTGGCACGGTGGCACAGTGGTTAGCACTTCTGCCTCACAGCACCAGGTCTCTTTCATTTCAGACTCCAGCATCCGCCGTAATTTGCTTTTATCCAGCGCCAGGTACACGGGTTCAATTCCGGCCTTGGGTCACTGCCTGTGTGGAGTTTGCACATTCTCGTGTGTCTGCGTGGGTTTTCTCCGTGTGCTCAATTTCCTCACACAGTCCAAAGATTAAAGCAAATCTGTCCGGAGTGTGCGAATCCTGGGACTGAGCGCGGGGTTTTACCTGGCAGTTTGGAGTCTGGGGTCATGGAGTACGGTAGCATTTACCTCACTCTCTATAAAATAGTTATTTATTGGAACCAAAGATGTTGAAGTTCCAATGTATTTCCAATGGAATTGAACATAATTAGGCCAAGAAATTCTTTTGGCTGTAGTAACTTCATTGCAATGTTAATGTAAGCCTACTTGTGACACTAATAAAGATTACTATTATTATTAGATGAACTGACAGGCTGATTTGAACCCTCAATGGAAGCAGGTGGAAATCTTGTGCAGCAGCCTATCTGATTATAATTACTGGCCAACACTCCAATGCTGCTGGTGAGGAGATGGTCCATTTCAGGCAGAAATAAGCAGCTGATCCGGCGGGGGCGGGGCGGGGGGGGGGGGGGAAGGGGGAGTGTGTGAAGGCTGGGTGCCCCAGAGGCTTACTAAAATGAAGTTAATGGCAGCAAGTTAACTCTTTGCAGGGGAAAGCTATAAATGAGGGCTCCTGGCAGAGAACAAGGTGGCAGGGTTGGAAATCCAAAAGCAGCAGAAGCCTCCCGCTCTCCCTGAGGAATTTATTTTGCACATACCTTCAGTGGCCTTGCTGGCTTCATGACAGCTTTATCTGGTTGACAAACTCAGCAGGAGGCCTGCCCAGGAGCAGGCTCTAATAACTATTGGGGTCCCAACATCACTGGAATTAGAACTGAAGTGGGGGAACTCAGTGGGAACAAAGCGGCAGCTGCTCCATTTTAACTGCTCTTCATTCCTTTGCTGTTAATTAGGGAGAGTTCCTTTCCTGGTCGCCATGTTAGTTCATATTGTTGATGGTTTCCTCTTTTCTGGTATTGTCTGCCTCCTCTTCAAATCTGTCATCGTCACCCCTGTGGTAATGCGCCCCTTTAAAAGTGAGTTCTCATGTGAGCCATTCAGCTAATCGGGCTGGAGCACGTGAATCCTGGGACTGAACGCAGGGTTTTACCTGGCAGTTTGGAGTGTGGGGTCGTGGAGTACAGTAGCATTTATCTCACTCTCTATAAAATAGTTATTTACCTCAATAAACCGTTTATTCGTTAACCTACTTGGTGGCCGCCAGTCTTTCAAGATACTACAACCCCTCCTCTCAAGAAAAACGACTCTTGACCCCTCTGTCCTTGCAAACAATGTCCATCTTTGACCTCCCTTCCCTCTCCAACTCTTGAGTGTGCTCTCACCTTCCAAATCGGTGCCCATCTTTCTTGAAGCTCCATATTTGAATCTTTACAAACAGGCTTCAGACTCTTACACGACTGAAACAGTTCTTATTGAAGCCACAAATGATATAAAGTAACTGGGCAGGATTCTCCGACCCCCCGCCGGGTTGGAGAATCGCCGGGGGCTGGCGTGAATCCCGCCCCCGACGGTTGCCAAATTCTCCGGCACCGGATATTCGGCGGGGGTGGGAATCGCGCTGCGCCGGTTGGCGGGCCCCCCCCCCGGCGATTCTCCGACCCGCGATGGGCCGAAGTCCCGCTGCTGGAATGCCTGTCCCGCCGGCGAGAATCAAACCACCTCTCTTACCGGCGGGACAAAGCGGCGCGGGCGGGCTCTGGGGTCCTAGCACCTCAAGGTGAGGGCTTGGTCCCTCAAGATGCGGAGAATTCCGCACCTTTGGGGCGGCGCGATGCCGGACTGATTCATGCCGTTTTTGGCGCCGGTCGGCGGGCATCGAGCCGATTGCGGAGAATCCCACCCACTGACACGCAGCTCTATCTCATTGCCACCTTGCTTGAACTCTCCACCGTCTCTATATTCTCACATTAGTTATGCATTACGTTGTACTGGATGACCTAAGGTTTCCTGGAAAGACCAAAACCATCCTCTTTGGTCCCTGCCACAAATTCCAAAACCGAGGCATTGATTCCATCCCTCTCCTTGGCAACTGTGTGATGATGAGCCAGAGGGTTCGCCAGCTTGGTCTCTAACCTGACCCTGCGATGAGTGGAGTGTCCGGCCACATTTCCATTCCATCACCGCGACTTCCAATTTCCACCTCTCTATATACTGACTCCGTCCACCTCAGCTGCTGCGGAAGAATTCACACTGGCACCTCTGATGGATCCTTTATTTTCACATAACCATGTATGCTCCAAATCTTTAAAGGCTGAACAATAGCGAAAAGTTGTCTCTTCATTTACCCACCTGGAATCAAAGGTGCTCCTGTATCAAAACAAAGAATGATCTTACAGCTGCTTCTCCCAGGAAACTTTTCTGATTGGCAATCACAGGTGAGACAGTCAGGTTTTGGACTACAGTATTTTAGTGCATAATCCTGCGTTGTCCCACAGGTCGTATAATGCACTTAAGGAGGTAGCAGACACCAGCTCCCTAACTTCTGTTATTATTACAGTAGACGACTCTCCCCCTGTAACCCTCCTCTTGGGATGCAGTGGAATTCCAAAACCTGCTAATGGTAATACTGAACCAGGAATCTGGGACAGCGATATTTGAACAGTGGGATTTCCTGCCCTGCCACTTGCAGACTCAATGGGAACACATCCCTGCCGATACTGAATGTCCAGCAGCTATTTAATGCTCAGCAGGGCATTAATTGGCTAAGGGCACGATTTCAGCCCCCATCTGGGGAGGAAATCTCATCTTAGAGAGCTGCTGTATAATTTGATTGGCTGACAGTGGTCTCAGCAGTGCCAGGTTCAATCTCCACTGATGGGACTACAGCCAGTCCCTGAAAAAGAGAACGTAATGGAAGCAGCACTACAAGCAAGTAGTGGGTATTGGTGGAGCCTGGCTAGTAGGCCCCAGCGAAAGGCAGGGTTGGAGAGTCTATGTTTCAGCACGATTAAAGGGGGAGGGGGTATGAATTTGTGGAGGGATGTCTTCAATGGTCACAGAAAACCTACAAAGGAGGTTATCTTTTCTTTTCATGTATTTAATGATTGGTTTGAGCTGCTTGCAGAAAAATACTTTTCACTGTACCTCTGTACACGTGACAATAAACAAATCCAATCCAATCCCACTTTCCAAACACTATCTAACCTTGTAAAAGCTGCCAAGCTACCCACTTCATGTGGGTGTCCCCTTGTTATGTGCAAAATGGCAGCAGGGATGGGATGAGGCACTTAAGTTGCCATTTAGTGGGGAGACAGGCTGGGAGTGGGAGGGAAGGCTGTGGGCAGGCCGTGCACTGCATTTTACAGGCCCCTTTTCCCTCAAAACCACTGGCTGGGCGGATGGAAAATTCTGCCATTGGTACGATCAGGATCCTGTTAATGGTTGGTTGTTAATACTGTTAAAGACACACAGGTGATGGGAATTGTTTGATTAAGAACTGGGAGCACAGAGTCAGGTGAGCTTTCTCACTCTCACTCTCAAGACCCACCCATGCACAATTGCCCTTTCGTTCAAATTCGGAAATTGTTGTAACCCAAGACCTCTCTGCCCTCCTGGCCATTGCCGTTTCTCTGCAAAACACCTATAAACAAATCAACTGAGGCACTGGGTTAGGGGTTTGGAGGCAGAGTGCTGCATCTTGTGAACAAACCTATGAACAAAGAAAGGGGGCGACATTCTCCGACCCCCCGCCAGGTCGGAGAATCGCTGGGGTCTGGCGTGAATCCCGCCCCCGCCAGTTGCCAAAGTCTCCGGCACCAGAGATTCGGCGGGGGCGGAATCGCGCCGCGCCGGTTGGCGGGCCCCCCCGCTCGATTCTCCGGCCCATATGGGCCGAAGTCCCGCCGATAAATTGCCTGTCCCGCCGGCGTAAATTAAACCACCTACCTTACCGGTGGGACAAGGCGGCGTAGGTGGGCTCCGGGGTCCTGGGGGGGGCACGGGGCGATCTGGCCCCGTGGGGTGCCCCCACGGTGGCCTGGCCCTCGAACGGGGCCCACCGATCCACGGGCAGGCCTGTGCCGTGGGGGCACGCTTTCCCTTCCGCCTCCACCACGGTCTCCACCATGGCGGAGGCAGAAGAGACTCCCTCCACTGCGCATGCGTGGGAAACTGTCAGCGGCCGCTGACGCTCCCGCGCATGCGCCGCCCTGATATGTCATTTCCGTGCCAGCTGGCGGGGCAACAAAGGCCGTTTCCGCCAGCTGGCGGGGCGGAAATTCCTCCGGCGTCGGCCTAGCCCCTCAATATTGGGGCTCGGCCCCCAAAGATGCGGAGCATTCCGCACCTTTGGAGCGGCGCGATGCCCGTCTGATTTGCGCCGTTTTGGGCGGCAGTCGGCGGACATCGCGCCGTTTCCGGAGAATTTCGCCCAGGATCTGTGCCCTGTTTCATATTTTACCATCCAGCTTGGATTCTGATGTGTTGGGTATGCCGGGTCTGCGAGGACTGCGTTTACTGCAGCAGTGAGAGAGACAGGCTTCCAACACTTGAAGAAATGCAACTCAATTTTATTAAACTCTTAACTATCATACATACTTTAACTGTGGGTTGACACTATGCTGACTTGACTGGAGACCTGAGGCTAACCTGACCAGACTATCTTACTACCACATGGTGTATGTTCTAGTTGCTGCTCATGTGCTCTGACTGTCTCTGAGGCTGGATCCCCAGAGAGCGGGAAAACTAGTGTCCACTGGCTTTATAGTGGTCGTGTCCTGTCTGGTGATTGGCTGCTGTGTTCTGTGTGTTCACTGGTCATCCTGTGTGTCAATCACTGCCTGTCTGTGCACCACCTGTGTGTATATTATGACAGATTAATTTAACGGACCCTGTAGGGAATCGTACCACACCACTCGCTCCAAAACATTGTGGAAATGAGTGACTCTGTATTTATTTTTGTCGGTGGGCAGCACCTGAGGAAACTAGAAGGCGTGAGATTGTTGCCCGTCGATCTGATGCCAATGTTTATAATGCGTGTTCCACTTCCAAAATGCAAAGATATTGCAGTAGATGTGTTAGAGCAGATGTTATTTGTTCAGAATGAACAAAACGTAAAACAAAGGCAATGAAAGTGGAAGAAAGGTGAGGAATGGCAGGATCTGATGAAGGGAACTATATTTAAAATTGTTCTGAAGTATTTGCTTTTACAGCCTTTGAAATTTGAAGTAATAAAGCTAGCCTTGATATTTAAGCAGGTACATTGCTGCAATACTAATGTTCTTTTCAGCGTCACCGTGTGTAAGTTAAGCAAATGTGCTAATTCGATGGGTAGGAAGGAGTAGGAAGCCATTCACAGCCTAGTCAAAAGCTATATCGAGACATTTTTCAGGTGACTTTTTATCGATTCCTTGAGGCATTTCCAGCACACAGAAAGTGAAAGCTGGGGATTAATTGTCTTTTAAACGCCAGATTTTGATTTATGTGGGAAGGCAACTAATGCTCAGCCAGGGACTGTGCATTGCGAATTATTATGCCCAGCAGAAGATTACAAAGGAAACTCAGTGTTCAGACTGTCAATTTATAAAACTGGGGAAAAGGTTCCACATCGGCAACTGTAGATGTTTTAATGAACTCCTCAGATGTCTCCTTTCTCAACATCACTGGCGGCATGATAACACACTGTGGTACCAGGAGAAAGATGGATGGCAGCTTTCTTGCATGTGCCAGCTTGGGCTAGCATCCGCCTCTTACCATGGATCACTGTGCTTCATAAAAATGAAGATGCAGAGGCGTGTGCTCTGAATAGCAATCTGCCGAGACCCACCAAGGTTAACACAATAAGAACATTCATAACACATAATCACTGCCTCCAGCCAATGTAAGCACATAATGGAGTGTTTCAGTACTCTGCAAAACTTACCAGTGTACAATATTACATTATTCCATCTGCACAATTTGAGAGTTTTAATGACAGGATGGAAAATAATTCACACTTGCAAAAGAAAATAGAAGATAATTGATCAGTCTGAAATTACCCTTAACGCTGCAAACACTGAAAGGCATTTTCACTGATCCGCTGGCACAACTTGCTTTAAGATTTGACGGACCTTTTTCAAAAAATTCCAAAAATGATTGATCAAAGAGGAGTTAAAAAAAATAATTTATGGCACGTTGACATCGCTGGCTGGACCAGTATTTGTTGCCCATCCCTAGTTGCCCTTCAGAAGTTGGTGATGAGCTGCCTTCTTGAACCGCTGCAGTCCCTGAGGTGTAGGTACACCCATAGTGCTGTTAGGGAGAGAGTTCCAGGATGTGGATGGTGGACAGGCTTTGGGGAGTCACTCGTGTAAGAGTTCTTCCTGTTTATTTCCCCTTTAATTTGCAGTTATCATTTTTGATCCATAGATGATTCATGGGCATGTAGCTTTAAGGCAAGTAGCCGAGAGAATGAGGTATTTAGAAGTTACCAGAGAGAACACTCTTGAGCTTTGACAAAGAGCCACTGGACTTGAAACGTTAGCTCTTTTCTCTCCCTACAGATGCTGCCAGACCTGCTGAGATTTTCCAGCATTTTCCCTTCCGCGCTGGAGAGAACACTCGGCTGGTCTCTGCAAGTTTGAACAGGAGCATCAGACTTGTCGGCACCAGAGAGAGAGATGGGCTAGAACCCGGTTTGATTGATTGGCTGGGTGGGGGGGGGGGGGGGGGGGGTGTAAATTGGCCTAAAAGGCTGTATCCTGCCCGATTGGATCCTGTCCCGGTGGAATGATTTACAGAGTGCCAAGGAGTTTCAGTTTGACTCCTGGACACATTGGGCGCGATTCTCCACTCCCACGCCGGTTGGGAGAATCGCCTGGGCCGCCGAAATTTCCGGGGCCGCCGGTCCGACGCACTCCCGCGATTCTCCCGAGCGGCGGGAACGGGCCAGTCGGGTTTCGTGGGCCGCAAGCCGGAGAATCGCCGGAGATACCCAAAATGGTGATTCTCCGGCCCCCCCGCGATTCTGAGGCCCGGATGGGCCGAGCGGCCAGGCCAAAACGGCGGGTTCCCCCAGCGCCGTCCACACCTTGTCGCTACAGTCGTGGGCTGTGCGTGAACGCTGGGGGGGCGGCCTGTGGGGGGCGAGTGGGGATCCTGGGCCGGGGGGTACCTTAAATGTGGGGTGGTCCGCGATCAGTGCCCACCGATCGTCGGGCCGCCCTCTCTGAAGGAGGACCTCCTTCCTTCCGCCACCCCGCAAGATCCGTCCCCCATCTTCTTGCGGGGCGGATGTGGACAGGCCGGCAACCACGCATGCGCGGGTTGGCCGGCGCCAACCCGTGCATGCGCGGATGACGTCCGTTATGTG
Source organism: Scyliorhinus torazame (assembly GCF_047496885.1). Taxonomy (NCBI): domain Eukaryota; kingdom Metazoa; phylum Chordata; class Chondrichthyes; order Carcharhiniformes; family Scyliorhinidae; genus Scyliorhinus; species Scyliorhinus torazame. Next base: position 98,619,215 of record NC_092707.1, on the reverse strand, counting down.
GCGCCGGCTGCGTCATCTAATCGGCTCCGCTTTTACACGGGCGACAAGGCCTCGCACGGGTAGAAGACGCGGCCCCGATACTGGCCCATTGTCAGGGCCTGAATCGGTCGCGACCGGGGCAGTTCCGCGCCGTCGTGAACCTCGACAGCGTTCACGATGGCGCGGCCACTTCGGCGTGGGGGTGGAGAATCGCGCCCATAAAGTCAAGGATCTGCTTTTTCTCTCCCTCCAGAAAGGCTGCGAGTGCTGTATTCCTGAAACTACAGAGGTCTGAATAAGTCTACAGTAAACACCTCGAACTGAAAGCAAATTTTAAACAGGAGTAATGTGCTGGAAATATCCATCTGAAGCAAAGTCTGGGGCGGGATTCTCTGTCCCACCGCATACGTTTTCTGGTGCGGCGCGCCCTGCCGGCAGCCGGATCCTCCGTTCCGGCAGCCAGCCAATGGAATTTCCCATTGTGGGCACTCCCACGCCGTTGGGAAATCCGCAGGTGGGAGTGCGCTGCCGGCAAGTGGAGGATCCCGCCAATGGAGAATCCAGCCCTATTTTCCTCTTTTACTTATGTTTTTTAAACCACTTTCTTCCCTTTTGTGTTTGTCTGTCTTGTGTGTATGTGTAGAGGGTGGGGGGCAAGTTAACATGGGGGATTAATAATTAGTTAACCAGTTGTATTTGCTGCAGATTTTATTATAGTTCTTGTTACAAATAAACAGTAATTGTGTTTCAACTTACAAACTTGGTGACTGCAATTATTGGACTATCAAGGGTCAAATGTTTTAAGTACCTTTCGAAGAATGATTGGTTAATTCACTAGTGGTGTGACTCCAGGCAAGTGGGACTGGAGTTGAACCCGCACTATCCCAGGGTGTCGTAACACTCACTGCAGGATTTCTAGCTTTTGACCTGCTCTGGTAGCCACAGTATTTATATAGCCAGTCCAGTTCAGTTTCTGGTCAATGGTATCCCCCAGGATGTTGCGAGTGGGGCATCCAGCAGTGGTAATGCCTTTGAATATCAAGGGACGATGGTTAGATCCTCTCTTGTAGGAGATGGTCATTGTCTGGCACTTGTGTGACGCAAATGTATCCTGCTACTTGTCAGACCAATCCTGGATATTGTCCAGGTCTTATTGCATTTGGACATGGATTACTTCAGTATCTGAGGTGTCACGTATGATACTGAACATTGTGCAGTCATCAACTAACATCCCCACTTCTGGCCTTATGATGGAAGGGAAGTCATTGGTGAAGCAGCTGAAGATGGTTGGGCCTTGGACACTACCCTGAGGAACTCCTGCAGTGATGACCTGGAGCTGAGATGATTGACCTCCAATCATCACAACCATCTTTCTTTGTGTCAGGTATGACTCCAACCAGAAGAGAGGTTTTCCCCCTGATTACCATTGACTCCAGTTTTGCTACATGATGCCATTCTCAGTCAAATGCTGCCTTGATGTTAGGGCAGTCACTCTCACCTCACCTCAGGCATTCAGCTCTTTTGTCCATGTTTGAATCAAGGCTGTAATGAGGTCAGGAGCTGAATGACCCTGGCGGAATCCAAACGGAACGTCTGTGAGCAGGTTAACGCTGAGTAAGTACCGCTTGATAGTGCTGTTGATGACTCCTTCCATCACTTTACTGATGATGAAGAGTAGACTGATGTGGCGATGGTAATTAGCCGGTTTGGATGTGTCCTGTTTCTTGTGTACAGGACATACCTGGGGGATTTTCCATATTGCTGGGTAGATGCCAGTGTTGTCGCTGTACTGGAACAGCTCAGCTAGGGGTGTGGCAAGTTCTAGAGCACACGTCTTCGGTATTATTGCTGAAATATTCTCAGGGCCCATAGCCTTTGCTGTATCCAGTGCCTTCAGCTGTTTCTTGATATAAGTGGAGTGAATCGAATTGGCTGAAATCTGACATCTGTGATGCTGGGGACCCCTGGAGGAGGCCGAGATGGCACAGCCACTCGGCACTTTCAGCTGAAGATTGTTGTGACTTCAGCCTTATCTTTGCACTGATGTGCTGGGCTCCTCCATCATTGAGGATGGGGATATTTGTGGAGCCTCCTCCTCCGTGAATTGTTCAATTGTCCACCATGTTATGGGTGAGGCGTTTTCAGAACCCCAAAAAGTATCATGGAGTTCAACCAACCTCCCCCTTTAATGTATTTGTTGCTTTTCCTAGCACACGGCTTGTTCCCTAGGTGTGGGATTACAATTATGGACACGTGGGTTTTTAAACACAAAACACTGTTTATTCCATGAACTCAACTTAACATCTTAAATAAACATTGGATCTCTTAACACCCCTTACTTCAAAGATAACTCCGAAAATATTGCAACAGTAAATAATTCCTCAAGCTGTTCCTTCAAACTTCCAAGAGACTTAACACCTTTCAACAGAATCACATCAGGTTAAAGGCTTTACTATTATGAGTTTACATCACCCAAATGATCCAGAGGTAGTCTTTCATGGCAGACATCACAGCAAATCCAGCTCACTGCAAAACACAGACACTTCCCAAGCTCTTTTCCTCCAAACTGCAGCTCTCTGGAAACACACAGACACACACAAGCTCTTTTTCAAACTGAAACTAAAAAACTGCAGAATGGCTGATCTAAAGCCCAGCCGCACCCACTCTCTGACATCACTGTTTTCTCAAAGGTACATTGCTTAAACATCCATGTCTTAAAGGTACTCTCACATGACAACCACCATTCACAGCTGGATGTAGCAAAACTGCAGAGCTTAGACCTGGTCCGTTGGTTCTGGGATCGCGATCAGGGATAGCTCGTCTACTATTCCTGTAACAGCCTCCCCGAACAGGTGCCGGAATGTGGCGACTAGGGGCTTTTCACAGTAACTTCATTTGAAGCCTACTTGTGACAATAAGCGATTTTCATTTCATTTTCATTAGTTCCTTGCTGCTGATGCTGTCTGGCACACAGGGAGTCCTAATTTGAATCTTCACAAGGTTGACACCTCATTTTTAAGTATTTCTGGTGTTGTTCCTGGCATGTCCTCCTGCATTCTTCACTGATGCACATCAGAGGTGGAGGCAGCCTGCTGCATTGCACGTACTATGGCTTTTGATGCCCCTGGCTTTGAGCCAAAGGGCCCCGGCCGACTTACCGGTGTCACTGCCGTCGCCGTTCCACACTGTTATGCCCGCTGCGCTGGAGATGTGCCTGTGGCGGGCGAGGGATTTTTGGAAGAACTGGAGACCTCTGTTGTCTCCTTGGTGGCAAGCCCTGAGTTGGCCTCCGGTGAATCTTACTCCCTGACAGTGCCCGTAGAGCGCTGGGAATCTCCATGGAGGGGCAGTTGGAGTGAGCTCCAGAGGCCTCTGCATCATCTGGCTCTGCCAGTCCTGGCAGCTCTCCATTGTCTCCACTGTGGTGTCAACGCCCTCAATGATGCTCCTTAGTGACGGCCATGCTCTGCACTGCCCCAGCAATGTCCACCTGCGTCTGGGATATGCCACTTATCGAGTGAGACATGATGTCGAGGCCCTCAGCCATGGCCGTCACAGACTGAGCCATGCCTTGGACACCACCACTCAAGATGCGGACGTTGTGCTCCAGGTTGGCCACTGCAGTCGCCACCCAAGCGGGTTGGTCTCAGTGCCACTCTTTGTCGGCACCATCTCCTGCACCTGAAGGTTTGGGGCTCTTCCAATAGGCCTCACAGTCACTGGGGTGTCGCTTACACCCCCTCTGAATATCACAGCTGTGTTCTATCATCTGCATTGCATCAGCTCTGGAAGAGCCTTGTCCAGGCACGACATCTGGCTGGAACACAGCTGTGTCCTGGGATCCAGCAGACCTCCGACTGCTGACTCCCTTGGATGTTTCTGCCTCCACCTGACGACCACTGTGTCGTGCTCACCAGATTATTCCCCGAGGTCTGTCCACTAATGTCGCCCGCCGAGGTGTGTGTCTCTGAGCTGGTGGAAGGTGGGGATGACAGCTTTGACATGTCGATGGTGGTCTCCTTGGACCTTTCCTTTGAGGTGATTTCTTGGGTGGCAGCGGGAGGAACGACTCCGGATAGTCCGGTCCCATCAGATGGAGATCCTGCGAGACAATGGACATGTGGTCAGTGAGAGGGAAGGATTATTTTGTCTGACATGAACAACTCACTTGAGACAAATGATCTGGATGAAGGGACAGTGGATCCTCACCTCTTGCAGTGCAGGCCAACCTCGTTGTCAGTGACTACTCTCTCCTTGGGCGGCCCCGCTATTTCCAGGGCCCGTCCCTCATAGAGTGTGAGGATTCGAATCTCTAGTACTCCGCACCCGTCTTGGTCCTTTCCCACTTTTTATGGGCTATCTTCTCCTTCGGGAAAAAAGAGAGGGCATTGTTAGCTGCATTCTTGATGGGTCAGGGAGATCTATAGCAGGTGGCATGTGTGGGCACCGCACCTGGGCATGAAGGGGTTATGCTGGTTGGTGCCAGTAAGTTCTGAGGAGCAAGCTCGAAGATCAGATGTGGGGGGGGGTACGAGGTGTCAGCCAGTCATTTGGAGGGGAGTGGCGGGGGGGGGGGGGGGGGAGGAGGAATGTGAAGGGTGACAGGCGGAGCTGATGCCAGGACAGAGATGGTAACTCACCCTTGCAGCTTGCTGGAGGTCGTTGGTCTTCCGGCGGACCTCCAGGTCATGCTGCCCGAACTGGCAGCCGCTGCCGCTGTCACTGCCTCCCAGGTGACATTGCTGACCCTCCTGCTGGTCATCCAATCCCCTCAGGGAACAGGATGGCCCACCTCTCATTCACAGCGTCGAGAAGCCTGGCCAAGTTAGGGGCTGGTTTAGCACACTGGGCTAAATCGCTGGCTTTTAAAGCAGACCAAGGCAGGCCAGCAGCACGGTTCAATTCCCGTACCAGCCTCCCCGAACAGGCGCCGGAATGTGGCGACTAGGGGCTTTTCACAGTAACTTCATTGAAGCCTACACGTGACAATAAGCGATTTTCATTTTCATTTTCATTTTCAAGTCAGCATCCCCAAAGCGAGGAGCAGGTCTACGCGTTGCCATGCTTGTGTACTGACTAGAGTGAGTGAGCATTTAAAAGCAGCTCCCCCTTTTCTTTGTTTTCCATTACCAATTCCCCAGACTCACTCTCACGAGGACCAACACTAGCTTTACTGACTTGTTTCCGATCCAAATACTTGAAGAAATTCGTACTGTTTTTATATTAGATCATAAGACCATAAGACAGCCTTGGTGCAAACCTGGACAAAATAGCTGAATGCCAGAGGTGAGGTGAGAGTGACTGCCCTTGACATCAAGGCAACATTTGACCGAGTATGGCACCAAGGAGCCCTAGCTAAACTGGAGTCAATGGGAATCAGGGGGAAATCTCTCCACTGGTTGGAGTCATATCTGACACAAAGGAAAATGGTTGTGGTGGTTGGAGGTCAATCATCTCAGCTCCAGGACAGGTTGCAGGAGCTCCTCAGGATAGTGTCCGAGGCCCAACCATTTTCAGCTGCTTCATCAATGACCTGCCTTCCATCATAAGGTCAGAAGTGGGGATGTGAAGACTGATGCAAAGTAACTATTCAGTTCCTCTGCCATTTCCTTGTTCCCCATTACTACTTCTCCAGCCTCATTTTCCAGTGGTCCAATTCTTGTGTCTCCATTATTTTTTATATATTGAATAAACTCTTGCAATCTTTTTTTATATCACTAGCTAGCTTACAGTTATATTTCATCTTCTCCCCCCTTATTGCTTTTTAGTTGCCCTCTGCTTGCTTTTAAAGGCGTCCCAATCCTCTGACTTCACATTAACCCTCACTACATTGTATGCTTTTTCTTGTGCCTTTATGCTGTCCCTGACTTCCACTGCCTCGCATATTTCCTCCTCCTTGGGATGAATTTCTGTTATGACTCCCCAATAACCCCCCAAAACTCCAGTCATGACTGTTCCATTGTCTTCCCTGCTTAGGCTCTGTAATGACTTCGGCCAGGTCTTTGAGATTGGCCAATTAGAATATGAGTTCCCTGATTAGTGGCCCAATCAGGGAACCCCTTTCTGTGTATATAACAGGGAGTGTCAGATCATCTGCACCTCCCGGTGTAGACCGCAGACTGAATGATCATGGTTGTTCAGCTGTTGGGTTTGTAAATAAAAGGAATTCTGGTGACGGGACTTCTGCCTCCGTGGATTTATTACAGGCTCCCCTTCCAATCAACTCTGCCTAGCTCATCCCTCATTTCATTGTGATTCCTTCACCTTAATTCCCGAATCAAGTCTGCCTCATTACACATCACCAAATCCAGAATTGCCTGTTCCCTACTGGGCTCGACCACAAGCTGCTCCAAAAAACCAGCTCTTAGACATCCCATGAATTCCCTTTGTTGGGATCCACTACCAACTTGATTTTCCCAGTCCACCTGCATATTAAAGTCCCCCATTATTATTGTAATATTGCCTTTCTTATGTGTCTTTTACACCTCCTGATTTATATTTGCCCCACATCCTGACTACTACTCCTGTCCATGACTCCCATCAGGGTCTTTTTCCTTTGCAATTCCTCAATTTTACCCACACAAATTCAACGCCTTCTGACCCTATATCATTTCTTGCTATAGATTTAATTTCATGTGTTACTACAAGACAACCCCGCCCCCTCTGCCCATCAGCCTGTCCATTTGACAGGAGACATTGGCGCCGGCGGGAAAATCGGCATCAACGACTCCGGCGTCAACGGTCCCCCAAGGTGAGGAATTCTCACCTTTCTAGGGTGCTAGCTTGATGGCAGAGGGGTTGGCGCCGCTCCAGCCGGCGCCGAAGGGACGGCACAAGTTCGCGCATGTGCGGAACGGCCGGCGTGATTCCGCGCATACGCAGACCGGCCGGCGTATTCTCATGTGTATTCTCCGCACTGGCCCCCGGGCAATATGGTGGAGCCCTACAGGGGTCTGGCGCGGAAGGAAGAAGTGCCCCCACGGAACAAGCCCGCCTGCAGATCGGTGGGCCCCGATCGCGGGCCAGGCCACTGTGGTGGACCCCCCTGGCGTTGGATCCTCCCGCTCACCCCCGAGGACCGCCCACCCATACTCATCTGCCAGGTCCCGCCGGTGTGTGAGGTGAGTGATTCACAGCAGCGGGACTGGACAAAAATGGACGGCCGCTCAGCCCATTGGGGCCCGCCGAATTGCCGGGGCGGGGGGGCGCTGTCAACGGCCCCCAACCAGCATGGCAGTGATCCTGCCCACGCCCGAAAAACGGCGGCGAAGAATACGGCAGCCCGCGCGGGTCGGGGCGGGATTCGGGCCTCCCACCGGGTATTCTCCGACCACTACAGCTTTTAACCTAGTTCTCCAGCTAACCTTAGCCAACTCTACCTTCACACCCTCATAGTGAGCTTTACTTAGGTTTAAAACACTAGTCATTGACCATATTTCTCACTTTCAAACCTAGCGCATTCCACCTGACCTTGGTGACTTGATCGATTTTAATGTTCCTGGTCAATCCATTACTAGCTCATTTGTCATGTTTAGTATTCGTAACTTCCTTGACTCTCCCGAAGGGACTCAGTTGACAGTTTGCAGTTTCTACTATGAGCCCTGATACAAAGAAGTTGTTTATCGACCAGCAATGGCCAGGCAACATTGCACCCTTTTCAGGATCCTTCAGGGGTCTTTCAGCTCCCCGAGCACCTGTTTGCTATGGATATATTTCAAATAATCTTTCACACATTGAATTTCTTCCTCATCACAATGTTTCTCTATGTTAGCTTTCAATCTCCTTCACTGTTGTCCTCTGATCTACAGAAACAGTAAAGAAGCATTCAGATCAGCACTTGAAATGTCACAGCATACAAGGCTATGGATCAAGTGGTGGAAAATGGGATGAGAATAGATAGTTGCCTGATGGCCGGCACAGACACGATGGGCCGAAGGGCCTCCTTTTGTGCTATAAAGCCCTATGGGGTAAATCTGCCAATCATGCCCACCCCACGAATCGTCGCCGGCAGGATGGACAATTTGACGGACCATTGAAAGGTTCATTGACTTCGGATGGGAGTTTCCGGTATCGGGGTAGGTGGTACTTGAAAATCCCACTATATGACTCTATGGCTATACAAAGAGCTCCATGCTTCAGCAATGTTTTATTATTTGTTGCCCACATCAGCTTTCTTCATCCTCTGCTACACTTCCAAGTAATAGATCTTAAGCTCAATGGGCACCATCTGCTGTTCAATAATAAATACAGTAAACAATGTAAGCAGGTGAACTCTCCACATCACCACAAACCATCACTTCACATCTTTTTTACAAAATGGTGGACTGGGAATGCTGGGCATAATAAACAAGTTTTTCATTTTAAAGGTGGACCAACAACATTCCTTGTGCAAAGTTTTTCCCAAGTTACTGGAACCTGTGCCTTCATTACCTTTAAACCTAGCCCTGTGTTTTGAAACAGCCATAATATTGCAGTTGGTTTCCTAGTCGTTAGGCCTCCAATGCAATGAGACCAGTTACAGACTGGGGGACCAGGCATTTACAACATCAGATTCATTGCCTTGTTAGACCACAGTCATTACCTTCTGTTGTTCAATCTGCCTTCATTGCACCACAGTGTTTTATTTTATATTGCAAACAGTTATCAGAAATCGCAAGTGGGAAATAACCGGTGAATTTCATAATCAAGATATGGAATGCAGCAGAGACAAATCCCACCGGTTCAATAACTACATACAAACCCCAACATCTTGTCTCCAGCAGCGCTTCACAAGGACAAAATCATTTGAATGTTTTTCATTTCGAGGCAGCCAAATCATCAAATGCCAGCTGTTCACTGTACTGCAATCTATCCAAGAGCTGTATATATTTTAACATAGAACTTCTCAACTATAGTTATCTCTATGTCTACATATATATCTAACATATACACATCCAGACATGCATATATGCAAATAACTAGTATCACAGTTTCATCTCATACTTGCCGACATTATAAATTGTCCCTTCCCCTCAGGGCCTGCCCCTTTCTCTATCAAAACCAGAGTTATCACCTTCTCTGAAAAAGCCCACCCTTGACTGCTTTTTCCATGCAAAGTATCGCTACACCGCCAACCTCCCTTTCCTCTTCAGAGTTATTGAGCACGTTGTAACCACCAAATCCATGCCTCTCTTTCCCAAGTGTGAGTCTCTGTAATCAGATTTCTCCCCCACTGTCACTGTAATATCCCGGAAGGGGCCTATGGGGTGGGAATGCATGTCTTCCTCATGCTCCTTGCGAAGTACAAGCTCTCCTGCTAGGGGGCAGGATATCTCATTAATCACTGTACCTAAGGTTGGCCAGTACGGTATCGACCAGATTAGAACCCGGTAGGAGTGGGAGTAGGCCATTCATCCCATTGAGCCATTCAACGTGATTGGCGTTGATCCTCTATCTCAATGCCATATTCTATTCTATTCTATCATAAGAACATAAGAACTAGGAGCAGGAGTAGGCCATCTGGCCCCTCGAGCCTGCTCCGCCATTCAATGAGATCATGTATGATCTTTTGTGGACTCAGAGAGTCGAGATGAAAATTTGTTTGTCAGACTGGAGGGAGGAAGACAGTCGGGTTCCTCAGTATTTTGTACTAGGACCACTGCTTTTCTCAGCACATTTTAATGACCTAGACTTGGGTGAACAGGGCACAACTTCAATTTTTGCAGATGACATAAAACTTGGGAGTATTGTGAACTGTGAGGACAGTGGTAGACGTTAAGAAGTCAGAGACAAATGGTGGGATGGTGGACAAGTGGCAGATTAAATTTAATGCAGGGTAGTGTAAAATGATACATTTTGGTCAGAAGAGTGAGGAGAGGCAATATAAGAAGGTGTGTAGGATGCTAGAGATCAATGGTCAAAGGTGGAAGGCCAGGTTGCGAAAACTCCTTTTAACATATGGAATCCTGGGCGATCTAAGTAGAAGCATCGAGTACAAAAGTAAACAAGTTGTGATGAAGTTGTGAAGCTTTACAAAACACTGGTTCAGCCTAAACTGGAGTATTGTATCCCGGGTTTGGGCACTGCACTTTAGGTAGGCTGCAAAGGCTTTAGAGAGAGAGAGTAGAAAAGATTTGCAAGGGTTCCAGGGATAAGAGACTCCAGTTGGAGGATAGATTATAGAACCATAGAATTCCTACAGTGCAGAAGGAGGCTATTTGGCGCATCGAATCTGCATCGACCCTCTGAAAGAATACCCTACCTTGGCCAACCTTCCTGCCCTATCCCCATAATCCCACTTAACCTTTGGACACTAAGGGGCAATTTAGCACGGTCAATCCCCCGAACCTGCACATCCTTCGATTGTGGGAGGAAACCAGAGCACGGCAGAACGGTAGCACAAGTGGATAGCACTGTGGCTTCACAGCGCTAGGGTCCCAGGTTCGATTCCCTGCTGGTTCAGTGTCTGTGCGGAGTCTGCACGTTCTTCCCGTGTCTGCGTGGGTTTCCTCCGGGTGCTCCGGTTTCCTCCCAAAGTCCAAAGATGTGCAGGTTAGCTGGATTGGCCATGATAAATTGCCCTTAGTGACCAAAAAGGTTAGGAGGGGTTATTGGGTTACGGGGATATGGTGGAAGTGAGGGCTTAAGTGGGTCGGTGCAGACTCGATGGGCCGAATGGTTTCCTTCTGCACTGTATGTTCTATGTTCACCCAGAAGAACCCCATGTAGACTGGGGGAGTAAGTACAAACTTCACACAGACAGTCACCCAAGGCCGGAATTGAACCCGGGTCTCTGGCGCTGTGAAGCAGCAGTTTTAACCACTGTGCCACCCTTGGAGAAGTGGGGCAGTTCTCCTTGGAGATGAGAAGGTTGAGAGGAGATCTGATAGAGTTGTTTAAAGTTATGGAGTGTCTAGACCAGTGGTGGGCAATCTGTGGCCCGGGCACCACATGTGTTCTGAGTGCCGAAGACTATCAGTCGATTCCCACAGTTGACATTGCCTACACACAGGGTTGCCATATTCCGCTGACTTTTCCTGCCGGTATGACTTAACTGATAAGCACATAAAGCAAGAGCAAGCGAAGTGAGGTATGTGCTGATTGCTCACAACATTGACCGTGAGAGTCGTGCGCTCCCTCTGCATCCAACGTATAAATATTTCTTTTGTTTTTACCATTTGAAGTTGATGTTAGTTCTGTTAATATAGAAATAATGAAGCTTTTTCTATAGCTCATCATGCATTAAATGTATTTAATCTTATTCATGGGGTCATGGTTCGTGAACAAGCCTGATTTCAATCCTGCGGCCAACTAGGATGAAGGAGGGCCACTCATGCGGCCCACTCACTAGCCTAGGCTGTCCATCACTGCTCTACACAGAATGGATAAGGAGAAACTGTGCCCAGTGATGGAAGGGTCAAAACCAGAAGGCACCAATTTAAGGTGATTGGCAAAAGAACCAAAGGTGACATGAGGAAAAATGTTTTTACACTTTGCAAGGGCTTCCTCTTGTACTGGAACCATTTTGATTCTATAATTCTTGAAATATAATTACTATTACCTCTTTGTACTTGACTGTCCATCATGAATCCAGACATATTAATCTAATAACTTTATAGAATCAATATTATATTGTTGAGAATCTGAGAAACTACTAATGATGTTATTCCCTTCAATATGACGGACAACCCTATATTCAAAAGCTCGTTAGTGCTCAGCATTTGCCCACAAGCAAAATGCACTCTTTTGCCATTAGTACCCACTCGTACTTTGCAAGAGGTTTAAATATTTCATGCAATGTTTCTACACCCTTTAGGTTCTGAGGCTTATTGGAATCGACTGATAGTCTTCGGCGCTGATCCTTATTACACAGAAGATCTATCACTGTGCCCCCGGCCTGTAGCCCCTTACCAGTAATAGAATAACAGGAGATTTGGAGCAGGTTGTTAAGATCTAGAAAGCCCGTATGAAAGGATGGTGCAACCAGATTTAATAGTGATGTTCAAAAGGCAATTGAATAGGTAGTGGAAGGGAAAAAATAGTAGGACTATGAGAAAAAGACAAGGAAGTAGGACTAAAAAGAAAAAGTGCTGGAAAGACTCAGCAGGTCTGGAAGCATCTGTGGAGACAGAAAGAGAGTTAACATTTCAAGTCCAATATGACTCTTCTTTGGAACGGTAGTAGGGTTAATTGGTTACTCTTTCAAAGTGCTTGCATAATCGTGAAGGACTGAATGGCCACCTTTATACTGCATGATTCACTGATTCTATAACCATTGTAAAGTCAACTGGTAGTGATTTAACCCAAGGATCACTTGGTGAGGGGTAAGGTTGAGAAGGCGGAGGCTTCATGAATAAACTCCTTGGAATAACCTCTTGATCAATATCAAAGAGAACTCAGTGTGTAGCATCTTTCTTTTCTCTCTCTCGTCCTTGGATGGTAATATAGTGCACACAGTTTGGTAAGTGTCACTCACACGATGAATTGCATTCCTGCAAACTTACTGCAAATTTGAGGCTAGACTCCAGAAGCAGTCACAATTGCTTGTAACACCTATCCATCTATCTAGCATTCTCAATTGGAAACAGATGAAAACTAAGTACACTGACATCTGCCTCAGACATTGCTCCTCATTGAATCAGGGAACAGTACAATTTGAAAGCTATGGCAAAGAAATTGTAGTGAAAAGTTATATCTCATCTAATGATGTTCTAATTTGCCATTCAAATTATGTTACTTTCAGATCACAAAGTTAATTCAGCATACTTCATATTCACAGCTTACTTCTTACACAGCTTCAACAAGTTTATTTTCCATAATTCCTTTTGATTAGACTGATTATTTTGTTCCACACACACAATATCATTATTTGTGACACTCTTAGCTACTGAAACATTCATGCCATCTCAATTTTTTTTGATTACATTTTTTTGAATCCTTTTTTTTCACAGCTATGTTGCCCCAATGGGAAATGGGTCAAACACATGGTGGGAAATTACAGGCTGAAGTCAATATTCTTCCTAGTCCTCCCACTGAGGGATATCAAGGACCTCCCAGGTGTGACTCTTCCCTCGAATTGCTCTAGGATTGTGAGTACTACTGTTATTAAGACCATAAGACCATAAGACATAGGGGCGGACGTAAGGCCATTCGGCCCATCGAGTCCTCTCCACCATTCATTCATGGCTGATTTCAATTCCATTTACCCGCTCTCTCTCCATAGCCCTTAATTCCTCGAGAAATCAAGAATTTATCAACTTCTGTCTTAAAGACACTCAACGTCCCGGCCTCCACCGCCCTCTGTGGCAATGAATTCCACAGACCCACCACTCTCTGGCTGAAGAAATTTCTCCTCATCTCTGTTCTAAAGTGACTCCCTTTTATTCTAAGGCTGTGCCCCCGGGTCCTAGTCTCCCCTGCTAATGGAAACAACTTCCCTACGTCCACTCTATCTAAGCCATTCATTATCTTGTAAGTTTCTATTAGATCTCCCCTCAACCTCCTAAACTCCAATGAATATCATCCAGGATCCTCAGAGGTTCATCGTATGTTAGGCCTACCATTCCTGGGATCATCCGTGTGAATCTCCGCTGAACCCACTCCAGTGCCAGTATGTCCTTCCTGAGGTGTGGGGCCCAAAATTGCTCACAGTATTCTAAATGGGGCCTAACTAATGCTTTATAAAGCTTCAGAAGTACATCCCTGCTTTTATATTCCAAGCCTCTTGAGATAAATGACAACATTGCATTTGCTTTCTTAATTACGGATTCAACCTGCAAGTTTACCTTTCGAGAATCCTGGACTAGGACTCCCAAGTCCCTTTGCACTTCAGCATTATGAATTTTGTCACCGTTTAGAAAATAGTCCATGCCTCTATTCTTTTTTCCAAAGTGTAAGACCTCGCACTTGCCCACGTTGAATTTCATCAGCCATTTCTTGGACCACTCTCCTAAACTGTCCAAATCTTTCTGCAGACTTCCCACCTCCTCCATACTACCTGCCCCTCCACCTATCTTTGTATCATCGGCAAACTTAGCCAGAATGCCCCCAGTCCCGTCATCTAGATCGTTAATATATAAAGAGAACAGCTGTGGCCCCAACACTGAACCCTGCGGGACACCACTCGTCACCGGTTGCCATTCCGAAAAAGAACCGTTTATCCCAACTCTCTGCCTTCTGCCTGACAGCCAATCGTCAATCCATGTTAGTACCTTGCCTCGAATACCATGGGCCCTTATTTTACTCAGCAGTCTCCCGTGAAGCACCTTATCAAAGGCCTTTTGGAAGTCAAGATAGATAACATCCATTGGCTCTCCTTGGTCTAACCTATTTGTTATCACATCAAAGAACTCTAACAGGTTTGTCAGGCACGACCTCCCCTTACTAAATCCATGCTGACTTGTCCTAATCCGACCCTGCACTTCCAAGAATTTAGAAATCTCATCCTTAACAATGGATTCTAGAATCTTGCCAACAACCGAGGTTAGGCCAATTGGCCTATAATTTTCCATCTTTTTCCTTGTTCCCTTCTTGAACAGGGGGGTTACAACAGCGATTTTCCAATCCTCTGGGACTTTCCCTGACTCCAGTGACTTTTGAAAGATCATAACTAACGCCTCCACTATTTCTTCAGCGATCTCCTTTAGAACTCTAGGATGTAGCCCATCTGGGCCCGGAGATTTATCAATTTTTAGACCTCTTAGTTTCTCTAGCACTTTCTCCTTTGTGATGGCTACCATATTCAACTCTGCCCCCTGACTCTCCTGAATTGTTGGCATATTACTCATGTCTTCTACTGTGAAGACTGACGCAAAGTACGTATTTAGTTCCTCAGCTATTTCCTTGTCTCCCATCACTAGATTACCAGCGTCATTTTGGAGCGGCCCAATGTCTACTTTTGCCTCCCGTTTGTTTTTAATGTATTTAAAGAAACTTTTACTATCATTCCTAATGTTACTGGCTAGCCTACCTTCATATTTGATCCTCTCTTTCCTTATTTTTCTCTTTGTTATCCTCTGTTTGTTTTTGTAGCCTTCCCAATCTTCTGATTTCCCACTACTCTTTGCCACATTATAGGCTTTCTCTTTTGCTTTGATGATAAAATACATTGGATGTATTTACTGTTGTCATGACAACGGATCATAGTGCCAAATTACTTACAGACAGATTGAATTTTTCAGTAACACATGCATATTCCAAAAAAGGATATTCAAGCCAAAAGATGGCTGAGAATGTAAATTGAGATAATGTAATTCAGTGATTGTCGCAAAAGTTTCTTTTGTAAAATAAATTTAGAGTACCCAATTCATTTTTTCCAATTAAGGGACACTTTAGCATGGCCAATCCACCTGCCCTGGGTTGTGGGGGCGAAACACGGGCGAACACGGGGAGAATGTGCAAACTCCACACAGACAGTGACCCAGAGCTGGGATCGAACCTGGGACCTCGGCGCCGTGAGGCAGCAGTGCTAACCACTGCACCATTGTGCTGCCCTAGTCTTGAAAGTTTGTGTGTGGATTATACTCAGTCCCAAGAGAGACCGTACAATGTTGCACCTGGAGGGCATCAAGGAACTTCAGACAGAGACATTTCAAAGGAAGAGTTGCAATACAAAAATTAAACTGTACTCTCCTGTGGTTGCAGGGATAAAGGAGGCAGACTACCATCTCAGCAGAAATCATCTCCTGTGAGTTATATTCAGACTGGACAGGATGTGAGTTGAAAGAAAGCATGTGTTAGAAAAAGACATGTTTGTGTTTTTCCCCTTCCAGGATTGCACAAGTTCAACTTCAACCCTGGTCTGTGTCTGCTAGTTTGGCGTTTATAATAATAATAATCTTTATTATTGTCACACGTAGGCTTCCATTAACACTGCACTGAGGTTACTGTGAAAAGCCCCTAGTCGCCACACTCCAGCGCCTGTTCGGGTACACTGAGGTAGAATTCAGAATGTTCAATTTGCCTAACAGCACGACTTTCGGGACTTGAGGGAAGAAACTGGAGCATCTGGAGGAAATCCACGGAGACACGGGGAGAATGTGCAGACTCCACATAGACAGTGACTCAAGCCGGGAATCGAACCTGGGACACTGGCGCTGTGAAGCAACAGTGTTAACCACTGTGTTACCGTGCCACCCATAGTTTTACTGTGCTATTGTGTACTGTGAAGGTGACAGCTGAAGTGCATCCACTCGGCATTCCTGCGCTTGCAGGTAAATAAAGCATCCCTCTCTGATTGCTGGAAGCAAGCCATAAGTCAGAAAAGCCACAGTTGAAAAGGAGTAAGGACTACTTCTTTCAGCTAACCTACAGAACCAAGAACCATCAAACCAACTGTTCAACTACCTACGTCAGTGCTACCGGAATCACCCAACTTGACTGCTGCAATGTTTCACCATCTACTCATCACGGACAAGCCAAAGACTGATTCATATATCTTTTAAACTTTTATTTTTGGACTCACTTCTCATTTCTGATCTCTTGTGTATGTATGGTGCATTTTACTATTTTCTTCTCATGTTTTCGTAACCAATAAACTCACTCTTTCCTTAATTCAAGAAAGCTGGTTTAAATTGGCTCCTTTTAAAACATAAATACATTTGGACTTGGAAAAAACAAGGTAAGTGTTCCTTTTTCAATTAACCTTGTTTTGAACAAACGTGGGGATTGAAGAAAGTAAGGAAGCCAGCCATCCCTATTGACCTGGGGACATAATCTTTAAAAGGTGGAGAAGCGCCTCGAGGCACAAGGGTCGTTGATACGGGAGATGGCGAAGGTGGTATCCGACCAGAGCGATCAGATTGTGTCTTTGGAGGTGAAGGTGGGATCCTGGGGGATCTATGAAGTCACTGCGGGTGAAGGTGGAGGAGCAGGAGAACAGGTCCAGGCGGCAGAACTTGCGAATTGTGGGTCCGCCAGAGGGTGTCGATGGAACGAGCGCCACACAGCATGTATCGAGGATGCTGGCCGGGCTGGTGGAGGAGACGGTGCTGGACAAGGCCCCAGAGGTGGAGCGGACCCACAGGTTCCTGAGGCAGAAGCCGAGAGCGGAGGAGCCGCCGCGGGTGGTGATTGTGCGGTTGCATAAATTCGCGGAGAAGGAGAAGATTCTGATGTGGGACAGGGCGAAGCGAGACTGCGAATGGGAGGGGAACTGTGTCCAGATATAAGGACATTGGCACAGAGACAAAGAGGCATGAGGGATTCAACAGGGCCAAGGCTGTGTTGTACCAACGGAAGAGTTGGTTTGGGGTGCTGTACCCAGCGAGACTTTGGGTTACTTTCGAAAGCCGGGACTACTACTTTGAGAAGCCAGAAGAGGCAAATAACTTTATAAGAGATCATAAACTGGGGAGAACTGAGAGTTGGTGTGAGATGGACAAGCTAAATCTGTGAAAGATGGGTGTTACAGCTGTTTTGTGTTGCCGGAGGGTGGGAATTATTTTTCGGGGAATTGTACATTTGTAATGGGGTGATCATCCTCTCCCCCTCCCGCCTTTGGTTGTGCTTTTCTTTTTGGGAGGAGATGATTTGTGATTTTGAGTGCTTTTCTTCATGCGGAAAGGGGTGTGTAGGGTGGGGCCCGTTGGGTGGGGTTGTCGGCTGGGTGGGTATTCAGATGGGTAAGGGGCCAGTTAAGGAGGGACCAGTGGGGGAAGGGGCAGAGGGATATGCAGGGGATGCCTTTGAGTGGGAGTTGCCACGCTAGCTGGTGTATTGGAGGTGAGGTGGGCAAGGAGGTCACGAGAGGTGGCCAAGCTGTGGGGGGGGGGGGGGGGAGTTGGGGCAGCAGAGGGGGAGGCAGGATTGCGACGTGGCAGGGTTGGAGGATGAGCGTGGCCATGGGCAGAGAAGGGGGCCATCTTGGATGGGCCCGGTTTAGGGTGGTATTACGTGAGGTAGAACTGGAAGGGAAAGTTGGCAGCTGGTAGTGGGGAATGGAGGCAGAAGCCTCCGGAAAGAGTCATGACGTGGAACGTCCCGGGGCCAAATGGGTTGGTTAAGAGGTCCCGGATGTTTGCGTACCTGAGGAGTTTGAAAGCGGAGGTGATTTTTCTGCAGGAGACCCACCTTCAGGTGAAGGATCAGTTTAGGCTGAGGAAGGGATGGGTGGGACAAGTATTTAACTCGGGATTTGATTCAAAGTCATGGGAGGTGGCCATTTTGTTGAACAAAAGGACAGGGTTTGTGAGGGCCAGAGAATTGCGGGACCCGGGGGGAAGATAGGTGATAGTGAGTGGGATGCTGGAGGGGATGCTGGCGGTGCTAATCAATGTATATGCACCCAATTGGGATGGCACAGAGTTCAAAAAGGGGTTAGTGGGAGCGAACCCGGACTTGGATACGCACCAACTGATTATTATGGGTGGAGGTTTTAATTGTATGATGGAGCCGAAGGTGGACAGATCGAGCCCCAAGTCAATAGGATGGTCAAGGATGGTGAAGGAGTTTGGAGGGTTTATGGAACATATGGGAATGGTTGATCCATGGAAGTTCAGGAACCCGGGGGGGGGGGGCGGGGGGGGGGGGGGAGCACTCCTTCTCACATGTGTACAAGGTGTACTCGAGAATTGATTTCTGTGTGGTGAGTTGGGTGGTCTGATGAGGGTGGTGGGGGCGGAATATGCGGGAATTGTGATTTCGGATCACGCGCCACATTGGCTGGAGGTGAGGCTTAGTTTGGGCAGGTGCAGAGGCCGGGGTGAAGGTGAAGTTCAGGTCCCTTCATGAAAAGGTGAGGCTGGCGGTTGGAGATTACGTGGAGCTTGGGCAGCATGGCGGCGCAGTGGTTAGCACTGGTGCCTCATGGCGCCGTGGACCCGGGATCGATCCCGGCCCCCGGGTCACTGTCTGTGTGGCGTTGGCATATTCTCCCTGTGTCTGCGTCGGTCTCACCTCCACAACCAAAAAGATGTGCAGTTTAGGTGAATTGGCCACGCTAAATTGCCCCTTAATTGGAAAAAAAGAAATTTGTACTCTGTATTTATAGAAACAAAAGGGGATTACGTGGAACTTAATCAGAAAGGGGAGGTGTCGGCAGCCACGTTCTGGGAGGATTGAAGGTGGTGGTTCGAGGGGAGATGATCTCGTTCAAGGCGCACAGGGATAGGAGGAGGAGGGAGGAGCATGGACGATTGTTGGACAGGATGGTCAAGGTGACTAGGAGATACTCGGGGACTCCCACTAAAGAGATGTTGGTGGAGAGGAAGAGGTTGCAGGGGCACTTTGATAGGTTGACAACGGGAAAGGTGATGGGGCAGTTACGGAGGGTGGGGTTGTGCTGTACGAGTACAGAGAGAAGGTGAACCATACACTGGCCAACCAGCTACGGAGGCAGGCCGCGTCCAGGGAAACTCTAGGGGTGCGGACAGAGAAGGGGGAAGTGGTGACAGTGCCAGGGAGGTGTTCAGGGGGTATTAATAGAACCTCTATAGGGCCGAGCCGGGTGGAGAGGAAGGAGACATGGGGCGGTTTTTAGACGGGTTGGAGTTCAAGGTTGGAGGAAGGGAAGAGGCAAGCATTGGCTGAAGCTGAGGGAAGTGATAGTATCAGAGGAGTTTAGTCGGGCAAGTCCCCAGGGCCAGATGGCTTCCCAGTGGAGTTGTATAAGGTGTTTGTGGCACAGATGGCACCTCATTTATTGGGGATGTTTAGTGCGGCATTTGAGAGGGAGGAGTTGCCAGAGACGCTGACACAGGTGTCGATTACACTAATCCCGAAGAAGGAGAAGGATCCGTTGGAATGTGGGTCGTACAAGCCCATTTCGTTGTTGAATACGGAAGGGAAAGTACTGGCTAAGTTGTTGGCGGGGAGGATGGAAGGTTGTGTACCAGGGGTGGTCTCTGAGGATCAAACGGGTTTTGTTCAGTACTGGCAGCTCTCTCGCAACATCAGGAGGCTGTTAGATGTGGTTATGACTCCATCAGGGGGGTGGGTGCCGGAGGTTATTGTTTCTATGGATGAGGAGAAGGCCTTCGATCGGGTGGAGTGGAGGTACTTAATTGAAGGTTTGGGTTTGGGCCGAGGTTTGTGGCATGGGTGAGTCTTTTGTATGTATCCCCAGTGGCAAGTGTATGTAGAAATTAGATGAATTCACCATGTTTTGGACAGGGGAACAAGACAGGGAAGCTTGAGCCCTTGGTGATGGCCCTTCAGGGTCTGTGGAGTGGCAGGGATTGTGAGGGGCAGCAACAAGCATCAGGTGAAATTGCACGTGAACGACATGTTGTTGTTTGTGTCAAATCCATTGGAGAGTATATATAGGATCGTGGGACTATTGGAGAGGTTTGGGGCCATCCCCGGGTATAAGTTAAATGTGGGGAAGAGTGAGGTGTTTCCGGTGAATGCAGCGGGAAGGCCAATTTCGAGGTGTTGCTGTTTCAGGTAACTAGGGAGAGGTTTAGATATTTGGGGATTCAGGTGATGCAAGAATGGGCTACGATGCACAGGTGCAATTTGACAATGTTAGTAGAGGAGGTTAAGGGGGGTTTTAAGAGGTGGGATATGTTGCACCTGACATTAGCAGGGAGGGTGCAGGTGGGAAAGATGAATGTGCTGCCAGGGTTCCTGTTTGTTTTCCAGACCTTCACGATCTTTCTCCCTCAGGCCTTCTTCCAGAAGTTTGAGACAGTGATCACCGGGCTCATATGGGCAGGGGAGGTGCCGAGGGTAAAGAGGGCTCTGTTGCAGAAGCAGAGGTAGAGACAGAAAGGGGGGTTGGAGCTCCCAAATCTGCTGCACAATTATTGGGTGGCAAATGTGGGGCTCTGCTGCCATTAGGTCCGGGGAAGTACACGGGGAGCCCGGTGGTGAAATCGATGGTCAGGGTGTGGACGCAGCTAAGGAGACATTTTAAGTTGGTGAGGATGTTGATGTTGACCCCACTGTGTGGGAACCACAGATTCAAGATGGGGGAGACGGATGGGATGTACAGGAAATGGAGGGAGGCGGGGCTGGAGAGGGTTAGGGACTTGTTCGTGGAAGGGAAGTTTGTGGGTCTGGATGTGTTGTGGGTGAGGTTTGAATTATCTAGGGGCAGTGAATTTAGATAGATGCAGGTGCGGGGCTTTGCACGAAAAGTGGGGGACGGGTTCCCTAGCTGCCGGAGTACACACTGTTGGAGCAACTGCTGCTCTCAGATTTCATAGAATTTACAGTGCAGAAGGAGGCCATTCGGCCCATCAAGTCTGCACCGGCTCTTGAAAAGAGCACCCTACCCAAGGTCAACACCTCCACCCTATCCCCATAACCCAGTAACCCCACCCAACACTAAGGGCAATTTTGGACACTGAGGGCAATTTATCATGGCCAATCCACCTAACCTGCACATCTTTGGACTGTAGGAGGAAACCGGAGCACCCGGAGGAAACCCACGCACACACGGGGAGAACGTGCAGACTCCGCACAGACAGTGACCCAAGCTGGAATCGAACCTGGGACCCTGGAGCTGTGAAGCAATTGTGCTATCCACAATGCTACCGTGCTGCCCAGATGAGTTGGGAGAGGGTAGGATTGGAGATATATATGGGTGGTTGGAAGGAGCAGGGTGTCACAAATAGTGAGGACCAAGAACAAATGGGAGGAGGAGTTGGAGGGGGAAAATAGGCTAGGGACTGGTGCAATGCGATGCAACAAGTGAACTCAACCTCCTCCTGCACGAGGTTGAGCTTCATTCAGTTCAAGATTGTGCATAACGTACATATGATTCGGGTGAGGATGAGTGGGTTCTTCCGGGGGGGGGGCCAATGAGTACGAGAAATGTGGGCGGGGGCCTGTGAATCATACGCACATATTCTGGGGTTGCGGGAAGCTGGAGAGATACTGGAAAGCGGTGTTTGGGATGCTATCTAAGATAGTCAGGGTGGAGGTCAATTGTGGCGATTTTGGAGGTATCGGAAGTGCTGGAGCTTCTGGAGTGGAAGGGGGTCGAGCTTGTGGCCTTCACCTCTCTAATTGCCCGACAAAGGATCCTGTTAAATTGGAGGACGGATACACCCCCAAGGGTGGTGGCTTGGCTGGGGAACTTGTGCGATTTTCTCTGGTTGGAGAATTGAGGGGGTCAGCGGAGGGCTTTGAGATGCAGTGAGGCTTGTTCATGATGCTATTTGAGGAATTGTTCATCGTGGGGAGTGGGGGGGGGGCTGTTGGTGGTGGAGGGGGAAGGGGGAGAGGGGATAAAAGGGGAAAAACTGTACAAACTGTGGATCGTGATTGTATTGAGTGTGTATTTTATATGTTACTGTTTTCACACGTTTGGAATAAAGTACATTTAAAAAAAACAACTGGCTCAGTACAATTATGTCCCCAGGAACACAGCCCCAACCCTCGACCCCGCTGAGCCATTCTCACTCACACAAGGAGAGGAAGGATAAATACCAGCCCGAGCCAGCAGGGAACCCCAAACCTCAAGACGAAGAACCGTCAAGACACCTATCGCTTGGGGATCCTAGGAGGGAGGGAGGGCCTGCCCTCCCCCCACTCCAAAGAGCAGCCCCCTCCCCCCCCATTCCACCAGGCCAGACCAGAACCAGGACCATCACCACACTCATCCTGATGAGGGAAGAAATAAGAGACCCCCAGGGAGGGGGACACTCAAACCAATTCCCAGAAACCATACAAAGGATACCCAGGGACCCCCTCTTCGTCTATCCTCAACCACAGATATCAATTCCACATCAGTCTGCTCAAACAACAGACAAGACACTTTATCAGTTCCAATAGTACCAAAAAATAGCTAAAGAGGGAGACCCAGGGAATGGGGAAAAGATGAACTCGGCCCGGAGGAAGAGCCAGACAGAACCCAGTCCTCCCAGGCTAACAAAATATCTGTCTGGGCCGATGGAGGATAAAAGCACGGATCCTTAAATTCAAATCAGAAAACAAAAAACCCGAAATGGTTAGCTCCAACTGGGGGGGGCGATCCTCAATCACAGCGAAGACAAACTAATCCACTCAACCCCAACCTCCCACCCCTCTCCCCACTCCGGCTCCACTCGTCTTCCCATGAAAAGAGACAGGGGGCTGAAGACAGAAACCTTCCCTCCCTCAACCAGGAGGACTATGGGATACGATAAAGCATGGTTACTTCTAGGATTAAGCTCCCGTCTGGCTCCTGGTGGCTCTCTTTTAATTTCTAGTGCCTTAAACTGAAATTCCCTCTCTTTTTCTTTTTTCTCTCTCTAATTCCAACCTCCTCATTTCAATTTCCATTTCCTTTTGCTGCATTTCTAATTGTTTCATTTGTAACTGGATTTTAGCTGATTCTATTGATTGTTGCCCTGACTCAGGCTGTTTTTCCAGCATTTCTTTCAAATTCAAGTGCTGAGCAATTGCCCCTGTTATCTCTACTTTCCTAGTTTTAGCTGGCAACTCTATTTTTAATTCACCTCCCAATTTGATTAGCTTGTCTTTTTGAAACCTTTTCAAATAAACCAAAGACAAGTCGTCCAGCTAAAGAAAATCCTTAGCAGCTTCCAGAGCCATCCTGTTATATTACTACAAACCCAGTGTCTCTTTATAATTAATACTTTAATCCAAACGTCACTATAATTCCAAAGATCCCGGACGAGCCCAGAAATTATGTTATGACTCCCTCGGCGAGTACACGGTCAATTCCAACCCCACTTGACCTGGAATCGCAACACAATTGAAATTAAGAAACGATTCTGAGAAAATACCCAAAGTCTTTGGCCCTTGGCTTTCCAATAACTATAGTCACCCGGTTTGTAAAATTGAACACAATTAATATTATTGGTAACAATAACTATAATTAAATATGCAGCAAATACAACTGGTTAATTCTGATCTAATTCCTAAACCCCCTCTTTAACTCGCCTCACCCTCTCCACACATGCAAGGCAGACAAACACAGAGGGGTGTAAAAATAATAATTAAAGTAAAAAAAATAAGAGTCTTTGTTTCAGATGGTTGTCCTTTGTTCAACCAAGGCTATTAGTTCAAGGTTTCTGCCTTCAGTCTGTAAGGATTTTCACTTTAGATTAATTTAGGTCTCCGCATTTTCAGGAGTACAGCAGCAAAGCAGTTTTTCTGGAGAAAATGTGAAAGAGAGAAAGCTCCTTTCCTCCTAAGTGTCCAGGACCTGAGTGTGTTCTCCTTAGTTCACTGAAAAATCATCCCACTTGGGTAGGACCCAATCACTACCTGTTACCAGACAGAATACGGCCTTTTAGCCAATTCATTGGCCACCAGCCAACCAATCGAACAGAGTCCCAATCTCATTGGTGCTAAAATGTCTGTGTTCGAAAGCTACCACAGAGTACTATGTTGTAACTTTTGATCTCCCCACTTCCTCTGCTTGACTAAAAGATATATGTCCATTAAACATCCATGGATCAAAAATGAGAACTGCAGAATAAAAGAAATGGAAAATAAGAGAATCAACTGTAAGAGCTCTTACATTGTGTTTCTGACAGGATACTAGATGGTCATGCTTATAGCTTGAAGATATCTGTGATGCATAGTCTGTTTGGATCACTGTTCAGCTCTTGATAGCTGAATCAGTCTTTGCTCCAGTCCACTGCCACTACCAATCGCCCTATTTGCTACATGCTTTGCAGAATTGATGAAGGTTTTGACACCAATCACTCATAAAGGATAGGGAAAACACATTGTGGATTCATTTATTAACATTATGCACATGAGAAGCATTACACATAGGTATAAAGCTTGGAAACATCAGAGTGGCTTGTGTGTGCTCTGCTCAAAAAGCAACAGCAAAATTACGACTGGATCAAATTACATGTTTCCCTTCTATTGATGGCATAGCTGCTATACCTTGAAGACATATTACAACAACTACAGGGATAATTAACATAGGGAGTGACAATGGGGAGCGACAATGGGCATGTATAGAGAGAAAACGTGCAGTCTGTAGGATGTAGATTGAGGTTAGACACATTGTTGTGCAAGATAAAGGACGTGACTTTCCCACCGCGTTGCCCCTAGCGCCCATCCCGTCCCGTGGGAGCATCGCAGGAGAGGCTCAAAATGGGCTTTGTGCCGGGTGCTGAGCTGATCACGAGTTACCCGACTCGCAACGCCCAGCATGAACTGGATCATGCCTTCACTGGGCACTAACATTGTGTCGGGGCAGTACCTGGGTATCAGTTTGGCAGTGTCCAGGTGCCAGGCTAGCAGTTACAGGGTGCCAGGTTGGCAGTGCCAAAAAGCAGGGCCCAAGGGGGCCATGCACATGAAAGGCAGGGGGGGTTATGAAAGTTGGGGGTGTGAAGTGAGGTTCCTGAAATGGACGGGCTGAAAGTGGGAGAGGGCTAAAGGTGGGGGCCCTCAGCAATCATAGCGGAGTATGCTCACTTGGGGTGGGGGCGAGATGCCATGATGCCCATAAGAATGGATGGGTATAGGGCAGGGTCACCCTCATGCCTGGGCAGGGGGGGGGTGCTCACGATAACTTTCAGTGATGGGAGGCTGCCCCTCGGAGGTCGAGGGTTCAGGCTGTTATCCATGTCTGCGGGGGTCACAATGTCCGTGGGTGGGGGTTACTTAGAGATTAGGGAACCCTTTCAAAATAGCCCCCTGATCGCTGAGGAGTTGGTCTGGCCAGCAAGTTTAGTTCCCCACTGTAGAAAAAAATTCTAAGTGTGGGTTGACCAGTGAGAAACTCCCCAAGCCCCCAAAAAACGACTAAGTATCGGTGAATATACGTCTGGATCTCCAAAGGGAAGCAGCCCGCCACAAATTCGCCCAAAATGACACTTATGGCGTGATTCAGTGCTCTCGTTGCGCCTGAATCTTCAAGAGGCCTCCATCGGGAATCGCAACACTCAAAACGTCTCGCGAGATTTAATGGAATCTTGAGAGGTGTAGAGACCTGGATCTCACTCTCCCTGGGTGAGATCCAGGCGCGCATATTTAAATAAGCCTATGCACTCGCACATTTCATCCGGGGTCCAGGATTCACCGGTACACGGGCCGCAGTTTTCTGGCCTCTTTGTGCTCTCGCTGGAGCAAAGTGAGGCCGGTGAATGGCAGGAGAGGCCGAAAACGAGAACCGCGCCAGGCTCCAAACGGCCCGCTCCTATAGGCGAAATCGGGATCTCGCTGTACGAGACGAGAAACAAATTATCACCACTTAAGCCCGATTTTCATGCTATTAACGGGAACCACCCCATATCCAACAACCGTCCGTCATTCATCGACCTCCCCAGCAAGTGGTCACGCTAGCGCAGATTAGCACTCCTTTTTAAAAACATGACCCTGGTGGAAGGGCTTCTGTGGGGAGCCGAGGATGTGAGCAGTCATCTTTGCTCACCGGCAAAGAGCCCAAGGGCGCTGAACGTGCTTGGCGGGGGGTGGGGGTCCCCTCCGCAGGGGTGAGCCGCCATGGGAGGGTGGGGGGGAGGTGCTGGGGAGGCAGCCATCGTCACCTCATCCCAGACAGCACTGGCTGCCCTGTGACAGACCGTCTGGGACTCTTGGGGGGACAGGACACCCCTCATGGCCTCCACTGCGTCTTGGAGCCTGGCTAGATCTGCACCCCTGAATCTTGGGGCCGTTTTCCTGGGCGCTATTATTGTGTGCTAGCTGCGGTTGGCTGAGCAAGTGCTGCTTCAGTGCTGCTTGACCTTGTTAACGGGAGGCTGGCAGGCGCGATGCCGGTGAATCCCGGTGAGCCTTCATTTGCGGCGAGAAGCCCGTGGGGCTTCATTAAGTGGACCAATTAATGTTGAATAGTGTTGCCGACCTCGCTGGGCCGAGCGGCGGGAAGTTCGCAACAGTTTCCGATCGCAACCACACTTCAAAATCAGTCCGGAGAATTGTGGCCACAAAGTCGTGAACCAGTCATAATGGCACCTTGGGTGGTCTCACTGGGGGGGTTGAGGCACCCGGGTGGTCGGAATCTGGGCAGGATGGTACCCTGGCAGCTGGGGACCTTGGCTCTGCAGCCTGGCACATTGGCACTGCAATCTGGTGCCAGGATGGCACTGCTCATGTGCCCAGCTGCCAGGTTATCCATGCTAGTGGTGGGGGCCTTTCCCATTAGGGATGGGGTGAGGGGGGGGGGGGGGGGGGGGGTGTGGGGGGGGGGGGGGGGGGGGGGCTCAGGGACTCCGGATGATGCAAGTTGGCTCAAGTGGGGGGAGGGGGAGTCAAAAGACCAGGACTGTCGAAAGTTTGCCAGTGCAGGAAATGACTTAAAGAGCGGCCTCGATGGGGAGTTCCTCGCCGAGGCCAGAAAAAGTAGCAAAGTGCCGTTTGAATATTGTAGTCTTTTTCGGCATTGCAGGTGCTGAGAATCACCCTGTTAAACACACCATTCAGCAGACTTTACCCAAGTCCGCTGAGTCATTTTTTGGGTGAATTGTGCCCAAAGTTTAACAGTAGGTTGAAGTGAGCTGTCTTCATTGTAATTTGGTCAAATTTAGTTTAGAAAACAGGATTTTAGATGAAACGTAGATCCCATGAATTTATGAGTGTATAGGTTAAAGTTGAAATGCAGGGGCTAACATAGAACACACAACTGGAGCAGCAAACAATTGCAGAAAGGTACTGAAATAGGAAACCTTGAGCGATAAAAAGAGTTAATACCTGAATGCCTCAAACTCTGTCAGTTTCAGACAAAAAAATAGCACATTGTGCGAAAGCAAGATCATATCCTGTAACAAAAAATATAAATGTAGGTTACAATATACCTTCAGGGCATACTGCTGATCATGAACTAGTCTGAATGACGCTCTCATTCTCTGATAGTTAGGCTACATGTGAATGTGTGATACTGATGCACGATCAATTACACAAAGACGAGAGTTGAATGCAACTGAGACTTTATTACACTAAGATGTGTGGCCTCCTACAGCAACTGGCGAAATGGCTGCTGTATGGGGAGCACACATATTTATACTCTGCCTACTGGGCGGAGCCAGCAGGCAGGGAACTACCCCCGTACCTGTAGTACAGGGCCTTACCACAAATTACCTAATATATACATCAGTGGTGACTACCACATTCACCCCCTGTTAAAATTGAGTCCGGCGGGGGTGGTGGAGAACTATATACAAGTGCATGTTTTAACTACAGAGAAAAAATGGAGTCCCAATCAAGTTACAGGTTCAGCCGGTCCGGAGCCGTTGGGAGCGCCGCAGTGGTGGCGGCGATTCCAGTGTCGGCCTGGTCCTCGGTGACTCCGGGAGCAAGCAGAAATCCTCATAATCTTCAGGCGTGGGCAGGGGGAGGACGGATTGTCCTGAGGCGGGGGCTGCGGTGGGGTGCGCCGGGGAATGGGAGGGTGGCGCTGGATCGGAGGGGTGTGTGTGTGTGGAACCTGCTGGTGCCAGGTCCCTGAGGGAGACAGTATCTTGGTGGCCATCGGGGTACGCTACGTAGGCATACTGCGGGTTGGCGTGGAGTAGCTGTACCCTTTCAACCAACGGGTCCGCCTTGTGGAGTCATACGTGCTTACAGAGGAGTATGGGTCCTGGAGCTGCAAGCCAAGTCGGGACGACACCCCGGAGGTGGACTTCCTGGGGAAGGCAAAGAGACGTTCATGGGGTGTGTCATTAGTTGCAGTGCATAGGAGTGACCGAATGGAGTGCAGTGTGTCGGGGAGGACCTCCTGTCAGCAGGCGGCCGGGAGATTTCTGGATCGTAGGGCCAGCTGGACGGCCCTCCAGACCGTCCCATTCTCCCTCTCCACATGCCCGTTTCCCCGGGGGTTATAGCTGGTCGCCCTGCTCGAGGTG
The DNA here is from genome assembly GCF_047496885.1 of Scyliorhinus torazame. Lineage (NCBI taxonomy): Eukaryota > Metazoa > Chordata > Chondrichthyes > Carcharhiniformes > Scyliorhinidae > Scyliorhinus > Scyliorhinus torazame. The sequence goes on along the minus strand of NC_092707.1, from coordinate 98,590,539 downwards.
ATACCCTTGTCGAGCAGGAACTGATGCAGTTCATCGCTTATGAATGAGAACCCCTGTCGCGGTGGACGTAGGCGGGGAAGCCGAACAGAGCGAAGATGGTGTTGAGGGCTTTGATGACGGTGGCAGACGTCATATCAGGGCATGGGATGGCGAAGGGGAATCTGGAGTAATCATCGACCACACTAAGGAAGTACGTGTTACGGTCGGTGGAGGGGAGGGGCCCTTTAAAATCCACGCTGAGGCGTTCAAAGGGGCGGGAGGCCTTCACCAGGCGCGCACGGTCTGGCTGGAATGCCAGGTAATGCCTCCAATGCCGTACAGCTTCAATGGCTTGGGCCTCTTTTTCGACGGAGGAGTGCCGAATTTCGGAGGCATGAAGTGTTCGTGAAAAGAATGCCACGGGCCTGCCTGCCTGGTTGAGGGTGGCGGCCAGAGCGACGTCTGATGCATCGCTCTTGACTTGGAAGGGGAGCGTCTCGTCGACTGCGTGCATCGCGGCCTTGGCGATGTTTGCCTTAATACGGTTGAAGGCCTGGTGAGCCTTGGCCGTTAGGGGAAAAAGAGCGGATTGGATGAGTGGGCGGGCCTTGTCTGCATAATTTGGGACCCACTGCGCGTAGTAAGAAAAGAACCCCACGCAATGTTTGAGGGCTTTGGGGCAGTGGGGGAGGGGGAGTTCCATGAGGGGGCGCATGCGGTCAGGACCGGGCCCTAGAACTCCGTTCTGGACCACATAGCCGAGGATGGCTAAGCGGTTCATGCTGAACACACACTTCTCCTTGTTGTAAGAGAGATTAAGGAGAGTGGCGGTGCAGATAAATTTGGCAAGGTTGGCGTCATGGTCCTGCTGATCGTGGCCATAGATTGTGACATTTTCCAGGTACGGGAAAGTGGCCCGCAGCCCGTACCGGCCGACCATTCGGTCCATTTCCCGTTGGAAAACCGAGACCCCGTTGGTGACGCCGAAAGGAACCCCGAGAAAGTGGTAAAGGCGGCCATCTGCCTCGAAGGCAGTGTATGGACGGTCCGCCTTATGGATGGGGAGCTGGTGGTAGGCGGATTTAAGGTCCACAGTTGAGAAGACCCGGTACTGTGCAATCTGATGGACCATATCAGATATGCGTGAGGAGGGGGTACGCGTCGAGGTGCCTGTACCTATTGATGGTCTGGCTGTAGTCCACAACCATTCTGTGTTTCTCCCCAGTTTTAACTACTACCACTTGGGCTCTCCAGGGGCTGTTGCTGGCCTCGATGATGCCTTCCCGAAGCAGTCGTTGGACTTCGGACCTCCAGAAGGTCCTGTCCTGGGCGCTGTACCGTCTGCTCCTGGTGGCGACGGGTTTGCAATCTGGGGTTAAGTTTACAAATAGGGAAAATGGGTCGACCTTTAAGGGCGCGAGGCCGCACACAGTAAGGGGTGGTAGGGGCCCGCCGAATTTCAATGTGAGGCTCTGGAGGTTGCACTGGAAGTCCAGGCCGAGTAGTAAGGCAGTGCAGAGGTTGGGGAGGACGTAGAGGCGGAGGCCGGTAAACTCCACACCCTGGACAGTGAGAGTAGCTATGCAGTACCCCCGGATCGCCACGGAGTGGGACCCGGAGGCCAGGGAGATTCTCTGATTGGTGGGGTGTACCACGAGGGAGCAGCGCCGTACCATATCGGGATGAATGAAGCTCTCGGTGCTCCCGGAGTCCAGCAGGCAGGAGATCTCGTGCCCATCAGTTTTCACGTGTGTAGAGGCAGCTGCTAGGTTGCGTGGGCGAGACTGGTCAATCGTGACCGAGGCGAGATGAGGCTGATCGTCAATAGTGGCAGACGATGGGGTGCCCGGGGTGCATGGGTCCTGCTAAGATGGTGGCGCCCACGGGCCGCAATTGCCGTGGGGGAGACAAGATGGCGGCGCTTGATGTTCCTGGGGAGGACAAGATGGCGGCGCCCTCAGGTCACACGTGGTGGTGGTTGAACAAGATGGCAGCGCCCACTGGCCGTGCGTGGTCCGAGGAGAGGAAGATGGTGGCGCCCACTGGCCGTACGGGGGGGAGGGTTGGAACAATAGCGGTGATGAATGGGCCTGGCACACCTTTGCGAAGTGCCCCTTCTTGCTGCAGGCCTTGCAAAGGGCGCTCCGGGCCGGGCAGCGTTGTCGGGGGTGTTTTGGCTGCCCACAGAAGTAACATTTGGGGCCCCCAGGGTTGGTTGGCTGCCACGCGGCACAGGCATGGGGTTGGCTGAGTGGGATCCCCGATGGTGCGGCCGTCTGCGGAGTCCACAATGCATAGGAGGGGTGGGCCGCGCAGCTGGGGGTGTAGGCCTGGATGTTGCGCGAGGCAACTGTCAGCGAGAGCGCAAGCTTTTTGGGTGCCGCGAGGTCGAGCGTGGCCGCTTCTAAAAGGCGTTGGCGGATGTAATCTGACCCTATCCCCGTAACAAAAGCGTCCCTCATAAGCAAGTTCGAGTGTTCCGTGACCGTGACGGCCTGACAGTCACAGTCTCTGACTAGGGGAATTAGAGAACGCCAGAAGTCTTCTACTGACTCACCAGGGAGTTGACTGCGCGTGGAGAGGATGTGTCTGGCGTAAAGCGCGTTAGTCCGCTGAGCGTAGTTTCCTTTCAGTAGCGCCATGGCTTTGTCGTAGTTCGGCGCGTCCTGGATAAGCGGAAAGACTTTGGAGCTCAGCCGCGTGTAGAGGATCTGAATCTCCTGAGCTTCCGGAATTGGGTCCGGTGCAGACCTGATGTAAGCTTCGAAACAGGCTAGCCATGATTTCAAAGTCCTTTTTGGCGTTGCCCGATTGCGGGTCCAGCTGCAGGCGATCCAGCTTGATGCGGAGGTCCATCTTCTGAAAACTTTAGTGTAATAAATTGATGCACGATCAATTACACAAAGACGAGAGTTGAATGCAACTGAGGCTTTATTACACAAGATGTGTGGCCTCCTAAAGCAGCTGGCGAAATGGCTGCTGTATGGGGAGCAGACATATTTATAGTCCCCATACTGGGCAGAGTATGCAGGCAGGGAACTACCCCGTACCTGTAGTACAGGGCCTTACCACAAATCACCTAATATATGTGACTACCACATATACAAAAGCACAATACTGCAGAGGCTGGAAGTTGAAAATGAAATCAGAAAATGTTAGAAATGCCCAGCAGGTCTGGCAACATTTGGGAAGGGAGAAACAGTATTAACGTGTCAGGTCACTGGAAAAACCAGCAATATGTCAGATATTTCAACAAGCTACAAAATTGCAAGCTCCCCAACTATGCAAAAAATGACCCAGATATGACCTGTACTTCAACTACCGTTCCAGCTGAGATAGATTCGAGACCTGCTTCCTCACCCTGGTTACAAGAGTTGAAGGCAATGGCAAAGCACCACTGACACAAACTGCCAACTAAACAGCTCAGGATGAAGCATCAGCAGGTAACGTGCCAAGAACCTGCCTTTGATCAGAGAATACATGACATGTCCTGTTTGCAAAAAGCGGAGCAAATCCAATCTAACCAATTACCACCTTGTCAGTCTACCCCCGATCATCAGCAAAGTGATGGCAGGTATCACTGCTATCAAGCGGCTCTTACACTGAAAATACTCAATTTGGGTTCCGCTAGGGCCACTCCCCTCCATACTTCATTGTAGCTTTGGTCCAAATATGGACAAAAAGATTAAATTCCAGAGGTGAACTGCGTTAACGTTACGGAAATATTTGACTGAGTGTGGCATCCAGGAGCCCTAGCAATGCGAATTGGGGTTGGTCATACCTGGCACAAAGGAAGATGGTTCTGGTGGTGTGAAGTCAATCATCTCAGACCCAGGACATCACTGCAGGAGTTCCTCAGGGTAGTGCCCTAGGCCCAACCATCTTCAGCTGCTTTAGCAATGACCTCCCTTCCATCATACAGTTAGAATAAGGGACGTTCGTCGATGACTGCAGTGTTCAGTACCATTCACAATCCTCAGATACTGAAGCAGTCTGTGCTCGAAAGTGAAAAATAGAGAAAAACAAGAGAGAGGGAAATAAAAATGTTCTCTTTGCTAACGTTGACTTTTGGCTGAAGACTGAGGGGTCAGACCAGGAGCAAAGTGGAGAATTAAAATGACAGGCAACCAAAACACTTCCATTCAGTCTGTGACACTGAGCTTCCTGCCTTTCCTATTTCACGTTCTTCAAATCTGCCACATCTCTAACCTTTCCTCATTCTGCAGAAAGGTCATCGACTTCAACATTCTCTCCACAGGTATTCCTGACTTGCTCAGAATTTCCAGCATTTTCTGCTCATTTAAATAAGATAGATGCATTTGGCTGTTTGCTGGTGGAGTGCAGCCAATCCCTGACCCTAAACTTCCATCCTTCCTGGTGAATGGGCATGTCTGACAAGGGATCAGGTGGTTAATCTTTCAATACTGCCAAGGCAATGGTCTCTCTGTAGAGTCTTGTGGGTATTGGAGTCAAGGGAAAAGTGCCCATCTGATGCTTCTTGCACATGGCTCTCATTATCTGAGCCAAAGAGCAATATCTCTATATGTATTCATGTGTGAATGGGAGGAAATCCCATCTCTGGTCCTCCAGGACGTCTGTCACCTGAAAGGGGTGGATGAAAATGCCATGTCCAAACGGAGCCCAGGAGAAGGGCTGAGCACTTGCCTGCTGGCTTTGAGAGGGAGGGAAACCTATAAACGGCATGCTCACTTAATGTATCGCTTAAATTCCTTCACACATACACCACGGCATGGAGGCAACCCTGACTTGTTAATGATTCTCATCCAGATGAGGAGAAGGGAAACTTGTTGAAGGTTGACACAGGGTCATAAGGAGCAAGGGCTTGAGCAGCAAGAGTCAGTGGGGCCTCTATAAGGTTAAGAGATTGATGAACACGGATCACTGCAACAGCGAGCATTGACCCGGCCATGGGCGTATCACTGACAGTGCTCTTATCTACACAGGCAACATAGGTTTCATTCAATGACATCTCATGATGTAAACTCAAAACTCTACCCATTCCTCAGAGACTGGGTTCTTTTCTTCTATTGCTGCACTAGGAGGAGAGGCAAAGGTGACTTCCTGTGGTTTAAGTACATATCAGGGAAGACAAACACCATTATGGAGCCATGATGTGGAGATGCCGGCGTTTGACTGGGGTGAGCACAGTAAGAAGTCTTTCAACACCAGGTTAAAGTCCAACAGGTTTGTTTCAAATCACTAGCTTTCGGAGCACTGCTTTGACCTGGTGCTGTGAGACTTCTTACCATTAGGGAGGATCACTGAGTCAGACTGTTTAAAGAAATTCATTCATGGGATGTAGGCGTCGCTGCCTGGGCCAGCATTTATTGCCCATCCCTAATTGCGTTAGAACTGAGTGGGTTGCTGGGCTATTTCAGAGTCAACCATTTTGTTATGAAAGTCTGAAGTCACATATAGGCCAGACCAGGTAAGGATAGAAGAATTCCTTCCCTAAAGGGCCTTAGTGAACCAGATGGGTTTTCACAACAATCTACGATGGTTTCATTAGACTTTTATCAATTCCAGATTTTTCATGAATTCAAATTTCATCATCTGCCATGGAGGGATTTGAATTCGGGACCCCAGATCCTGGGTCCTTGGATTACTAATCCAGTCACAATATCACTACACCACTGCCTCCCCATATGTGTCATATAATGGGTGGCGAAAGATTTTTCCCATCAGTTGTATCATCTGGATCACCCTATTCATCTTTTATCTGCCTAAAGGATCACCCTATTCATCTTTTATCTGTCTAAAGGAGGAGGTTTTAACCTATATTTCACCATATCAGTAATAAGAAAACATTAGGTGAGATTTTTGTCGTAATCACCCACAGAAAGAGAACCTGGTTGGGGATGTTCACATTCTGGTAATCAAACTGGTCTGACAAGCATTCTGCAAGGTTTTATAGTGGCCTTACGATCCTACCAGTGAGATCCTCCTCTCTGCACTCTGCTCAGGCAATGCTTAACATTCAGATGGTGAAGATGAAAATTAAGCATATTTGGGAGAAATAACTGTTTACTTGTTCCCCTGTGGGTTCTGGAATTCAATTGGGATTCACCGACCCCCCCAACCGGCATTTGATTTTGGTCAGGGTTTTACAGCGGTTTAGAAATCAGACACGTGGCACACAATATTAACCTTCAGTGCCCAGCAGATGAGTTCATTCAGCTGGCTGTTCTCGCCTTCGGGGGCCATGGATCAGCACAATCATTCATTGATGACTCGTCCCCAGTTAATGTGTCTTTATGGGGGCAGGGACTGATGCAGTCACATCTATGAATCAACCATGTCATTCTTTATGACTTTGGCATTCAACCAGCTGAAAAACAACCTCTAGATGTTTGTGTCCAATCGAACGGCAAACTTTCCAATAATTGCGAGGAACTGTGGAGCCAGGAAAACATTCCTGTCGCTGGACAATTTTGAAATGGAAAGTGATTTTACGAAAGGGTGGAATATCTTTGAATATAAAGTGGAGAAAAAAGACAAAATACAAAGTACGCTGAATAAAGAGGGATAGAAAAAAGGACGGAGAAAAGAGATATGGGGCTGGATTCTCTGTTGCTGCCAACGGAGGATCCATGGTGTTGCCCGACCGGAAAATCGGCGCCGCACCCGCACCTATTCCGGTACCGGTGAGGGGCAAGCAGCGGCGCCGCGTGAAACACTCACAGAACACGTGAAAAATGGTGGGAGAATCGCCGGGTCCATGCTGGACATGCGCAGGACTGACAAGTTGCAGCCCCACGTACGCCTACACCCCCCCCATACATGCACCAACTGCACCGGAAAAGATGATGCCGGTTGTGTTGGACTGCATACCCGCCCACCCCGACCCCACAGTTTACCCCCTGGCCACCTTCCACCACTCCCTCCAGGCCTGGCAGAAGCACCGCAGCCAGCGGCATGGCTCTCGGCGGCGTATGGCAGTGCTGGACTCTCTCTCTGCAGCCGCCAGGCTCACAACTGCTGAGACCACACGTAGCCCCCGCCATCGGGAACTCAGTCCCATCGCAGGTGGAGCATCGCAGGTGGATCCGATAATTATGTGCAAATGGGGTTGCGACTGCGTGTGGTGCGAGTCTCGATGACGCAGATTTGGAGGGGGCGCAGCATCAAGACCCTGCGTCAAACCACAACTTTGGTGTCGGGAGCCATTATCCGCCCGACGCCGTTCCTGATTTCGGCGTCGGGCAATGGAGAATCCCGCCGAGGAGCTTGATTCCCTTACCGTTGTTTGAAATTATCTTTTATGTAATTATTTTTGTGGTTTAAGTGAAAGACTTTAATTCGTATAATTCCTTCGATGTGCCTCTAGATGTCTTAAAGAAGATAACAGCTAACAAAATATTTTTGAAATGCAATCATTGCTTTACTGGCAAACAAATCATCCAATTTGTTCACAGAAAGGTTGTACAGCAAATGAGATAAACAACATGTTGGTTTGTTCTTGGAGTATTGGTATGGGGAGAAATGTTGTCCAGAACCCTGAGAGGTAACCCCCCACCCACCCCCGACTCTTCTTCAAATACAGCCAGAAGAAAGATCAGTTCAATATCTGATGCACGATCAATGCCCACTAAACATAGAACATTACAGCGCAGTACAGGCCCTTCAGCCCTCAATGTTGCGCCGACCTGTGAAACCACTCTAAAGCCCATCTACACTATTCCATTATCGTCCATATGTCTATCCAATGACCATTTGAATGCGAGGTTGTAGTCCAACTGAAGGCTTTAATAAGCTAGATGTTTCCCCCAGCAGCTCAGGTACAGAATGAAGGCTGCTGGGGCGGCACGGGCTTTTATACCCCGCCTAGCAGGGCGGAGCTACCATACAGCTAGACCAATAGGAAACATACAATATCTACCAATGGTGTTCCAGCATTACCAGGTACCGTAATACCTCTACACAGACTACCACAATATCACCATTGAAAAGAATACATTTCTGAGAATGCACAGCTCCCTCAGTACTGAATTATGTGCTCATTAGATTATGTGCTAAAGTCCAGAGTAGCGATTGATGCCACCATGGGCAGAATTTTGCATTCTATCCCTGGTGGATCAGCTAGTGGGAAACGTGTTTAGTCAAGTAGGAGGGTAGCAGCTGGGGACTCCGTCTCCTTCCCACCTCTACCCCAATTAGGTCAAGTGTGGACGGCCTTCCCGCCCCACAGCTAATTGAGGCCCTTAAGTGGGCAATTAATGCTCACCTAAAGGCTTCATCCTGCCACCACTGGTATTAACCCAGAAGTGGGCAAAGGGTTCTCCATGCCCTGGCGTGTTTGCTTGCATGCTCCCAGAGGAGGGGTCCCTCATTCAAAGATACTCAGTACCTGATTGAGAGGACCCGGCATTGGGAAGAAGAGACCCAATGAGAGCCTGTCTTTGCTGCTGAATCCCCTGCACCTTCCTCCCATGCAACTCCCACCCTGCAAACGCCCATTCCGTCAACCCCCTCCCACTATCATTCACCTGTGGCTTGGGCCCCGTGCCTCGAGTGGTTGTTGCACCAGCAGTAACCACTGTCTCCCCAGTCGTGCTGCTGTTCAAGAGAATCGCTAACCTCTGATTGGTCAGCAATTCACGGCATGTGGAACAAGATCCTGCCCAATGCTACATTCACAAACATTGTGGGCGGCACGGTAGCACAGTGGTTAGCACTGTGGCTTCACAGCACCAGGGTCCCAGGCTCGATTCCCGGCTGGGTCACTGTCTGTGCGGAATCTGCACGTTCTCCCCGTGTCTGCGTGGGTGTCCCCCGGGTGCTCCGGTTTCCTCCCACAAGTCCCTATTAGGTAATTTGGACATTCTGAATTTTCCTTCTGATCAGGCGCCGGAGTGTGGTGACTCGGGCTTTTCACAGTAACTTCATTGCAGTGCTAATGTAAGCCTACTTGTGACAATAAAGCTTCTGAAACAAAAAAATAAACAAGCCATCTGAATTTTGATGTTTATTTTAACATCACATGTGAGGGATCTGATTACCATTCCAGAGAGACAATTATTTCCCTGGACCTGCAAGCAGTCTTCAATTAAATTACATCTAATTTGGGCTCAACATGAATGAAACTAGTAAGAAAGTAAGCTCATCAGCAAAGTGTTCTCCACTGTCACATGCAAATGAAGGAAGAAGGAAATGAAGCAGTGATCGGTGCTATGGGTCATGGCTATAGCTGGTCATGGCTATAGCATGATTAAAAAAAATATTTGATGGAATGTTGGCTTCCTTCGCAAACCCAGGGTTCATTGCCCATCTCTAACTGCCCTTGAACCACATGGCGTTCTCAGAGGACTGTTTTTTTTTTTTTAAATGTCTTTATTAAGAATTTTTCAACAATATTTTCCACCTTACAAACAAACCGCCCCCGTAACGAAGAAAAGAAAAAGAACTCGCGTGGCAAGACATGAACATGGCAAGTCAATAAGATACAGAACTTTGTACCTTGGATTCTTCCCGTACAAGTCAGTTTCCGGATGTGTTTTCTTGCTCAAATGCCCCCCAGAGAAACCCCCCTTCCCCCCCTCCATGAACGATGTCCCCCCCCCCCCCCTCTCCCCCCCCCCCCCCCCCCGGTTGCTGTTGCTGCTGTCCGATCTTCATCTAACGCTCCGCGAGGTGATCTAGGAACGGTTGCCACCGCCTGTAGAACCCCTGCGCAGACCCTCTCAAGGCAAACTTTATCCTTTCCAACTTGATAAACCCAGCCATATCATTTATCCAGGCCTCCACGCTGGGGGGCTTCGCCTCCTTCCACATTAGCAAGATCCTTCGCCGGGCTACTAGGGACGCAAAGGCCAGAATACCGGCCTCTTTCGCCTCCTGCATTCCCGGCTCGTCCACTACTCCAAATAGTGCTAGCCCCCAGCTTGGCTTGACCCGGACTTTCACCACCTCAGATATTGTTCCCGCCACTCCCCTCCAGAACCCCTCCAGTGCCCGGCATGACCAAAACATATGGACATGGTTCGCCAGACTTCCTGAGCACCTCCCACATCTGTCCTCCACCCCAAAGAACCTAATCAGCCTCGCCCCCATCATATGCGCTCTATGATTACCTTAAATTGTATCAGGCTAAGCCTTAAATTACCTTAAATTGTATCAGGCTAAGCCTGGCATACGAGGAAGAGGAATTAACCCTACTTACGGCATCAGCCCATAGCCCCTCCTCAATCTCCTCCTCCCATTTACCCTTTAGCTCCTCTACCAAAGCCTCCCCCTCTTCTTTCATCTCCTGGTATATCGCCGACACCTTGCCCTCTCCGACCCATACGCCCAAAATCACCCTATCTTGAATCCCCTGTGCCGGGAGTAGCGGAAATTCCCTCACCTGCCGCCTCACAAACACCCTCACTTGCATGTATCTGAAAGCGTTTCCCGGGAGTAGCCCAAACTTCTCCTCCAGCGCCCCTAAGCTCGCAAACGTCCCGTCAATGAACAGGTCCCCCATTCTTCTAATCCCTACCCGATGCCAGCTCTGAAATCCCCCGTCCATCCTTCCTGGGACAAACCAATGGTTGTCTCTGATCGGGGACCACACCGAGGCTCCCGTCGCACCCCTGTGCCGTCTCCACTGCCCCCAGATCTTTAGCGTTGCCGCCACCACCGGGCTCGTGGTGTACCTTGTCGGCGAGAGCGGCAGCGGTGCCGTCACCAGCGCCCCCAGGCTCGTTCCCTTGCAGGACGCCATCTCCAACCTCTTCCACACCGCCCCCTCTCCCTCCATCACCCACTTACGGAGCATTGCCACGTTGGCTGCCCAATAGTAACCAGCCAAATTCGGCAACGGCAACCCTCCTCTATCTTTGCTACGCTCCAGGAACCCCGTCCTTACCCGCGGGGTCTTGCTCGCCCACACAAATCCCATAATGCTCCTGCTTACCCTCTTCAAGAAGGCCTTAGTAATCACAATTGGGAGGCATTGGAATACAAAAAGAAATCTCGGGAGGACCACCATTTTAAGCGACTGTACCTTACCTGCCAACGAGAGTGGCAACATGTCCCACCTTTTAAAATCCTCCTCCATCTGTTCCACCAACCGCGTCAAATTAAGTTTGTGCAGTGTCCCCCAGCTCCTAGCTGAATCCCCAAGTATCGAAAGCTCCTTTCCGCCCTCCTCAATGGTAGGTCGTCTATCACTCTTCCCTGGTCCCCCGGATGGATCACAAAGAGCTCACTCTTTCCCACATTGAGCTTATAGCCCGAAAAATCTCCAAACTCCCGTAGGATCTGCATTACCTCCACCATCCCCTCCACTGGATCCGTCACATACCGCAACAGGTCGTCTGCGTACAGCGACACTCGATGTTCCTCTCCCCCTCGAACCACCCCCTTCCATTTCCCTGACTCCCTTAACACCATGGCCAAAGGTTCAATTGCTAATGCAAACAGCAGAGGGGACAGGGGGCAGCCCTGCCTCGTCCCTCGATACAGCTGGAAGTACTCCGACCTCCGCCGGTTCGTGACCACACTCGCCACCGGGGTTTATACAGGAGCTTAACCCAACTAATAAACCCTCCCCCAAACCCAAACCTCCTCAACGCTTCCCAGAGATACTCCCATTCTACCCAATCAAAGGCCTTCTCCATGACTGTCACTATCTCCGCTTCTCCCTCCACCGATGGCATCGTTATCACATTTAGGAGCCTTCGCACATTAGTATTTAACTGCCTACCCTTTAGAAATCCCGTCTGGTCCTCGTGAATCACCCCCGGGACACAGTCCTCAATCCTCGTGGCCAACATTTTTGCAAGCAACTTAGCATCTACGTTAAGGAGCGAGATCGGTCTATACGACCCACATTGCAGTGAGTCCTTATCCTGCTTCAAGGTCAAAGAGATCGTCGCCTCCGACGTTGTCGGGGGCAGGGTCCCCCCCCCTCCTTTGCTTCATTGAAGGTCCTTACCAGCAAAGGGGCTAACAGGCCTACATACTTCCTTTAAAACTCCACTGGGAACCCATCCGGCCCCGGGGCCTTCCCTGCCTGCATACTCCCCAGTTCTTTAACCAGCTCCTCCACCCCAATTGGCGCCCCCAAACCAGCCACCTCTTGCTCCTCCACCCTTGGAAACCTCAATTGGTCCAAGAACCGCCGCATCCCCTCTTTTCCCACTGGGGGCTGGGACCTATACAGTTCCTCGTAAAAGGCCTTAAAAGCCTCATTCACTTTCCCCGCACACCGCACCGTAGTTCCCCTGCCATCTTTGACTTCGCCTATTTCCCTCGCTGCCATCCTCTTACGGAGCTGATGTGCCAGCATCCGGCTCGTCTTCTCCCCATATTCATATATCGCCCCCTGTGCCTTCCTCCACTGTGCCTCTGCCTTCCCTGTGGTCAACAGGTCGAACTCCGTCTGGAGACTTCGTCTCTCCCTGAGTAGTCCCTCATCAGGAGCCTCTGCATAGCTCCTGTCCACCCTTAAAATCTCCCCCACTAACCTCTCCCTTTCCCTGCCCTCTCTCTTCACCCTATGAGCCCTGATGGAGATTAACTCTCCCATGACCACCGCCTTCAGCGCCTCCCATACTACTCCCACCTGCACCTCCCTGTTGTCGTTGGCCTCCAGATACCTTTCAATACACCTCCGCACCCTCCCGCACACTTCCTCGTCTGCCAGCAGTCCCACATCCAACCTCCACAACGGGCGTTGGCCCCTCTCCTCCCCCAGCTCTAACGCCACCCAATGCGGGGCGTGGTCTGAAATGGCTATGGCCGAATACTCCGTTCCCTCCACTTTCGGGATCAATGCCCTGCCCAGAACAAAAAAATCTATCTGGGAGTAGGCCTTATGTATGTGGAAGAAAAAAGAAAATTCTCTGGCCAAAGGCCTGGCAAATCTCCACGGGTCTACTCCCCCCTTCTGGTCCATAATCCCCCTAAGCACCTTGGCCGCAGCCAGCCTCTTCCCCATCCTAGATCTGGAGCGATCTAATGCTGGGTCCAGCACCGTGTTAAAATCCCCACCCATTATCAAGCTCCCTACCTCCAGGTCTGGAATACGCCCTGTGGTAGTATGTATTGGGGGTCATGTGGGACTGGAAGCCCTAATGTCATTGGCTGACAGATCCCGTGTCCTGGTTGGCCGTTGACCTCATACTCCGCCCTGAAGGCGAAGTATAAGAAGCCGGTGCCTTCCCCCGCAGGCCAGTTTACTATCGGGCTGCTGGGGAACAGACACGCTTAATAAAGCCTCATCGACTTCACTCTTTTCGTCTCATGGAGTCTTTGTGCGCTACAATTTATTAAGCGTGCCTAAAAAGGACTATGGAGCTCAGGATCATTCCAGAATGCCTGAGGATCAGCCCCCACGCAGTGAATGCGGCAGCAGCCTTCAAACACTGGCAGACTTGCTTCGAGGCCTACCTCAGACCGACCACTGGCCGGGTCTCAGACGAACAAAAACTGCAGGTCCTGCACTCGAGGGTCAGCACGGAGATTTTCACCCTCATTGAAGACACCGACGATTTCCAGACGGCGTTCGCAGCACTGAAAAGTCTCTATGTCCGACCAGTTAACCAAATCTACGCTCGCTACCAGCTCGCGACGAGACGGCAAGCTCCCGAAGAATCGATGGACGAGTTCTACGCCGCGCTACCCGCGCCTACGGCCCCGACCGCGCGGCAGGCCATTGGGCCCCGTACGTACCCGTCGCGGCAAAGCCCCCCCCCCCGGACACCCCACAGGCTTGCGCGGCCCAAACGCCGAGTCGCACCGGGGGCGCCCGCTGTTATTTCTGCGGCCAGGCGAACCACCCCCGACAACGCTGTCCGGCCCGCGCAGCCATCTGCAAAAGCTGCGGGAAAAAGGGCCACTATGCGGTGGTGTGCCGATCCCGCGAGGTCGCCGCAGTCCCGGGGCCAGAGGGAGCCCTACAGGCAGTCTATGCCTCCCAACCCCCCAGCACGCCATGTGCGACCGGCAGGCACAGCCGCTCTGGGTCCCGACCACCGCGGCCCCGGGAGAACTGGGAGCCCTGCACGCCGCCTACGCTCCCCAACCCCCCTCCCTGCAGTCCATGTACGACCCGCCGCCGGCGCTCCCGATTTGGGTGCCGGCCAACACTCTCCACGGAGAGGAATGGGTCTTTCGCGTCCCGAACGCCACCCTCACCCCCCTCCCGCGCCCCACGCCTGACCTGCCGGCTCCGCCGACTTGGGCCCCGACCACCGCTGTCCCCGGTGAGGGAGCTCCGCGCGGTCCTAGCACTCGCCGCCCCACGCCTGTCCTGCCGGCGCCGCCGACCTGGGCCCTCACCCCCGCCCCGCGCCCCACGCCTGACCCGCCGACCTGGGCCCTCACCCCGTCCCGCGCCCCACGCCTGTCCCGCCGGCGCCACCGACCTGGGCCCTCATCCCGCGCCCCACGCCTGTCCCGCCGGCGCCGCCGACCTGGGCCCTCACCCCCGTCCCGCGCCCCACGCCTGACCCGCCGGCGCAACTTACCTGGGCCCCGACCGCCGCTGTCCCCGGTGAGGGAGCTCCTCGTGCTCCTTGCGCTCCTTGCGCTCGCGGCCCCACGACTGACCCGCCGGCGCCGCCGACCTGGGCCCTCACCCCCGTCCCGCGCCCCACGCCTGACCCGCCGGCGCAACTTACCTGGGCCCCGACCACCGCTGTCCCCGGCGAGGGAGCTCCGCGCGGGAGGAGGGGCGCCGCCATCTTGGACCGCCCCCGACCTGTACGACGCATGGGGGCGGCCATTTTGTCCACCCCCGACGCCATCTTGTGACCCCTCAGCCACGTACGATGTATGGGGGCAGCCATTTTGTCCATCCCCGACGCCACCTTGGACGGCAACAACGGACCACACCCCACTACTACAACCACGGCTCGCTTCGGTTACGCTCGATCAGGCTCGGCCCCGGACTCTCCAGACGACGACGACAACGGTCCTAATTAACGGCCACGAGACGCCATGCCTAGTCGACTCCGGGAGCACGGAAAGTTTTATACACCCCGACACGGTAAGACGCTGTTCCTTAACTACCTACCCCAGCGCACAAAAGATTTGCCTAGCGGCAGGATCCCACTCCGTACAGATCCAGGGATTCTGCATAGTCACCCTAACGGTACAGGGGAGGGAATTCAAAAACTACAAACTTAACGTCCTTCCCCAACTCTGTGCCCCCACCTTGCTGGGCTTAGACTTCCAATGTAACCTACAGAGCCTTACGTTTAAATTCGGCGGCCCCATACCCCCACTCACTATCTGCGGCCTCGCTACCCTCAAGGTGCAACCCCCGTCCTTGTTTGCGAACCTCACCCCGGATTGCAAACCCGTCGCCACTAGGAGCAGACGGTACAGCGCCCAGGACCGGACCGTCATTCGGTCCGAAGTCCAGCGGCTACTAAAGGAGGGCATAATCCAGGCCAGCAATAGTCCCTGGAGAGCGCAGGTGGTAGTAGTGAAGACAGGGGAGAAACAAAGGATGGTCATTGACTATAGCCAGACCATCAACAGGTACACACAACTAGACGCGTACCCTCTCCCCCGCATATCCGACATGGTCAATCGGATTGCCCAGTATAAAGTCTTCTCCACCGTGGACCTCAAGTCCGCCTACCATCAGCTCCCCATCCGCCCAAGTGACCGCAAGTACACAGCCTTCGAGGCAGACGGGCGATTATACCATTTCCTACGGGTCCCTTTTGGCGTCACAAACGGGGTCTCGGTCTTCCAACGGGAGATGGACCGAATGGTTGATCAACATGGGTTACGGGCCACGTTCCCTTACCTCGACAATGTAACCATCTGCGGCCACGATCAGCAGGACCACGACGCCAACCTCCAAAAATTCCTCCAGACCGCCAAAGCCTTGAACCTCACGTACAACGAGGACAAGTGCGTTTTTAGCACCGATCGGCTAGCCATTCTGGGCTACATAGTGCGCAATGGGATAATAGGCCCCGACCCCGAACGTATGCGCGCACTCATGGAATTGCCCCTCCCGCACTGCCCAAAAGCCCTGAAACGCTGCCTGGGGTTCTTTTCGTACTACGCCCAGTGGGTCCCCCAGTACGCAGACAAGGCCCGCCCCCTAATACAGACCACGACCTTCCCTCTGTCGACAGAGGCTTGCCAGGCCTTCAGCCGCATCAAAGCGGACATCGCAAAGGCCACGATGCGCGCCATCGACGAGTCCCTCCCCTTCCAGGTCGAGAGCGACGCCTCCGACGTAGCTCTAGCGGCCACCCTCAACCAAGCGGGCAGACCCGTGGCCTTTTTCTCCCGAACCCTCCACGCCTCAGAAATCCGCCACTCCTCAGTGGAAAAGGAAGCCCAAGCCATAGTGGAAGCTGTGCGACATTGGAGGCATTACCTGGCCGGCAGGAGATTCACTCTCCTCACTGACCAACGGTCGGTAGCCTTCATGTTCGATAATGCACAGCGGGGCAAGATTAAAAATGACAAGATCTTAAGGTGGAGGATCGAGCTCTCCACCTTTAACTATGAGATCTTGTACCGGCCCGGAAAGCTGAACGAGCCGTCCAATGCCCTATCCCGCGGCACATGTGCCAACGCACAAATTAACCGCCTCCAAACCCTCCACGAGGACCTCTGCCACCCGGGGGTCACTCGGTTTTACCACTTCATCAAGTCCCGCAATCCCCCATACTCTTTAGAAGAGGTCCGTACAGTCACAAGGGACTGCCACATCTGCGCGGAATGCAAGCCGCATTTTTTCAGGCCAGATGGAGCGCACCTGATTAAGGCTTCCCGCCCCTTTGAACGCCTCAGTCTGGATTTCAAAGGGCCCCTCCCCTCCACCGACCGCAACGCATATTTCCTCAATGTAGTGGACGAATACTCCCGCTTCCCTTTTGCCATTCCCTGCTCCGACATGACCGCGGCCACAGTCATTAAAGCCCTGAACAGCATCTTCACGCTGTTCGGTTACCCCTCATACGTCCACAGCGACAGGGGGTCCTCTTTCATGAGTGACGAGCTGCGCCAGTTCCTGCTCAGCAAGGGCATAGCCTCAAGCAGGACGACCAGCTACAACCCCTGCGGGAACGGGCAAGTAGAAAGGGAGAACGGCACGGTCTGGAAGGCCGTCCTACTGGCCCTACGGTCCAGGGATCTCCCAGTTTCACGGTGGCAGGAGGTCCTCCCGGACGCTCTCCATTCCATCCGGTCGTTATTATGTACAAGCACTAATCAAACGCCGCACGAGCGTCTCCTTGTCTTCCCTAGGAGGTCCTCCTCTGGAACGTCGCTGCCAACCTGGCTGGCGGCCCCAGGACCCATCCTGCTCCGAAAGCATGTGCGGGCACATAAGGCGGACCCGTTGGTCGAAAGGGTTCACCTCCTCCACGCAAATCCCCAGTACGCCTACGTGGAATACCCCGACGGCCGACAGGACACGGTCTCCCTGCGGGATCTGGCGCCCGCCGGCACCACGCACACCCCCCCGACACCATCAACCCAACCGCCCCACTTCCTGCCGCCGCCGCACCCCGCGACCGCCCCCTTCCCAGGAGGATCAGTCCCCCTCCCCTTTGCACCGACAGCTGAAACCGTGCGGCTCCCGGAGGCGACAACGCTGGTACAAGCACCACCACCGGGGCCGAGGCGATCGACAAGGACGACCAGACCGCCCGACCGACTCGTGGCGTCGATGTAAAACAAAGATGGACTGTTCAATGAACATTTTGTTTTTCCTATACCCTCTGTAAATAGTTGTAACAGGACGATACTGCCCAATACTGTACTACCATGTAACTGTTCTATCCTCCCAGGACCAGCCCTGTAAACCCTTACCACCATACGAAGCATCACCCCGCCGGGTTCATTTTTGACAAGGGGTGAATGTGGTAGTATGTATTGGGGGTCATGTGGGACTGGAAGCCCTAATGTCATTGGCTGACAGATCCCGGGTCCTGGTTGGCCATTGACCTCATACTCCGCCCTGAAGGCGAAGTATAAGAAGCCGGTGCCTTCCCCCGCAGGCCAGTTTACTATCGGGCTGCTGGGGAACAGACACGCTTAATAAAGCCTCATCGACTTCACTCTTTTCATCTCATGGAGTCTTTGTGCGCTACACGCCCCAACATCCTTTTCATGAATCCAGCATCGTCCCAGTTCAGGGCATATACATTCACCAGTACCACCTCCGTCCCCTGCAACCTACCACTCACCCTCACGTATCGGCCTCCCTTATCCGCTACTATGTTCTTGGCCTCAAACGACACCCGCTTTCCCACCAGTATTGCCACCCCTCTATTCTTCGCATCCAGCCCCGAATGGAACACCTGTCCCACCCATCCCTTCCTTAACCTGACCTGGTCTGCCACCTTCAGATGTGTCTCCTGAAGCATGGCCACGTCTGCCTTCAGTCCCTTTAGATGCGCAAACACTCGGGCCCTCTTAACCGGCCCATTTAGGCCTCTCACATTCCACGTGATCAGCCGGATTGGGGGGTTACCCAACCCCCCACCCCGCCGACTAGCCATCTCCTATCTTAGGCCAGTCCCGTGCTCGCGCCTCCCGCACCCTCCAGTCCCCCAGGCGGGGAACCCCCGCCCCGACCACCTCTTCCATTTTCAGTTCCCCCTCGGACAGTGCAGCAGCAACCCTAGAATGCCCCCCCTCCCCCCCCGCTAGATCCACATCTAGCTCTTTTGCTCGCCCCATATTACTTCCGAGAGTCAGCTGACTTCTGCTGACCCCGGCTTCCCCCGCCTTCCCGTTGATCTCTCCGTGTGGGAGTCTCGCCTCCTCGCCTTGCTCCATCCCCCCCCCCACTTTTTGTCGCGGGAAAAAGCCCGCGCTTTCCTGAACCAGCCCCACCCCCTGTGGCGCAGCTCCTGTTGCAGCCATTATCCCAGCTCCCTCATCCCCTAGTCTCACCTCCCTCCAGCACCGACGCCCACATTCCCCATCATCATCATCTCGTCTACAGAAAAGAAAAAAAAGGGAAATTTTAGGAATTTGAACCAGAACTCTACCCACATCCCCATCCATCATCCCACCCATGAATTATTCTTTACCCGTATTTACAACCCCATATACAACCAACATCTCCCCCCACAACCACATCCCCTCAGTTCGAGTCCAGTTTTTCCGTCTGAATAAAGGTCCAAGCCTCTTCTGGCGTTTCAAAATAATGGTGTCGGTCCTGATAAGTGACCCACAGTCGCGCAGGCTGCAGCATGCCGAACCTGACTCTTTTTTTATGCAGCACCGCCTTGCCCCGATTGAAGCCAGCTCTCCTCCTTGCCACCTACGCGCTCCCATCCTGGTAAACTCGGATCACCGCGTTCCCCCATCTACTGCTCCGCACCTTCTTGGTCCATCTCAGCACATGTTCTTTGTCCGCGAAGCGATGGAACCTTGCCACTATCGCCCTTGGCGGCTCATCAGCCTTGGGTCTCCTCGCCAGGACCCGGTGAGCCCCTTCCAGCTCCAGGGAGGTCGGAGAGGCCTCCGCTCCCATCAGCACTTGGAGAATCGTACTCACATACGCCCTGGCATCAGCTCCCTCCACTCCTTCGGGAAGACCCAGAATCCGGAGGTTCTTCCTCCTCGACCTGTTCTCCAGGACCTCAATTCTCTCGGCCCACCTCCTGTGCACCGCCTCGTGCGCCTCCATTTTTACTGCCAGGCCCAGGATCTCGTCCTCATTGTCATTCATTTTATCTTTCACCTCATGAAGCTCCACTGCCTGGGTCTTCTGGGTCTCCTTCAGCCCCTCGATCGCCAACAGCATTGGTGCCAGCACCTCCTTTTTCAGCTCCTCCACACAGCGCTTAAGGAACTCCTACTGGTCCGGCCCCCACGCTGCTCGCTCTCCGCCATCCGCCATCTTGCTTTTTCCCCCTCGATTTTGCCGCTGCTCCAAAGCCTCTTTTTTTCGCCGCTCCACCGCTGATCTCGGACATATATCGTAAGGGGGGACCTTACTGCACCTTCCCACACGGGATCAATTCAAAAAAGTTCCGTTGGGGCTCCTCTGGAGAGCCCGAAAGTCCGTTGTCGCGGGAGCTGCCGAAACGTGCGGCTTAGCTCCGCATCGCCGCAACCGAAAGTCTTCTCAGAGGACTGTTAAGAGTCATGCACATGTAGGGGTCACATGTAGGCCAGGGCAGTTAAGGCATGTGTGAACCAGATGGTCACCGTGAATGAGACTACGTTTATATTCCAGATTTTATTAACCAAATGTAAATTCCACCAACTACTGTGGGGAATTTGAACCCATATCACCAGCGCCTCAGCCTCTGGATTGTGAGAGCAGTGACAGTACCACTATACCATCATTGCCCCATGAATATCCCACCAGAACTTGGAGACTGGTAAGACTTGCCAGAGTTTTAAAAATTGTTTAAAAAATAACTAAATTTGATTCATTTTGTGTCAAGTGTGAACATATTATTTAAACACTTTTTAATGTTATTTAATTATACTCTGTGTTTTATGGCTCTAATTAAGAAATTCTTCCTCTATCGTAAGAAGTTATTTATTAATGAAGTCCATGATCTGTATTTAGTGACTTTACATTCAGAGTTACTGTTGACTCTCATCCAACCAGCTGAAACCTATTAGATGGGGGAATACATTTAGCCAATAATTGCCACAAATGTACAATTTTTCAATTTGCAGCTAATCCTATCTCATTAATGAGCAAGTTCAGATGGTAAATAAAGCTCACAATGGTCTAGGGACACCGGGGACAATAGGTTTCTCAGGCCTTCAATACCGTAACAAAACAGAACGCTTAATTAGTACATGGGATGAAGCTCCAGTCGATGAAGTCTGACAGCATGGGACTCTCCAGTGAATGTGTCAGCAACAGAGGGCACCTTACTGCACAGCTTCCCATTTTTGCTGATGCGAGCTCCATCTCCACAGGGCACTAATATTTGTGATCAGCAGCTGTACAGAGTGTAATGTAAAACAAGCTGGTGTTAAAATAGCAAGCAGACAAAATTCTTTTTAGTGGCTTTTTAGGGGCTCATTTGACAGCATTGCCAAAGGTCATTTTTCGGCCCACAACCTTTTCATTCATTTTTTAAATTTTAAAAATAAATTTAGAGTGCCCAATTCATTTTTTCCAATTAAGGGGCAATTTAGCGTGGCTAATCCACCTGCCTAGCACATCTTTGGGTTGAGGGGGCGAAACCCAAGCAAACACGGGGAGAATGTGCAAACTCCACATGGACAGAGCCGGGATCGAACCTGGGACCTCGGTGCCGTGAGGCAGCAGTGCTATCCACTGCACCGCCGTGCTGCCCACCTTTTCATTCTTTTTATGATAGGAACAAGAATTGGCCACCCCGAACCTCAAGTCTGTTCTACCACTCAACTAGCTCAAGGCTGATGTGCGGCACAAGATGTTGGTTTCTAGATGGCCCTGCAATTGTGTGACTCTCCATCCAGTCAGGTGAATTCTGCGTTATGACCCCCTCAGGAGCCAAGCACTATAAATAAAATAATAATAATAAATAACCTTTATTGTCACAAGTAGACTTACAGCAACACTGCAATGAAGTGACTGTGAAAAGCCCCTAGTCACCATATTCCAGCACCTGTTCGGGTACACAGAGGGAGAATTCAGAATTCTCAGCTGGTACAGGAATTGAACCCACGCTGCTGGCCTTATTCTGCATCACAAACCAGCTGTCTAGCCCACTGAGCCCTGCACTATGTTGTTTTATGCACAAGTTGAGAAGGAAGACTTGGCAGTAAGGAAATCCCACCAGTATGTTTATGGGCATGCCTTTACAATTTATATGGAACACAAGCCCGTAGTGGGATTATTTAAAGAGGATCAGGTAATTCCTCTGATCGTATCCACCCGGGTCCAATGGTGGGCTTTGCTCCTAGCAGCCTCTGAGTGTACTCTGGAATACCACCCAGGTGTGAGGATACCGCACACTGATGCTTTGAGCCATCTGCCCCTCGCCACGAGACCGGCACTCGCTTCGGCCACAGAGGTAATTGCAGCTCTCCACTTCTTGGACACTTTACCGGTTACGGCAGCTCGTATAAAGGAATGGACCTAGACTGACCCACAATTATCGCAGGTCTGCGGGCCTACACCACGAAGCTCCCAGAGCTGAGCGCGGGTGATGGCATCCTATTGTGGGGGACACAGGTGGTCGTCCTGGAGCAGGGTCAAATGTCTTTGCTAAAGGGCCTCCATAATGGGTACCTGGGGGTGGCCAAGTTGAAGATGCTGGCTTGCAGCTACATTTGGTGGCCCAGGATGGACTCAGAGATTGAGAGAGTGGCACAGAAATGCGGCCCTTGCCAAGAACACCAGAAAGCCCCACCAATGGCTCCAATGCACCCATGGGAATGTCCGGGAAAGCCTTGGTCCTGCGTTCACGTGTACTTCACTGGCCCGTTCCAGGGGTTGATATTCCTTGCCCTGGTGGATATCCATTCCAAATGGCTTGAGATCCACTGGGTACAGACTTTCACTATGCAAATGACCGTGGACAGACTACGCCACATTTTTAGTACGCAGGGGACCCCGAAGCCGTGGTGTCCGATAACAGGGCAGCATTCACCAGTCAAGACTTTGAATCGTTCCTGGCCGAAAATGGAATCTGGCATGTGAGAACTGCTTCGTACCATCCGGCCTCCAATGGGTTGGCTGAACGGGGGGTCCAGCCTTTCTAGTGGGCTATGAAAAAGATGACTGCCGGGCAGCTGGATCGTTGTCTTTTTAGCTATCGGAGGACCCCACATGCCTCCACTTGGATTGTACCAATGGAGTTACTAATGGGACGATGGCTCAGAACTCTCCTCAGCCTAATTTTTCCCAACGTCGGTGCGCAGTCTGCCAATGGCAGGATCACTCTAGGGTGGACCTGCTTATGTGCATGCAGCTGCGCACCTTTGAGCCTGGCAACGCAGTCTACATTCGGAATTTTGACGCCGGAGCTGCATGGGTCCCTGGCATGGTCCTCCAGGTGACAGGTCAGGTCTCCTACTCGGTCCAAAAGCCAGCCGCCACCACGACCGCATCCGGCGCCGCACTCAGGAACCACTGGAACAGGTTCAGAGTGCCCAGATCCAGGTCTGTGCGCGGTCCCTTCACCACCTAGGGGCACCCTGAGACATCGCCGAGATCAGCACACCGCTCGCTATCGCCACTGCCTGTTGGGCACCGGAAGGGAAAGTCAGGGAACCAAGAGGTGAAGTAATCAGTGGGAAGCGTAGCTGCTTAGGAATACGAAAAAGCACGAAAAGACAGAACTCAGGAGAGGTTACGATAGTCCCCATCTCACAAACTATGACAGTGTATGGAAAGGCTCAGTAAACCAAGGTCCACCACACTAAGAAAACAAAAAGGGACGGTCAATAGAGAATTAAAGGTGCTATATTTAAATGCGCGCAGTGTACGGAACAAGGTAGATGAGCTTGTGGCCCAGATTGTGACTGGCAGGTATGATGTGGTAGGCATCACAGAGACGTGGTTGCAGGGGGTTCAGGACTGGCACTTAAACATCCAGGGATTCACAACCTATCGAAAAGACAGAGAGGTGGGCAAAGGGGGCGGGGTTGCCTTGTTAATTAGGAATGAAATTAAATCAATAGCACTAAACGACATAGGGTCAGATGATGTGGAGTCTGTGTGGGTAGAGTTGAGGAACCACAAAGGCAAAAAAACCATAATGGGAGTTATGTACAGGCCTCCTAACAGTGGTCAGGACCAGGGGCACAAAATGCACTACGAAACAGAAAGGGCATGTCAGAAAGGCAAGGTCACAGTGATCATGGGGGACTTCAATATGCAGGTGGACTGGGTAAATAATGCTGCCAGTGGACCCAAGGAAAGGGAATTCATTGAATGTTTACAGGAGGGCTTTTTGGAACAGCTTGTGATGGAGCCCATGAGGGAACAGGCCATTCTGACTTAGTGTTATGTAATGAGCCAGACTGGATAAAAGATCTTAAAGTAAGGGAACACTTAGGAGGCAGTGATCATAATATGGTAGAATTCAGTCTTCAATTTGAAAGAAAGAAGGTAGAATCAGATGTAAAGGTGTTACAGTTAAATAAAGGTAACTACAGGGGCATGAGGGAGGAACTGACGAAAATCGACTGGGAACAGAGCCTAGTGGGAAAGACTGTAGAACAGCAATAGCAGGAGTTTCTGGGAGTAATTGAGGACACAGTACAGAGGTTCATCCCAAAGAAAAGAAAGGTTATCAGAGGGGGGATTAGGCAGCCATGGCTGACAAAGGAAGTCAGGGAATGCATCAAAGCAAAAGAGAAAGCCTATAATGTGGCAAAGAGTAGTGGGAAGTCAGAAGATTGGGAAGGCTACAAAAACAAACAGAGGATAACAAAGAGAAAAATAAGGAAAGAGAGGATCAAATATGAAGTTGGCTAGCCAGTAACATTAGGAATGATAGTAAAAGTTTCTTTAAATACATTAAAAACAAATGGGAGGCAAAAGTAGACATTGGGCCGCTCCAAAATGACGCTGGTAATCTAGTGATGGGAGACAAGGAAATAACTGAGGAACTAAATAAGTACTTTGCGTCAATCTTCACAGTAGAAGACATGAGTAATATCCCAACAATTCAGGAGAGTCAGTTGAATATGGTAGCCATCACAAAGGTGAAAGTGCTAGAGAAACTAAGAGAAAAATTGATAAATCTCCAGGTCCAGATGGGCTACATCTTAGAGTTCTAAAGGAGATAGCTGAAGAAATAGTGGAGGCATTAATTACGATCTTTCAAAAGTCACTGGAGTCAGGGAAAGTCCCAGAGGATTAGAAAATCGCTGTTGTAAGGGAACAAGAAAAAAGATGGAAAATTATAGGCCAATTAGCCTAACCTCGGTTGTTGGCAAGATTCTAGAATCCATCGTTAAGGATGAGATTTCTAAATTCTTGGAAGTGCAGGGTCGGATTAGGACAAGTCAGCATGGATTTAGTAAGGGGAGGTCATGCCTGACAAACCTGTTAGAGTTCTTTGAAGAGATAACAAATAGGTTAGACCAAGGAGAGCCAATGGATGTTATCTATCTTGACTTCCAAAAGGCCTTTGATATGGTGCCTCACGGGAGACTGCTGAGTAAAATAAGGGCCCATGGTATTCGAGGCAAGGTACTAACATGGATTGACGATTGGCTGTCAGGCAGAAGGCAGAGAGTTGGGATAAAAGGTTCTTTTTCGGAATGGCAACCGGTGACGAGTGGTGTCCCGCAGGGTTCAGTGTTGGGGCCACAGCTGTTCTCTTTATATATTACGATCTAGATGACGGGACTGAAGGCATTCTGGCTAAGTTTGCCGATGATACAAAGATAGGTGGAGGGGCAGGTAGTATTGAGGAGGTGGGGAGGCTGCAGAAAGATTTAGACAGTTTAGGAGAGTGGTCCAAGAAATGGCTGATGAAATTCAACGTGGGCAAGTGCGAGGTCTTGCACTTTGGAAAAAGAATAGCGGCATGGACTATTTTCTAAACGGTGACAAAATTCATAATGCTGAAGTGTAAAGGGACTTGGGAGTCCTAGTCCAGGATTCTCTAAAGGCAAACTTGCAGGTTGAGTCCGTAATTAAGAAAGCAAATGCAATGTTGCCATTTATCTCAAGAGGCTTGGAATATAAAAGCAGGGATGTACTTCTGAAGCTTTAAAAAGCATTAGTTCGGCCCCATTTAGAATACTGTGAGCAATTTTGGGCCCCACACCTCAGGAAGGACATACTGGCACTGGAGCGGGTTCAGCGGAGATTCACACGGATGATCCCAGGAATGGTAGGCCTAACACACGATGAACGTCTGAGAAACCTGGGATTATATTCATTGGAGTTTAGGAGGTTGAGGGGAGATCTAATAGAAACTTACAAGATAATGAATGGCTTAGCTAGGGTGGACGTAGGGAAGTTGTTTCCATTAGCAGGGGAGACTAGGACCCCTAGTCTAGGACCCGGGGGCACAGCTTCAGAATAAAAGGGAGTCACTTTAGAACAGAGATGAGGAGGAATTTCTTCAGCCAGAGAGTGGTGGGTCTGTGGAATTCATTGCCACAGAGAGTGGTGGAGGCCGGGACGTTGAGTGTCTTTAAGAGAGAAGTTGATAAATTCTTGATTTCTCGAGGAATTAAGGGTTATGGAGAGAGAGCGGGTAAATGGAGTTGAAATCAGCCATGATTGAATGGTGGAGTGGACTCGATGGGCCGAATGGCCTTACTTCCACTCCTATGTCTTATGGTCTTATGGTCTTATGGGAGGTCGAAGTGCATCCTCAGGGCCATCCGACAATGACGACAACATCTCCGACATGGTCACCGGCCCTCCCGACGACAGCATCCAGGCCCCTTTGATGCCAGCACCTTTATCGTCCACGCCATTCCCGCCTCAACGTTCAACATAGAAATGGCAGTCGCCAGTATGCTACACACCTCCTGCCGGACCACCGTCTGCTCCCCAAGTGGACGAGGGAACCTTGACCTCTGCCTGGAGATAATGGACGTTTCTCCAGACTTGCGGGGGGGGGGTTACCCTCAGGGGCCAAGCACTATGTTGTATCCCATTCCCCTCCTACACCATGGAATATGAACACCCTTGATAATTGAAAGGGCAGAGCCTTCCCTCCTGACTGGGAGGAGCTTCACAGCATATAAACGCCGGCCTGGGTACAGGCCCGGGAGGGTGTCCCTTCCGGGTGAGGAGATGTTGTACTTGTGGCTATTGTACATAGAGTAAATAAATCTTGTTCCTGTCCAGCCTGTCATGATATCCAGGTAAACATCATATCCCATACATACATACATACTGATGGACAGATCAACGGACCAATCAACACACACACAACATGACAGCCAATCACAGGCAAGAGCATACACAGTACAAAACAGGGAACACGACACTTCCTGGGCACTCGAGGACGAGACAGCTCAGGGCACATAGCTCAGAGCAAGCCACTCAGACATCCACCATGTGCTGAGTGCCACTACAAGATAGAATTAGGAATAGGTCCACAGATTCAAGGGTTATGATCTGTTATAACCTGCCTACTTACGATTGGCTGGGGACTAATGACTATCCCACAATCCTATGGGAGTATGAACTTCCCCAATGAGGGGGGGGCGGAGAAACTCCTAGTATAAATAAGCTGGCCAGTTCAGGAACCAGCAGAAAGGAGAAGGTAGCAAGGGAAGTTACTGCTACTGTTATAATTGTTATAGTAAATAAACGTTATTATTTTGTATCCTTAAAACTCGTGCTGGATTCTTCGTGGCCCTTACAAAACTAGCGACGAGGGTAAAAGTGAATAGCTCTCTACACTGCTGAAGCCACCTCCCTGGATTTTTGTTGGATACAGGTTGGAAGTTGTTTTCTATTATACCATGCCTCTGTACGGACGTTTGGATGTTTTTGATGCTGCGCTGGAAAGCTGGAACCAGTACACACAACGGATGCGTTACTATTTCCGGGCAAACAATATCACTGAAAACGAGCGCCAGGTGATCATATTGCTCACCGCCTGCGGGCCGCATACGTTTGGGGTGATTAGGAGCCTTACGTACCCAGCTGCGCCGGACACCAAAACGTTTGACGAACTTGTGAATATAGTGGGGCAACACTTTAACCCAACCCCGTCCACGATAGTCCAGCGTTACCGGTTTAATACCGCTGAGAGGACCCCTGGAGAATCCCTTGCCGATTTTTTATCCAGGCTACGCGGGATTGCGGAATGCTGTGGCTATGGTGAGACCTTGTCAGAAATGTTACGCGACCGTTTGGTTTGCGGTATTAACAATGCAGCAACCCAGAGAAAGTTGTTAGCGGAGCCAACATTGACTTTTCAACAGGCAATACAAATAGTCTTGTCCCGAGAGAGCGCAGAGCGAGGAGTACAGGAGCTACAGAGAATGGAAGTGCATGCCTTGGGGCGCAACCCTTTCCGCCCAAAAACGTCCCCCCACACTCCTGCGGTACCTTGGGCGAGGCAACGACCGGACCGACGCCAGTGGCCATCGGACATTCCTCCCTGAAGGGAGCCTTCTCCAGAGCCAACGGATGAGGAGCCATGTCCGTGTCAGACTTGTAGGCGCCGACCCCGTCGCGGACGGCGGTCCTGGGGACATCAGAGGCGCCGTCATTACGACCGAAACTGGGACCAGCCCAGGGGCCGTAACTGGGACCAGCCCAGAGGCCGTACCTTCCATGTGGATGAACCTGCTGCGACCACTCCTGAGGACGTGGAGACAGAGGCCGACTGCCTGCAGCTGCATTGTGTGGCAGCTCCCCGTGTGGCCCCCATTAAGGTGACAGTACAGGTCAATGGCCACCCGCTGGAGATGGAGTTGGATACTGGCGCAGCGGTCTCCGTGATCGCCCAGAGGACATTCGACCTCATCAAGCAGGGTATACAGACCCTTACATTAACTGACTCACAGGCCAGGTTGGCCACCTACACGGGGGAACCACTGGACATTGCAGGAACTACAATGACCCCTGTTGTCTATGGACGCCAGGAGGGGCGTTTCCCACTTATCATAGTGCGTGGCCATGGGCCCAGCCTGTTGGGTCGGGACTGGTTGTGCCATTTGCGGTTGCAATGGCAGCACATCCTCCAAACAGTTTCTGGAGGGTTGACTGAGGTGCTAGGATGATACCCAGAGGTATTCCAGCCTGGTTTGGGGAAAATAAAAGGGGCCGTAGCCCGTATCCAAGTTGAACCAGGAGCCACGCCGCGCTATTTCCGGGCGCGCCCAGTGCCTTATGCTTTGCTCGAGAAGGTAGAAGGGGAGCTCACTCGTTTGGAGAGTTTGGGTATTATCAGACCCGTCCGTTTTGCTGACTGGGCAGCACCAATTGTACTAGTAATGAAGCCAGATGCAACAGTTCGCTTGTGTGGCGACTATAAACTTACAGTGAATACAGTTTCCCGACTCGACCGATACCCAATGCCTCGCATAGAGGATCTCTACGCGAAACTTGCAGGTGGACTCTCATTCACAAAATTAGATATGAGTCACGCCTACCTGCAGTTGGAGCTGGACCCTGCCTCCCGACCATATGTAACAATTAACACACACCGGGGCCTGTATGAATATACAAGGTTGCCCTTTGGAGTATCTTCTGCCTGCGCAATTTTTCAACGTGTTATGGAGGGCATTTTGAGAGGTTTACCACGTGTGGCTGTCTTCCTAGATGACGTGTTGATTACAGGGACGTCGGAGCAAGAGCATTTGGAAAATCTGGAGGCTGTCCTTAGACGCCTTTCGGAGGCTGGAGTCCGTTTACGTCACACAAAGTGCGTATTTCAGGCAAAAGAAGTAGTCTACCTAGGTTATCGGGTGGACCGCGAGGGTCTGCACCCCGTCGCAGAGAAGGTGCGTGCAATTCAACATGCCCCCACCCCGACTGACACTTCGCATCTTCGTTCTTTTCTCGGTCTCGTAAACTATTACGGGAAGTTCCTCCCCAATCTGGTAACTACGCTGGCCCCCTTGCACCTGCTGCTAAAGAAAAATCACACCTGGGTTTGGGGTCAGCCGCAAGAAACCGCTTTCCGGCGGGTAAAGCAACAATTGTCGTCGTCTGGGTTACTAACCCACTATGATCCGGGAAAGCCTTTGCTCGTCACATGTGATGCATCCCCGTATGGTATTGGGGCTGTCCTGTCCCACAATATGGAGAATGGGGCCGAACGACCGATAGCTTTCGCCTCCCGCACATTGACTGCAGCGGAGAAAAAGTACGCGCAGGTCGAGAAGGAGGGCCTGGCAGTGGTTTTCGCGGTGAAACGCTTCCACCAGTATGTGTACGGCCGCCATTTCACTATCGTGACTGATCATAAGCCCCTGCTGGGACTCTGCAGAGAGGATATGCCAATACCGCCCATTGCTTCTGCACGGATCCAGCGCTGGGCTTTGTTGCTTGCTGCATATGAGTATTCCCTGGAGCACAAACCAGGTACGCAGATAGCAAATGCCGACGCACTGAGCCGATTGCCTTTATCGACCGGCCCCATGTCGACCCCCACGACCAGTGAGGTGGTTGCAACCCTAAATTTTATGGACACCTTGCCTGTCACGGCATCACAGATCCGTGAGTGGACCCAGACGGAGACAGTCTTGTCAAAGGTTCGGCACATAGTCCTGTATGGTGGGCAGCATAGACAGCTCCCAGGCGAGTTGCGGGCATTTTCCTCCAAGCTGTCAGAGTTCAGCGTGGAAGACGGCATCCTCTTGTGGGGGACGCGTGTGATTGTCCCGGAAAAAGGCCAGGAGCTGATATTATCAGACTTGCACAATGGGCATCCGGGCGTGACCAAGATGAAAATGTTGGCCCGGAGTTATGTCTGGTGGCCAGGCCTCGACACCGACATTGAGAAGGTGGCCCAAAACTGCTCCATTTGCCAGGAGCATCAGACGCTTCCGCCGGCCGCGCCCCTACATCACTGGGAATGGCCAGGGCGGCCTTGGGCACGCTTACATGCAGATTTCGCAGGCCCTTTTCAGGGATCCATGTTCCTTCTACTAATTGACGCCCAGTCCAAATGGCTGGAGGTGCATAAGATGCAGGGGACAACGTCCTGCGCAACAATTGAAAAGATGCGTTTATCATTTAGTACGCATGGCCTCCCCGAGGTGCTGGTCACGGATAATGGCACTCCATTCACGAGTGAGGAGTTTGCTAGGTTTACAAAGATGAACGGCATCCGCTATATCCGCACTGCCCCTTACCACCCGGCTTCAAATGGGTTGGCAGAGCGTGCAGTGCAAACATTCAAAAGAGGCCTAAAGAAGCAGTCTTCCGGATCAATGGACACGAGACTGGCTCGCTTTTTGTTTACGTACAGGACCACCCCATGCAGTGACTGGGGTAGCTCCCGCAGAACTCCTAATGGGCCGAAGACTTCGCACCCGCCTTAGTATGGTCTTCCCGGACATTGGCGCAAAAGTACGCCGCACACAAGAACGGCAGGGACAGGGATTGTCTCGGCATCGTCCGATTCGGCAGTTTGCGCCCGGTGACCCAGTATTCGTGCGGAATTTTGCTGGTGGTGCCCAATGGGTTCCTGGTGTAATCTTTCACCAAACGGGCCCTATATCTTACCAAGTGCAAGCCCAGGGTCGTCTCCAGCGAAAACATGTAGACCACGTCCGGTCCAGAAGATCATCCCCTCAAAAGATTCCCCGCCCCCGGAGCTCATTTCAACAGCCGCAAAGACCAGAGACAAGGGAAGGTAGTCCTCAAAATCTTCCACTGGTGCCTCACTCGAAGCCTGCGCAGGTCGTTACGGGACCGAATGGAGATAGAGACGCTGACATGACGGAGGCAGCAGACTCTGACTCCGAGTTGGAGACACAGGATGAATCAGAGGGGGAATCCTCGGGTCCACAGGCCGTGGATGTACAACCGCGCCGTTCATCACGGAAGCGCCGGTCTCCGTCTCGTTACACGCCGCCTGATCCAGCGCCACGTGCAAGTGGCGTCTGGCCTGCGGCCAAACGAGTTTGGCGCCTTCCTTCGCCAGGGTCTTCGGTGGATTCCTTGTACTTTGTGGGGGAGGGATGTTATAACCTGCCTACTTACGATTGGCAGGGGACTAATGACTATCCCACAATCCTATGGGAGTATGAACTTCCCCAATGAGGGGGGCAGAGAAACTCCTAGTATAAATAAGCTGGCCAGTTCAGGAACCAGCAGAAAGGAGAAGGTAGCAAGGGAAGTTACTGCTACTGTTATATATATATTGTTATAGTAAATAAACGTTATTATTTTGTATCCTTAAAACTCGTGCTGGATTCTTCGTGGCCCTTACAAAATGATCGAACCTCAGTAAACAGTATACAACTGTAAATAGATGTTTGAAATAAAACTAAATTGTACCATTCGCAACCGTGTTGGTTCGTCTGTGTAGCAGAGTACCCAACACTTCACAGCCTACCGTGCGTTCCATGAAGTTTCTTCCTTCGGCTACTACATTTTATATTAATTTCGAGGAAAGAAATAGTACTGACTGAGAGGAGTATTTCTCCCCACATGTTGCCACCCGGAGTCAGCACCAAGCATTCCATGGGAGGTTTAGCCCAGCTAGGAGCAGGATGAAAAGTTTACTCTGCATGAAGCCGCCTAACTTAACCCTAACCTGTAGTACCTGCATGACATTTTTCCATTCTCCATACCAGTTGAGCTCTTGTGCCTGGAAGTTTGCCTAACAAATTAGTTGAATCGCTTTGCGTTATTCATCTTTTAGTTCCGATTCTGTGAACCCCCTACTGGGTCTTAAGCTGTTAAATCTGTTTTCCACAGCTCAGCAGCAGACTCGCAGATTGGGTCCAGACACCTGCCACCCAGCCTCCAGAAAAAGAGATGCCATGGTATTACCATGGGTGGGTGACTCACTGACATGAGCTCCTGAAATCCAAACTCAAACAATGTAATTTAAGTGTCCAATTTATTTTTTTACCCAATTAAGGGGCAATTTAGCGTGGCCAATCCACCTATCCTGCACATCTTTGGGTTGTGGGGGCGAAACCCACGCAAACACGGGGAGAATGCGCAAACTCCACACGGACAGTGACCCAGAGCCGGGATCGAACCTGGGACCTCGGCGCCGTGAGGCATCAGGGCTAACCCACTGCGCCACTGTGCTGCCCGTAGAAACATTTCTAATGTCAAGCTAGGCAATTAAGAATATCAAAATGAAGCAGATATAACCTTATCCTGCAAGAGGTGAGCTACAGGAGCGAGGTGAGTGCCCATTTGGGGGAAAGTGACCTTTCCCAATTGGTCCAAACCTACACCGTGTTACTTTGCATTCTTGGGAGAGCCTATCCTAATGTTGGAGAGTGCGACTGAAGCAATGTACAACAAACAGGTTGGGCAATCAATAGTTTATTTCACCCCAGGAGCTAAGAATAAATCTTGTCAACAAAGACACAGGCTGAATGGTATGTCCATGAAGAATTGTGGAAACACAGAATTTGGTGTAATAAATAAGGCAATATTTTATGACCAAAATTCTCATTGCTATCTCACTACCTGAACACATTTGTAATAATTCAAAGTTACCATTAAATAATTACCATTTCAAATATCTATTTATTCTGGCCCCTTGCGGTTAATTTTGATTAAGAGACGGAAAGTGATGATGTGATGGGGATTTTGAAATGTGTCAGGCCTGGCCCAGTGGGTAGCACGCTTACTGCTCAGCCAGTAAGTGGTGTGTTCAAGTCCCACTTCAGAGATTTTAACAACAAAACTCAGGCTGAGAAGCCAGAGGCAACTGACTGAGAGTAAACCCCGAGCGTACAACAGTTATTACATTTCAAAAAGTGTTTCGTTGGCTGTAATGTGCTGTGGGATGGCCTAAGGCCGTGAAAAGTTGGGTATAAAGACTTTCATACTGTGTGAATGCTCACTCCTTTGGAAGAAGGATTGAATCTCTCAGGTGGGTGTGAAAGAGGAGTTCCCTCTGGTGTACACGTCCGCTGTAAATTGCACAGGAATGTGAAAGTGTTTGCACAGACACTAGTGTGCCCTGGAAAATGTGCAAACCAGGCAGTTCATAACAGCAATCAGTCTGCAATGCTATTGCTATACTATTTTAGAAGAATGAAAGGTGATCTTATTGACACATTTAACATTCTTAGAGAGCTTGACAGGATAGATGCTGAAACATTGTTTCCTGGCTGAGGAGTCTAGAACAAAGAGTCATAGTCATACACTCAGGATAAGGGTTTGTCCATTTAGGTCTGAGATGCAGAGAAATTACTTCACTCGGAGGCTTCTGAATCTTTAGAATTCTCTCTCCTGGG
Organism: Scyliorhinus torazame; assembly: GCF_047496885.1. NCBI lineage: Eukaryota > Metazoa > Chordata > Chondrichthyes > Carcharhiniformes > Scyliorhinidae > Scyliorhinus > Scyliorhinus torazame. The sequence continues at coordinate 98,556,792 of NC_092707.1, read as the reverse complement.
GGATTGTGGACGCTCAATCATTGAGTATCCCTAAGACTGAGACGAATAGACTGGTCTCTGACGGTATCAAGCGACATGGGGATGGAGTGTGTTAGAGTTCTTCCTTTTGGTCCCCATTTCTATTATTTTATCTTTATTTTTTGGGTCCGGTGATCGTTAATTGTGATATACCTTTAAATTGAGCAGAGGATGTACAGAATTCAAAGTTTCAAATAGCTTGACAACTGGTTCACTATTATGTCATCAAGTTTTGTATTTGGGAAAGGAAATCCCAGAATTGGCACTCAGTAGATTGGAGGGATTCAGTTCAATTGGTTGGCTGGCGTCCAATGGGTTGGCCAGGGTCTGTGTTCTGCCTGGCAACAGACCGGTTCCTGTCAGTTGGGATTTTTCGGAGAGAGCCCAGCAGAAGACGTGAGAGCCTCAAAGTAAGAAGCTGTGTTTTCTCTCTCTCTGCTGTCTCTGTGAATCTACAGTGAAGACCATCACAAACTGAAGGAAAAGATAAAGAGAAGGAATCTAACTGGACTATACCCATCTGAAGTCAAAGCTTCCTTTCTTTTATTTTTTATCATAATTTTCTTCCCTCTCCACCACCCTTTCCCTTTATGCTGTGTGTGTGTATGTGTGTGTAGAGTGGGGCGAGTTAGAAAGGGGGGTTGGGGATTGGATAGTAGTTAACTAGCTGTATTGTTGCTTATTTAATACTAATTGCTGTTAAATAATAAAAATATTTTTTGTGTTAATATGTGGCTGTACAGGTGGCTGTACTCCGGATCAAACCAAACATATTGGAGATTTAAGTAACTTTAATTTCACCTGTGTTACGTCGACCCCAGGTCAAGTGGGGCTGGAATTGACCACGCACAGGTCCAGGGTACCATGACAGGTGGGAAATAGAATTTTGGCCGAAGATCAACCATTCTCTTACTGAGTGAGTGAGCAGGCTTGAGGCCTACCTCTGCACCAATTTCTTGTCAGTTCCAGGTTGTCTTGTGATGAGAGTGTTGAATATGTTAAACCACACTGCATTCAATGTGGTTTAGTCTTTACAACTTGTGCACTTTTATGGCTGCTGGTAACTCAACCTTTAGTTTGCTAGTTTTTTACCTAAAGCTAGTATGATAGGTTAGCCTGGGAGTGGCAAGAAAATTCCAAAGATTTCAGAAACATGCAACAAAATCAAATGAGAACAAAGATAAAAGAATAGTCAAAGTGTCATAGAGGTCTACAGCACAGAAAAGGCCCTTCGGCCCATTGCTTTTGCACCAGTCAAAAACAATCAGTATTTTAATTCCATTTTCCAACACTTGGCCCATATCCATTTGTGCCTTGGCATTGCAAGTTCACATCTAAATACTTCTTAAATGTTATGAGGGTCTCTGCCACCACCACCCTTTTAGGCAGCAAGTTCCAAACTCCCACCATCCTCTGGTAAAAATGTTTTTTCCTACATCCTCTCTAAACCTCCTGCCCCTTACCTTAAATCTATGCCCTCTGGTCATTGATAACTCCACCAAAGGGAAAAGTTCAACTCTATCTGTACCCCTCATAATTTTATACATCTCAATCTGTCTCCTCTGTCTGAAACAAAGCACCAGAAAAATCATGTCAACATATACCTTTCAAATCAGAACTTACAACTAACCCAATGACTCATCAGAAACCAATCGTTGATACTCTCCCTCACATTACACGTCTCAACCTGTAGTGCTAGAACAGCAGGGATTAGATTGGGAACACTGGTTTCTTTTGCTTGGCTGATTTCACCAGCTTGGTAGTATGGGTCCCACTGCTGCTTTTCCGAACAGCACTGGTTAATGTTACAATGTCCTGATTAAAACGTGAGGTGTGGGATTCTCCGTTTCTGAGACTAAGGGCAGGATTCTCCGATTTTTAAGCTATATCCCCACGCCGGCGTGGGAACGGTGACGTTTTACGACAGATAAAATGGCGTAAAACGGCTACCGATCCTTAGTTTGGCTGGGGGGCTAGCATCAAGGCAGTGTAGAGCACCCGGCTCTCGCTGCCGATACGGCCTAGAGAATTGCCGGGTCCGTGGCCGCGCATGCGCACAGTGGCGGTCTGCAGTGGCGGGGCTTGCAACATGGCGCCGTCTGCTCGTCGACCCGGCCTGCGATACAGTGCCCCCCCTATGGCCGGCTCACGTGCCCCGGAACACCCCCCACAGTGCCCCCAGTCCCCAGCAAAGTCCCCGCTGCCAGCAGATCGGCCCTCCCCTGACAGTGGCGGCGCTGGACTGAGTCCGCAGCCACCATGCTGAGTTCCCGACAGATGAGACCACACACGACCGACGCTGTCGGGAACTCGGCCGGTGGGGGGATGGAGCATCGGGGGGTGGGCCTCAGACAATGTCCTGAGGCCGTCAGTACGCCGCTTTGGAGGGGGCAGCGCATGGCAAAAGCGGCGCTGCCCCCAATTTGATTGCAAACTTTTATTCTCCGACTGATCGCCGAACGCGATTTCGGCATCGGAGACCAGAGAATCCCACCCCATGTGTTGACACCGAAGCAGAATTTGTGGACTTTCACGACAGCAAAACTGGTGCCACACCTGGACCGTTACTGTTAAGGGGCTAGCACCGGCGCCACGTGGAATACAATCGATTCCAAAGGAAAACAGTGTGGGATTCGCCGGGTCCATGATTGACACTTGGGAGGCCGACAAGCTGCAGCCGCATATACACACTGCACTCCCCACGCACCCTCATTCCAGCCAACATGATATCACTGGCATGCTGGGGCGTGTCTATACAGCTGATGGGTCGGCTGGGGCCAGAGGGCACCCAGGGGCTGGCCTAGGGGGACACTTATACGACCCGTGGCCCTAAGTTCATGGTGGGCAGTCAGCGGCATGTGCAGCTGCGTGGCTGCCTTGTTGGCTGTGGCAATGGTGTTCCGTGTCTGGCAAATCAGGGATAGTATTAAAGCCAAAGGGGAAGCATATAAATTGGCCAGAAAAAGCAGCAAGCCTGAGGACTGGGAGAAATTTCAGCAGAGGAGGACAAAGGGTGTAATTCAGAAGGTGAAGATAGAATACGAGAATAAGCTTGCAGAAAATATAAAAACTGACTGCGCAAGCTTCTATAGATATGTGAAGAGAAAAAGACTGGTGAAAACAAATGTAGGTCCCTTACAGTTAGAATCAGGTGAATTCATAATGGGCAACAAAGAGATGGCAGACCAGTTGCACTAAGGAGGACACAAATAACCTTCCGGTAATACTAGGGGAAAGAGGGTCTAGCATGAAGGAGGAACTGAAGGAAATCCTTATTAGTCAAGAAATTGCATTGGGGAAATCGATGGGATTAAAACCCAATAAGTCCCCAGGGCCTGATGCTCTGCATCCCAGAGTACTTAAGGAAGTGGCCCTAGAAATAGTGGACTCATTGGTGATCATTTTCCAGCATTCTATAGACTCTGGAAGAGTTCCAATGGATTGGAGGGTAGGTAATGTAACCCCACTTTTTAAAAAAGGAGGGAGAGAGAAAATGGGGAATTATAAACCGGTCAGCCTGACGTCGGCGGTGGGAAAATGCTGGAGTCAATTATTAAGGATGAAATAATTGAGCATTTGGAAAGTGGGGACAGGATCAGTTCAAGTCGGCATGGATTCACTAAAGGGCTTGACAAATCTTCTGGAATTTTTTGAGAATGTGACCAGTAGAGTGGACAAAGGTGAACCAGTGGATGTTGTGTATCTGGACTTTGAAAAGGCTATTGACAAAGTCCCACACAAGAGATTACTGAGCAAAGTTAAAGCTCATGGTATTGGAGATAATGTATTGATGCGGACAGAAAACTGGTTGGCAGACAGGAAGCAGAGAGTGGGAAGAATGTTTCCAATGTTGGGGACATCCAGAACTAGGGGTCACAGCCTAAGAATAAGGGGTAAGCCATTCAGGCTGAGATGAGGAAGAACTTCTCTCAGAGAGTTGTGAAGTTGTGGAGTCCTCGACCACAGAAAACTGTTGGGGCCAGTTTGTTGGATATATTCACGAGGGAGTGGATGTGGCCCTTGCAGCTAAAGGGATCAAGGGGTATGGAGAGAAAGAAGGAGTGGGATACTGAATTTGCATGATCAGCCATGATCATATTGAATGGTGATGCAGGCTCGAAGGGTTGAATGGCCTACTCCTGCACCTATTTTCTATGTTTCTATGTTTCTTGGCTGGGATGAGGGTATGTGTGGAATGGAGTGCTTATATGCAGCTCCTGCTTGTCAGGCTCTCCAGTGCCGATCCCGACCCCGTCGTATCACAAGCCAGCATGCATTGGAAATGCCATAGTTCCATGTGGCGCCGGTGCTAACCCATTAGGATGTCCTGAATTGCTCCGGGACCGGCGCCGCTGTTGTGCACATGGAACACTTGTGATTCAGTCCTGGTGTCAGCACTTAGTCTCTCAGATGGAACATCCAATCCTACGTTCTCCCGCTGGAGCTGATTTGCAACTGATTGTACTCCCACTGTGAGTGCAGATCAGGAAGTGAGTCCCAATCTGTTAGCATGCAAATCTATGCATGGAGAGAATTGTGAGGGAAAGAATCCCGCTATCTGGCTGCCATTTTGAATGGGCGGCCCGATAGCGAGGTCCTGCTGTTGGCCACATCCCACTCCCCCATCGCAATTCAGCCCCCCACCTCGGGAATTTCTGTATTCTTCCCTCCCCAAAGTCTGGGGTGACACGATTCCCCTTCCCCGCAGAGCCTCCCTAAATAAGGAGACCCTCCAGAGACCCCTACATAAAGAGCCCTCCCAGAGACGCCTTGAATAAAGAGATCCCCCAGAGATCCACCTGCTGAAGAAGGAGACCACGGAGACCCCCAAATAAAGGGACCCCCTTAATGACTCCCCAAAAGAAAAGAGACCCCCCCCCCCCCCGATAGATTGCCCAGAAAAGAGACCTCTGTCTGGAAGCCAGAGAGCAGTTCAGACAGAGGCAGTGAAAAAAATACTGTTGTAACACTCAGCTGGACAATACACCTGCTGGCTCAGACACAGAAAGCACCATGTGTCAATTCCTGAAAAGAGAAACCAGGCAGCTGTGTTTAAACCCTTCTGATCTTTGAACTACAAGCCATTCATTTATTTCTCTTACTAGGCTGTGAATGACAGCTTCCACACATACAGGTGTCAGCCATGCTTCATTCATCTTCCTTCAAAGTTGAGTAACGTTGAAGTGCTCTAACCACAATGTTTATCAACATTAACCACATCAAAGAGAGTGAAGCGCATTCCAATGATTTTTTAAATAAATTTAGAGTACACAACTATTTTTTTTCCAATTAAGGGGCAATTTAGTGCGGCCAATCCACCTAACATCCACACCTTTGGGTTGTGGGGGTGAAACCCACGCAGATACACACGGGGAGAATGTGCAAACTCCAAATGGACAGTGACCTAGGACCAGGACCGAACCCGGGTCCTCAGCGCCGTAGGCAGCAGTGCTAACCAGAGCGCCACCGTGATGCCCAAAGTGCATTCCAATCATGCCCCTTCATGCTTGAGTGATTTTGAAGTGCTGAACTGGAAATTGACAGCACCTAACTTTCTTTGATGTGGTTGATGTTTGTAAACATTGTGGTTTCAGTATTTTTGTTAGGGCCACGAAGAATCCAGCACGAGTTTTAAGGATACAAAGTAATAACATTTATTTACAATAACATATATACATATAACAGAGCAGCAACTTCCCTTGCTGCACACTCCTTCCTGCTGGTTCCAAACTGGCCAGCTTTATTTATACATGGGGTTTACTAATTGTTTCTCCGCCCCCCTCATTGGGGAAGCTCATACTCCCACAGGATTGTGGGATTGTCATTAGTCCCCAGCCAATGGTAAGCAGGCAGGTTATAACATCCCTCCCCCCCAAAGTCCAAGGAATCCACCGAAGACCCTGGCGAAGGAGGGCGCGGACTCGTTTTGCCGCAGGCCGGACACCATTTGCACGCAGCGTGGATCAGGCGGCGTGTAACGAGATGGAGACTGGCGCTTCCGTGATGAACGGCGTAACGGTTGTACATCCACGGCCCGTGGACCCGAGGATTTCCCCTCTGATGCGTCCTGTGTCTCCATCTCGGAGTCAGAGTCTGCTGCCTCCGTCATGTCAGTGTCTCTATCTCCATTCGGTTCTGTAACGACCTGCGCAGACTTTGAGTGAGGCACCAGAGGAAGATTGTGAGGACTACCTTCCATTGTCTCTGGTCTCTGCGGCTGTAGAAATGAGCTCCGGGGGCGGGGAATCTTTGGAGGGGATAGTCCGCTGGACCGAACGTGGTCTACATGTTTGCGCTGGAGACAACCCTGGGCTTGCACCTGGTAAGATATAGGGCCCGTTTGGCAAAAGATTACGCCAGGAACCCACTGGGCACCACCAGCAAAATTCCGAACGAACACTGGGTCACCGGGCACAAACTGCCGAATCTGCCGATGCCGAGAAAATACCTGTCCCTGCCGTTCTTGTGTGCGGCGTACTTTTGCGCCAATGTCCGGGAAAACCATACTAAGGCGGGTGCGAAGTCTCCGGCCCATTAGGAGTTCTGCGGGAGCTACCTCAGTCACCACATGGGGGTGGTCCTATACGTAAACAAAAAGCGAGCCAGTCTCGTGTCCATTGATCCAGAAGACTGCTTCTTTAGTCCTCTTTTGAATGTCTGCACTGCGCGCTCTGCCAACCCATTTGAAGCCGGGTGGTAAGGGGCAGTGCGGATATGATGTATGCCGTTCATCTTTATGAACCTCGCAAACTCCTCACTCGTGAATGGAGTGCCGTTATCCGTGACCAGCACCTCGGGGAGGCCATGGGTACTAAAAGACAAACGCATCTTTTCAATTGTTGCGCAGGACGTTGTCCCCTGCATCTTATGCACCTCTAGCCATTTAGACTGGGCGTCGATTAATAGAAGGAACATGGATCCTTGAAAAGGGCCTGCAAAATCTGCATGCAAGCGCGCCCAAGGCCGCCCTGGCCATTCCCAGTGATGTAGGGGCGCGGCCGGCGGAAGCTTCTGATGCTCCTGGCAAATGGAGCAGTTTTGGGCCACCTTCTCAATGTCGGTGTCGAGGCCTGGCCACCAGACATAACTCCGGGCCAACATTTTCATTTTGGTCACACCTGGATGCCCATTGTGCAAGTCTCTCAGTATCAGTTCTTGGCCTTTTTCAGGGACAATCACACGCGTCCCCCACAAGAGGATGCCATCTTCCATGCTGAATTCTGACAGCTTGGAGGAAAATGCCCGCATCTCGCCTGGGAGCTGTCTATGCTGCCCACCATACAGGACTATGTGCCAAACCTTTGACAGGACTGGCTCCCTCTGGGTCCACACACGGATCTGTGATGCCGTGACAGGCAAGGTGTCCATAAAATTTAGGGTTGCAACCACCTCACCGGTCGTGGGGCTTGACATGGGGCCGGTCGATAAAGGCAATCGGCTCAGTGCGTCGGCATTTGCTATCTGCGTTCCTGGTTTGTGCTCCAGAGAATACTCGTATGCAGCGAGCAACAAAGCCCAGCGCTGGATCCATGCAGAAGCAATGGGCAGTATTGGCTTATCCTCTCTGAAAAGTCCCAACAGAGGCTTATGATCAGTCACGATAGTGAAGTGGCGGCCATACACGTACTGGTGGAAGCATTTCACCGCAAAAACCACTGCCAGGCCCTCCTTCTCGATCTGTGCGTACTTTTTCTCCGCTGCAGTCAATGTGTGGAAGGCGAAAGCTATCGGTCGCTCGGCCCCGTTCTCCATCTTGTGGGACAGGACGGCCCCAATACCATACGGGGATGCATCACATGTGACGAGCAAAGGCTTTCCAGGATCATAGTGGGTTAGTAACCCAGACAACGACAATTGTTGCTTTACCCACCGGAAAGAGGTTTCTTGCGGCTGACCCCAAACCCAGGTGTGATTTTTCTTTAGCAGCAGGTGCAAGGGGGCCAGCGTAGTTGCCAGATTGGGGAGGAACTTCCCGTAATAGTTTACGAGACCGAGAAAAGAACGAAGATGCGAAGTGTCAGTCGGGGCAGGGGCCTGTTGAATCGCACGCACCTTCTCTGCGACGGGGTGCAAACCTTCACGGTCCACCCGATAGCCTAGGTAGACTACTTCCTTTCCCTGAAATACCACTTTGTGCGACGTAAACGGACTCCAGCCTCCGAAAAGCGTCTAAGGACAGCCTCCAGATTTTCCAAATGTTCCTACTCCGACGTCCCTGTAATCAAAACGTCATCTAAGTAGACAGCGACACGTGGTAAACCACTCAAAATGCCCTCCATAACACATTGAAAAATAGCGCAGGCAGAGGATACTCCAAAGGGCAACCGTGTATATTCATACAGGCCCCGGTGTGTATTAATCGTTACATATGGTCGAGAGGCAAGGTCCAGCTCCAACTGTAGGTAGGCGTGCCTCATATCTAATTTTGTGAACGAGAGTCCACCTGCAAGCTTCGCGTAGAGATCCTCTATGCGAGGCATTGGATATTGGTCGAGTCGGGAAGCCGTATTCACTGTAAGTTTATAGTCGCCACACAAGCGAACTGTGGCACCTGGCTTCATTACAGGTACAATTGGTGCTGCCCAGTCAGCAAAACGGACGGGCCTGATAATACCCAAACTCTCCAAACGAGTGAGCTCCCCTTGTACCTTCTCGAGCAAGGCGTAAGGCACCGGGCGCGCCCAGAAATAGCGCGGCGTGGCTCCTGGTTCGACTTGGATACGGGCTACAGCCCCTTTTATTTTCCCCAAACCAGGCTGGAATACATCTGGGTATTGTCCTAGCACCTCAGTCAACCCTCCGAAAACTGTTTGGAGGATGTGCTGCCATTGCAACCACAAATGGCACAACCAGTCCCGACCCAACAGGCTGGGCCCCTGGCTGCTACGCCAGTGTCCAACTCCATCTCAAGTGGGTGACCATTGACCCGTACTGTCACCTTAATGGAGGCCACACGGGGAGCTGCCACACAATGCAGCTGCAGGCAGTCGTCCTCTGTCTCTACGTCCTCAGGAGTAGTCGCCGCAGGTTCATCCACATGGAAGGTACGGCCCCTGGGCTGGTCACAGTTTCGGTCGGAACGACGGCGCCTCTGGCGCCCCCAGGAACGGCGTCTGCGACGTGGTCGGCGCCTACAAGTCAGACACGGACATGGCTCCTCATCCATTGGTTCTGTAGAAGGCTGCCTTCGGGGAAGAATGTCCGATGGCCACTGGCGTCGGTCCGGACGTCGCCTCGCCCAAGGTACCGCAGGAGTGCGGGGGGACGTTTTCGGATGGAAGGGGTTGCGCCCAAGGCATGCACTTCCATTCCCTGTAGCTCCTGCACTCCTCATTCTGCGCTCTCACGGGACAATACTATTTGAATGGCCTGTTGAAAAGTCAATGTTGGCTCAGCTAACACCTTTCTCTGGGTGGCCGCATTGTTAATACCGCAAACCAAACGGTCGCGTAACATTTCTGACAAGGTCTCACCATAGTCACAGTACTCGGCAATCCTGCGTAGCCTGGATAGAAAGTCGGCAAGGGATTCTCCAGGGGTCCTCTCAGCGGTATTAAACCGGTAACGCTGGACTATCGTGGACGGGGTTGAGTTAAAATGTTGCCCCACTATATTCGCAAGTTCATCAAACGTTTTGGTGTCCGGCGCAGCTGGGTACGTAAGGCTCCTAATCACCCCAAACATATGCGGGCCGCAGGCGGTGAGCAATATGACCACCTGGCGTTCGTTTTTGGTGATATTGTTTGCCCAGAAATAGGAACGCATCCGTTGTGTGTACTGGTTCCAGCTTTCCAGCGCAGCATCAAAAACATCCACACGTCCGTACAGAGGCATGGTATAATAGAAAACAACTTCCAAACTGTATCCAACTAAAATCCAGGGAGGTGGCTTCTGCAGTGTAGACAGCTATTCACTTTATCCCTCGTCGCCAGTTTTGTAAGGGCCACGAAAAATCCAGCACGAGTTTTAAGGATACAAAATAATAACATTTATTTACAATAACATATATATATAACAGCAGCAGCAACTTCCCTTGCTGCACAATCCTTCCTGCTGGTTCCAAACTGGCCAGCTTTATTTATACATGGGGTTTATTTATGGTTTCTCCGCCCCCCCCTCATTGGGGAAGCTCATACTCCCACAGGATTGTGGGATTGTCATTAGTTCCCAGCCAATGGTAAGCAGGCAGGTTATAACAAGTATTTAGAGTGAAGAAGATGAATGAAGCAAAGCTAACAGCTGTTTTGTGGAAGCTGTCAATCACTGCCCACTACCAGAAATGGGTGAAGGGTTTGCAGCTACTGGATCAGGTCACAGCTGTTCTCTTTCCAAGAATGGACACATAGTGCTTTCTAAGTGTTACAACTGTAATGTTTTTAGGGGATCTCTGGATGGGGGTCACTATAGTTAGGAGGCTTCTGAGGGGTGTTATGTTAGTTAAGGGATCCCTGGGGATCCCTCTAGTTAGGGAGTCCCTGGGGGGGGGATTCCTTTAATTAGGGGGTCCCTGTGGGTGGCCCCTCTAGTTAGGGGGCCCAGTGCGGACATCTCCATATTTAAGGGTCTCGGGGGCGGCCGTTAGTTTCAGGGCCCTCTGAGGTGTCTGCCTACTTAGGGGGTCCCTGGGAGGGAGCAGGATCCTTTAGTCAGGGGTCCCGGGAAGGGTCAGGACACCACCGTACATTGACAAAGATAATTTACACAAGGAACTGAAGAAAATGTCAACAATCTTGGAAGCACCATGTTCTCAAAATGTGACACAATTAAGGTTGTTTTAGGATTGATCAATTATTTTGGTAAATTTGTGCAAAATTTAGCAACACGATTGAAGCCTTTACACACTTTTCTATGTGTTAAACAGTTAAGGCACTAGTCAGAAGAATGTGAAAATGCATATAATGAGGTGACAGAAACTTTACCGAAATCAGCGATGTTGGTTCATTATAATCCCAAAGTGAAGTTACAATAGCTTGCGATGCCTCACCCGATAGTCATCTCGAACAACATACCTTCAGGAAAGGAACGACCGATAGCATTTGCTTCACACACTCTTACTAGTGGAGAAATTAATTACACTCAGCAAAATAATGAAACTTTAAGCATCATTTTCTGTGTAGGAAGGTTCCACCATTATCTTTAGGATAATTTTTCTCTTTTGGTGGATCATCAACCCTTGACTATAATCTTCAGGCCGTATAAAGGTATACCTTCTGTGGCAGCTAGTAGATTGCAAAGATGGTCATTGATATTGTCGGCACACATTTACGATATCCAGTATTAAAAATCTGAACAGATAGCATTACTGATGTTTTATCACGATTGCCATTACAAGTCAAACATGACCCAGAAGAAAATTTTGCCAATATTTTGTATTTCTCACTCATGGACAGTGTACGCGTGGCTTCATCTCAAATTCCAAGATATACAAGAACCGACCTAGTGATGGGGAATGTGTTGGACTTGGTCCAAAAAGGAACACTGTCAGAGGTTCATAAGAAAACTCCAGACCTCAAGCCCTACACCACATGAAGACTTGAGTTGACAGGACACAATGGAGTTCTATTGTGGGGAATCCGTGTGATTATTCCTCCGTGCTTTTATTGTAGAGTCCTTGATCGACTGCATGGGGTATATTCCGGTATGACTAGGATGAAGGAATTAGCATGCAGTTATTTTTGGTGGCCAGGATTGCCAGGTTGGGCAATGCAAAACTAAGGAACACTTCACCATTACAATCATTTCATCCATGGGAATGACCGACTCAGCCATGGCAGATAATACAGAACGATTATGCTGGTCCATTGGAAGGTCACATGTTCTTAGTGGTTGTGGATGCACACTTAAAATGGCCAGATAATGTAGTTGATGACGACTGAGCAGATCATTGAGAAACTAGGCAAAAAATTCGCAAGATTCAGAACACCAGAGCAGATTGGCAGTGATAACAGTATGCAGTTTACTTGAAAAATGAAAATCGCTTATTGTCACAACTAGGCTTCAAATGAAGTTGCTGTGAAAAGCCCCGAGTCGCCACATTTCGGCGCCTCCGGCGCTGATTCAGAACACCAGAGCAGATTGTCAGTGATAACGGTATGCAGTTTACTTCAAAGGAGTTTGAGGATTACTTGAAAGGGAATGGTATGCACCATATCAAGTCAGCGCCATATCATTCAGCAATGAATGCATTGGCTGGACGTTGTGTGCAATCGTTAGAGCATTCTATCAGAGCATCGCAGAACAAGGGAACATTATGAAGACGAGCAAACACATTTCTAATATCTTATTGGAACACTGTACATACTGTTAAGATTCCGGACCAGACCCCAACACATGTTAGGATACTGGACAAGAACCTCAAACACATTTTTTAAATTTGTAAAACTGTGTGGAAAGGTTACTTTGCTCTAGGAGTGATTCCACTGACAAATAAGCGTTGGATATATTGAAAATAAATCTTTATTATTAACACAGGATTAAACTACATTAACATCATGGAAAATAGTTTATAATTAACAGTTAAACAATTCTCAACAATAAAAGACAACACTTCAACTTCGAACTGATACCCATCACAGGTCAAAAACCACTTATAAATAAAGTTAGCAAACACAGGGACAATTTCTCTCCATTGGATAGAGATTTCTTGGAAATACTGCTTGGAGAAATTGAGAGAGAGATCCTGTCAGGAAACAGCCTTAAGATTCCTTCTGTCTGTGTCAGATTACCGCTTAACCAGACAGTCTTTGGAAAAGCTGCTGCTCAGCTCCAAGCTCCCAGCAAAACTAAAAATTAAACTGCCTGCGACAGACTTGGCTCTTCCCTTTCTCCCATTCAGATCCCCTGACCTGCTTACCTAAGTCTAAGAAAAATATATCAAATTATATAATCCCCAGGGAATTGCCAGCAATCATAACAAAATTCCATTAAGCCTCTCTTTGTAAACACATATATGGTTTGGAATGAATGATGATCTAACCTTTATGACATTTTAATTGCACCTTCTGCAGCCACAGTGTCTGGAAACCTTAACCCAGATTCTTTAATAACATTACTCAACGGATATAAAATACAATGTATATACCAATCTCTTACATTCATCACAATGCTACCACGCAAAGTTCACCGGCGATGCTGTTGTTTAAGAGGAAACTATAGACACGGTTTGATTTGTTAACTCTACCTGATAATTCAGAGATTGCCAAATGACAACAACAACCACAAATTGCTAGGAGGGAGAACATTTCTAAAAGGTGAGTATTCAACCAATGAGAGAGAGTGCTAGCTTGGAGTGACACCACCAGTGAGAAATGGGTACCAGCTATGATCCAAGCAAAGACAGGTCCAATATCATACATCGTCGGATGATTAAACAGTTTGGCGAGTCATGCTGATCATTTACTTACTGCACAAAGTGTGTTTGCAGAAACTTCTAAAGAGGTTCTACCTTTAGAGAATCTAGAGAGCTATACCTTGCACCGGAGACCAGACACAGTGACAAGTTCAGATTCTGTTTCTGAGGACTTATCAATGTCGATAGTGACAGATACTGAAAAAACTACAGAAGAAGTACCATCGGCAGAAAGGAAGGAGGACACGTCTGAGGTGGCAAGTAGCCGAGTTCTATAATGTCGAATTCTACCAAAAAGGAATAGATATCCACCACAGAGACTGTCTCATTGTATTGTATACACGTACAGAGATAATATATCAAGGGATCTGTTGTATAAATGTTAATTGTTCTCATTGCACTAATGAAGGAGGTAAAGAGGGTGGGATGTTATGTATCCGGGAATACATTCCGACTGGTTCTGCATCACATGATGTGTAGGTGACGTCAGCAAAGAGTTTGCGCGGCTTTGAGCAGATCACCAACTTGATTGTGTGAGCACCACCCTCAATAAACCTCTCATTGTGTTGTACAAGAATCCTAAGTGTGAGCACCTCCATAACTTTTCTCTTTGCGGCATCCGAAGGGCTTTTCACAGTAACTTCATTTGAAGCCTACTTGTGACAATAAGCGATTTTCATTTCATTTCAAAGAAATATAACACTGGCTGACCAGTCTGTGCTGTTATATCTGTGTCTCCCTATCTGACAGACCAGTCTGTGCTGTTGTACAATCGCTCTGCACCTGACAGACCAGGCTGTGGTGATATATCTCTGTCTCTGTATCTGACAGACCAGTCTGTGTTGTTACATCTGTGTCTCTGTATCTGACAGACCAGTCTGTGTTGTTATATCTGTGTCTCTGTATCTGACAGACCTGTCTGTGCTGTTATATCTGTGTCTCCGTATCTGACAGACCAGTCTATGTTGTTATATCTGTGTCTCTGTATCTGACAGACCAGTCTGTGTTGTTATATCTGTGTCTCCCTATCTGACAGACCAGTCTGTGTTGTTATATCTGTGTCTCTGTATCTGACAGACCAGTCTGTGCTGTTATATCTGTGTCTCTGTATCTGACAGACCAGTCTGTGCTGTTATATCTGTGTCTCTGTATCTGACAGACCAGTCTATGCTGTTATATCTGTGTCTCCCTATCTGACAGACCAGTCTGTGCTGTTATATCTGTGTCGCTGTATCTGACAGACCAGTCTGTGCTGTTATATCTGTGTCTCTCTCTATCTGACAGATCAGTCTGTGCTGTTATATCTGTGTCTCCCTATCTGACAGACCAGTCTGTGTTGTTAGATCTGTGTCTCTGTATCTGACAGACCAGTCAATGCTGTTATATCTGTGTCTCTGTATCTGACAGACCAGTCAATGCTGTTATATCTGTGTCTCCCTATCTGACAGACCAGTCTGTGCTGTTATATCTGTGTCTCTGTATCTGACAGACCAGTCTGTGCTGTTATATCTGTGTCTCTGTATCTGACAGACCAGTCTGTGCTGTTATATCTGTGTCTCTGTATCTGACAGACCAGTCTGTGCTGTTATATCTGTGTCTCTGTATCTGACAGACCAGTCTATGCTGTTGTATCTGTGTCTCCCTATCTGACAGACAAGTCTGTGCTGTTATATCTGTGTCGCTGTATCTGACAGACCAGTCTGTGCTGTTATATCTGTGACTCTGTATCTGACAGACCAGTCTGTGCTGTTATATCTGTGTCTCTGTATCTGACAGACCAGTTTGTGCTGTTATATCTGTGTCTCTGTATCTGACAGGCCAGTCTGTGCTGTTATATCTGTGTCTCCGTATCTGACAGACCAGTCTGTGCTGTTATATCTGTGTCTCCCTATCTGACAGACCAGTCTGTGCTGTTATATCTGTGTCTCTGGATCTGACAGACCAGTCTGTGCTGTTATATCTGTGTCTCCCTATCTGACAGACCAGTCTGTGCTGTTGTATCTGTGTCTCTGTATCTGACAGACCAGTCTGTGCTGTTATATCTGTGTCTCTGTATCTGACAGACCAGTCTGTGCTGTTATATCTGTGTCTCTCTATCTGACAGACCAGTCTGTGCTGTTATATCTGTGTCTCTGTATCTGACAGATCAGTCTGTGCTGTTATATCTGTGTCCCTGTATCTGACAGACCAGTCTGTGTTGTTATATCTGTGTCTCTGTATCCGACAGACCAGATTGTGCTGTTATATCTGTGTCTCCCTATCTGACAGACCAGTCTGTGCTGTTATATCTGTGTCTCTGTATCTGACAGACCAGTCTGTGTTGTTATATCTGTGTCTCTGTATCTGACAGACCAGGCTGTGCTGTTATATCTGTGTCTCTGTACCTGACAGACCAGGCTGTGGTGATATATCTGGGTCTCTATATCTGACAGACCAGGCTGCGCTGTTATATCTGTGTCTCCCTATCTGACAGACCAGTCTGTGCTGTTATATCTGTGTCTCTGTATCTGACAGACCAGGCTGTGCTGTTATATCTGTGTCTCTGTATCTGACAGACCAGTCTGTGCTGTTATATCTGTGTCTCTGTATCTGACAGACCAGTCTGTGTTGTTATATCTGTGTCTCTGTATCTGACAGACCAGGCTGTGCTGTTATATCTGTGTCTCTGTACCTGACAGACCAGGCTGCGCTGTTATATCTGTGTCTCCCTATCTGACAGACCAGTCTGTGCTGTTATATCTGTGTCTCTGTATCTGACAGACCAGTCTGTGCTGTTATATCTGTGTCTCTGTATCTGACAGACCAGGCTGTGCTGTTATATCTGTGTCTCTGTATCTGACAGACCAGTCTGTGCTGTTATATCTGTGTCTCTGTATCTGACAGACCAGGCTGTGCTGTTATATCTGTGTCTCTGTATCTGACAGACCAGTCTGTGCTGTTATATCTGTGTCTCTGTATCTGACAGACCAGGCTGTGCTGTTATATCTGTGTCTCTGTATCTGACAGACCAGTCTGTGCTGTTATATCTGTGTCTCTGTATCTGACAGACCAGGCTGTGCTGTTATATCTGTGTCTCTGTATCTGACAGACCAGTCTGCGCTGTTATATCTGTGTCTCCCTATCTGACAGACCAGTCTGTGCTGTTATATCTGTGTCTCCCTATCTGACAGACCAGTCTGTGCTGTTATATCTGTGTCTCTGTATCTGACAGACCAGGCTGCGCTGTTATATCTGTGTCTCCCTATCTGACAGCCCAGTCTATGCTGTTGTATCTGTGTCACTGTATCTGACAGACCAGTCTGTGCTGTTATATCTGTGTCTCTGTATCTGACAGACCAGTCTGTGCTGTTATATCTGTGTCTCTGTATCTGACAGACCAGTCTGTGCTGTTATATCTGTGTCTCTGTATCTGACAGACCAGGCTGTGCTGTTATATCTGTGTCTCTGTATCTGACAGACCAGTCTGTGCTGTTATATCTGTGTTTCTGTATCTGACAGACCAGTCTGTGCTGTTATATCTGTGTCTCCGTATCTGACAGACCAGTCTGTGCTGTTATATCTGTGTCTCCCTATCTGACAGACCAGTCTGTGCTGTTATATCTGTGTTTCTGTATCTGATAGACCAGTCTGTGCTGTTATATCTGTGTCTCTGTATCTGACAGACCAGTCTGTGCTGTTATATCTGTGTCTCCCTATCTGACAGACCAGTCTGTGCTGTTATATCTGTGTCTCTGTATCTGACAGACCAGTCTGTGCTGTTATATCTGTGTCTCCCTATCTGACAGACCAGTCTGTGCTGTTATATCTGTGTCTCTGTGTCTGACAGACCAGTCTGTGCTGTTATATCTGTGTCTCCCTATCTGACAGACCAGTCTGTGCTGTTATATCTGTGTCTCTGTATCTGACAGACCAGTCTGTGCTGTTATATCTGTGTCTCCGTATCTGACAGACCAGTCTGTGCTGTTATATCTGTGTCTCCCTATCTGACAGACCAGTCTGTGCTGTTATATCTGTGTTTCTGTATCTGATAGACCAGTCTGTGTTGTTATATCTGTGTCTCCGTATCTGACAGACCAGTCTGTGCAGTTATATCTGTGTCTCCCTATCTGACAGACCAGTCTGTGCTGTTATATCTGTGTCTCCCTATCTGACAGACCAGTCTGTGCTGCTGTACAGTCACTCTGCACCTGACAGACCAGGCTGTGGTGATATATCTGGGTCTCTGTATCTGACAGACCAGGCTGCGCTGTTATATCTGTGTCTCTGTACCTGACAGAACAGTCTGTGCTGTTATACCTGTGTCTCCCTATCTGACAGACCAGTCTGTGCTGCTGTACAGTCACTCTGCACCTGACAGACCAGGCTGTGGTGATATATCTGGGTCTCTGTATCTGACAGACCAGGCTGCGCTGTTATATCTGTGTCTCCCTATCTGACAGACCAGTCTGCGCTGTTATGTCTGTGTCTCCCTATCTGACAGACCAGTCTGCGCTGTTATATCTGTGTCTCCCTATCTGACAGACCAGTCTGTGCTGTTATATCTGTGTCTCTGTATCTGACAGACCAGTCTGTGCTGTTATATCTGTGTCTCTGTATCTGACAGACCAGTCTGTGCTGTTATATCTGTGTCTCCCTATCTGACAGACCAGTCTGTGCTGTTATTATCTGTGTCTCTGTATTTGACAGACCAGGCTGCGCTGTTATATCTGTGTCTCCCTATCTGACAGACCAGTCTATGCTGTTGTATCTGTGTCACTGTATCTGACAGACCAGTCTGTGCTGTTATATCTGTGTCTCTGTATCTGACAGACCAGTCTGTGCTGTTATATCTGTGTCTCTGTATCTGACAGACCAGTCTGTGCTGTTATATCTGTGTCTCTGTATCTGACAGACCAGTCTGTGCTGTTATATCTGTGTCTCTGTATCTGACAGACCAGGCTGTGCTGTTATATCTGTGTCTCTGTATCTGACAGACCAGTCTGTGCTGTTATATCTGTGTCTCTGTATCTGACAGACCAGTCTGTGCTGTTATATCTGTGTCGCTGTATCTGACAGACCAGTCTGTGGTGTTATATCTGTGTCTCTGTATCTGACAGACCAGTCTGTGCTGTTATATCTGTGTCTCCCTATCTGACAGACCAGTCTGTGCTGTTATATCTGTGTTTCTGTATCTGATAGACCAGTCTGTGTTGTTATATCTGTGTCTCTGTATCTGACAGACCAGACTGTGCTGTTATATCTGTGTCGCTGTATCTGACAGACCAGTCTGTGCTGTTATACCTGTGTCTCTGTACCTGACAGACCAGTCTGTGCTGTTATATCTGTGTCTCTGTATCTGACAGACCAGTCTGTGCTGTTATATCTGTGTCTCCGTATCTGACAGACCAGTCTGTGCTGTTATATCTGTGTCTCCCTATCTGACAGACCAGTCTGTGCTGTTATATCTGTGTTTCTGTATCTGATAGACCAGTCTGTGCTGTTATATCTGTGTCTCTGTATCTGACAGACCAGTCTGTGCTGTTATATCTGTGTCGCTGTATCTGACAGACAAGTCTGTGCTGTTATATCTGTGTCTCTGTATCTGACAGACCAGTCTGTGCTGTTATATCTGTGTCTCCGTATCTGACAGACCAGTCTGTGCTGTTATATCTGTGTCTCCCTATCTGACAGACCAGTCTGTGCTGTTATATCTGTGTCTCTGTATCTGACAGACCAGTCTGTGCTGTTATATCTGTGTCTCCGTATCTGACAGACCAGTCTGTGCTGTTATATCTGTGTCTCCCTATCTGACAGACCAGTCTGTGCTGTTATATCTGTGTTTCTGTATCTGATAGACCAGTCTGTGTTGTTATATCTGTGTCTCCGTATCTGACAGACCAGTCTGTGCTGTTATATCTGTGTCTCTGTATCTGACAGACCAGTCTGTGCTGTTATATCTGTGGCTCTGTATCTGAAAGACCAGTCTGTGCAGTTATATCTGTGTCTCCCTATCTGACAGACCAGTCTGTGCTGTTATATCTGTGTCTCTGTATCCGACAGACCAGTCTGTGCTGTTATATCTGTGTCTCCCTATCTGACAGACCAGTCTGTGCTGTTATATCTGTGTCTCCCTATCTGACAGACCAGTCTGTGCTGCTGTACAGTCACTCTGCACCTGACAGACCAGGCTGTGGTGATATATCTGGGTCTCTGTATCTGACAGACCAGGCTGCGCTGTTATATCTGTGTCTCCCTATCTGACAGACCAGTCTGTGCTGTTATATCTGTGTCTCTGTATCTGACAGACCAGTCTGTGCTGTTATATCTGTGTCTCTGTATCTGACAGACCAGTCTGTTCTGTTATATCTGTGTCTCTGTATCTGACAGACCAGTCTGTGCTGTTATATCTGTGTCTCCCTATCTGACAGACCAGTCTGTGCTGTTATATCTGTGTTTCTGTGTCTGATAGACCAGTCTGTGTTGTTATATCTGTGTCTCCGTATCTGACAGACCAGTCTGTGCAGTTATATCTGTGTCTCCCTATCTGACAGACCAGTCTGTGCTGGTATATCTGTGTCTCCCTATCTGACAGACCAGTCTGTGCTGCTGTACAGTCACTCTGCACCTGACAGACCAGGCTGTGGTGATATATCTGGGTCTCTGTATCTGACAGACCAGGCTGCGCTGTTATATCTGTGTCTCTGTACCTGACAGAACAGTCTGTGCTGTTATATCTGTGTCTCCCTATCTGACAGACCAGTCTGTGCTGCTGTACAGTCACTCTGCACCTGACAGACCAGGCTGTGGTGATATATCTGGGTCTCTGTATCTGACAGACCAGGCTGCGCTGTTATATCTGTGTCTCCCTATCTGACAGACCAGTCTGTGCTGTTATATCTGTGTCTCTGTATCTGACAGACCAGTCTGTGCTGTTATATCTGTGTCTCTGTATCTGACAGACCAGTCTGTTCTGTTATATCTGTGTCTCTGTATCTGACAGACCAGTCTGTGCTGTTATATCTGTGTCTCCCTATCTGACAGACCAGTCTGTGCTGTTATATCTGTGTCTCTGTATCTGACAGACCAGTCTGTGCTGTTATATCTGTGTCTCCCTATCTGACAGAACAGTCTGTGCTGCTGTACAGTCTCTCTGCACCTGACAGACCAGGCTGTGGTGATATATCTGGGTCTCTATATCTGACAGACCAGTCTGTGCTGTTATATCTGTGTCACTGTATCTGACAGACCAGTCTATGCTGTTATATCTGTGTCTCTCTATCTGGCAGACCAGTCTGTGCTGTTATATCTGTGACTCTGTATCTGACAGACCAGTCTATGCTATTATATCTGTGTCTCTCTCTATCTGGCAGACCAGTCTGTGTTGTTATATCTGTGCCTCTGTATCTGACAGACCAGTCTATGCTATTATATCTGTGTCTCTCTCTATCTGGCAGACCAGTCTGTGTTGTTATATCTGTGTCTCTGTATCTGACAGACCAGTCTGTGCTGTTATATCTGTGACTCTGTATCTGACAGACCAGTCTATGCTATTATATCTGTGTCTCTCTCTATCTGGCAGACCAGTCTGTGTTGTTATATCTGTGCCTCTGTATCTGACAGACCAGTCTATGCTGTTATTTCTGTGTCTACCTATCTGACAGACCAGTCTGTGCTGTTATATCTGTGTCTCTGTGCCTGACAGACTAGTCTGCGCTGTTATATCTGTGTCTCTGTATCTGACAGACCAGTCTGTGCTGTTATATCTGTGTCTCTGTATCTGACAGACCAGTCTGCGCTGTTATATCTGTGACTCTGTATCTGACAGACCAGTCTGTGCTGTTATATCTGTGTCTCTGTATCTGACAGACCAGTGTGTGCTGTTATATCTGTGTCTCTGTATCTGAGAAATCAGTCTGTCCTGTTATATCTGTGTCTCTGTATCTGACAGACCAGTCTGTGCTGTTATATCTGTGTCTCTGTATCTGACAGACTAGTCTGTGCTGTTATATCTGTGTCTCTGTATCTGACAGACCAGTCTGTGTTGTTATATCTGTGTCTCCGTATCTGACAGACCAGTCTGTGCTGCTGTTAAGTCTCTCTGCACCTGACAGACCAGGCTGTGGTGATATATCTGGGTCTCTATATCTGACAGAGCAGGCTGTGGTGATATATCTGGGTCTCTATATCTGACAGACCAGGCTGCGCTGTTATATCTCTGTCACTGTATCTGACAGACCAGTCTATGCTGTTATATCTGTGTCTCTCTATCTGGCAGACCAGTCTGTGCTGTTATATCTGTGACTCTGTATCTGACAGACCAGTCTGTGCTGTTATATCTGTGTCTCTGTATCTGACAGACCAGGCTGTGCTGTTATATCTGTGACTCTGTATCTGACAGACCAGTCTATGCTATTATATCTGTGTCTCTCTCTATCTGGCAGACCAGTCTGTGTTGTTCTATCTGTGCCTCTGTATCTGACAGACCAGTCTATGCTGTTATTTCTGTGTCTACCTATCTGACAGATCAGTCTGTGCTGTTATATCTGTGTCTCTGTGCCTGACAGACTAGTCTGCGCTGTTATATCTGTGTCTCTGTATCTGACAGACCAGTCCGTGCTGTTATATCTGTGTCTCTGTACCTGACAGACTAGTCTGCGCTGTTATATCTGTGTCACTGTATCTGACAGACCAGTCTGTGCTGTTATATCTGTGTCACTGTATCTGACAGACCAGTCTGCGCTGTTATATCTGTGACTCTGTATCTGACAGACCAGTCTGTGCTGTTATATCTGTGTCTCTGTATCTGACAGACCAGTCTGTGCTGTTATATCTGTGTCACTGTATCTGACAGACCAGTCTGCGCTGTTATATCTGTGACTCTGTATCTGACAGACCAGTCTGTGCTGTTATATCTGTGTCTCTGTGCCTGACAGACTAGTCTGCGCTGTTATATCTGTGTCTCTGTATCTGACAGACTAGTCTGCGCTGTTATATCTGTGTCACTGTATCTGACAGACCAGTCTGTGCTGTTATATCTGTGTCTCTGTATCTGACAGACCAGTCTGTGCTGTTATATCTGTGTCTCTGTATCTGACAGACCAGTCCGTGCTGTTATATCTGTGTCTCTGTACCTGACAGACTCGTCTGCGCTGTTATATCTGTGTCACTGTATCTGACAGACCAGTCTGTGCTGTTATATCTGTGTCTCTGTATCTGACAGACCAGTCTGTGCTGTTATATCTGTGTCTCTGTATCTGACAGACCAATCTGTGCTGTTATATCTGTGTCTCTGTATCTGACAGACCAGTCTGTGCTGTTATATCTGTGTCTCTGTATCTGACAGACCAGTCTGCGCTGTTATATCTGTGTCTCTGTATCTGAGAAATCAGTCTGTGCTGTTATATCTGTGTCTCTGTATCTGACAGACCAGTCTGCGCTGTTATATCTGTGTCACTGTATCTGACAGACCAGTCTGTGCTGTTATATCTGTGTCTCTGTATCTGACAGACCAGTCTGCGCTGTTATATCTGTGTCACTGTATCTGACAGACCAGTCTGTGCTGTTATATCTGTGTCACTGTATCTGACAGACCAGTCTGTGCTGTTATATCTGTGTCACTGTATCTGACAGACCAGTTTGTGCTGTTATATCTGTGTCTCTGTATCTGACAGACCAGTCTGTGCTGTTATATCTGTGTCTCTGTACCTGACAGACCAGTCTGTGCTGTTATATCTGTGTCTCTGTATCTGACAGACCAATCTGTGCTGTTATATCTGTGTCTCTGTACCTGACAGATCAGGCTGTGCTGTTATATCTGTGTCTCTGTATCTGACAGACCAGTCTATGCTGTTATATCTGTGTCTCTGTATCTGACAGACCAGTCTGCGCTGTTATATCTGTGTCTCTGTATCTGACAGACCAGTCTGTGCTGTTATATCTGTGTCTCCCTATCTGACAGACCAGTCTGTGCTGTTATATCTGTGTCACTGTATCTGACAGACCAGTCTGTGCTGTTATATCTGTGCCTCTGTATCTGACAGACCAGTCTGCGCTGTTATATCTGTGTCTCTGTATCTGAGAAATCAGTCTGTGCTGTTATATCTGTGTCTCTGTATCTGACAGACCAGTCTGTGCTGTTACATCTGTGTCTCTCGAGCTGACAGACCAGTCTGTGCTGTTATATCGGTGTCTCTGTATCTGAGAAATCATTCTGTGCTGTTATATCTGTGTCTCTGTATCTGACAGACCAGTCTGTGCTGTTACATCTGTGTCTCTCGAGCTGACAGACCAGTCTGTGCTGCTGTACAGTCTCTCTGCACCTGACAGACCAGGCTGTGGTGATATATCTGGGTCTCTATATCTGACAGACCAGTCTGTGCTGTTATATCTGTGTCTCTGTATCTGACAGACCAGTCTGTGCTGTTATATCTGTGTCTCCCTATCTGACAGACCAGTCTGTGCTGCTGTACAGTCTCTCTGCACCTGACAGACCAGGCTGTGGTGATATATCTGGGTCTCTATATCTGACAGAGCAGGCTGTGGTGATATATCTGGGTCTCTATATCTGACAGACCAGGCTGTGCTGTTATATCTGTGTCTCTATATCTGACAGACCAGTCTGTGCTGTTATATCTGTGTCTCTCTATCTGACAGACCAGTCTGTGCTGTTATATCTGTGTCACTGTATCTGACAGACCAGGCTGTGCTGTTATATCTGTGTCTCTATATCTGACAGACCAGTCTGTGCTGTTATATCTGTGTCTCTCTATCTGACAGACCAGTCTGTGCTGTTATATCTGTGTCTCTGTATCTGACAGACCAGTCTGTGCTGTTATATCTGTGTCTCTGTATCTGACAGGCCAGTCTATGCTGTTATATCTGTGTCTCCCTATCTGACAGGCCAGTTTGAGCTGTTATATCTGTGTCTCTCTATCTGGCAGACCAGTTTGTGCTGTTATATCTGTGTCTCTGTATCTGAGAAATCAGTCTGTGCTGTTATATCTGTGTCTCTGTATCTGACAGACCAGTCTGTGCTTTTATATCTGTGTCTCTATCTGGCAGACCAGTCTGTGCTGTTATATCTGTGTCTCTGTATCTGAGAAATCAGTCTGTGCTGTTATATCTGTGTCTCTGTATCTGACAGACCAGTCTGTGCTGTTATATCTGTGTCTCTGTATCTGACAGACCTGTCTGTGCTGTTATATCTGTGTCTCCCTATCTGACAGACCAGTGTGTGCTGTTATATCTGTGTCTCTGTATCTGAGAAATCAGTCTGTCCTGTTATATCTGTGTCTCTGTATCTGACAGACCAGTCTGTGCTGTTATATCTGTGTCTCTGTATCTGACAGACTAGTCTGTGCGTTTATATCTGTGTCTCTGTATCTGACAGACCAGTCTGTGTTGTTATATCTGTGTCTCCGTATCTGACAGACCAGTCTGTGCTGCTGTTAAGTCTCTCTGCACCTGACAGACCAGGCTGTGGTGATATATCTGGGTCTCTATATCTGACAGAGCAGGCTGTGGTGATATATCTGGGTCTCTATATCTGACAGACCAGGCTGCGCTGTTATATCTCTGTCACTGTATCTGACAGACCAGTCTATGCTGTTATATCTGTGTCTCTCTATCTGGCAGACCAGTCTGTGCTGTTATATCTGTGACTCTGTATCTGACAGACCAGTCTGTGCTGTTATATCTGTGACTCTGTATCTGACAGACCAGTCTATGCTATTATATCTGTGTCTCTCTCTATCTGACAGACCAGTCTGTGTTGTTATATCTGTGTCTACCTATCTGACAGACCAGTCTGTGCTGTTATATCTGTGTCTCTGTGCCTGACAGACTAGTCTGCGCTGTTATATCTGTGTCTCTGTATCTGACAGACCAGTCCGTGCTGTTATATCTGTGTCTCTGTACCTGACAGACTAGTCTGCGCTGTTATATCTGTGTCACTGTATCTGACAGACCAGTCTGTGCTGTTATATCTGTGTCACTGTATCTGACAGACCAGTCTGCGCTGTTATATCTGTGACTCTGTATCTGACAGACCAGTCTGTGCTGTTATATCTGTGTCTCTGTATCTGACAGACCAGTCTGTGCTGTTATATCTGTGTCACTGTATCTGACAGACCAGTCTGCGCTGTTATATCTGTGACTCTGTATCTGACAGACCAGTCTGTGCTGTTATATCTGTGTCTCTGTGCCTGACAGACTAGTCTGCGCTGTTATATCTGTGTCTCTGTATCTGACAGACTAGTCTGCGCTGTTATATCTGTGTCACTGTATCTGACAGACCAGTCTGTGCTGTTATATCTGTGTCTCTGTATCTGACAGACCAGTCTGTGCTGTTATATCTGTGTCTCTGTATCTGACAGACCAGTCCGTGCTGTTATATCTGTGTCTCTGTACCTGACAGACTAGTCTGCGCTGTTATATCTGTGTCACTGTATCTGACAGACCAGTCTGTGCTGTTATATCTGTGTCTCTGTATCTGACAGACCAGTCTGTGCTGTTATATCTGTGTCTCTGTATCTGACAGACCAATCTGTGCTGTTATATCTGTGTCTCTGTATCTGACAGACCAGTCTGTGCTGTTATATCTGTGTCTCTGTATCTGACAGACCAGTCTGCGCTGTTATATCTGTGTCTCTGTATCTGAGAAATCAGTCTGTGCTGTTATATCTGTGTCTCTGTATCTGACAGACTAGTCTGCGCTGTTATATCTGTGTCACTGTATCTGACAGACCAGTCTGTGCTGTTATATCTGTGTCTCTGTATCTGACAGACCAGTCTGCGCTGTTATATCTGTGTCACTGTATCTGACAGACCAGTCTGTGCTGTTATATCTGTGTCACTGTATCTGACAGACCAGTCTGTGCTGTTATATCTGTGTCACTGTATCTGACAGACCAGTTTGTGCTGTTATATCTGTGTCTCTGTATCTGACAGACCAGTCTGTGCTGTTATATCTGTGTCTCTGTACCTGACAGACCAGTCTGTGCTGTTATATCTGTGTCTCTGTATCTGACAGACCAATCTGTGCTGTTATATCTGTGTCTCTGTACCTGACAGATCAGGCTGTGCTGTTATATCTGTGTCTCTGTATCTGACAGACCAGTCTATGCTGTTATATCTGTGTCTCTGTATCTGACAGACCAGTCTGCGCTGTTATATCTGTGTCTCTGTATCTGACAGACCAGTCTGTGCTGTTATATCTGTGTCTCCCTATCTGACAGACCAGTCTGTGCTGTTATATCTGTGTCACTGTATCTGACAGACCAGTCTGTGCTGTTATATCTGTGCCTCTGTATCTGACAGACCAGTCTGCGCTGTTATATCTGTGTCTCTGTATCTGAGAAATCAGTCTGTGCTGTTATATCTGTGTCTCTGTATCTGACAGACCAGTCTGTGCTGTTACATCTGTGTCTCTCGAGCTGACAGACCAGTCTGTGCTGTTATATCGGTGTCTCTGTATCTGAGAAATCAGTCTGTGCTGTTATATCTGTGTCTCTGTATCTGACAGACCAGTCTGTGCTGTTACATCTGTGTCTCTCGAGCTGACAGACCAGTCTGTGCTGCTGTACAGTCTCTCTGCACCTGACAGACCAGGCTGTGGTGATATATCTGGGTCTCTATATCTGACAGACCAGTCTGTGCTGTTATATCTGTGTCTCTGTATCTGACAGACCAGTCTGTGCTGTTATATCTGTGTCTCCCTATCTGACAGACCAGTCTGTGCTGCTGTACAGTCTCTCTGCACCTGACAGACCAGGCTGTGGTGATATATCTGGGTCTCTATATCTGACAGAGCAGGCTGTGGTGATATATCTGGGTCTCTATATCTGACAGACCAGGCTGTGCTGTTATATCTGTGTCTCTATATCTGACAGACCAGTCTGTGCTGTTATATCTGTGTCTCTCTATCTGACAGACCAGTCTGTGCTGTTATATCTGTGTCACTGTATCTGACAGACCAGGCTGTGCTGTTATATCTGTGTCTCTATATCTGACAGACCAGTCTGTGCTGTTATATCTGTGTCTCTCTATCTGACAGACCAGTCTGTGCTGTTATATCTGTGTCTCTGTATCTGACAGACCAGTCTGTGCTGTTATATCTGTGTCTCTGTATCTGACAGGCCAGTCTATGCTGTTATATCTGTGTCTCCCTATCTGACAGGCCAGTTTGAGCTGTTATATCTGTGTCTCTCTATCTGGCAGACCAGTTTGTGCTGTTATATCTGTGTCTCTGTATCTGAGAAATCAGTCTGTGCTGTTATATCTGTGTCTCTGTATCTGACAGACCAGTCTGTGCTTTTATATCTGTGTCTCTATCTGGCAGACCAGTCTGTGCTGTTATATCTGTGTCTCTGTATCTGAGAAATCAGTCTGTGCTGTTATATCTGTGTCTCTGTATCTGACAGACCAGTCTGTGCTGTTATATCTGTGTCTCTGTATCTGACAGACCTGTCTGTGCTGTTATATCTGTGTCTCCCTATCTGACAGACCAGTCTGTGCTGTTATATCTGTGTCTCTGTATCTGACAGACCAGTCTATGCTGTTATATCTGTGTCTCTGTACCTGACAGACCAGTCTGTGCTGTTATATCTGTGTCTCTATCTGGCAGACCAGTGTGTGCTGTTATATCTGTGTCTCTGTATCTGACAGACCAGTCTATGCTGTTATATCTGTGTCTCTGTACCTGACAGACCAGTTTGTGCTGTTATATCTGTGACTCTGTATCTGACAGAACAGTTTGTGCTGTTATATCTGTGTCTCTGTACCTGACAGACCAGTCTATGCTGTTATATCTGTGTCTCTGTACCTGACAGACCAGTCTGTGCTGTTATATCTGTGACTCTGTATCTGACAGACCAGTCTGTGCTGTTATATCTGTGACTCTGTATCTGACAGATCAGTCTGTGCTGTTATATCTGTGTCTCTGTACCTGACAGACCAGTCTATGCTGTTATATCTGTGTCTCTGTATCTGACAGACCAGTCTGTGCTGTTATATCTGTGTCTCTGTATCTGACAGACCAGTCTGTGCAGTTATATCTGTGTCTCTGTACCTGACAGACCAGTCTGTGCTGTTATATCTGTGTCTCTGTATCTGACAGACTAGTCTGTGCTGTTATATCTGTGTCTCTGTACCTGACAGACCAGTCTGTGCTGTTAAATCTGTGTCTCTGTATCTGACAGACCAGTCTGTGCTGTTATATCTGTGTCTCTGTATCTGACAGACCAGTCCGTGCTGTTATATCTGTGTCTCTGAACCTGACAGACCAGTCTGTGCTGTTATATCTGTGTCTCTGTATCTGACAGACTAGTCTGTGCTGTTATATCTGTGTCTCTGTACCTGACAGACCAGTCTGTGCTGTTATATCTGTGTCTCTGTATCTGACAGACCAGTTTGTGCTGTTATATCTGTGTCTCTGTATCTGACAGACCAGTCTGTGCTGTTATATCTGTGTCTCTGTATCTGACAGACCAGTCTATGCTGTTATATCTGTGTCTCTGTACCTGACAGACCAGTCTGTGCTGTTATATCTGTGTCTCTGTACCTGACAGACCAGTCTGTGCAGTTATATCTGTGTCTCTGTACCTGACAGACCAGTCTGTGCTGTTATATCTGTGTCTCTGTATCAGACAGACCAGTCTGTGCAGTTATATCTGTGTCTCTGTACCTGACAGACCAGTCTGTGCTGTTATATCTGTGTCTCTGTATCTGACAGACCAGTCTGTGCTGTTATATCTGTGTCTCTGTATCTGACAGACCAGTCTGTGCTGTTATATCTGTGTCTCTGTATCTGACAGACCAGTCTGTGCTGTTATATCTGTGTCACTGTATCTGACAGACCAGTCTGTGCTGTTATATCTGTGTCTCTGTATCTGACAGACTAGTCTGTGCTGTTATATCTGTGTCTCCCTATCTGACAGACCAGTCTGTGTTGTTATATCTGTGTCTCTGTACCTGACAGACCAGTCTGTGCTGTTATATCTGTGTCACTGTACCTGACAGATCAGTCTATGCTGTTATATCTGTGTCTCTATCTGGCAGACCAGTCTGTGCTGTTATATCTGTGTCACTGTATCTGACAGATCAGTCTATGCTGTTATATCTGTGTCTCTATCTGGCAGACCAGTTTGTGATGTTATATCTGTGTCTCTGTGTCTGACAGACCAGTCTGTGCAGTTATATCTGTGTCTCTGTACCTGACAGACCAGTCTGTGCTGTTATATCTGTGTCTCTGTACCTGACAGACCAGTCTGTGCTGTTATATCTGTGTCTCTGTATCTGACAGACCAGTTTGTGCTGTTATATCTGTGTCTCTGTATCTGACAGACCAGTCTGTGCTGTTATATCTGTGTCTCTGTATCTGACAGACCAGTCTATGCTGTTATATCTGTGTCTCTGTACCTGACAGACCAGTCTGTGCTGTCATATCTGTGTCTCTGTACCTGACAGACCAGTCTGTGCAGTTATATCTGTGTCTCTGTACCTGACAGACCAGTCTGTGCTGTTATATCTGTGTCTCTGTATCTGACAGACCAGTCTGTGCAGTTATATCTGTGTCTCTGTACCTGACAGACCAGTCTGTGCTGTTATATCTGTGTCTCTGTATCTGACAGACCAGTCTGTGCTGTTATATCTGTGTCTCTGTATCTGACAGACCAGTCCGTGCTGTTATATCTGTGTCTCTGTACCTGACAGACCAGTCTGTGCTGTTATATCTGTGTCTCTGTATGTGACAGACTAGTCTGTGCTGTTATATCTGTGTCTCTGTACCTGACAGACCAGTCTGTGCTGTTATATCTGTGTCTCTGTATCTGACAGACCAGTTTGTGCTGTTATATCTGTGTCTCTGTATCTGACAGACCAGTCTGTGCTGTTATATCTGTGTCTCTGTATCTGACAGACCAGTCTATGCTGTTATATCTGTGTCTCTGTACCTGACAGACCAGTCTGTGCTGTTATATCTGTGTCTCTGTACCTGACAGACCAGTCTGTGCAGTTATATCTGTGTCTCTGTACCTGACAGACCAGTCTGTGCTGTTATATCTGTGTCTCTGTATCTGACAGACCAGTCTGTGCAGTAATATCTGTGTCTCTGTACCTGACAGACCAGTCTGTGCTGTTATATCTGTGTCTCTGTATCTGACAGACCAGTCTGTGCTGTTATATCTGTGTCTCTGTATCTGACAGACCAGTCTGTGCTGTTATATCTGTGTCTCTGTATCTGACAGACCAGTCTGTGCTGTTATATCTGTGTCACTGTATCTGACAGACCAGTCTGTGCTGTTATATCTGTGTCTCTGTATCTGACAGACTAGTCTGTGCTGTTATATCTGTGTCTCCCTATCTGACAGACCAGTCTGTGTTGTTATATCTGTGTCTCTGTACCTGACAGACCAGTCTGTGCTGTTATATCTGTGTCACTGTACCTGACAGATCAGTCTATGCTGTTATATCTGTGTCTCTATCTGGCAGACCAGTCTGTGCTGTTATATCTGTGTCACTGTATCTGACAGATCAGTCTATGCTGTTATATCTGTGTCTCTATCTGGCAGACCAGTTTGTGCTGTTATATCTGTGTCTCTGTATCTGACAGACCAGTCTGTGCAGTTATATCTGTGTCTCTGTACCTGACAGACCAGTCTGTGCTGTTATATCTGTGTCACTGTATCTGACAGAACAGTCTGTGCTGTTATATCTGTGTCACTGTATCTGACAGATCAGTCTATGCTGTTATATCTGTGTCTCTATCTGGCAGACCAGTTTGTGCTGTTATATCTGTGTCTCTGTATCTGACAGACCAGACTATGCTGTTATATCTGTGTCTCTGTATCTGAGAAATCAGTCTGTCCTGTTATATCTGTGTCTCTGTATCTGACAGACCAGTCTGTGCTGTTATATCTGTGTCTCTGTATCTGACAGACTAGTCTGTGCGTTTATATCTGTGTCTCTGTATCTGACAGACCAGTCTGTGTTGTTATATCTGTGTCTCCGTATCTGACAGACCAGTCTGTGCTGCTGTTAAGTCTCTCTGCACCTGACAGACCAGGCTGTGGTGATATATCTGGGTCTCTATATCTGACAGAGCAGGCTGTGGTGATATATCTGGGTCTCTATATCTGACAGACCAGGCTGCGCTGTTATATCTCTGTCACTGTATCTGACAGACCAGTCTATGCTGTTATATCTGTGTCTCTCTATCTGGCAGACCAGTCTGTGCTGTTATATCTGTGACTCTGTATCTGACAGACCAGTCTGTGCTGTTATATCTGTGTCTCTGTATCTGACAGACCAGGCTGTGCTGTTATATCTGTGACTCTGTATCTGACAGACCAGTCTATGCTATTATATCTGTGTCTCTCTCTATCTGACAGACCAGTCTGTGTTGTTATATCTGTGTCTACCTATCTGACAGACCAGTCTGTGCTGTTATATCTGTGTCTCTGTGCCTGACAGACTAGTCTGCGCTGTTATATCTGTGTCTCTGTATCTGACAGACCAGTCCGTGCTGTTATATCTGTGTCTCTGTACCTGACAGACTAGTCTGCGCTGTTATATCTGTGTCACTGTATCTGACAGACCAGTCTGTGCTGTTATATCTGTGTCACTGTATCTGACAGACCAGTCTGCGCTGTTATATCTGTGACTCTGTATCTGACAGACCAGTCTGTGCTGTTATATCTGTGTCTCTGTATCTGACAGACCAGTCTGTGCTGTTATATCTGTGTCACTGTATCTGACAGACCAGTCTGCGCTGTTATATCTGTGACTCTGTATCTGACAGACCAGTCTGTGCTGTTATATCTGTGTCTCTGTGCCTGACAGACTAGTCTGCGCTGTTATATCTGTGTCTCTGTATCTGACAGACTAGTCTGCGCTGTTATATCTGTGTCACTGTATCTGACAGACCAGTCTGTGCTGTTATATCTGTGTCTCTGTATCTGACAGACCAGTCTGTGCTGTTATATCTGTGTCTCTGTATCTGACAGACCAGTCCGTGCTGTTATATCTGTGTCTCTGTACCTGACAGACTAGTCTGCGCTGTTATATCTGTGTCACTGTATCTGACAGACCAGTCTGTGCTGTTATATCTGTGTCTCTGTATCTGACAGACCAGTCTGTGCTGTTATATCTGTGTCTCTGTATCTGACAGACCAATCTGTGCTGTTATATCTGTGTCTCTGTATCTGACAGACCAGTCTGTGCTGTTATATCTGTGTCTCTGTATCTGACAGACCAGTCTGCGCTGTTATATCTGTGTCTCTGTATCTGAGAAATCAGTCTGTGCTGTTATATCTGTGTCTCTGTATCTGACAGACCAGTCTGCGCTGTTATATCTGTGTCACTGTATCTGACAGACCAGTCTGTGCTGTTATATCTGTGTCTCTGTATCTGACAGACCAGTCTGCGCTGTTATATCTGTGTCACTGTATCTGACAGACCAGTCTGTGCTGTTATATCTGTGTCACTGTATCTGACAGACCAGTCTGTGCTGTTATATCTGTGTCACTGTATCTGACAGACCAGTTTGTGCTGTTATATCTGTGTCTCTGTATCTGACAGACCAGTCTGTGCTGTTATATCTGTGTCTCTGTACCTGACAGACCAGTCTGTGCTGTTATATCTGTGTCTCTGTATCTGACAGACCAATCTGTGCTGTTATATCTGTGTCTCTGTACCTGACAGATCAGGCTGTGCTGTTATATCTGTGTCTCTGTATCTGACAGACCAGTCTATGCTGTTATATCTGTGTCTCTGTATCTGACAGACCAGTCTGCGCTGTTATATCTGTGTCTCTGTATCTGACAGACCAGTCTGTGCTGTTATATCTGTGTCTCCCTATCTGACAGACCAGTCTGTGCTGTTATATCTGTGTCACTGTATCTGACAGACCAGTCTGTGCTGTTATATCTGTGCCTCTGTATCTGACAGACCAGTCTGCGCTGTTATATCTGTGTCTCTGTATCTGAGAAATCAGTCTGTGCTGTTATATCTGTGTCTCTGTATCTGACAGACCAGTCTGTGCTGTTACATCTGTGTCTCTCGAGCTGACAGACCAGTCTGTGCTGTTATATCGGTGTCTCTGTATCTGAGAAATCAGTCTGTGCTGTTATATCTGTGTCTCTGTATCTGACAGACCAGTCTGTGCTGTTACATCTGTGTCTCTCGAGCTGACAGACCAGTCTGTGCTGCTGTACAGTCTCTCTGCACCTGACAGACCAGGCTGTGGTGATATATCTGGGTCTCTATATCTGACAGACCAGTCTGTGCTGTTATATCTGTGTCTCTGTATCTGACAGACCAGTCTGTGCTGTTATATCTGTGTCTCCCTATCTGACAGACCAGTCTGTGCTGCTGTACAGTCTCTCTGCACCTGACAGACCAGGCTGTGGTGATATATCTGGGTCTCTATATCTGACAGAGCAGGCTGTGGTGATATATCTGGGTCTCTATATCTGACAGACCAGGCTGTGCTGTTATATCTGTGTCTCTATATCTGACAGACCAGTCTGTGCTGTTATATCTGTGTCTCTCTATCTGACAGACCAGTCTGTGCTGTTATATCTGTGTCACTGTATCTGACAGACCAGGCTGTGCTGTTATATCTGTGTCTCTATATCTGACAGACCAGTCTGTGCTGTTATATCTGTGTCTCTCTATCTGACAGACCAGTCTGTGCTGTTATATCTGTGTCTCTGTATCTGACAGACCAGTCTGTGCTGTTATATCTGTGTCTCTGTATCTGACAGGCCAGTCTATGCTGTTATATCTGTGTCTCCCTATCTGACAGGCCAGTTTGAGCTGTTATATCTGTGTCTCTCTATCTGGCAGACCAGTTTGTGCTGTTATATCTGTGTCTCTGTATCTGAGAAATCAGTCTGTGCTGTTATATCTGTGTCTCTGTATCTGACAGACCAGTCTGTGCTTTTATATCTGTGTCTCTATCTGGCAGACCAGTCTGTGCTGTTATATCTGTGTCTCTGTATCTGAGAAATCAGTCTGTGCTGTTATATCTGTGTCTCTGTATCTGACAGACCAGTCTGTGCTGTTATATCTGTGTCTCTGTATCTGACAGACCTGTCTGTGCTGTTATATCTGTGTCTCCCGATCTGACAGACCAGTCTGTGCTGTTATATCTGTGTCTCTGTATCTGACAGACCAGTCTATGCTGTTATATCTGTGTCTCTGTACCTGACAGACCAGTCTGTGCTGTTATATCTGTGTCTCTATCTGGCAGACCAGTGTGTGCTGTTATATCTGTGTCTCTGTATCTGACAGACCAGTCTATGCTGTTATATCTGTGTCTCTGTACCTGACAGACCAGTTTGTGCTGTTATATCTGTGACTCTGTATCTGACAGAACAGTTTGTGCTGTTATATCTGTGTCTCTGTACCTGACAGACCAGTCTATGCTGTTATATCTGTGTCTCTGTACCTGACAGACCAGTCTGTGCTGTTATATCTGTGACTCTGTATCTGACAGACCAGTCTGTGCTGTTATATCTGTGACTCTGTATCTGACAGATCAGTCTGTGCTGTTATATCTGTGTCTCTGTACCTGACAGACCAGTCTATGCTGTTATATCTGTGTCTCTGTATCTGACAGACCAGTCTGTGCTGTTATATCTGTGTCTCTGTATCTGACAGACCAGTCTGTGCAGTTATATCTGTGTCTCTGTACCTGACAGACCAGTCTGTGCTGTTATATCTGTGTCTCTGTATCTGACAGACTAGTCTGTGCTGTTATATCTGTGTCTCTGTACCTGACAGACCAGTCTGTGCTGTTAAATCTGTGTCTCTGTATCTGACAGACCAGTCTGTGCTGTTATATCTGTGTCTCTGTATCTGACAGACCAGTCCGTGCTGTTATATCTGTGTCTCTGTACCTGACAGACCAGTCTGTGCTGTTATATCTGTGTCTCTGTATCTGACAGACTAGTCTGTGCTGTTATATCTGTGTCTCTGTACCTGACAGACCAGTCTGTGCTGTTATATCTGTGTCTCTGTATCTGACAGACCAGTTTGTGCTGTTATATCTGTGTCTCTGTATCTGACAGACCAGTCTGTGCTGTTATATCTGTGTCTCTGTATCTGACAGACCAGTCTATGCTGTTATATCTGTGTCTCTGTACCTGACAGACCAGTCTGTGCTGTTATATCTGTGTCTCTGTACCTGACAGACCAGTCTGTGCAGTTATATCTGTGTCTCTGTACCTGACAGACCAGTCTGTGCTGTTATATCTGTGTCTCTGTATCAGACAGACCAGTCTGTGCAGTTATATCTGTGTCTCTGTACCTGACAGACCAGTCTGTGCTGTTATATCTGTGTCTCTGTATCTGACAGACCAGTCTGTGCTGTTATATCTGTGTCTCTGTATCTGACAGACCAGTCTGTGCTGTTATATCTGTGTCTCTGTATCTGACAGACCAGTCTGTGCTGTTATATCTGTGTCACTGTATCTGACAGACCAGTCTGTGCTGTTATATCTGTGTCTCTGTATCTGACAGACTAGTCTGTGCTGTTATATCTGTGTCTCCCTATCTGACAGACCAGTCTGTGTTGTTATATCTGTGTCTCTGTACCTGACAGACCAGTCTGTGCTGTTATATCTGTGTCACTGTACCTGACAGATCAGTCTATGCTGTTATATCTGTGTCTCTATCTGGCAGACCAGTCTGTGCTGTTATATCTGTGTCACTGTATCTGACAGATCAGTCTATGCTGTTATATCTGTGTCTCTATCTGGCAGACCAGTTTGTGCTGTTATATCTGTGTCTCTGTATCTGACAGACCAGTCTGTGCAGTTATATCTGTGTCTCTGTACCTGACAGACCAGTCTGTGCTGTTATATCTGTGTCTCTGTACCTGACAGACCAGTCTGTGCTGTTATATCTGTGTCTCTGTATCTGACAGACCAGTTTGTGCTGTTATATCTGTGTCTCTGTATCTGACAGACCAGTCTGTGCTGTTATATCTGTGTCTCTGTATCTGACAGACCAGTCTATGCTGTTATATCTGTGTCTCTGTACCTGACAGACCAGTCTGTGCTGTCATATCTGTGTCTCTGTACCTGACAGACCAGTCTGTGCAGTTATATCTGTGTCTCTGTACCTGACAGACCAGTCTGTGCTGTTATATCTGTGTCTCTGTATCTGACAGACCAGTCTGTGCAGTTATATCTGTGTCTCTGTACCTGACAGACCAGTCTGTGCTGTTATATCTGTGTCTCTGTATCTGACAGACCAGTCTGTGCTGTTATATCTGTGTCTCTGTATCTGACAGACCAGTCCGTGCTGTTATATCTGTGTCTCTGTACCTGACAGACCAGTCTGTGCTGTTATATCTGTGTCTCTGTATGTGACAGACTAGTCTGTGCTGTTATATCTGTGTCTCTGTACCTGACAGACCAGTCTGTGCTGTTATATCTGTGTCTCTGTATCTGACAGACCAGTTTGTGCTGTTATATCTGTGTCTCTGTATCTGACAGACCAGTCTGTGCTGTTATATCTGTGTCTCTGTATCTGACAGACCAGTCTATGCTGTTATATCTGTGTCTCTGTACCTGACAGACCAGTCTGTGCTGTTATATCTGTGTCTCTGTACCTGACAGACCAGTCTGTGCAGTTATATCTGTGTCTCTGTACCTGACAGACCAGTCTGTGCTGTTATATCTGTGTCTCTGTATCTGACAGACCAGTCTGTGCAGTAATATCTGTGTCTCTGTACCTGACAGACCAGTCTGTGCTGTTATATCTGTGTCTCTGTATCTGACAGACCAGTCTGTGCTGTTATATCTGTGTCTCTGTATCTGACAGACCAGTCTGTGCTGTTATATCTGTGTCTCTGTATCTGACAGACCAGTCTGTGCTGTTATATCTGTGTCACTGTATCTGACAGACCAGTCTGTGCTGTTATATCTGTGTCTCTGTATCTGACAGACTAGTCTGTGCTGTTATATCTGTGTCTCCCTATCTGACAGACCAGTCTGTGTTGTTATATCTGTGTCTCTGTACCTGACAGACCAGTCTGTGCTGTTATATCTGTGTCACTGTACCTGACAGATCAGTCTATGCTGTTATATCTGTGTCTCTATCTGGCAGACCAGTCTGTGCTGTTATATCTGTGTCACTGTATCTGACAGATCAGTCTATGCTGTTATATCTGTGTCTCTATCTGGCAGACCAGTTTGTGCTGTTATATCTGTGTCTCTGTATCTGACAGACCAGTCTGTGCAGTTATATCTGTGTCTCTGTACCTGACAGACCAGTCTGTGCTGTTATATCTGTGTCACTGTATCTGACAGAACAGTCTGTGCTGTTATATCTGTGTCACTGTATCTGACAGATCAGTCTATGCTGTTATATCTGTGTCTCTATCTGGCAGACCAGTTTGTGCTGTTATATCTGTGTCTCTGTATCTGACAGACCAGACTATGCTGTTATATCTGTGTCTCTGTATCTGACAGACCAGTCTGTGCTGTTATATCTGTGTCTCCCTATCTGACAGACCAGTCTGTGCTGTTATATCTGTGTCTCTGTATCTGACAGACCAGTCTGTGCTGTTATATCTGTGTCTCTGTATCTGACAGACCAGACTATGCTGTTATATCTGTGTCTCCCTATCTGACAGACCAGTCTGTGCTGTTATATCTGTGTCTCCCTATCTGACAGACCAGTCTGTGCTGTTATATCTGTGTCTCACTATCTGACAGACCAGTCTGTGCTGTTATATCTGTGTCTCCCTATCTGACAGACCAGTCTGTGCTGCTGTACAGTCGCTCTGCACCTGACAGATCAGGCTGTGGTGATATATCTGGGTCTCTATATCTGACAGACAAGGCTGCGCCGTTATATCTGTGACTCTGTATCTGACAGACAAGTCTGTGCTGTTATATCTGTGTCTCTGCATCTGACAGACCAGTGTGTGCTGTTATATCTATGTCTCTGTATCTGACAGACCAGGCTGTGCTGTTATATCTGTGTCTCCCTATCTGACAGACCAGTCTGTGTTGTTATATCTGTGTCTCTGTATCTGACAGACCAGTCTATGTTGTTATATCTGTGTCTCTGTATCTGACAGACCAGTCTGTGTTGTTATATCTGTGTCTCCCTATCTGACAGACCAGTCTGTGTTGTTATATCTGTGTCTCTGTATCTGACAGACCAGTCTGTGCTGTTATATCTGTGTCTCTGTATCTGACAGACCAGTCTGTGCTGTTATATCTGTGTCTCTGTATCTGACAGACCAGTCTATGCTGTTATATCTGTGTCTCCC
The DNA here is from genome assembly GCF_047496885.1 of Scyliorhinus torazame. Taxonomy (NCBI): domain Eukaryota; kingdom Metazoa; phylum Chordata; class Chondrichthyes; order Carcharhiniformes; family Scyliorhinidae; genus Scyliorhinus; species Scyliorhinus torazame. Next base: position 98,518,159 of record NC_092707.1, on the reverse strand, counting down.
TATCTGACAGACCAGTCTGTGCTGTTATATCTGTGTCACTGTATCTGACAGACCAGTCTGTGCTGTTATATCTGTGTCGCTGTATCTGACAGACCAGTCTGTGCTGTTATATCTGTGTCTCTGGATCTGACAGATCAGTCTGTGCTGTTATATCTGTGTCTCTGTATCTGACAGACCAGTCTGTGCTGTTATATCTGTGTCTCTGTATCTGACAGACCAGTCTATGCTGTTATATCTGTGTCTCCCTATCTGACAGACCAGTCTTTGCTGTTATATCTGTGTCTCTGTATCTGACAGACCAGTCTGTGCTGTTATATCTGTGTCTCTGGATCTGACAGATCAGTCTGTGCTGTGATATCTGTGTCTCCCTATCTGACAGACCAGTCTGTGTTGTTATATCTGTGTCTCTGTATCTGACAGACCAGTCTGTGCTGTTATATCTGTGTCTCTGTATCTGACAGACCAGTCTGTGCAGTTATATCTGTGTCTCTGTACCTGACAGACCAGTCTGTGCTGTTATATCTGTGTCTCTGTATCTGACAGACCAGTCTGTGCTGTTATATCTGTGTCTCTGTATCTGACAGACCAGTCCGTGCTGTTATATCTGTGTCTCTGTACCTGACAGACCAGTCTGTGCTGTTATATCTGTGTCTCTGTATCTGACAGACTAGTCTGTGCTGTTATATCTGTGTCTCTGTACCTGACAGACCAGTCTGTGCTGTTATATCTGTGTCTCTGTATCTGACAGACCAGTTTGTGCTGTTATATCTGTGTCTCTGTATCTGACAGACCAGTCTGTGCTGTTATATCTGTGTCTCTGTATCTGACAGACCAGTCTATGCTGTTATATCTGTGTCTCTGTACCTGACAGACCAGTCTGTGCTGTTATATCTGTGTCTCTGTACCTGACAGACCAGTCTGTGCAGTTATATCTGTGTCTCTGTACCTGACAGACCAGTCTGTGCTGTTATATCTGTGTCTCTGTATCTGACAGACCAGTCTGTGCAGTTATATCTGTGTCTCTGTACCTGACAGACCAGTCTGTGCTGTTATATCTGTGTCTCTGTATCTGACAGACCAGTCTGTGCTGTTATATCTGTGTCTCTGTATCTGACAGACCAGTCTGTGCTGTTATATCTGTGTCTCTGTATCTGACAGACCAGTCTGTGCTGTTATATCTGTGTCACTGTATCTGACAGACCAGTCTGTGCTGTTATATCTGTGTCTCTGTATCTGACAGACTAGTCTGTGCTGTTATATCTGTGTCTCCCTATCTGACAGACCAGTCTGTGTTGTTATATCTGTGTCTCTGTACCTGACAGACCAGTCTGTGCTGTTATATCTGTGTCACTGTACCTGACAGATCAGTCTATGCTGTTATATCTGTGTCTCTATCTGGCAGACCAGTCTGTGCTGTTATATCTGTGTCACTGTATCTGACAGATCAGTCTATGCTGTTATATCTGTGTCTCTATCTGGCAGACCAGTTTGTGCTGTTATATCTGTGTCTCTGTATCTGACAGACCAGTCTGTGCAGTTATATCTGTGTCTCTGTACCTGACAGACCAGTCTGTGCTGTTATATCTGTGTCACTGTATCTGACAGAACAGTCTGTGCTGTTATATCTGTGTCACTGTATCTGACAGATCAGTCTATGCTGTTATATCTGTGTCTCTATCTGGCAGACCAGTTTGTGCTGTTATATCTGTGTCTCTGTATCTGACAGACCAGACTATGCTGTTATATCTGTGTCTCTGTATCTGACAGACCAGTCTGTGCTGTTATATCTGTGTCTCCCTATCTGACAGACCAGTCTGTGCTGTTATATCTGTGTCTCTGTATCTGACAGACCAGTCTGTGCTGTTATATCTGTGTCTCTGTATCTGACAGACCAGACTATGCTGTTATATCTGTGTCTCCCTATCTGACAGACCAGTCTGTGCTGTTATATCTGTGTCTCCCTATCTGACAGACCAGTCTGTGCTGTTATATCTGTGTCTCACTATCTGACAGACCAGTCTGTGCTGTTATATCTGTGTCTCCCTATCTGACAGACCAGTCTGTGCTGCTGTACAGTCGCTCTGCACCTGACAGATCAGGCTGTGGTGATATATCTGGGTCTCTATATCTGACAGACAAGGCTGCGCCGTTATATCTGTGACTCTGTATCTGACAGACAAGTCTGTGCTGTTATATCTGTGTCTCTGCATCTGACAGACCAGTGTGTGCTGTTATATCTATGTCTCTGTATCTGACAGACCAGGCTGTGCTGTTATATCTGTGTCTCCCTATCTGACAGACCAGTCTGTGTTGTTATATCTGTGTCTCTGTATCTGACAGACCAGTCTGTGTTGTTATATCATTGTCTCCCTATCTGACAGACCAGTCTGTGTTGTTATATCTGTGTCTCTGTATCTGACAGACCAGTCTGTGCTGTTATATCTGTGTCTCTGTATCTGACAGACCAGTCTGTGCTGTTATATCTGTGTCTCTGTATCTGACAGACCAGTCTATGCTGTTATATCTGTGTCTCCCTATCTGACAGACCAGTCTGTGCTGTTATATCTGTGTCACTGTATCTGACAAACCAGTCTGTGCTGTTATATCTGTGTCGCTGTATCTGACAGACCAGTCTGTGCTGTTATATCTGTGTCTCTGGATCTGACAGATCAGTCTGTGCTGTTATATCTGTGTCTCTGTATCTGACAGACCAGTCTGTGCTGTTATATCTGTGTCTCTGTATCTGACAGACCAGTCTATGCTGTTATATCTGTGTCTCCCTATCTGACAGACCAGTCTGTGCTGTTATATCTGTGTCTCTGTATCTGACAGACCAGTCTGTGCTGTTATATCTGTGTCTCTGGATCTGACAGATCAGTCTGTGCTGTTATATCTGTGTCTCCCTATCTGACAGACCAGTCTGTGTTGTTATATCTGTGTCTCTGTATCTGACAGACCAGTCTGTGCTGTTATATCTGTGTCTCCCTATCTGACAGACCAGTCTGTGCTGTTATATCTGTGTCTCTGTATCTGACAGACCAGTCTATGCTGTTATATCTGTGTCTCCCTATCTGACAGACCAGTCTGTGCTGTTATATCTGTGTCGCTGTATCTGACAGACCAGTCTGTGCTGTTATATCTGTGACTCTGTATCTGACAGACCAGTCTGTGCTGTTATATCTGTGTCTCTGTATCTGACAGACCAGTCTGTGCTGTTATATCTGTGTCTCTGTAGCTGACAGACCAGTCTCTGCTGTTATATCTGTGTCTCCCTATCTGACAGACCAGTCTGTGCTGTTATATCTGTGTCTCTGTATCTGACAGACCAGTCTGTGCTGTTATATCTGTGTCTCTGTATCTGACAGACCAGTCTGTGCTGTTATATCTGTGTCTCCCTATCTGACAGACCAGTCTGTGCTGTTATATCTGTGTCTCTGGATCTGACAGACCAGTCTGTGCTGTTATATCTGTGTCTCCCTATCTGACAGACCAGTCTGTGCTGTTGTATCTGTGTCTCTGTATCTGACAGACCAGTCTGTGCTGTTATATCTGTGTCTCTGTATCTGACAGACCAGTCTGTGCTGTTATATCTGTGTCTCTGTATCTGACAGACCAGTCTGTGCTGTTATATCTGTGTCTCTGTATCTGACAGACCAGTCTGTGCTGTTATATCTGTGTCTCTGTATCTGACAGACCAGTCTGTGCTGTTATATCTGTGTCTCCCTATCTGACAGACCAGTCTGTGCTGTTGTATCTGTGTCTCTGTATCTGACAGACCAGTCTGTGCTGTTATATCTGTGTCTCTGTATCTGACAGACCAGTCTGTGCTGTTATATCTGTGTCTCTGTATCTGACAGACCAGTCTGTGCTGTTATATCTGTGTCTCTCTATCTGACAGACCAGTCTGTGCTGTTATATCTGTGTCTCTGGATCTGACAGACCAGTCTGTGCTGTTGTATCTGTGTCTCTGTATCTGACAGACCAGTCTGTGCTGTTATATCTGTGTCTCTGTATCTGACAGACCAGTCTGTGCTGTTATATCTGTGTCTCTGTATCTGACAGACCAGTCTGTGCTGTTATATCTGTGTCTCTCTATCTGACAGACCAGTCTGTGCTGTTATATCTGTGTCTCTGTATCTGACAGATCAATCTGTGCTGTTATATCAGTGTCTCTGTATCTGACAGACCAGTCTGTGCTGTTATATCTGTTTCTCTGTATCCGACAGACCAGATTGTGCTGTTATATCTGTGTCTCCCTATCTGACAGACCAGTCTGTGTTGTTATATCTGTGTCTCTGTATCTGACAGACCAGTCTGTGTTGTTATATCTGTGTCTCTGTATCCGACAGACCAGTCTGTGCTGTTATATCAGTGTCTCTGTATCTGACAGACCAGTCTGTGTTGTTATATCTGTGTCTCTGTATCTGACAGACCAGGCTGTGCTGTTATATCTGTGTCTCTGTACCTGACAGACCAGGCTGTGGTGATATATCTGGGTCTCTATATCTGACAGACCAGGCTGCGCTGTTATATCTGTGTCTCCCTATCTGACAGACCAGTCTGTGCTGTTATATCTGTGTCTCTGTATCTGACAGACCAGGCTGTGCTGTTATATCTGTGTCTCTGTATCTGACAGACCAGGCTGCGCTGTTATATCTGTGTCTCCCTATCTGACAGACCAGTCTGTGCTGTTATATCTGTGTCTCTGTATCTGACAGACCAGTCTGTGCTGTTATTTCTGTGTCTCTGTATCTGACAGACCAGTCTGTGCTGTTATTTCTGTGTCTCTGTATCTGACAGACCAGTCTGTGCTGTTGTATCTGTGTCTCCCTATCTGACAGACCAGTCTGTGCTGCTGTACAGTCGCTCTGCACCTGACAGATCAGGCTGTGGTGATATATCTGGGTCTCTATATCTGACAGACAAGGCTGCGCCGTTATATCTGTGACTCTGTATCTGACGGACAAGTCTGTGCTGTTATATCTGTGTCTCTGCATCTGACAGACCAGTGTGTGCTGTTATATCTATGTCTCTGTATCTGACAGACCAGGCTGTGCTGTTATATCTGTGTCTCCCTATCTGACAGACCAGTCTGTGTTGTTATATCTGTGTCTCTGTATCTGACAGACCAGTCTGTGTTGTTATATCTGTGTCTCTGTATCTGACAGACCATTCTGTGCTGTTATATCTGTGTCTCCCTATCTGACAGACCAGTCTGTGCTGTTATATCTGTGTCGCTGTATCTGACAGACCAGTCTGTGCTGTTATATCTGTGTCTCTGGATCTGACAGACTAGTCTGTGCTGTTATATCTGTGTCTCTGTATCTGACAGACCAGTCCGTGCTGTTATATCTGTGTCTCTGTACCTGACAGACTAGTCTGCGCTGTTATATCTGTGTCACTGTATCTGACAGACCAGTCTGTGCTGTTATATCTGTGTCACTGTATCTGACAGACCAGTCTGCGCTGTTATATCTGTGACTCTGTATCTGACAGACCAGTCTGTGCTGTTATATCTGTGACTCTGTATCTGACAGACCAGTTTGTGCTGTTATATCTGTGTCTCTGTATCTGACAGACCAGTCTGTGCTGTTATATCTCTGTCTCTGTACCTGACAGACCAGTCTGTGCTGTTATATCTGTGTCTCTGTATCTGACAGACCAGGCTGTGCTGTTATATCTGTGTCTCTGTATCTGACAGACCAGTCTATGCTGTTATATCTGTGTCTCTGTATCTGACAGACCAGTCTGTGCTGTTATATCTGTGTCTCTGTATATGACAGACCAGTCTGTGCTGTTATATCTGTGTCTCTGTATCTGACAGACCAGTCTGTGCTGTTATATCTGTGTCTCTGTATCTGACAGACCAGTCTGTGCTGTTATATCTGTGTCTCTGTACCTGACAGACCAGTCTGTGCTGTTATATCTGTGACTCTGTATCTGACAGACCAGGCTGTGATGTTATATCTGTGTCTCTGTATCTGACAGACCAGTCTGTGCTGTTATATCTCTGTCTCTGTACCTGACAGACCAGTCTGTGCTGTTATATCTGTGACTCTGTATCTGACAGACCAGTCTGTGCTGTTATATCTCTGTCTCTGCACCTGACAGACCAGTCTGTGCTGTTATATCTGTGTCTCTGTATCTGACAGACCAGGCTGTGCTGTTATATCTGTGTCTCTGTATCTGACAGACCAGTCTATGCTGTTATATCTGTGTCTCTGTATCTGACAGACCAGTCTGTGCTGTTATATCTGTGTCTCTGGATCTGACAGACCAGTCTGTGCTGTTATATCTGTGTCTCTGTATCTGACAGACCAGTCTGTGCTGTTATATCTGTGTCTCTGTACCTGACAGACCAGTCTGTGCTGTTATATCTGTGACTCTGTATCTGACAGACCAGTCTGTGTTGTTATATCTGTGTCTCTGTATCTGACAGACCAGTCTGTGCTGTTATATCTGTGTCTCTGTATCTGACAGACCAGTCTGTGCTGTTATATCTGTGTCTCTGTATCTGACAGACCAGTCTGTGCTGTTATATCTGTGTCTCTGTATCTGAGAAATCAGTCTGTGCTGTTATATCTGTGTCTCTGTATCTGACAGACCAGTCTGTGCTGTTACATCTGTGTCTCTCGAGCTGACAGACCAGTCTGTGCTGTTATATCTGTGTCTCCCTATCTGACAGACGAGTCTGTGCTGCTGTTAAGTCTCTCTGCACCTGACAGACCAGGCTGTGGTGATATATCTGGGTCTCTATATCTGACAGAGCAGGCTGTGGTGATATATCTGGGTCTCTATATCTGACAGACCAGGCTGCGCTGTTATATCTCTGTCACTGTATCTGACAGACCAGTCTATGCTGTTATATCTGTGTCTCTCTATCTGACAGACCAGTCTGTGCTGTTATATCTGTGACTCTGTATCTGACAGACCAGTCTGTGCTGTTATATCTGTGTCTCTGTATCTGACAGACCAGTCTATGCTATTATATCTGTGTCTCTCTCTATCTGGCAGACCAGTCTGTGTTGTTATATCTGTGCCTCTGTATCTGACAGACCAGTCAATGCTGTTATATCTGTGTCTCTGTATCTGACAGACCAGTCTATGCTGTTATTTCTGTGTCTACCTATCTGACAGACCAGTCTGTGCTGTTATATCTGTGTCTCTGTGCCTGACAGACTAGTCTGCGCTGTTATATCTGTGTCTCTGTATCTGACAGACCAGTCCGTGCTGTTATATCTGTGTCTCTGTACCTGACAGACTAGTCTGCGCTGTTATATCTGTGTCACTGTATCTGACAGACCAGTCTGTGCTGTTATATCTGTGTCACTGTATCTGACAGACCAGTCTGCGCTGTTATATCTGTGACTCTGTATCTGACAGACCAGTCTGTGCTGTTATATCTGTGTCTCTGTATCTGACAGACCAGTCTGTGCTGTTATATCTGTGTCTCTGTACCTGACAGACCAGTCTGTGCTGTTATATCTGTGTCTCTGTATCTGACAGACCAGTCTGTGCTGTTATATCTGTGTCACTGTATCTGACAGACCAGTCTGCGCTGTTATATCTGTGACTCTGTATCTGACAGACCAGTCTGTGCTGTTATATCTGTGTCTCTGTATCTGACAGACCAGTCTGTGCTGTTATATCTGTGTCACTGTATCTGACAGACCAGTCTGTGCTGTTATATCTGTGTCTCTCTATCTGGCAGACCAGTTTGTGCTGTTATATCTGTGTCTCTGTATCTGAGAAATCAGTCTGTGCTGTTATATCTGTGTCACTGTATCTGACAGACCAGTCTGCGCTGTTATATCTGTGACTCTCTATCTGACAGACCAGTCTGTGCTGTTATATCTGTGTCTCTCTATCTGGCAGACCAGTCTGTGCTGTTATATCTGTGTCTCTGTATCTGACAGACCAGTCTGTGCTGTTACATCTGTGTCTCTCGAGCTGACAGACCAGTCTGTGCTGTTATATCTGTGTCTCCCTATCTGACAGACCAGTCTGTGCTGCTGTACAGTCTCTCTGCACCTGACAGACCAGGCTGTGGTGATATATCTGGGTCTCTATATCTGACAGAGCAGGCTGTGGTGATATATCTGGGTCTCTATATCTGACAGACCAGTCTGCGCTGTTATATCTGTGTCTCCCTATCTGACAGACCAGTCTGTGCTGTTATATCTGTGTCACTGTATCTGACAGACCAGGCTGTGCTGTTATATCTGTGTCTCTGTACCTGACAGGCCAGTTTGAGCTGTTATATCTGTGTCTCTCTATCTGGCAGACCAGTTTGTGCTGTTATATCTGTGTCTCTGTATCTGAGAAATCAGTCTGTGCTGTTATATCTGTGTCTCTGTATCTGACAGACCAGTCTGTGCTGTTATATCTGTGTCTCTATCTGGCAGACCAGTGTGTGCTGTTATATCTGTGTCTCTGTATCTGAGAAATCAGTCTGTGCTGTTATATCTGTGTCTCTGTATCTGACGAGACCAGCCTGTGCTGTTATATCTGTGTCTCTGTACCTGACAGGCCAGTTTGAGCTGTTATATCTGTGTCTCTCTATCTGGCAGACCAGTTTGTGCTGTTATATCTGTGTCTCTGTATCTGAGAAATCAGTCTGTGCTGTTATATCTGTGTCTCTGTATCTGACAGACCAGCCTGTGCTGTTATATCTGTGTCTCTGTATCTGACAGACCAGTCTGTGCTGTTATATCTGTGTCTCTATCTGGCAGACCAGTCTGTGCTGTTATATCTGTGTCTCTATCTGGCAGACCAGTCTGTGCTGTTATATCTGTGTCTCTGTATCTGACAGACCAGTCTGTGCTGTTATATCTGTGTCTCTATCTGGCAGACCAGTCTGTGCTGTTATATCTGTGTCTCTGTATCTGACAGACCAGTCTGTGCTGTTATATCTGTGTCTCTGTATCTGACAGACCAGTCTGTGCTGTTATATCTGTGTCTCTATCTGGCAGACCAGTCTGTGCTGTTATATCTGTGTCTCTGTATCTGACAGACCAGTCTGTGCTGTTATATCTGTGTCTCTGTATCTGACAGACCAGTCTGTGCTGTTATATCTGTGTCTCTGTACCTGACAGACCAGTCTGTGCTGTTATATCTGTGTCTCTATCTGGCAGACCAGTGTGTGCTGTTATATCTGTGTCTCTGTATCTGACAGACCAGTCTATGCTGTTATATCTGTGTCTCTGTACCTGACAGACCAGTCTGTGCTGTTATATCTGTGTCTCTCTAGCTGACAGACCAGTCTGTGCTGTTATATCTGTGACTCTGTATCTGACAGACCAGTTTGTGCTGTTATATCTGTGTCTCTGTACCTGACAGACCAGTCTGTGCTGTTATATCTGTGTCTCTGTATCTGACAGACCAGTCTGTGCTGTAATATCTGTGTCTCTGTATCTGACAGACCAGTCTGTGCTGTTATATCTGTGTCTCTGTATCTGACAGACCAGTCTGTGCTGTTATATCTGTGTCTCTGTACCTGACAGACCAGTCTGTGCTGTTATATCTGTGTCTCTGTATCTGACAGACCAGTCTGTGCTGTTATATCTGTGTCACTGTATCTGACAGACCAGTCTGCGCTGTTATATCTGTGACTCTGTATCTGACAGACCAGTCTGTGCTGTTATATCTGTGTCTCTGTATCTGACAGACCAGTCTGTGCTGTTATATCTGTGTCACTGTATCTGACAGACCAGTCTGCGCTGTTATATCTGTGACTCTGTATCTGACAGACCAGTCTGTGCTGTTATATCTGTGTCACTGTATCTGACAGACCAGTCTGTGCTGTTATATCTGTGTCTCTCTATCTGGCAGACCAGTTTGTGCTGTTATATCTGTGTCTCTGTATCTGAGAAATCAGTCTGTGCTGTTATATCTGTGTCACTGTATCTGACAGACCAGTCTGCGCTGTTATATCTGTGACTCTCTATCTGACAGACCAGTCTGTGCTGTTATATCTGTGTCTCTCTATCTGGCAGACCAGTTTGTGCTGTTATATCTGTGTCTCTGTATCTGAGAAATCAGTCTGTGCTGTTATATCTGTGTCTCTGTATCTGACAGACCAGTCTGTGCTGTTACATCTGTGTCTCTCGAGCTGACAGACCAGTCTGTGCTGTTATATCTGTGTCTCCCTATCTGACAGACCAGTCTGTGCTGCTGTACAGTCTCTCTGCACCTGACAGACCAGGCTGTGGTGATATATCTGGGTCTCTATATCTGACAGAGCAGGCTGTGGTGATATATCTGGGTCTCTATATCTGACAGACCAGTCTGCGCTGTTATATCTGTGTCTCCCTATCTGACAGACCAGTCTGTGCTGTTATATCTGTGTCACTGTATCTGACAGACCAGGCTGTGCTGTTATATCTGTGTCTCTGTATCTGACAGGCCAGTTTGAGCTGTTATATCTGTGTCTCTCTATCTGGCAGACCAGTTTGTGCTGTTATATCTGTGTCTCTGTATCTGACAGACCAGCCTGTGCTGTTATATCTGTGTCTCTATCTGGCAGACCAGTCTGTGCTGTTATATCTGTGTCTCTGTATCTGACAGACCAGTCTGTGCTGTTATATCTGTGTCTCTATCTGGCAGACCAGTCTGTGCTGTTATATCTGTGTCTCTGTATCTGACAGACCAGTCTGTGCTGTTATATCTGTGTCTCTGTATCTGACAGACCAGTCTGTGCTGTTATATCTGTGTCTCTATCTGGCAGACCAGTCTGTGCTGTTATATCTGTGTCTCTGTATCTGACAGACCAGTCTGTGCTGTTATATCTGTGTCTCTGTATCTGACAGACCAGTCTGTGCTGTTATATCTGTGTCTCTGTACCTGACAGACCAGTCTGTGCTGTTATATCTGTGTCTCTATCTGGCAGACCAGTGTGTGCTGTTATATCTGTGTCTCTGTATCTGACAGACCAGTCTATGCTGTTATATCTGTGTCTCTGTACCTGACAGACCAGTCTGTGCTGTTATATCTGTGTCTCTCTAGCTGACAGACCAGTCTGTGCTGTTATATCTGTGACTCTGTATCTGACAGACCAGTTTGTGCTGTTATATCTGTGTCTCTGTACCTGACAGACCAGTCTGTGCTGTTATATCTGTGTCTCTGTATCTGACAGACCAGTCTGTGCTGTAATATCTGTGTCTCTGTATCTGACAGACCTGTCTATGCTGTTATATCTGTGTCTCTGTACCTGACAGACCAGTCTGTGCTGTTATATCTGTGTCTCTGTATCTGACAGACCAGTCTGTGCTGTTATATCTGTGTCTCTGTATCTGACAGACCAGTTTGTGCTGTTATATCTGTGACTCTGTATCTGACAGACCAGTCTGTGCTGTTATATCTGTGTCTCTGTATCTGACAGACCAGTTTGTGCTGTTATATCTGTGTCTCTGTACCTGACAGACCAGTCTGTGCTGTTATATCTGTGTCTCTGTATCTGACAGACCAGTCTGTGCTGTTATATCTGTGTCTCTGTACCTGACAGACCAGTCTGTGCTGTTATATCGGTGTCTCTGTATCTGACAGACCAGTCTGTGCTGTAATATCTGTGTCTCTGTATCTGACAGGCCAGTCTGTGCAGTTATATCTGTGTCTCTGTATCTGACAGACCAGTCTGTGCAGTTATATCTGTGTCTCTGTACCTGACAGACCAGTCTGTGCTGTTATATCTGTGTCTCTGTATCTGACAGACTAGTCTGTGCTGTTATATCTGTGTCTCTGTACCTGACAGAACAGTCTGTGCTGTTATATCTGTGTCTCTGTATCTGACAGACCAGTCTATGCTGTTATATCTGTGTCTCTGTACCTGACAGACCAGTCTGTGCTGTTATATCTGTGTCTCTGTACCTGACAGACCAGTCTGTGGAGTTATATCTGTGTCTCTGTACCTGACAGACCAGTCTGTGCTGTTATATCTGTGTCTCTGTATCTGACAGACCAGTCTGTGCAGTTATATCTGTGTCTCTGTACCTGACAGACCAGTCTGTGCTGTTATATCTGTGTCTCTGTATCTGACAGACCAGTCTGTGCTGTTATATCTGTGTCTCTGTATCTGACAGACCAGTCTGTGCTGTTATATCTGTGTCTCTGTATCTGACAGACCAGTCTGTGCTGTTATATCTGTGTCACTGTATCTGACAGACCAGTCTGTGCTGTTATATCTGTGTCTCTGTATCTGACAGACTAGTCTGTGCTGTTATATCTGTGTCTCCCTATCTGACAGACCAGTCTGTGTTGTTATATCTGTGTCTCTGTACCTGACAGATCAGTCTATGCTGTTATATCTGTGTCTCTATCTGGCAGACCAGTCTGTGCTGTTATATCTGTGCCTCTGTATCTGACAGACCAGTCAATGCTGTTATATCTGTGTCTCTGTATCTGACAGACCAGTCTATGCTGTTATTTCTGTGTCTACCTATCTGACAGACCAGTCTGTGCTGTTATATCTGTGTCTCTGTGCCTGACAGACTAGTCTGCGCTGTTATATCTGTGTCTCTGTATCTGACAGACCAGTCCGTGCTGTTATATCTGTGTCTCTGTGCCTGACAGACTAGTCTGCGCTGTTCTATCTGTGTCTCCGTATCTGACAGACCAGTCTGTGCTGTTATATCTGTGTCTCTGTATCTGACAGACCAGTCTGTGCTGTTATATCTGTGTCTCTGTATCTGACAGACCAGTCTGCGCTGTTATATCTGTGTCACTGTATCTGACAGACCAGTCTGTGCTGTTATATCTGTGTCTCTGTACCTGACAGACCAGTCTGTGCTATTATATCTGTGTCACTGTATCTGACAGACCAGTCTGTGCTGTTATATCTGTGTCTCTGTATCTGACAGACCAGTCTGTGCTGTTATATCTGTGTCACTGTATCTGACAGACCAGTCTGCGCTGTTATATCTGTGACTCTGTATCTGACAGACCAGTCTGTGAACAAACAAACAAAGAACAAAGAAATGTACAGCACAGGAACAGGCCCTTCGGCCCTCCAAGCCCGTGCCGACCATACTGCCCGACTAAACTACAATCTTCTACACTTCCTGGGTCCGTATCCTTCTATTCCCATCCTATTCATATATTTGTCAAGATGCCCCTTAAATGTCCCTATCGTCCCTGCCTCCACTACCTCCTCCGGTAGTGAGTTCCAGGCACCCACTACCCTCTGCGTAAAAAACTTGCCTCGTACATCTACTCTAAACTTTGCCCCTCTCACCTTAAACCTATGCCCCCTAGTAATTGACCCCTCTACCCTGGGGAAAAGCCTCTGACTATCCACTCTGTCTATGCCCCTCATAATTTTGTATACCTCTATCAGGTCGCCCCTCAACCTCCTTCGTTCCAGTGAGAACAAACCGAGTTTATTCAATCGCTCCTCATAGCTTATGCCCTCCATACCAGGCAACATTCTGGTAAATCTCTTCTGCACCCTCTCTAAAGCCTCCACATCCTTCTGGTAGTGTGGCGACCAGAATTGAACACTATACTCCAAGTGTGGCCTAACTAAGGTTCTATACAGCTGCAACATGATCTATACAGCTGCAACTGTGCTGTTATATCTGTGTCTCTCTATCTGGCAGACCAGTTTGTGCTGTTATATCTGTGTCTCTGTATCTGAGAAATCAGTCTGTGCTGTTATATCTGTGTCTCTGTATCTGACAGACCAGTCTGTGCTGTTACATCTGTGTCTCTCGAGCTGACAGACCAGTCTGTGCTGTTATATCTGTGTCTCCCTATCTGACAGACCAGTCTGTGCTGCTGTACAGTCTCTCTGCACCTGACAGACCAGTCTGTGGTGATATATCTGGGTCTCTATATCTGACAGAGCAGGCTGTGGTGATATATCTGGGTCTCTATATCTGACAGACCAGGCTGTGCTGTTATATCTGTGTCACTGTATCTGACAGACCAGGCTGTGCTGTTATATCTGTGTCACTGTATCTGACAGACCAGTCTTTGCTGTTATATCTGTGTCTCTCTATCTGACAGGCCAGTCTGTGCTGTTATATCTGTGTCTCTGTATCTGACAGACCAGTCTGTGCTGTTATATCTGTGTCTCTGTATCTGACAGACCAGTCTGTGCTGTTATATCTGTGTCTCTGTATCTGACAGACCAGTCTGTGCTGTTATATCTGTGTCTCTATCTGGCAGACCAGTGTGTGCTGTTATATCTGTGTCTCTGTATCTGACAGACCAGTCTGTGCTGTTATATCTGTGTCTCTGTATCTGAGAAATCAGTCTGTGCTGTTATATCTGTGTCTCTGTATCTGACAGACCAGTCTGTGCTGTTATATCTGTGTCTCTATCTGACAGACCAGTGTGTGCTGTTATATCTGTGTCTCTGTATCTGACAGACCAGTCTGTGCTGTTATATCTGTGTCTCTGTATCTGAGAAATCAGTCTGTGTTGTTATATCTGTGTCTCTCTATCTGACAGACCAGTCTGTGCTGTTATATCTGTGTCTCTATCTGACAGACCAGTCTATGCTGTTATATCTGTGTCTCCCTATCTGACAGGCCAGTCTGTGCTGTTATATCTGTGTCTCTATCTGGCAGACCAGTCTGTGCTGTTATATCTGTGTCTCTGTATCTGAGAAATCAGTCTGTGCTGTTATATCTGTGTCTCTGTATCTGACAGACCAGTCTATGCTGTTATATCTGTGTCTCTGTATCTGACAGACCAGTCTGTGCTGTTATATCTGTGTCTCTGTATCTGACAGACCAGCCTGTGCTGTTATATCTGTGTCTCTATCTGGCAGACCAGTCTGTGCTGTTATATCTGTGTCTGTATCTGACAGACCAGTCTGTGCTGTTATATCTGTGTCTCTGTACCTGACAGACCAGTCTATGCTGTTATATCTGTGTCTCTGTATCTGACAGACCAGTCTGTGCTGTTATATCTGTGTCTCTGTATCTGGCAGACCAGTCTGTGCTGTTATATCTGTGTCTCTATCTGGCAGACCAGTCTGTGCTGTTAGATCTGTGTCTGTATCTGACAGACCAGTCTGTGCTGTTATATCTGTGTCTCTATCTGGCAGACCAGTCTGTGCTGTTATATCTGTGTCTCTGTATCTGACAGACCAGTCTGTGCTGTTATATCTGTGTCTCTGTACCTGACAGACCAGTCTATGCCCTTATATCTGTGTCTCTGTACTTGACAGACCAGTCTGTGCTGTTATATCTGTGTCTCTCTAGCTGACAGACCAGTCTGTGCTGTTATATCTGTGACTCTGTATCTGACAGACCAGTTTGTGCTGTTATATCTGTGACTCTGTATCTGACAGATCAGTCTGTGCTGTTATATCTGTGTCTCTGTACCTGACAGACCAGTCTATGCTGTTATATCTGTGTCTCTGTATCTGACAGACCAGTCTGTGCTGTTATATCTGTGTCTCTGTATCTGACAGACCAGTCTGTGCTGTTATATCTGTGTCTCTGTATCTGACAGACCAGTCTGTGCAGTTATATCTGTGTCTCTGTACCTGACAGACCAGTCTGTGCTGTTATATCTGTGTCTCTGTATCTGACAGACCAGTCTGTGCTGTTATATCTGTGTCTCTGTATCTGACAGACCAGTCTGTGCAGTTATATCTGTGTCTCTGTACCTGACAGACCAGTCTGTGCTGTTATATCTGTGTCTCTGTATCTGACAGACCAGTCTGTGCTGTTATATCTGTGTCTCTGTATCTGACAGACCAGTCTGTGCTGTTATATCTGTGTCTCTGTATCTGACAGACCAGTCTGTGCAGTTATATCTGTGTCTCTGTATCTGACAGACCAGACTGTGCAGTTATATCTGTGTCTCTGTATCTGACAGACCAGTCTGTGCTGTTATATCTGTGTCTCTGTATCTGACAGACCAGTCTGTGCTGTTATATCTGTGTCTCTGTACCTGACAGACCAGTCTGTGCTGTTATATCTGTGTCTCTGTATCTGACAGACCAGTTTGTGCTGTTATATCTGTGTCTCTGTATCTGACAGACCAGTCTATGCTGTTATATCTGTGTCTCTGTACCTGACAGACCAGTCTGTGCTGTTATATCTGTGTCTCTGTATCTGACAGACCAGTCTGTGCAGTTATATCTGTGTCTCTGCACCTGACAGACCAGTCTGTGCTGTTATATCTGTGTCTCTGTATCTGACAGACCAGTCTGTGCAGTTATATCTGTGTCTCTGTACCTGACAGACCAGTCTGTGCTGTTATATCTGTGTCTCTGTATCTGACAGACCAGTCTGTGCTGTTATATCTGTGTCTCTGTATCTGACAGACCAGTCTGTGCTGTTATATCTGTGTCACTGTATCTGACAGACCAGTCTGTGCTGTTATACCTGTGTCTCTGTATCTGACAGACTAGTCTGTGCTGTTATATATGTGTCTCTGTATCTGACAGACCAGTCTGTGCAGTTATATCTGTGTCTCTGTACCTGACAGACCAGTCTGTGCTGTTATATCTGTGTCACTGTAACTGACAGATCAGTCTATGCTGTTATATCTGTGTCTCTATCTGGCAGACCAGTTTGTGCTGTTATATCTGTGTCTCTGTATCTGACAGACCAGACTATGCTGTTATATCTGTGTCTCTGTATCTGACAGACCAGTCTGTGCTGTTATATCTGTGTCTCCCTATCTGACAGACCAGTCTGTGCTGTTATATCTGTGTCTCTGTATCTGACAGACCATTCTGTGCTGTTATATCTGTGTCTCTGTATCTGACAGATCAGTCTATGCTGTTATATCTGTGTCTCTATCTGGCAGACCAGTTTGTGCTGTTATATCTGTGTCTCTGTATCTGACAGACCAGACTATGCTGTTATATCTGTGTCTCTGTATCTGACAGACCAGTCTATGCTGTTATATCTGTGTCTCTGTATCTGACAGACCAGTCTGTGCTGTTATATCTGTGTCTCTATCTGACAGACCAGTCTGTGCTGTTATATCTGTGTCTCTGTATCTGACAGACCAGTCTGTGCTGTTATATCTGTGTCTCTGTATCTGACAGACCAGACTATGCTGTTATATCTGTGTCTCCCTATCTGACAGACCAGTCTGTGCTGTTATATCTGTGTCTCCCTATCTGACAGACCAGTCTGTGCTGTTATATCTGTGTCTCTATCTGACAGACCAGTCTGTGCTGTTATATCTGTGTCTCCCTATCTGACAGACCAGTCTGTGCTGTTATATCTGTGTCTCTATCTGACAGACCAGTCTGTGCTGTTATATCTGTGTCTCCGTATCTGACAGATCAGTCTATGCTGTTATATCTGTGTCTCTGTATCTGACAGACCAGTCTGTGCTGTTATATCTGTGTCTCTATCTGACAGATCAGTCTATGCTGTTATATCTGTGTCTCTGTATCTGACAGACCAGTCTGCGCTGTTATATCTGTGTCTCTGTATCTGACAGATCAGTCTATGCTGTTATATCTGTGTCTCCCTATCTGACAGACCAGTCTGTGCTGTTATATCTGTGTCTCTGTATCTGACAGACCAGTCTGTGCTGTTATATCTGTGTCTCTGTATCTGACAGACCAGTCTGTGCTGTTATATCTGTGTCTCTGTACCTGACAGACCAGTCTGTGCTGTTATATCTGTGTCTCCCTATCTGACAGACCAGTCTGTGCTGCTGTACAGTCTCTCTGCACCTGACAGACCAGGCTGTGGTGATATATCTGGGTCTCTATATCTGACAGACCAGGCTGCGCTGTTATATCTGTGTCACTGTATCTGACAGACCAGGCTGTGCTGTTATATCTGTGTCTCTGTATCTGACAGACCAGTTTGTGCTGTTATATCTGTGTCTCTGTATCTGAGAAATCAGTCTGTGCTGTTATATCTGTGTCTCTGTATCTGACAGACCAGTCTGTGCTGTTATATCTGTGTCTCTGTATCTGACAGACCAGTCTGTGCTGTTATATCTGTGTCTCTGTATCTGACAGACCAGTCTACGCTGTTATATCTGTGTCTCGGTATCTGACAGGCCAGTTTGAGCTGTTATATCTGTGTCTCTCTATCTGGCAGACCAGTTTGTGCTGTTATATCTGTGTCTCTGTATCTGAGAAATCAGTCTGTGCTGTTATATCTGTGTCTCTGTATCTGACAGACCAGTCTGTGCTGTTATATCTGTGGCTCTGTATCTGACAGACCAGTCTGTGCTGTTATATCTGTGTCTCTGTATCTGACAGAGCAGTCTGTGCTGTTATATCTGTGTCTCTGTATCTGGCAGACCAGTCTGTGCTGTTATATCTGTGTCTCTGTATCTGACAGACCAGTCTGTGCTGTAATATCTGTGTCTCTGTATCTGACAGACCAGTCTGTGCTGTAATATCTGTGTCTCTGTATCTGACAGACCAGTCTGTGCTGTAATATCTGTGTCTCTGTACCTGACAGACCAGTCTGTGCTGTTATATCTGTGTCTCTGTATCTGACAGATCAGTCTGTGCTGTTATATCTGTGTCTCTGTATCTGACAGACCTGTCTATGCTGTTATATCTGTGTCTCTGTACCTGACAGACCAGTCTATGCTGTTATATCTGTGTCTCCCTATCTGACAGACCAGTCTGTGCTGCTGTACAGTCTCTCTGCACCTGACAGACCAGGCTGTGGTGATATATCTGGTTCTCTATATCTGACAGACCAGGCTGCGCTGTTATATCTGTGTCTCTGTACCTGACAGACCAGTCAATGCTGTTATATCTGTGTCTCTGTATCTGGCAGACCAGTCTGTGCTGTTATATCTGTGTCTCTGTACCTGACAGACCAGTCAATGCTGTTATATCTGTGTCTCTGTACCTGACAGACCAGTCAATGCTGTTATATCTGTGTCTCTGTATCTGACAGACCTGTCGATGCTGTTATATCTGTGTCTCTGTACCTGACAGACCAGTCTATGCTGTTATATCTGTGTCTCCCTATCTGACAGACCAGTCTGTGCTGCTGCACAGTCTCTCTGCACCTGACAGACCAGGCTGTGGTGATATATCTGGTTCTCTATATCTGACAGACCAGGCTGCGCTGTTATATCTGTGTCTCTGTACCTGACAGACCAGTCAATGCTGTTATATCTGTGTCTCTGTATCTGGCAGACCAGTCTGTGCTGTTATATCTGTGTCTCTGTACCTGACAGACCAGTCAATGCTGTTATATCTGTGTCTCTGTACCTGACAGACCAGTTAGTGCTGTTATATCTGTGTCTCTGTACCTGACAGACCAGTCTGTGCTGTTATATCTGTGTCACTGTAACTAACAGACAAGTCTATGCTGTTATATATGTGTCTCTATCTGGCAGACCAGTCTGTGCTGTTATATCTGTGTCTCTGTATCTGACAGACCAGTCTGTGCTGTTATATCTGTGTCTCTGTTTCTGACAGACCAGTCTATGCTGTTATATCTGTGTCTCTGTATCTGACAGACCAGTCTGCGCAGTTATATCTGTGTCTCTGTATCTGACAGACCAGTCTATGCTGTTATATCTGTGTCTCTGTATCTGACAGACCAGTCTGTGCTGTTATATCTGTGTCTCTGTATCTGACAGACCAGTCTATGCTGTTATATCTGTGTCTCTGTATCTGACAGACCAGTCTGCGCAGTTATATCTGTGTCTCTGTATCTGACAGACCAGTCTGTGCTGTTACATCTGTGTCACTGTAACTAACAAAGAACAAACAAAGAACAAAGAAATGTACAGCACAGGAACAGGCCCTTCGGCCCTCCAAGCCCGTGCCGACCATACTGCCCGACTAAACTACAATCTTCTACACTTCCTGGGTCCGTATCCTTCTATTCCCATCCTATTCATATATTTGTCAAGATGCCCCTTAAATGTCCCTATCGTCCCTGCTTCCACTACCTCCTCCGGTAGTGAGTTCCAGGCACCCACTACCCTCTGCGTAAAAAACGTGCCTCGTACATCTACTCTAAACCTTGCCCCTCTCACCTTAAACCTATGCCCCCTAGTAATTGACCCCTCTACCCTGGGGAAAAGCCTCTGACTATCCACTCTGTCTATGCCCCTCATAATTTTGTATACCTCTATCAGGTCGCCCCTCAACCTCCTTCGTTCCAGTGAGAACAAACCGAGTTTATTCAATCGCTCCTCATAGCTTATGCCCTCCATACCAGGCAACATTCTGGTCTGCTGCACCCTCTCTAAAGCCTCCACATCCTTCTGGTAGTGTGGCGACCAGAATTGAACACTATACTCCAAGTGTGGCCTAACTAAGGTTCTATACAGCTGCAACATGACTTGCCAATTCTTATACTCAATGCCCCGGCCAATGAAGGCAAGCATGCCGTATGCCTTCTTGACTACCTTCTCCACCTGTGTTGCCCCTTTCAATGACCTGTGGACCTGTACTCCTAGATCTCTTTGACTTTCAATACTCTTGAGGGTTCTACCATTCACTGTATATTCCCTACCTGCATTAGCCCTTCCAAAATGCATTACCTCACATTTGTCCGGATTAAACTCCATCTGCCATCTCTCCGCCCAAGTCTCCAGACAATCTAAATCCTGCTGTATCCTCAGACAGTCCTCATCGCTATCCGCAATTCCACCAACCTTTGTGTCGTCTGCAAACTTACTAATCAGACCAGTTACATTTTCCTCCAAATCATTTATATATACTACAAAGAGCAAAGGTCCCAGCACTGATCCCTGTGGAACACCACTGGTCACAGCCCTCCAATTAGAAAAGCATCCCTCCATTGCTACCCTCTGCCTTCTATGGCCTAGCCAGTTCTATATCCACCTTGCCAGTTCACCCCTGATCCCGTGTGACTTCACCTTTTGTACTAGTCTACCATGAGGGACCTTGTCAAAGGCCTTACTGAAGTCCATATAGACAACATCTACTGCCCTACCTGCATCAATCATCTTAGTGACCTCCTCGAAAAACTCTATCAAGTTAGTGAGACACGACTTCCCCTTCACAAAACCGTGCTGCCTCTCACTAATACGTCCATTTGCTTCCAAATGGGAGTAGAACCTGTCTCAAAGAATTCTCTCCAGTAATTTCCCTACCACTGAAGTAAGGCGCACCGGCCTGTAGTTCCCGGGATTATCCTTGCTACCCTTCTTAAACAGAGGAACAACATTGGCTATTTTCCAGTCCTCCGGGACATCCCCTGAAGACAGCGAGGATCCAAAGATTTCTGTCAAGGCCTCAGCAATTTCCTCTCCAGCCTCCTTCAGTATTCTGGGGTAGATCCCATCAGGCCCTGGGGACTTATCTACCTTAATATTTTTTAAGACACCCAACACCTCGTCTTTTTAGATCACAATGTGACCCAGGCTATCTACACCCCCTTCTCCAGACTCAACATCTACCAATTCCTTCTCTTTGGTGAATACTGATGCAAAGTATTCATTTAGTACCTCGCCCATTTCCTCTGGCTCCACACATAGATTCCCTTGCCTATCCTTCAGTGGGCCAATGTTATTATCTGACAGACCAGTCTGTGCTGTTATATCTGTGTCTCTGTATCTGACAGACCAGTCTATGCTGTTATATCTGTGTCTCTGTACCTGACAGACCAGTCTGTGCTGTTATATCTGTGTCTCTCTAGCTGACAGAACAATCTGTGCTGTTATATCTGTGTCTCTGTGTCTGACAGACCAGTCTGTGCTGTTATATCTGTGTCTCTGTATCTGACAGACCAGTCTGTGCTGTTATATCTGTGTCTCCCTATCTGACAGACCAGTTTGTGCTGTTATATCTGTGTCTCTGTATCTGACAGACCAGTCTGTGCTGTTATATCTGTGTCTCTGTATCTGACAGACCAGTTTATGCTGTTATATCTGTGTCTCTATCTGGCAGACCAGTCTGTGCTGTTATATCTGTGTCTCTGTATCTGACAGACCAGTCTATGGTATTATATCTGTGTCTCTATCTGGCAGACCAGTCTGTGTTGTTATATCTGTGTCTCTGTATCTGACAGACCAGTCTGTGCTGTTATATCTGTGTCTCTGTACCTGACAGACCAGTCTGTGCTGTTATATCTGTGTTTCTCTAGCTGACAGACCAGTCTGTGCTGTTATATCTGTGTCTCTGTATCTGACAGACCATTCTATGCTGTTATATCTGTGTCTCTGTACCTGACAGACCAGTCTGTGCTGTTATATCTGTGTCTCCCTATCTGACAGACCAGACTATGCTGTTATATCTGTGTCACTGTATCTGACAGATCAGTCTATGCTGTTATATCTGTGTCTCTATCTGGGAGAACAGTTTGTGCTGTTATATCTGTGTCACTGTATCTGACAGATCAGTCTATGCTGTTATATCTGTGTCTCTGTACCTGACAGACCAGTCTGTGCTGTTATATCTGTGTCTCCCTATCTGACAGACCAGTCTGTGCTGTTGTATCTGTGTCTCTGTATCTGACAGACCAGTCTGTGCTGTTATATCTGTGTCTCTGTACCTGACAGACCAGTCAATGCTGTTATATCTGTGTCTCTGTATCTGACAGACCAGTCTGTGCTGTTATATCTGTGTCTCTGTACCTGACAGACCAGTCAATGCTGTTATATCTGTGTCTCTGTACCTGACAGACCAGTCAATGCTGTTATATCTGTGTCTCTGTACCTGACAGACCAGTCAATGCTGTTATATCTGTGTCTCTGTACCTGACAGACCAGTCAATGCTGTTATATCTGTGTCTCTGTATCTGGCAGACCAGTCTGTGCTGTTATATCTGTGTCTCTGTACCTGACAGACCAGTCAATGCTGTTATATCTGTGTCTCTGTACCTGACAGACCAGTCAATGCTGTTATATCTGTGTCTCTGTACCTGACAGACCTGTCTATGCTGTTATATCTGTGTCTCTGTATCTGACAGACCAGTCTGTGCTGTTATATCTGTGTCTCTGTATCTGACAGACCAGTCTATGCTGTTATATCTGTGTCTCTGTATCTGACAGACCAGTCTATGCTGTTATATCTGTGTCTCTGTATCTGACAGACCAGTCTGTGCTGTTATATCTGTGTCTCTGTATCTGACAGACCAGTCTATGCTGTTATATCTGTGTCTCTGTATCTGACAGACCAGTCTGCGCAGTTATATCTGTGTCTCTGTATGTGACAGACCAGTCTGTGCTGTTATATCTGTGTCTCTGTATCTGACAGACCAGTCTGTGCTGTTATATCTGTGTCTCTGTATCTGACAGACCAGACTATGCTGTTATATCTGTGTCTCCCTATCTGACAGACCAGTCTGTGCTGCTGTACAGTCTCTCTGCACCTGACAGACCAGGCTGTGGTGATATATCTGGGTCTCTATATCTGACAGACCAGGCTGCGCTGTTATATCTGTGTCACTGTATCTGACAGACCAGGCTGTGCTGTTATATCTGTGTCTCTGTATCTGACAGACCAGTCTGTGCTGTTATATCTGTGTCACTGTATCTGATAGACCAGGCTGTGCTGTTATATCTGTGTCTTTGTATCTGACTGACCAGACTATGCTGTTATATCTGTGTCTCCCTATCTGACAGGCCAGTTTGAGCTGTTATATCTGTGTCTCTCTATCTTGCAGACCAGTTTGTGCTGTTATATCTGTGTCTCTGTATCTGAGAAATCAGACTGTGCTGTTATATCTGTGTGTCTGTATCTGACAGACCAGTCTGTGCTGTTATATCTGTGTCTCCCTATCTGACAGACCAGTCTGTGCTGTAATATCTGTGTCTCTGTACCTGACAGACCAGTCTGTGCTGTTATATCTGTGTCTCTTTACCTGACAGACCAGTCTGTGCTGTTATATCTGTGTCTCCCTATCTGACAGACCAGTCTGTGCTGTAATATCTGTGTCTCTGTATCTGACAGATCAGTTTGTGCTGTTATATCTGTGTCTCTGTATCTGACAGACCCGTCTGTGCTGTTATATCTGTGTCTCTGTATCTGAGAAATCAGTCTGTGCTGTTATATCTGTGTCTCCCTATCTGACAGACCAGTCTGTGCTGTTATATCTGTGTCTCTGTATCTGACAGACCAGTCTGTGCTGTAATATCTGTGTCTCTGAATCTGACAGACCAGTCTGTGCTGTAATATCTGTGTCTCTGTACCTGACAGACCAGTCTGTGCTGTTATATCTGTGTCTCTGTATCTGACAGACCAGTCTGTGCTGTTATATCTGTGTCTCTGTATCTGACAGACCAGTCAATGCTGTTATATCTGTGTCTCTGTACCTGACAGACCAGTCTGTGCTGTTATATCTGTGTCTCTGTACCTGACAGACCAGTCTGTGCTGTTATATCTGTGTCTCTCTATCTGACAGACCAGTCTGTGCTGCTGTACAGTCTCTCTGCACCTGACAGACCAGGCTGTGGTGATATATCTGGGTCTCTATATCTGACAGACCAGGCTGCGCTGTTATATCTGTGTCACTATATCTGACAGACCAGTCTATGCTGTTATATCTGTGTCTCCCTATCTGACAGACCAGTCTATGCTGTTATATCTGTGTCTCTCTATCTGGCAGACCAGTTTGTGCTGTTATATCTGTGTCTCTGTATGTGAGAAATCAGTCTGTGCTGTTATATCTGTGTCTCTGTATCTGACAGACCAGTCTGTGCTGTTATATCTGTGTCTCTGTATCTGACAGACCAGTCTTTGCTGTTATATCTGTGTCTCTGTATCTGACAGACCAGTCTGCGCTGTTATCTGTGACTCTGTATCTGACAGACCAGTCTATGCTGTTATATCTGTGTCTCTGTATCTGACAGACCAGTCTGTGCAGTTATATCTGTTTCTCTGTACCTGACAGAACAGTCTGTGCTGTTATATCTGTGTCACTGTAACTAACAGACAAGTCTATGCTGTTATATCTGTGTCTCTGTATCTGACAGACCAGTCTGTGCTGCTGTACAGTCTCTCTGCACCTGACAGACCAGGCTGTGGTGATATATCTGGGTCTCTATATCTGACAGACCAGGCTGCGCTGTTATATCTGTGTCACTGTATCTGACAGACCAGTCTGTGATGTTATATCTGTGTCTCTGTATCTGACAGACCAGTCCGTGCTGTTATATCTGTGTCACTGTATCTGACAGACCAGTCTGTGCTGTTATATCTGTGTCACTGTATCTGACAGACCAGTCTGTGCTGTTATATCTGTGTCACTGTATCTGACAGACCAGTCTGTGCTGTTATATCTGTGTCTCCCTATGTGACAGACCAGTCTGTGCTGTTATATCTGTGTCTCTGTACCTGACAGAACAGTCTGTGCTGTTATATCTGTGTCTCTGTATCTGATAGACCAGTCTGTGCTGTTATATCTGTGTCTCTGTACCTGACAGACCAGTCTGTGCAGTTATATCTGTGTCTCTGTACCTGACAGACCAGTCTGTGTTGTTATATCTGTGTCTCTGTATCTGACAGACCAGTCTGTGCTGTTATATCTGTGTCACTGTATCTGACAGACCAGTCTATGCTGTTATATCTGTGTCTCTCTATCTGGCAGACCAGTCTGTGCTGTTATATCTGTGACTCTGTATCTGACAGACCAATCTGTGCTGTTATATCTGTGTCTCTGTATCTGACATACCAGTCTATGCTATTATATCTGTGTCTCTCTATCTGGCAGACCAGTCTGTGTTGTTATATCTGTGCCTCTGTATCTGACAGACCAGTCAATGCTGTTATATCTGTGTCTCTGTATCTGACAGACCAGTCTGTGCTGTTATATCTGTGTCTCTGTATCTGACAGACTAGTCTGCGCTGTTATATCTGTGTCTCTGTATCTGACAGACCAGTCTGTGCTGTTATATCTGTGTCTCTGTATCTGAGAAATCAGTCTGTGCTGTTATATCTGTGTCTCCCTATCTGACAGACCAGTCTGTGCTGTTATATCTGTGTCTCTGTATCTGACAGACCAGTCTGTGCTGTAATATCTGTGTCTCTGAATCTGACAGACCAGTCTGTGCTGTAATATCTGTGTCTCTGTACCTGACAGACCAGTCTGTGCTGTTATATCTGTGTCTCTGTATCTGACAGACCAGTCTGTGCTGTTATATCTGTGTCTCTGTATCTGACAGACCAGTCAATGCTGTTATATCTGTGTCTCTGTACCTGACAGACCAGTCTGTGCTGTTATATCTGTGTCTCTGTACCTGACAGACCAGTCTGTGCTGTTATATCTGTGTCTCTCTATCTGACAGACCAGTCTGTGCTGCTGTACAGTCTCTCTGCACCTGACAGACCAGGCTGTGGTGATATATCTGGGTCTCTATATCTGACAGACCAGGCTGCGCTGTTATATCTGTGTCACTGTATCTGACAGACCAGTCTGTGATGTTATATCTGTGTCTCTGTATCTGACAGACCAGTCTGTGCTGTTATATCTGTGTCGCTGTATCTGACAGACCAGTCTATGTTGTTATATCTGTGTCTCCCTATCTGACAGACCAGTCTATGCTGTTATATCTGTGTCTCTCTATCTGGCAGACCAGTTTGTGCTGTTATATCTGTGTCTCTGTATCTGAGAAATCAGTCTGTGCTGTTATATCTGTGTCTCTGTATCTGACAGACCAGGCTGTGCTGTTATATCTGTGTCTCCCTATCTGACAGACCAGTCTATGCTGTTATATCTGTGTCTCTCTATCTGGCAGACCAGTTTGTGCTATTATATCTGTGTCTCTGTATCTGAGAAATCAGTCTGTGCTGTTATATCTGTGTCTCTGTATCTGACAGACCAGTCTGTGCTGTTATATCTGTGTCTCTGTATCTGACAGACCAGTCTATGCTGTTATATCTGTGTCTCTGTATCTGACAGACCAGTCTGCGCTGTTATCTGTGACTCTGTATCTGACAGACCAGTCTATGCTGTTATATCTGTGTCTCTGTATCTGACAGACCAGTCTGTGCAGTTATATCTGTGTCACTGTATCTGACAGACCAGTCTGTGCTGTTATATCTGTGTCACTGTATCTGACAGACCAGTCTGTGCTGTTATATCTGTGTCTCTGTACCTGACAGACACGTCTGTGCTGTTATATCTGTGTCTCTGTATCTGACAGACCAGTTTGTGCTGTTATATCTGTGTCACTGTATCTGACAGACCAGTTTGTGCTGTTATATCTGTGTCACTGTATCTGACAGACCAGTCTGTGCTGTTATATCTCTGTCTCTGTATCTGACAGACCAGTCTGTGCTGTTATATCTGTGTCTCTGTATCTGAGAAATCAGTCTGTGCTGTTATATCTGTGTCTCTGTATCTGACAGACCAGTCTGTGCTGTTATATCTGTGTCTCTGTATCTGATAGACCAGGCTGTGCTGTTATATCTGTGTCTCCCTATCTGACAGACCAGGCTGTGCTGTTATATCTGTGTCTCTGTATCTGACAGACCAGTCTGTGCTGTTAGATCTGTGTCTCTGTATCTGACAGACAAGACTGTGCTGTTACATCTGTGTCTCTCGAGCTGACAGACCAGTCTGTGCTGCTGTACAGTCTCTCTGCACCTGACAGACCAGGCTGTGGTGATATATCTGGGTCTCTATATCTGACAGACCAGGCTGCGCTGTTATATCTGTGTCTCCCTATCTGACAGACCAGTCTGTGCTGTTATATCTGTGTCTCTGTATCTGACAGACCTGTCTATGCTGTTATATCTGTGTCTCCCTATCTGACAGACCTGTCTATGCTGTTATATCTGTGTCTCTGTATCTGACAGGCCAGTTTGAGCTGTTATATCTGTGTCTCTCTATCTGGCAGACCAGTTTGTGCTGTTATATCTGTGTCTCTGTATCTGAGAAATCAGTCTGTGCTGTTATATCTGTGTCTCTGTATCTGACAGACCAGTCTATGCTGTTATATCTGTGTCTCTGTATCTGACAGACCAGTCTATGCTGTTATATCTGTGTCTCCCTATCTGACAGACCAGTCTGTGCTGTTATATCTGTGTCTCTGTATCTGACAGACCAGTCTGTGCTGTTATATCTGTGTCTCTGTATCTGACAGACCAGTCTGTGCTGTTATATCTGTGTCTCCCTATCTGACAGACCAGTCTGTGCTGTTATATCTGTGTCTCTGTATCTGACAGACCAGTCTGTGCTGTTATATCTGTGTCTCCCTATCTGACAGACCAGTCTGTGCTGTTATATCGGTGTCTCTGTATCTGACAGACCAGTCCGTGCTGTTATATCTGTGTCTCTGTATCTGACAGACCAGTCTATGCTGTTATATCTGTGTCTCCCTATCTGACAGACCAGTCTGTGCTGTTATATCTGTGTCTCTGTATCTGACAGACCAGTCTGTGCTGTTATATCTGTGTCTCTGTATCTGACAGACCAGTCTGTGCTGTTATATCTGTGTCTCCCTATCTGACAGACCAGTCTGTGCTGTTATATCTGTGTCTCTGTATCTGACAGACCAGTCTGTGCTGTTATATCTGTGTCTCCCTATCTGACAGACCAGTCTGTGCTGTTATATCTGTGTCACTGTATCTGACAGACCAGTTTGTGCTGTTATATCTGTGTCACTGTATCTGACAGACCAGTCTGTGCTGTTATATCTCTGTCTCTGTATCTGACAGACCAGTCTGTGCTGTTATATCTGTGTCTCTGTATCTGAGAAATCAGTCTGTGCTGTTATATCTGTGTCTCTGTATCTGACAGACCAGTCTGTGCTGTTATATCTGTGTCTCTGTATCTGATAGACCAGGCTGTGCTGTTATATCTGTGTCTCCCTATCTGACAGACCAGGCTGTGCTGTTATATCTGTGTCTCTGTATCTGACAGACCAGTCTGTGCTGTTAGATCTGTGTCTCTGTATCTGACAGACAAGACTGTGCTGTTACATCTGTGTCTCTCGAGCTGACAGACCAGTCTGTGCTGCTGTACAGTCTCTCTGCACCTGACAGACCAGGCTGTGGTGATATATCTGGGTCTCTATATCTGACAGACCAGGCTGCGCTGTTATATCTGTGTCTCCCTATCTGACAGACCAGTCTGTGCTGTTATATCTGTGTCTCTGTATCTGACAGACCTGTCTATGCTGTTATATCTGTGTCTCCCTATCTGACAGACCTGTCTATGCTGTTATATCTGTGTCTCTGTATCTGACAGGCCAGTTTGAGCTGTTATATCTGTGTCTCTCTATCTGGCAGACCAGTTTGTGCTGTTATATCTGTGTCTCTGTATCTGAGAAATCAGTCTGTGCTGTTATATCTGTGTCTCTGTATCTGACAGACCAGTCTATGCTGTTATATCTGTGTCTCTGTATCTGACAGACCAGTCTATGCTGTTATATCTGTGTCTCCCTATCTGACAGACCAGTCTGTGCTGTTATATCTGTGTCTCTGTATCTGACAGACCAGTCTGTGCTGTTATATCTGTGTCTCTGTATCTGACAGACCAGTCTGTGCTGTTATATCTGTGTCTCCCTATCTGACAGACCAGTCTGTGCTGTTATATCTGTGTCTCTGTATCTGACAGACCAATCTGTGCTGTTATATCTGTGTCTCCCTATCTGACAGACCAGTCTGTGCTGTTATATCGGTGTCTCTGTATCTGACAGACCAGTCCGTGCTGTTATATCTGTGTCTCTGTATCTGACAGACCAGTCTATGCTGTTATATCTGTGTCTCTGTATCTGACAGACCAGTCTATGCTGTTATATCTGTGTCTCCCTATCTGACAGACCAGTCTGTGCTGTTATATCTGTGTCTCTGTATCTGACAGACCAGTCTGTGCTGTTATATCTGTGTCTCTGTATCTGACAGACCAGTCTGTGCTGTTATATCTGTGTCTCCCTATCTGACAGACCAGTCTGTGCTGTTATATCTGTGTCGCTGTATCTGACAGACCAGTCTGTGCTGTTATATCTGTGTCTCTGTATCTGACAGACCAGTCTGTGCTGTTATATCTGTGTCTCTGTATCTGACAGACCAGTCTGTGCTGTTATATCTGTGTCTCTGTATCTGACAGACCAGTCTGTGCTGTTATATCTGTGTCTCTGTATCTGACAGACCAGTCTGTGCTGTTATATCTGTGTCTCCCTATCTGACAGACCAGTCTATGCTGTTATATCTGTGTCTCCCTATCTGACAGACCAGTCTGTGCTGTTATATCTGTGTCTCTGTATCTGACAGACCAGTCTGTGCTGTTATATCTGTGTCTCTGTATCTGACAGACCAGTCTGTGCTGTTATATCTGTGTCTCTGTATCTGACAGACCAGTCTGTGCTGTTATATCTGTGTCTCTGTATCTGACAGACCAGTCTGTGCTGTTATATCTGTGTCTCTGTATCTGACAGACCAGTCTGTGCTGTTATATCTGTGTCTCTGTATCTGACAGACCAGTCTGTGCTGTTATATCTGTGTCTCCCTATCTGACAGACCAGTCTGTGCTGTTATATCTGTGTCTCTGTATCTGACAGACCAGTCTGTGCTGTTATATCTGTGTCTCCCTATCTGACAGACCAGTCTATGCTGCTGTACAGTCTCCCTGCACCTGACAGACCAGGCTGTGGTGATATATCTGGGTCTCTATATCTGACACACCAGCATGTGCTGTTATATCTGTGTCTCTTGAGCTGACAGACCAGTCTGTGCTGTTATATCTGTGACTCTGTATCTGACAGACCAATCTGTGCAGTTATATCTGTGTCTCTGTATCTGACAGACCAGTCTATGCTGTTATATCTGTGTCTCTGTATCTGACAGACCAGTCTGTGCAGTTATATCTGAGTCTCTGTACCTGACAGACCAGTCTGTGCTGTTATATCTGTGACTCTGTATCTGACAGACCAATCTGTGCAGTTATATCTGTGTCTCTGTATCTGACAGACCAGTCTATGCTGTTATATCTGTGTCTCTGTATCTGACAGACCAGTCTGTGCAGTTATATCTGAGTCTCTGTACCTGACAGACCAGTCTGTGCTGTTATATCTGTGACTCTGTATCTGACAGACCAATCTGTGCAGTTATATCTGTGTCTCTGTATCTGACAGACCAGTCTATGCTGTTATATCTGTGTCTCTGTATCTGACAGACCAGTCTGTGCAGTTATATCTGAGTCTCTGTACCTGACAGAACAGTCTGTGCAGTTATATCTGTGTCTCTGTATCTGACAGACCAGTCTGTGCTGTTATATCTGTGTCTCTGTATCTGACAGACCAGGCTGTGCTGTTATATCTGTGTCTCTGTACCTGACAGAACAGTCTGTGCTGTTATATCTGTGTCTCTGTATCTGACAGACCAGTCTGTGCAGTTATATCTGTGTCTCTGTACCTGACAGAACAGTCTGTGCTGTAATATCTGTGTCACTGTAACTAACAGACAAGTCTATGCTGTTATATCTGTGTCTCTGTATCTGACAGACCAGTCTGTGCTGTTATATCTGTGTCTCTGTATCTGACAGACCAGTCTGTGCTGTTATATCTGTGTCTCTGTATCTGACAGACCAGTCTATGCTGTTATATCTGTGTCTCCCTATCTGACAGACCAGTCTGTGCTGTTATATCTGTGTCTCTGTATCTGACAGACCAGTCTGTGCTGTTATATCTGTGTCTCTGTATCTGACAGACCAGTCTGTGCTGTTATATCTGTGTCTCTGTATCTGACAGACCAGTCTGTGCTGTTATATCTGTGTCTCCCTATCTGACAGACCAGTCTGTGCTGTTATATCTGTGTCGCTGTATCTGACAGACCAGTCTGTGCTGTTATATCTGTGTCTCTGTATCTGACAGACCAGTCTGTGCTGTTATATCTGTGTCTCTGTATCTGACAGACCAGTCTGTGCTGTTATATCTGTGTCTCTGTATCTGACAGACCAGTCTGTGCTGTTATATCTGTGTCTCTGTATCTGACAGACCAGTCTGTGCTGTTATATCTGTGTCTCCCTATCTGACAGACCAGTCTATGCTGTTATATCTGTGTCTCCCTATCTGACAGACCAGTCTGTGCTGTTATATCTGTGTCTCTGTATCTGACAGACCAGTCTGTGCTGTTATATCTGTGTCTCTGTACCTGACAGACCAGTCTGTGCTGTTATATCTGTGTCTCTGTATCTGACAGACCAGTCTGTGCTGTTATATCTGTGTCTCTGTATCTGACAGACCAGTCTGTGCTGTTATATCTGTGTCTCTGTATCTGACAGACCAGTCTGTGCTGTTATATCTGTGTCTCCCTATCTGACAGACCAGTCTATGCTGCTGTACAGTCTCCCTGCACCTGACAGACCAGGCTGTGGTGATATATCTGGGTCTCTATATCTGACACACCAGCATGTGCTGTTATATCTGTGTCTCTTGAGCTGACAGACCAGTCTGTGCTGTTATATCTGTGACTCTGTATCTGACAGACCAATCTGTGCAGTTATATCTGTGTCTCTGTATCTGACAGACCAGTCTATGCTGTTATATCTGTGTCTCTGTATCTGACAGACCAGTCTGTGCAGTTATATCTGAGTCTCTGTACCTGACAGAACAGTCTGTGCTGTAATATCTGTGTCACTGTAACTAACAGACAAGTCTATGCTGTTATATCTGTGTCTCTGTATCTGACAGACCAGTCTGTGCTGTTATATCTGTGTCTCTGTATCTGACAGACCAGTCTGTGCTGTTATATCTATGTCTCTGTATCTGACAGACCAATCTGTGCAGTTATATCTGTGTCTCTGAATCTGACAGACCAATCTGTGCTGTTATATCTGTGTCTCTGTATCTGACAGACCAATCTGTGCTGTTATATCTGTGTCTCCCTATCTGACAGACCAGTCTGTGCTGTTATATCTGTGTCTCTGTATCTGACAGACCAATCTGTGCAGTTATATCTGTGTCTCTGTATCTGACAGACCAGTCTATGCTGTTATATCTGTGTCTCTGTATCTGACAGACCAGTCTGTGCAGTTATATCTGTGTCTCTGTACCTGACAGA
This sequence comes from Scyliorhinus torazame, assembly GCF_047496885.1. Lineage (NCBI taxonomy): Eukaryota > Metazoa > Chordata > Chondrichthyes > Carcharhiniformes > Scyliorhinidae > Scyliorhinus > Scyliorhinus torazame. Next base: position 98,485,278 of record NC_092707.1, on the reverse strand, counting down.
ACAGTCTGTGCTGTAATATCTGTGTCACTGTAACTAACAGACAAGTCTATGCTGTTATATTTGTGTCTCTATCTGGCAGACCAATCTGTGCTGTTATATCTGTGTCTCTGTATCTGACAGACCAATCTGTGCAGTTATATCTGTGTCTCTGTATCTGACAGACCAGTCTATGCTGTTATATCTGTGTCTCTGTACCTGACAGACCAGTCTGTGCTGTTATATCTGTGTCTCTGTATCTGACAGACCAATCTGTGCAGTTATATCTGTGTCTCTGTATCTGACAGACCAGTCTATGCTGTTATATCTGTGTCTCTGTATCTGACAGACCAGTCTGTGCAGTTATATCTGTGTCTCTGTACCTGACAGAACAGTCTGTGCTGTAATATCTGTGTCACTGTAACTAACAGACAAGTCTATGCTGTTATATTTGTGTCTCTATCTGGCAGACCAATCTGTGCTGTTATATCTGTGTCTCTGTATCTGACAGACCAGTCTGTGCTGTTATATCTGTGTCTCTGTATCTGACAGACCAGTCTGTGCTGTTATATCTGTGTCTCTGTATCTGACAGACCAGTCTGTGTTGTTATATCTGTGTCTCTGTATCTGACAGACCAGTCTGTGCTGTTATATCTGTGTCACTGTATCTGACAGACCAGTCTATGCTGTTATATCTGTGTCTCTCTATCTGGCAGACCAGTCTGTGCTGTTATATCTGTGACTCTGTATCTGACAGACCAGTCAATGCTGTTATATCTGTGTCTCTGTATCTGACAGACCAGTCTGTGCTGTTATATCTGTGTCTCTGTATCTGACAGCCCAGTCTGTGCTGTTATATCTGTGTCTCTGTATCTGACAGACCAGTCAATGCTGTTATATCTGTGTCTCTGTATCTGACAGACCAGTCTGTGCTGTTATATCTGTGTCTCTGTATCTGACAGACCAGTCTGTGCTGTTATATCTGTGTCTCCCTATCTGACAGACCAGTCTGTGCTGTTATATCTGTGTCTCCCTATCTGACAGACCAGTCTGTGCTGTTATATCTGTGTCTCTGTATCTGACAGACCAGTCAATGCTGTTATATCTGTGTCTCTGTATCTGACAGACCAGTCTGTGCTGTTATATCTGTGTCTCTGTATCTGACATACCAGTCTATGCTATTATATCTGTGCCTCTGTATCTGACAGACCAGTCAATGCTGTTATATCTGTGTCTCTGTATCTGACAGACCAGTCTGTGCTGTTATATCTGTGTCTCTGTATCTGACAGACTAGTCTGCGCTGTTATATCTGTGTCTCTGTATCTGACAGACCAGTCCGTGCTGTTATATCTGTGTCTCTGTACCTGACAGACTAGTCTGCGCTGTTATATCTGTGTCACTGTATCTGACAGACCAGTCTGTGCTGTTATATCTGTGTCTCTGTATCTGACAGACCAGTCTGTGCTGTTATATCTGTGTCTCTGTATCTGAGAAATCAGTCTGTGCTGTTATATCTGTGTCTCTGTACCTGACAGACAAGACTGTGCTGTTACATCTGTGTCTCTCGAGCTGACAGACCAGTCTGTGCTGTTATATCTGTGTCTCCCTATCTGACAGACCAGTCTGTGCTGCTGTACAGTCTCTCTGCACCTGACAGACCAGGCTGTGGTGATATATCTGGGTCTCTATATCTGACAGACCAGGCTGTGGTGATATATCTGGGTCTCTATATCTGACAGACCAGGCTGCGCTGTTATATCTGTGTCTCCCTATCTGACAGACCAGTCTGTGCTGTTATATCTGTGTCACTGTATCTGACAGACCAGGCTGTGCTGTTATATCTGTGTCTCTGTATCTGACAGACCTGTCTATGCTGTTATATCTGTGTCTCCCTATCTGACAGGCCAGTTTGAGCTGTTATATCTGTGTCTCTCTATCTGGCAGACCAGTTTGTGCTGTTATATCTGTGTCTCTGTATCTGAGAAATCAGTCTGTGCTGTTATATCTGTGTCTCTGTATCTGACAGACCAGTCTGTGCAGTTATATCTGTGTCTCTGTAACTAACAGACCAGTCTGTGCTGTTATATCTGTGTCTCTATCTGGCAGACCAGTCTGTGCTGTTATATCTGTGACTCTGTATCTGACAGACCAGTCTGTGCTGTTATATCTGTGTCTCTGTACCTGACAGACCAGTTTGTGCTGTTATATCTGTGTCTCTGTATCTGACAGACCAGTCTGTGCTGTTATATCTGTGTCTCTGTATCTGACAGACCAGTCTATGCTGTTATATCTGTGTCTCAGTATCTGACAGACCAGTCTGTGCTGTTATATCTGTGTCTCTGTACCTGACAGACCAGTTTGTGCTGTTATATCTGTGTCTCTGTATCTGACAGACCAGTCTGTGCAGTTATATCTGTGTCTCTGTACCTGACAGAACAGTCTGTGCTGTTATATCTGTGTCTCCCTATCTGACAGACCAGTCTGTGCTGTTATATCTGTGTCACTATAACTAACAGACAAGTCTATGCTGTTATATCTGTGTCTCTATCTGGCAGACCAGTCTGTGCTGTTATATCAGTGTCTCTGTATCTGACAGACCAGTCTATGCTGTTATATCTCTGTCTCTGTATCTGACAGACCAGTCTGTGCTGTTATATCTGTGTCTCCCTATCTGACAGACCAGTCTGTGCAGTTATATCTGTGTCTCTGTACCTGACAGACCAGTCTGTGCTGTTATATCTGTGTCTCTGTATCAGACAGACCAGTCTGTGCTGTTATATCTGTGTCTCTGTATCTGACAGACCAGTCTGTGCTGTTATATCTGTGTCTCTGTATCTGACAGACCAGTCTATGCTGTTATATCAGTGTCTCTGTATCTGACAGACCAGTCTGTGCTGTTATATCTGTGTCTCCCTATCTGACAGACCAGTCTGTGCAGTTATATCTGTGTCTCTGTACCTGACAGACCAGTCTGTGCTGTTATATCTGTGTCTCCCTATCTGACAGACCAGTCTGTGCAGTTATATCTGTGTCTCTGTACCTGACAGACCAGTCTGTGCTGTTATATCTGTGTCTCTGTATCTGACAGACCAGTCTGTGCTGTTATATCTGTGTCTCTGTATCTGACAGACCAGTCTGTGCTGTTATATCTGTGTCTCTGTATCTGGCAGACCAGTCTGTGCTGTTATATCAGTGTCTCTGTATCTGACAGACCAGTCTATGCTGTTATATCTCTGTCTCTGTATCTGACAGACCAGTCTGTGCTGTTATATCTGTGTCTCCCTATCTGACAGACCAGTCTGTGCAGTTATATCTGTGTCTCTGTACCTGACAGACCAGTCTGTGCAGTTATATCTGTGTCTCTGTATCTGACAGACCAGTCTGTGCTGTTATATCTGTGTCTCTGTATCTGACAGACCAGTCTGTGCTGTTATATCTGTGTCTCTGTATCTGACAGACCAGTCTGTGCTGTTATATCGGTGTCTCTGTATCTGACAGACCAGACTATGCTGTTATATCTGTGTCTCCCTATCTGACAGACCAGTCTGTGCTGTTATATCTGTGTCTCTGTATCTGACAGACCAGTCTGTGCTGTTATATCTGTGTCTCTGTATCTGACAGACCAGTCTATGCTGTTATATCTGTGTCTCCCTATCTGACAGACCAGACTATGCTGTTATATCTGTGTCTCCCTATCTGACAGACCAGTCTATGCTGTTATATCTGTGTCTCTGTATCTGACAGACCAGTCTGTGCTGTAATATCTGTGTCTCCCTATCTGACAGACCAGTCTGTGCTGCTGTACAGTCTCTCTGCACCTGACAGACCAGGCTGTGGTGATATATCTGTGTCACTGTATCTGACAGACCAGTCTGTGCTGTTATATCTGTGTCACTGTATCTGACAGACCAGGCTGTGCTGTTATATCTGTGTCTCTGTATCTGACAGACCAGTCTATGCTGTTATATCTGTGTCTCCCTATCTGACAGACCAGTCTGTGCTGCTGTACAGTCTCTCTGCACCTGACAGACCAGGCTGTGGTGATATATCTGTGTCACTGTATCTGACAGACCAGTCTGTGCTGTTATATCTGTGTCACTGTATCTGACAGACCAGTTTGAGCTGTTATATCTGTGTCACTGTATCTGACAGACCAGGCTGTGCTGTTATATCTGTGTCTCTGTATCTGACAGACCAGTCTATGCTGTTATATCTGTGTCTCCCTATCTGACAGGCCAGTTTGAGCTGTTATATCTGTGTCTCTCTATCTGGCAGACCAGTTTGTGCTGTTATATCTGTGTCTCTGTATCTGAGAAATCAGTCTGTGCTGTTATATCTGTGTCTCTGTATCTGACAGACCAGTCTGTGCTGTTATATCTGTGTCTCTGTATCTGACAGACCAGTCTGTGCTGTTATATCTGTGTCTCTGTATCTGACAGACCAGTCTGTGCGGTTATATCTGTGTCTCTGTATCTGACAGAGCAGTCTGTGCTGTAATATCTGTGTCTCTGTATCTGACAGACCAGTCTGTGCTGTTATATCTGTGTCTCTGTACCTGACAGACCAGTCTATGCTGTTATATCTGTGTCTCCCTATCTGACAGACCAGTCTGTGCTGCTGTACAGTCTCTCTGCACCTGACAGACCAGGCTGTGGTGATATATCTGGGTCTCTATATCTGACAGACCAGGCTGCGCTGTTATATCTGTGTCACTGTATCTGACAGACCAGGCTGTGCTGTTATATCTGTGTCTCTGTATCTGACAGACCAGTTTGAGCTGTTATATCTGTGTCTCCCTATCTGAGAAATCAGTCTGTGCTGTTATATCTGTGTCACTGTATCTGGCAGACCAGTCTGTGTTGTTATATCTGTGACTCTGTATCTGAGAAATCAGTCTGTGCTGTTATATCTGTGTCTCTGTATCTGACATACCAGTCTATGCTATTATATCTGTGTCTCTCTATCTGGCAGACCAGTCTGTGTTGTTATATCTGTGCCTCTGTATCTGACAGACCAGTCAATGCTGTTATATCTGTGTCTCTGTATCTGACAGACCAGTCTGTGCTGTTATATCTGTGTCTCTGTATCTGACAGACTAGTCTGCGCTGTTATATCTGTGTCTCTGTATCTGACAGACCAGTCCGTGCTGTTATATCTGTGTCTCTGTACCTGACAGACTAGTCTGCGCTGTTATATCTGTGTCACTGTATCTGACAGACCAGTCTGTGCTGTTATATCTGTGTCTCTGTATCTGACAGACCAGTCTGTGCTGTTATATCTGTGTCTCTGTATCTGAGAAATCAGTCTGTGCTGTTATATCTGTGTCTCTGTACCTGACAGACAAGACTGTGCTGTTACATCTGTGTCTCTCGAGCTGACAGACCAGTCTGTGCTGTTATATCTGTGTCTCCCTATCTGACAGACCAGTCTGTGCTGCTGTACAGTCTCTCTGCACCTGACAGACCAGGCTGTGGTGATATATCTGGGTCTCTATATCTGACAGACCAGGCTGTGGTGATATATCTGGGTCTCTATATCTGACAGACCAGGCTGCGCTGTTATATCTGTGTCTCCCTATCTGACAGACCAGTCTGTGCTGTTATATCTGTGTCACTGTATCTGACAGACCAGGCTGTGCTGTTATATCTGTGTCTCTGTATCTGACAGACCTGTCTATGCTGTTATATCTGTGTCTCCCTATCTGACAGGCCAGTTTGAGCTGTTATATCTGTGTCTCTCTATCTGGCAGACCAGTTTGTGCTGTTATATCTGTGTCTCTGTATCTGAGAAATCAGTCTGTGCTGTTATATCTGTGTCTCTGTATCTGACAGACCAGTCTGTGCAGTTATATCTGTGTCTCTGTAACTAACAGACCAGTCTGTGCTGTTATATCTGTGTCTCTATCTGGCAGACCAGTCTGTGCTGTTATATCTGTGACTCTGTATCTGACAGACCAGTCTGTGCTGTTATATCTGTGTCTCTGTACCTGACAGACCAGTTTGTGCTGTTATATCTGTGTCTCTGTATCTGACAGACCAGTCTGTGCTGTTATATCTGTGTCTCTGTATCTGACAGACCAGTCTATGCTGTTATATCTGTGTCTCTGTATCTGACAGACCAGTCTGTGCTGTTATATCTGTGTCTCTGTACCTGACAGACCAGTTTGTGCTGTTATATCTGTGTCTCTGTATCTGACAGACCAGTCTGTGCAGTTATATCTGTGTCTCTGTACCTGACAGAACAGTCTGTGCTGTTATATCTGTGTCTCCCTATCTGACAGACCAGTCTGTGCTGTTATATCTGTGTCACTATAACTAACAGACAAGTCTATGCTGTTATATCTGTGTCTCTATCTGGCAGACCAGTCTGTGCTGTTATATCAGTGTCTCTGTATCTGACAGACCAGTCTGTGCTGTTATATCTGTGTCTCCCTATCTGACAGACCAGTCTGTGCAGTTATATCTGTGTCTCTGTACCTGACAGACCAGTCTGTGCTGTTATATCTGTGTCTCTGTATCAGACAGACCAGTCTGTGCTGTTATATCTGTGTCTCTGTATCTGACAGACCAGTCTGTGCTGTTATATCTGTGTCTCTGTATCTGACAGACCAGTCTATGCTGTTATATCAGTGTCTCTGTATCTGACAGACCAGTCTGTGCTGTTATATCTGTGTCTCCCTATCTGACAGACCAGTCTGTGCAGTTATATCTGTGTCTCTGTACCTGACAGACCAGTCTGTGCTGTTATATCTGTGTCTCCCTATCTGACAGACCAGTCTGTGCAGTTATATCTGTGTCTCTGTACCTGACAGACCAGTCTGTGCTGTTATATCTGTGTCTCTGTATCTGACAGACCAGTCTGTGCTGTTATATCTGTGTCTCTGTATCTGACAGACCAGTCTGTGCTGTTATATCTGTGTCTCTGTATCTGGCAGACCAGTCTGTGCTGTTATATCAGTGTCTCTGTATCTGACAGACCAGTCTATGCTGTTATATCTCTGTCTCTGTATCTGACAGACCAGTCTGTGCTGTTATATCTGTGTCTCCCTATCTGACAGACCAGTCTGTGCAGTTATATCTGTGTCTCTGTACCTGACAGACCAGTCTGTGCAGTTATATCTGTGTCTCTGTATCTGACAGACCAGTCTGTGCTGTTATATCTGTGTCTCTGTATCTGACAGACCAGTCTGTGCTGTTATATCTGTGTCTCTGTATCTGACAGACCAGTCTGTGCTGTTATATCGGTGTCTCTGTATCTGACAGACCAGACTATGCTGTTATATCTGTGTCTCCCTATCTGACAGACCAGTCTGTGCTGTTATATCTGTGTCTCTGTATCTGACAGACCAGTCTGTGCTGTTATATCTGTGTCTCTGTATCTGACAGACCAGTCTATGCTGTTATATCTGTGTCTCCCTATCTGACAGACCAGACTATGCTGTTATATCTGTGTCTCCCTATCTGACAGACCAGTCTATGCTGTTATATCTGTGTCTCTGTATCTGACAGACCAGTCTGTGCTGTAATATCTGTGTCTCCCTATCTGACAGACCAGTCTGTGCTGCTGTACAGTCTCTCTGCACCTGACAGACCAGGCTGTGGTGATATATCTGTGTCACTGTATCTGACAGACCAGTCTGTGCTGTTATATCTGTGTCACTGTATCTGACAGACCAGGCTGTGCTGTTATATCTGTGTCTCTGTATCTGACAGACCAGTCTATGCTGTTATATCTGTGTCTCCCTATCTGACAGACCAGTCTATGCTGTTATATCTGTGTCTCTGTATCTGACAGACCAGTCTGTGCTGTAATATCTGTGTCTCCCTATCTGACAGACCAGTCTGTGCTGCTGTACAGTCTCCCTGCACCTGACAGACCAGGCTGTGGTGATATATCTGTGTCACTGTATCTGACAGACCAGTCTGTGCTGTTATATCTGTGTCACTGTATCTGACAGACCAGTTTGAGCTGTTATATCTGTGTCACTGTATCTGACAGACCAGGCTGTGCTGTTATATCTGTGTCTCTGTATCTGACAGACCAGTCTATGCTGTTATATCTGTGTCTCCCTATCTGACAGGCCAGTTTGAGCTGTTATATCTGTGTCTCTCTATCTGGCAGACCAGTTTGTGCTGTTATATCTGTGTCTCTGTATCTGAGAAATCAGTCTGTGCTGTTATATCTGTGTCTCTGTATCTGACAGACCAGTCTGTGCTGTTATATCTGTGTCTCTGTATCTGACAGACCAGTCTGTGCTGTTATATCTGTGTCTCTGTATCTGACAGACCAGTCTGTGCGGTTATATCTGTGTCTCTGTATCTGACAGAGCAGTCTGTGCTGTAATATCTGTGTCTCTGTATCTGACAGACCAGTCTGTGCTGTTATATCTGTGTCTCTGTACCTGACAGACCAGTCTATGCTGTTATATCTGTGTCTCCCTATCTGACAGACCAGTCTGTGCTGCTGTACAGTCTCTCTGCACCTGACAGACCAGGCTGTGGTGATATATCTGGGTCTCTATATCTGACAGACCAGGCTGCGCTGTTATATCTGTGTCACTGTATCTGACAGACCAGGCTGTGCTGTTATATCTATGTCTCTGTATCTGACAGACCAGTTTGAGCTGTTATATCTGTGTCTCCCGATCTGAGAAATCAGTCTGTGCTGTTATATCTGTGTCACTGTATCTGGCAGACCAGTCTGTGTTGTTATATCTGTGACTCTGTATCTGAGAAATCAGTCTGTGCTGTTATATCTGTGTCTCTGTACCTGACAGACCAGTTTGTGCTGTTATACCTGTGTCTCTGTATCTGAGAAATCAGTCTGTGCTGTTATATCTGTGTCTCTGTACCTGACAGACCAGTCTGTGCTGTTATACCTGTGTCTCTGTATCTGACAGACCAGGCTGTGCTGTTATATCTGTGTCTCTGTATCTGACAGACCAGTTTGAGCTGTTATATCTGTGTCTCCCTATCTGAGAAATCAGTCTGCGCTGTTATATCTGTGTCTCTGTATCTGACAGACCAGTTTGAGCTGTTATATCTGTGTCTCCCTATCTGAGAAATCAGTCTGTGCTGTTATATCTGTGTCACTGTATCTGGCAGACCAGTCTGTGTTGTTATATCTGTGACTCTGTATCTGAGAAATCAGTCTGTGCTGTTATATCTGTGTCTCTGTATCTGAGAAATCAGTCTGTGCTGTTATATCTGTGTCTCTGTACCTGACAGACCAGTCTGTGCTGTTATACCTGTGTCTCTGTATCTGACAGACCAGTTTGTGCTGTTATACCTGTGTCTCTGTATCTGAGAAATCAGTCTGTGCTGTTATATCTGTGTCTCTGTATCTGACAGACCAGTCTGTGCTGTTACATCTGTGTCTCTGTATCTGACAGAACAGTCTGTGCTGTTATACCTGTGTCTCTGTATCTGACAGACCAGTCTGTGCTGTTACATCTGTGTCTCTGTACCTGACAGACCAGTCTGTGCTGTTATATCTGTGTCTCTGTATCTGAGAAATCAGTCTGTGCTGTTATATCTGTGTCTCTGTATCTGACAGACCAGTCTGTGCTGTTACATCTGTGTCTCTGTATCTGACAGAACAGTCTGTGCTGTTATACCTGTGTCTCTGTATCTGACAGAACAGTCTATGCAGTTATATCTGTGTCTCTGTACCTGACAGAACAGTCTGTGCTGTTACATCTGTGTCACTGTAACTAACAAAGAACAAACAAAGAACAAAGAAATGTACAGCACAGGAACAGGCCCTTCGGCCCTCCAAGCCCGTGCCGACCATACTGCCCGACTAAACTACAATCTTCTACACTTCCTGGGTCCGTATCCTTCTATTCCCATCCTATTCATATATTTGTCAAGATGCCCCTTAAATGTCCCTATCGTCCCTGCTTCCACTACCTCCTCCGGTAGTGAGTTCCAGGCACCCACTACCCTCTGCGTAAAAAACTTGCCTCGTACATCTACTCTAAACCTTGCCCCTCTCACCTTAAACCTATGCCCCCTAGTAATTGACCCCTCTACCCTGGGGAAAAGCCTCTGACTATCCACTCTGTCTATGCCCCTCATAATTCTGTATACCTCTATCAGGTCGCCCCTCAACCTCCTTCGTTCCAGTGAGAACAAACCGAGTTTATTCAATCGCTCCTCATAGCTTATGCCCTCCATACCAGGCAACATTCTGGTAAATCTCTTCTGCACCCTCTCTAAAGCCTCCACATCCTTCTGGTAGTGTGGCGACCAGAATTGAACACTATACTCCAAGTGTGGCCTAACTAAGGTTCTATACAGCTGCAACATGACTTGCCAATTCTTATACTCAATGCCCCGGCCAATGAAGGCAAGCATGCCGTATGCCTTCTTGACTACCTTCTCCACCTGTGTTGCCCCTTTCAATGACCTGTGGACCTGTACTCCTAGATCTCTTTGACTTTCAATACTCTTGAGGGTTCTACCATTCACTGTATATTCCCTACCTGCATTAGCCCTTCCAAAATGCATTACCTCACATTTGTCCGGATTAAACTCCATCTGCCATCTCTCCGCCCAAGTCTCCAGACAATCTAAATCCTGCTGTATCCTCAGACAGTCCTCATCGCTATCCGCAATTCCACCAACCTTTGTGTCGTCTGCAAACTTACTAATCAGACCAGTTACATTTTCCTCCAAATCATTTATATATACTACAAAGAGCAAAGGTCCCAGCACTGATCCCTGTGGAACACCACTGGTCACAGCCCTCCAATTAGAAAAGCATCCCTCCATTGCTACCCTCTGCCTTCTATGGCCTAGCCAGTTCTGTATCCACCTTGCCAGTTCACCCCTGATCCCGTGTGACTTCACCTTTTGTACTAGTCTACCATGAGGGACCTTGTCAAAGGCCTTACTGAAGTCCATATAGACAACATCTACTGCCCTACCTGCATCAATCATCTTAGTGACCTCCTCGAAAAACTCTATCAAGTTAGTGAGACACGACCTCCCCTTCACAAAACCGTGCTGCCTCTCACTAATACGTCCATTTGCTTCCAAATGGGAGTAGATCCTGTCTCGAAGAATTCTCTCCAGTAATTTCCCTACCACTGAAGTAAGGCTCACCAGCCTGTAGTTCCCGGGATTATCCTTGCTACCCTTCTTAAACAGAGGAACAACATTGGCTATTCTCCAGTCCTCCGGGACATCCCCTGAAGACAGCGAGGATCCAAAGATTTCTGTCAAGGCCTCAGCAATTTCCTCTCCAGCCTCCTTCAGTATTCTGGGGTAGATCCCATCAGGCCCTGGGGAGTTATCTACCTTAATATTTTTTAAGACACCCAACACCTCGTCTTTTTGGATCACAATGTGACCCAGGCTATCTGCACCCCCTTCTCCAGACTCAACATCTACCAATTCCTTCTCTTTGGTGAATACTGATGCAAAGTATTCATTTAGTACCTCGCCCATTTCCTCTGGCTCCACACATAGATTCCCTTGCCTATCCTTCAGTGGGCCAATGCTATTATCTGACAGACCAGTCTGTGCTATTATATCTGTGTCTCTATCTGGCAGCCCAGTCTGTGCTGTTATATCTGTGTCTCTGTATCTGACAGACCAGTCTATGCTGTTATAACTGTGTCTCGGTATCTGACAGACCAGTCTGTGCAGTTATATCTGTGTCTCTGTATCTGACAGACCAGTCTGTGCTGTTATATCTGTGTCTCTGTATCTGACAGACCAGGCTGTGCTGTTATATCTGTGTCTCTCTATCTGACAGACCAGTCTATGCTGCTATATCTGTGTCTCTGTATCTGACAGACCAGTCTGTGCTGTTATATCTGTGTCTCTGTATCTGACAGACCAGTCTATGCTGCTATATCTGTGTCTCTGTATCTGACAGACCAGTCTGTGTTGTTCTATCTGTGCCTCCCTATCTGACAGACCAGTCTGTGCTGTTATATCTGTGTCTCTGTATCTGACAGACCAGTCTGTGTTGTTCTATCTGTGCCTCCCTATCTGACAGACCAGTCTGTGCTGTTATATCTGTGTCTCTGTATCTGACAGACCAGTCTGTGCTGTTATATCTATGTCTCTGTATCTGACAGACCAGTCTGTGCTGATATATCTGTGTCTCTGTATCTGACAGACCAGTCTGTGCTGTTATATCTGTGTCACTGTATCTGACAGACCAGTCTGTGCTGTTATATCTGTGTCTCTGTATCTGACAGACCAGCCTGTGCTGTTATATCTGTGTCTCTGTATCTGACAGACCAGGCTGTGCTGTTATATCTGTGTCTCTCTATCTGACAGACCAGTCTGTGCTGTTATATCTGTGTCTCTGTACCTGACAGACCAGTCTATGCTGCTATATCTGTGTCTCTGTACCTGACAGACCAGTTTGTGCAGTTATATCTGTGACTCTGTATCTGACAGACCAGTCTGCGCTGTTATATCTGTGTCTCTGTATCTGACAGACCAGTCTGTGCTGTTATATCTGTGACTCCCTATCTGACAGACCAGTCTGTGCTGTTATATCTGTGTCTCTCTATCTGACAGACCAGGCTGTGCTCTTATATCTGTGTCTCTTTTCCTGACAGACCAGTCTGTGCTCTTATGATTTTATAATAAATTTAGAGTACCCAATTTTTTTTTCTCCAATTAACGGGCAATTTAGCATGGCCAATCCACCTTGCCTGCACATCTTTGGGTTGTGGGAACAAAACCAACGCAAACACGGGGAGAATGTGCAAACTCCACACGGACAGTGACCCAGAGCCGGGATCGAACCTGGGACCTTGGCTGTGCTATTATAGCTGTGTCTCTCTATCTGACCAACCTGTCACGTTGTAGGGAATTGGATACCGTTTGGAAGGATATAGTGATGTCTTTGTCGTATTATATCGATTAACAGTAGGTATTTATTAGCTACAAGATCTATCTACATATACATGGTAAGGGATTCAAGCAGGGAGCAGTCTATATGCTTGCTTTGCAAACAGCAGTGTGCAACGCTAGACTTACCCCTCGCTTTGGGTCCTGTACTCTCTTACATCACTGTGTGGGCGGCACTGTACTCAGTCCCACATTAACTCTATATGTACCAAACCTAATTTTGCAGTCTGTGCTGAGTTATATCTGTGTTTTTGTATCTGACAGACTAGTCTGTGCTGAATTATTTGCATATGTCTGTCCCTAGCAAGCTGTCTGTATCCCTGCACCGTTGGTCAGTCCATGCTGACTATTAGCTTGCATTTCTGTGTCTGAGTCTGATTTAGCCTGGTTAATGTAGATGTGCTAATTGCCCAGAGCAAATGCCCGCGGAATTGAATCCGTTGACATTATTCACAGTTGCATCTGGGTGGGTTGGGCACAAATCTAACCATTAAGGTTGATTATAGTAGGCTACAGGATCAGACATGGGATGGGTACCTTATTCTGCTAACGCCTCAGATCACAGAAAATATCAATCAATTCGAACATTCTACACAGGCCAAACTACTGTTCCAAATTTATGTACTAAAACAGGCCCCAATTTTATCTTTCACAACCTCTGGACATGTCCAAATTCTCTGCAGTCAATAAAGTACTTTTGATCATCGTTGTAATATGCGAAATGCAACAGCCAATTTACACACCATAACTGACCACAAATAAGTGACTAGGCAACCTGTTTAAATGTTGGCTGAGGAATAAATATTGAGCTGTCTACCAGAGAGAAAACCCTTCTCTTCTTCAAATAGTGCCATCAGATCTTTTAAAGATACCACAGTTTAACGTCCCGTTCAAAGGACGGACCTACAACAGTGCAGTATTCTCTGAGGACCGCATTGGATTGTCAGTATGAGTTATGAGCCTCTGGAGTGAGATTTGAATCCACAATAGATTACTATGATTACTGCCCACTGATCCATGGCTGATGGCTTTAATAGAGGGAGTAAAACTGCAGGCATTATTAGGGATGGACAATAAATGTTGGCCTAGCCAGCAACACTGACATCCCAAGAATAAATTTTTAAAATCATATTGTGATTGTTACGACCACTGAAGCTACTACGCAGTCAATTCCAGCCCCCTTGACCCGGAGTTGCAACACAATTGACATAGATTAACATAGAATTTACAGTGCAGAAGGAGGCCATTTGGCCCATCGAGACTGCATCGGCTCTTGGAAAGAGCACCCTACCCAAGCTCAACACCTCCACCCGATCCCCATAACCCAGCAACCCCACCCAACACTAAGGGCAATTTAGCATGGCCAATCCACCTAACCTGCACATCTTTGGACTGTGGGAGTAAACTGGAGCACCCGGAGGAAATCCACGCACACACGGGGAGGATGTGCAGATTCCGCACAGACAGTGACCCAAGCCGGAATCGAACCTGGGACCCTGGAGCTGTGAAGCAATTGTGCTATCCACAATGCTACCGTGCTGCCCACAATTGAAATTAACAAATAATTCTTAGAAAAACACCCAATGTCTTTGGCTCTTGGCTGCCCAATAATTACAGTCACCAGGTGTGTAAATGTCAACACACTTAATTTTTATTAAGAAAATTAACTAATTAAACATGCAGTAAATACAACTGGTTAATTATTATCTCCTTCCTAACCCCCATATTTAACTCCCCCCCCCCCCCCACCCTCTATACACACACACACACACAAGTTAGACAAACAAACACAGAGGGGAAGAGAGGGGTGCAAAAATAATGATGAAAGTAAAAGTCTTTGTTTCAGATGGATGTCTTCCAGCACACCTTCCTTCAATCTAGGCTTTCAGTTTGAGGTTTCTGCTTTCAGTCTGTAATGCTTTTCACCGTAGATTTATCCAGGTTCTCTGTAGGTTCTGAAATGCAGCAACTATGCAGCTATTCTGGAGAAGAGAGAGAGAGACTCACAGCTTCTTCTCTGATCGTCCAGGACCCGACTGTCCTTTCCTTGATTCTCTGAAAACTATCCCACTTGGGTAGGACCCAATCGCCGCCTGTTGCCACGCAGAATACGACCATTTGGTCAATTCATTGGCTAACAGGGTTAAGGAAAATCCCAAAGCCTTTTATTCGTATATAAGGAGCAAGAGGGTAACTAGAGAAAGGATTGGCCCACTCAAAGACAAAAGAGGGAATTTATGCGTGGAGTCAGAGGAAATGGGTGAGATTCTTAATGAGTACTTTGCAACAGTATTTACCGAGGAGAGGGACATAACGGATGTTGAGGCTAGGGATGGATGTTTAAATACTCTAGGTCAAGTCAGCATAAGGAAGGGGGAAGTTTTGGGTATTCTAAAAGGCATTAAGGTGGACAAATCCCCAGGTCCGGATGGGATCTATCCCAGGTTACTGAGGGAAGTGAGGGACAAAATAGCTGGGGCCTTAACAGATATCGTTGCAGCATCCTTGAGCATGAGTGAGGTCCCAGAGGACTGGAGAATTGCTAATGTTGTCCCTTTGTTTAAGAAGGGTAGCAGGGAAAATCCAGGGAGTTATAGACCTGTGAGCTTGACGTCAGTGGTAGGCAAACTGTTGGAGAAGATACTGAGGGATAGGATCTATTCACATTTGGAAGAAAATAGACTTATCAGTGATAGGCAGCATGGTTTTGTGCAGGGAAGGTCATGTCTTACAAACCTAATAGAATTCTTTGAGGAAGTGGCAAAGTTAATTGATAAGGGAAGGGCTGTAGATGTCATATACATGGACTTCAGTAAGGCGTTTGATAAAGTTTCCCATGGCAGGTTGATGGAAAAAGTAAAGTTGTATGGGGTTCAGGTTGTACTGGCTAGATGGATAAAGAACTGGCTGGGCAACAGGAGACAGAGAGTAGTGGCGGAAGGGAATGTCTGAAAATGGAGAAAGGTGACTAGTGGTGTTCCACAGGGATCTGTGTTTGGACCACTGTTGTTTGTGATATACATAAATGATCGGGACGAAGGTATAGGTGGTCTGATTCGCAAGTTTGCAGATGATACTAAGATTGATGGAGTTGCAGATAGCGAGGAGGACTGTCAGAGAATACAGCAAAATATAGATAGATTGGAGAGTTTGGCACAGAAATGGCAGATGGAGTTTAATCCAGGCAAATGCGAGGTGATGCATTTTGGAAGATCTAATTCAAGAGCGGACTATACGGTCAATGGAAGAGTCCTGGGGAAGATTGATGTACAGAGAGATCTGGGAGTTCAGGTCCATTGTACCCTGAAGGTGGCAATGCAGGTCGATAGAGTGGTCAAGAAGGCATACAGCATGCTTGCCTTCATCGGACGGGGTATTGAGTACAAGAGTCGGCAGGTCATGTTACAGTTGTATAGGACTTTGGTTAGGCCACATTTGGAATACTGCGTGCAGTTCTGGTCGCCACATTACCAGAAGGATGTGGATGCTTTAGAGAGGGTGCAGAGGAGGTTCACTAGGATGTTGCCTGGTATGGAGGGTGCTAGCTATGAAGAAAGGTTGAGTAGATTAGGATTGTTTTCGTTGGAAAGGTGGAGGTTGAGGGGGGACCTGATTGAGGTTTACAAAATTATGAGAGGTATGGACAGGGTGGATAGCAACAAGCTTTTTCCAAGAGTGAGGGTGCCAATTACAAGGGGTCACGATTTCAAGGTGAGAGGGGGAAAGTTTAAGGGAGATGTGCGTGGAAAGTTTTTTACGCAGAGGATGGTGGGTGCCTGGAACACTTTGCCAGCGGAGGTGGTATAGGCGGGCACGATAGCATCATTTAAGATGCATCTAGACAGATATATGAACTGGTGGGGAACAGAGGGAAGTAGATCCTTGGAAAATAGAAGACAGGTTTAGATAAAGGATCTGGATCGGCGCAGGCTGGGAGGGCCGAAGGGCCTGTTCCTGTGCTGTAATTTTCTTTGTTCTTGAGTCCATCTGATCTCTCAGGTGCCAAAATGTCTTCGTTCTGCTGTTCGAAAGTGACTATTTTGTAACTTTTGAATTTCTCACTCCCTCTGCTCGACCTAAAGGTATTTGTCCATTAAACATCCATGGATCAAAATGATAACGGGAAAATAAAAGAAACAGGAAATAAGGGGATCAACAGGAAGGGCTCTTCATGATCATCAAAGTTATATGGTATACAAATTAAGTTCAATATTTTGAAGAGTCTATTGTTCTTGCAGCTCTTCACAGTGAACAGTTAGAAACACATCGAGCTAAGCTTTCATCTTCACAACTTGGTTACTTCAGAACAACAAAAATATTTGTATGTCAGACATCTGCATCAAACAAGGTGAGAAAGGCCCTTGTGTCCTGTAACCAATCATGTGGATTCATTATCCACATTCATTGTCATAGAGCAAAGCAACTTCATTCAAACATGGAAATAGACACCGACATCTAAGAGTCCTGAAGCTCTAATGGGTTCTAATATTCTCCCACTGCAGCCATGGCAGCAAGCTGAGGACATCCTACATGCTGAGTGTCCATTTGCACCAATTCTCTATGAAATTAAATGAAAAAATGAAAAGAAAATCACTTATTGTAACAAGTAGGCTTCAAATGAAGTTACTGTGAAAAGCCCCTAGTCGCCACACTCCGGCGCCTGTTCAGGGAGGCTGGTACAGGAATTGCACCCATGCTGCTGTGTTGAAATCAATAATTTCCTGCTTCTAGACTGTAGTAGAAAGATTCAATAACGCTCGTTAAGGCAAAATAACAAGGCTTTATTTACGAAAAGACTGCATGCAGTACATAGAACATAGAACAATACAGCGCAGTACAGGCCCTTCGGCCCACGATGTTGCACCAAAACAAAAGCCATCTAACCTACACTATGCCATTATCATCCATATGTTTATCCAATAAACTTTTAAATGCCCTCAATGTTGGCGAGTTCACTACTGTAGCAGGTAGGGCATTCCACGGCCTCACTACTCTTTGCGTAAAGAACCTACCTCTGACCTCTGTCCTATATCTATTACCCCTCAGTTTAAAGTTATGTCCCCTCGTGCCAGCCATATCCATCCGCGGGAGAAGGCTCTCACTGTCCACCCTATCCAACCCCCTGATCATTTTGTATGCCTCTATTAAGTCTCCTCTTAACCTTCTTCTCTCCAACGAAAACAACCTCAAGTCCATCAGCCTTTCCTCATAAGATTTTCCCTCCATACCAGGCAACATCCTGGTAAATCTCTTCTGCACCCGCTCCAAAGCCTCCACGTCCTTCCTATAATGCGGCGACCAGACCTGTACGCAATACTCCAAATGCGGCCGTACCAGAGTTCTGTACAGCTGCAACATGACCTCCCGACTCCGGAACTCAATCCCTCTACCAATAAAGGCCAACACTCCATAGGCCTTCTTCACAACCCTATCAACCTGGGTGGCAACTTTCAGGGATCTATGTACATGGACACCTAGATCCCTCTGCTCATCCACACTTTCAAGAACTTTACCATTAGCCAAATATTCCGCATTCCTGTTATTCCTTCCAAAGTGAATCACCTCACACTTCTCTACATTAAACTCCATTTGCCACCTCTCAGCCCAGCTCTGCAGCTTATCTATATCCCTCTGTAACCTGCTACATCCTTCCACACTATCGACAACACCACCGACTTTAGTATCGTCTGCAAATTTACTCACCCACCCTTCTGCGCCTTCCTCTAGGTCATTGATAAAAATGACAAACAGCAACGGCCCCAGAACAGATCCTTGTGGTACTCCACTTGTGACTGTACTCCATTCTGAACATTTCCCATCAACCACTACCCTCTGTCTTCTTTCAGCTAGCCAATTTCTGATCCACATCTCTAAATCACCCTCAATCCCCAGCCTCCGTATTTTTGCAATAGCCTACCGTGGGGAACCTTATCAAACGCTTTGCTGAAATCCATATACACCACATCAACTGCTCTACCCTCGTCTACCTGTTCAGTCACCTTCTCAAAGAACTCAATAAGGTTTGTGAGGCATGACCTACCCTTCACAAAGCCATGCTGGCTATCCCTGATCATATTATTCCTATCTAGATGATTATAAATCTTGTCTCTTATAATCCCCTCCAAGACTTTACCCACTACAGCCAGTAATGGCTGAAGCTTGAGGTCAGAGAGCAGTTAGCAAAACTGCTCATTCCTTCCCAAGTCCGCGCTTTTACAGAAAATCAGTTCAGTATTTATACATTATCATTATCAAGATTGCGTGACTACAGCTTAGTCAGGAATTCGATCAGAAGTAGAAACGGAAGCAATGTCATAAACCTGCTGAACTGTTGATCTTCTCGGACTCTTTGTCTCATCCCTCATACCATTATCTTGTCCTTTGATAGAACATTAAAAGGTCAGAGGAGACTCATCCATCCTTATCTTGTCTTATTCATACCGCCCTGGGTTTTGACGAGTTAGCCTTATCAGAAATTACAGAGGTCAGGCATTTTGGAATAGCTAGATTAGCATTCCTTACAAAGGGCTCTGGTACATTGAAGTGGCTAGCTCAGCTTTTCTTACATTCTATCAACTAGTTGACCAGTTTTCCCATCATGCCATTACTTAATTCGTACATCATCACAGCTGGCCTTGTTCTGCTTTACAAGCCAGCTGATTAGCCCATGTGCTGAACCAGCTCCTCTAAGCGTTCTTCTGGTTTTACACCGAAGTTATTGAAGGAGACCTTCAGAGCTCTCATTAATGTCTGGGCCACTATTGCTCTGTCATAAGGACATTCTGCTCCAACGTGGGGCTGGATTCTCCGTAGCCCGACGCCAAAATCGGGATGGGCAATCGGGCGGAGAATGGATTCCGACGCTGGGTCAGGCAATGGTTTGACACCACTTTTTGATGCCCCGCCCCCTCCGAACTGGTGTCATCAGAATGTGCACCACGCGCAGTCGCAAGGCCGTTTGGGTGTCATTGACTGGTCCACCCGCAATGCTCCGCCCCCAATGGGCCACGTTCCTGACAACGTGGGCCATGTGCGGCCCTAGCGGTCGGGAACCCGGCCTGCCGGCTGCGGACTGTGTCCAGTGCCACTACATTCGTCTGGGTTCCGTGCCGCTGGCTGGGGAGGGCTTCTGCTAGGGTTTGGTGGACTAGTGGGAGGTGGCCAGGGAGTGGGTTGTGGGGTTAGGGTGGGTGAATTATGGTTCCAGCACGTTTATTGGCACGACCGGTGCAGGCTGTCAGCCCTGCGCATGTGCGGCCCGGGATCCGGCCATTCTCCGGCCGTTTTCTGCACGATCCGCGGGTGGCTCACGCGGCACCAGTGCTAGCCCTCACTGGTACCGGAATCGGTGAGAGGTTCGCACCAATTTTCCTGTCGTGAACCGCCCACAGATTCTCTTGTTGGCGCCGGCACTTAGCCGCTGGAACACAGAATTCAGCCCAAGGTGTCTAAACAGGAACCCGGGGACCAGCATTCTGCAGCATTATCCCTGAGCTGTTCGGTTTATGGAGGTCCATATCTCATGTTCATTTCCATTTTAATTGGGGGCTGGTTTAGCACAGTGGGCTAAATAGCTGGCTTGGAATGCAGAACAATGCCAGCAGCGCAAGTTCAATTCCCGTACCAGCCTCCCTGAACAGGCGACTAGGGGCTTTTCACAGTAACTTCATTGAAGCCTACTTGTGACAATAAGCGATAATTATTATTATAATTAGGCTGAGTATGTAGGTTCAAGCTGATTTCAGGTCATTGCTTTCTACATGGATTGTAAGAGAGTAAAACACAATTTGATCTGCTAAATTAAGACAGAAACATTCTCCATGTTGTGAAGCTGTTGGCATCACAGTCACTTCTGAACTACAGCTGAACAAATTATGGATTTTACAATGGGCACCAGTACCTCTATTCAGGAAATAAACATAGACAGAGCGATTTAACGGCCGTGTCGCGCTTGAGCGAGAGTGCAACACTACCATTAGATCGCAGGAGAGACCAAAATCGGGAACTGCATTGGGTGCCGATCGGTTTGTAATCTAACCAGCCCGTCCCCGTAATAATCACCAAGTAAAGCCAATCTCCAAAACATTAACGGGGATGACCCCCTGTCTAATGGGCTCCCGTGATCAAACCGTCTCCTCAGCAAATGGTCACGCGGGGGGCAACTCCAGCTCCCGCCTATCAGTCCCACCGACCACCCACAACTCCCATTGACCGTGGCAGCCTCTGGCCACGCGGCTGTAGGCTAATGCTAATAGAGAATTGCTAATCATAGTAAAGTGAGCACTTCACAGCTCCCAAGTGAGAGTTCTTGCCTCGCAAACCAATCAGACCGTGAGGCCTGGACACTTTGCCTGAACACTGGAGGATTCAACACCACAGACGCAGCAGTCAACATCTCAAGATCCAGAGGCTAGGTTCAGCACTGGGGACATTCCCGGCGGGTGTGTGCAGTAATGACGGAACCAGTGCCCAGTCCAGGTAACGTTACAGGGTGTATGGGGTACAGGGTCTGGGGTCCGGTGCCCAGGGGCCCTCGCTACAGCCGGGCGGATTGGATGGCACCCTGGGGGACGACAGGGGATGTGAGGGGGGAGAGGTGGGGACATGGGAGACTGGTGGGCCCTGGGGTAGAGGCCATCACTGGTTGTCAGTCTCTCACCCTCACCAATTCCTTGCAGGTATTACATGAGATGGATGATGTCTTGGACTCCACGGAAGCGTCCTCGTGGTGCTGCTGACAGGCCAGGCGGCCAGACACCGGCGAGGCCGTGGCAGCAGCACTGACCGAGGCTCAAGGTGGGGGCCCATGTGCAGGGCCCCGCCCCTTGAGGACCTGGCTGCCCAGCAGGTCAGGGAGGGACCCAGGTGGGAGAGGCCAGCATTGGTCCAAAGTGTACAGACATCGCTGGTCTTTTGAATAGATGACAGACAGTGTGCGCCGCAGGAGGCTTCGCCTCAACAAGGGGATGGTGCGGTAATAGTTGCATGTCGCCTTACGCCTTATGGGTGTCAGGGGGTGCCCTACACCAACAGGAAGGGGTTCCACTCACTGTACAATCAGCTCGTGGCTGACCACCACCTTCGGATCATGCACGTCTGTGCATGCTTCCCAGGGAGTGTGCATGACAGCTATATGCTGGGGCAGTCGGAAATCCCCGGCATATTCGAGGAGCACCCCTTAATGGCGGGTTGGCTCTCGGGGGATAAGGGGCACCCACTTAGGACCTGGCTAATGACGCTAGTACAGAGGCTGGTGACAATTGCGGAGACCTGATACCATTGAGCGGTGCATTGGATTGCTCAAAATGGGGTTCCGATGCCTCGACTGTTCTTTCTGATGGTCCACAACCTGGCACAGCAGCTGAATGATGTGCTGGAGGCGGAGGGGCAGAAACATGCGGCCACTGAGGAGGAGGAGGACGTGAAGGGGCCAGACCAGGAGGGGCTAGAAGATAAGCCCAGGGAGGACTTGCAGGACAGTTGGAGGATGGAGGACAGGTGGCAGTGGAAAGGGTTCAGCAAGCCTGGAGGGTCAGGGAGGCCCTCATTCTCACCTGTTTCTCATAGGACGCGGCTTCATCCATCATCTCACCCCCCCCCCCCCACCCAATTTCCCACACACCCTTCCCCCACCCGGCCCGTGTCATACCCCCCACCCATTCCCCCCATTCCGCCCATCGCCAGCCATCCCCCCTCACCCAATCCCAGAGGCATCATGGGCGGGATTCTCCCATACCCGACGGGGCGGGCCGTACCGGCGCTGAGGAGTGGCTTGAACCACTCGGGAATCCTCCGCACCTTCAGGGGCTTGGACGGCTCCAGCGGGGTTGGCGCCATGCCAGCCGGCGCCGAAGGACCTCCGTTGCCCGGCGCGAGTTGGCGTATGCGCGGGAGCGCCAGCGTGTGCTGGTGTCATCCCAGCGCATGCGCAGGGGGGTTCTTCACCGCGCCGGCCATGGCGGACCGTTACACCGGCCGACGCGGAGGGAAAGAGTGCCCCCACGGCAGAGGCCTGCCCACAGATCGGTGGGCCCCGATTGCGGGCCAGGCCACCAGGGCCCCCTAAGGACTCCGCAGGCCGCCCGCAAAGCCAGGTCCCGCCAGTACTGACCTGGTGTATTTTACGCTGGCGGGACCCGCCGAAAACGGGCTGCCACTCGGCCCATTGCGGGCTGGAGAATCGCCGGGGGGGGGGCACTGCCAACGGCCCCCGAACGGTGCGATTCCCACCCCCGCCGAAAAACCGGCGCTGGAGAATCCAGCAGCCGGCGTCGGGGCGGGATTCACGCTGCTCCCCGGCGATTCCCGGGCCCGGCGGGGGGGTTCAGAGAATCCTGCCCCATATGTCTTGGGTGCAACGTGTTTTAATAATGTACATTTTTTCTTTTGTCTTTATAGTCACAAGTAGGCTTACATTAACACTGCAATGAAGTTCCTGTGAAAGCCCCCAAGTCGCCACATTCCAGCACCTGTTCAGGTACACAGAGGGCGAATTCAGAATGTCCAAATTACCTAATAGCACGTCTTTTGGGACTTGAGGGAGGAAACCGGAGCATCCGGAGGAAACCTACGCAGACACAGGGAGAACGTGCAGACTCCGCACAGACAGTGACCCAAGCCGGGAATCAAACCTGGGGCCCTGATGCTGTGAAGCAACAGTGCAACACACTGTGCTACCGTGACACCCATTTGTGAGCCCAACTGCCCTTAGCCTTGATGGTGCCACCCTCCCTCCCCCAGCCTTCTCCCTTTCTCCCTCCTTCTGCTCCCCCGTCACCCCCAGTGTCCTCTCAGTGATCCGTGACCTGCACATCAGAGATGGAGGCAGCCTGCTGCTTCCCATGTTCTGTGGCCATTGATGTCCCTGGCGGTCATTCTCTGGGGACCCTGAGGCTGGAAGGCCCAGCCCACTTGCCAGTGCCACCCTGTTCCGGAGGCTGACTGGGAGATGCATCGTTGTCATGGGGGATCTTGGGGACGCCGTCAGCTCCCCATATGGAGGCTCCGTGTTGGCACACATCACCCCTTCCTCCGACCTGTAGGGCCATGCGTGTCACCTAGGGACGGAGAGACAGCTGGATTGAGCTCCAGTAGACCCTGCGTCTTCTGGCTCTGCCAGCCCTGGCAACTCCCCAGTGTCTGCACTATGGTGCTGACACCCTTAACGATGTTCCTCAGTGACTGGGACATGCTCTCGAGAGCCCCAGCAAAGTCCACCTGAGTCTGGGATACGTCCCCCAGTGACCGCGACATGCTCTGCAGTGCCTCGGCAATGCCGATCTGTGACTAGACATGCTCTGCAGCACCTCAGAAAGATCCACCTGGGACTGAGACATGCTGCCGAGACCCTCAGCCATGGCCATCTTTGTGCCAACCTACAAAAGTGACCAATCTGTCCTCGGTGACCTCGCGACCTCCAGAGCTTGTTTCTCGTAGGGGGTCTGATGTCTGACATCCCGCCGCCCGTCTGGGCCATCTCCCATTTGTTGTGAACCAAGTTCTCCTGCGGGGACACAGAGAGGGCCTTGTGAGCTGCACATTTCATGCATCGAAGTTGGGAGGAAGAGATGGATGGACTGGGGCTGGGGCTGTGGGGGATATGGCTGGGGCACAATATGGTGCTGACCGAGGGCAGTGCCAGGGCCGGTGTTGATGCCAACTCACCCATGTGGCCTGGTGTAGGTTGTTGATCTTCTTATGGCACTGGGTGCCAGTCATTCTGGTGACACTCCCCAAGCTGATGGGCTCTGCCACTTCCTCCCAGGTGACACTGCCTGCCCTGTGGCTGACCATTCAAGTCCCTTGGGGAACAGGGCATCAGGGGTGGGATTTTCCGACCCCCGCCAGGTCGGAGAATCGCCGGGGGGGGGGGACGTGAATCCCGCCCCCACCGGCCGCCGAATTCTCCGGCACCGAAAAGTCAGCGGGGGCGGGAATCGCGCCGGTCTGCGGGCCCCCCCCAACGATTCTCTGTCCCGCGATGGGCCGAAGTCACGCTGCTGTCATGCCAGTCCCGCCGACGTGAATCAAACCACCTACCTTATCGGCGGGACTGGCGGCGCGGGCGGATTCCGAGGTCCTGGGGGGGGCCACCACAGTGGCTTGGCCCGCGATCAGGGCCCACCAATCCGCGGGCGGGCCTGTGCCGTGGGGACGCCCTTTTCCTTCTGCCTCGGCCACAGCCTCCGCGATGGCCAATGCGAAGGTGACCCCCCCCTGCACATGTGCGGGGATGACGTCAGCAGCCGCTGACTCTCCCGCGCATGCGCGGACTTCCGCCGACCGGCGAAGTCCTTTCGGCCCCGGCTGGAGTGGCGCCAAAGGCCTTTCCCGCCGGCTGGCGGTGCGCCAGCCACTCCGGCGCGGGGCTAGCCCCTCAAGATGAGGGCTTGGCCCCCAAACGTGCAGAGAAATCTGCACCTTTGGGGTGGCCCGACGCCGGAGTGGTTCACGCCACTCCATCCCGCCGGGACCCCCCACCCCGCCGGGTAGGGGAGAATCCCGCCCCCTGTCTGGACTTGACCGCGTCCAACAGTCTGGTCAGGTTGGCATCCCCGAAACATGGGGCAGGTCTCCTCAGTGGCATGGCCGCACGCTCTGTGTGGTTTGCTCTGTGGGATCAGTTTAAGTGCTGCTCTCCCTTGTTAGCAGGCACGGTTCCGGCGAACCATCCAACGGGACATTCATTTGTGGAGTGAAGCCCGTAGGGCCTCGTTAAGGCTGACTGGTTCGATGTGGACTGCACTTGATGCAGGGAAGCTAGAAGCAGACGCCTAACACTGGAGAAAATCCAACACTGTTTTATTCAACGATAGAACTGATATACATGTTCAGCTGTGGGTCGACACTATACTGGACGGACTGGAGACTTTGTATTAGCCTGACCAGACTTACTAGCTACCGCATGGTGTTTGCACTGGCTAGCTCGTGGACTCTGTCTCAGTGGCTGGGTCCAGAGAGAGCGGGAAACCAAGTGCCCTCTGGCTTTATAGTGGTGGTGTACTGTCTGGTGATTGGCTGCACTGTGCTGTGTGCTTATTGGTCGTTCTGTATGTCAATCACTGCCTGTCTGCACTTCAGTTTCTACATGAGTTGATATTATGACAAAGTGGACCAATTATTTGATGCCGGTGACAACCTTGCCGGATAGCCTGTCGAGAAGCTCACGGCAATCCAGCTCGCTATCACACAAAGAAGCATTTCTGTTAGATCGTGCCCATTGAGTGATGAGC
The DNA here is from genome assembly GCF_047496885.1 of Scyliorhinus torazame. Taxonomy (NCBI): domain Eukaryota; kingdom Metazoa; phylum Chordata; class Chondrichthyes; order Carcharhiniformes; family Scyliorhinidae; genus Scyliorhinus; species Scyliorhinus torazame. The sequence continues at coordinate 98,459,191 of NC_092707.1, read as the reverse complement.
TCCAGTGGCCGAGCCAGAGAGTGACCACTAAATTTAAAAAAAAAAAATTTAGAGTACCCAATTCATTTTTTCCAATTAAGGGGCAATTGAACATGGCCAATCCACCTACCCTGCACATCTTTGGGTTGTGGGGGCGAAACCCACGCAAACACGGGGAGAATGTGCAAACCCCACGCGGACAGTGACCCAGAGCCGGGATCAAACCTGGCACCTCGGCGTCGTGAGGCAGCAGTGCTAACCACTGTGCCACCATGCTGCCCTTGTGATCACTAAATTGAGCAACATCAGAATACTGTTGTTCTGTTACAGGAGTGGCTGCTGTCTTGGTTTTGGCCTTCAATTGGTTGAGGTCGAAGATTTTACCATCAGTATGATAGGTTATTTCCACACCTGAGGCCACCTGTCAGTAATAAATTGCTACATTGCTGCAAGGAAGATTGAGAATAGTTGGTGCAATGACATACCATTGTTTGACGCCCGTTTTGACAGGGAAGGCGTCTGTAGTGGAGCTATTGCATATTGTTATATAGAAGGCGGATGCTGATTGTGAATTCCGCTGAGCACCTATTTCACTGCAACAACTTCCAAAGGGCAGCTCAATTTACCAAGTTAAAGACTTCAGTGAGATTGAAGAAAGCCATATACAAACGGATGTTTTGCTCTCTACATTTTTTCTAAAGTTGGCGGCGAGCTGTGAAGATCATGGCACATACATACAAACATACATTCATACAAATTAGGAACAGGAGTAAGCTGTTCGAGTCTCCTACACCATTTGATTTTCTATTCTTATTTCTCTCTTTACTTTTTGATCCCCTTTTCAATCAAGAATCTATCTAACTCAGCCTTAAAAACATTCAATGACCCTGCCTCCACTACTCTCCGAGGAAGCGAATTCCATAGACTAATGACCTTCTGAACAAAATGATTTCTCCTCATAGAATTTACTGTGCAGAAGGAGGCCATTCGGCCCATCGAGTCTACACCAGCTCTTGGAAAGAGCACCCTACCCAAGGTCAACACCTCTACCCTATCCCCACAACCCAGCAACCCCACCCAACACTAAGGGCAATTTTGGACACTAAGGGCAATTTATCATGGCCAATCCACCTAACCTGCACATCTTTGGACTGTGGGAGGAAACCGGAGCACCCGGAGGAAACCCACGCACACACGGGGAGGATGTGCAGACTCCGCACAGACAGTGACCCAAGCGGGAATCGAACCTGGGACCCTGGAGCTGTGAAGCAATTGGGCTATCCACAATGCTACCGTGCTGCCTCATCTCCGTCTTAAATGGGACACACTTTTTAAACTAGTTCTGGTCTCTCTCACAAGGGGAACATCCTCTCAGCATCCATCTGTCAGTCCCCTTAAGGCATATGTTCAATAAGATCACCTCTCATTCTTCTGAACTCCAATAGACACAGGCCCAGCCTGTCAAACTTTTCCTTGTAAGATAACCACCCCACTTCCCAGGAATCAGTTGAGTGAACATTCTCCGTGATTGTTCCACTGGCAGGTTGGAAACCACACTAACTCTGGAAGAACCTTCACTGCATTAATAAGCAACCGAGCTAGGACTTTGACAACAGCTGAGAGCAATGCCCCTTTCCTTCAACATTGTGATCAGCATGTCTCGAAGGACACTTTGGAAATTCTTCATTCTGTCTGAGCTTCACAAACAGGGCCTGTATTTGAGAGATCGGTGTGTCTCCTCTGTGTTTTAGTATTCCTGCAGGTATATTATCAGGAACCATCCAGTTGACAGCAGTTACCACTTGGTTGGGCATTGGATCACCATCTATCTCATTTCTGATTGTATGTTGTGAGAGGTACTCCAGTGTGTGTGCGACAGCTGTGGAGTTCTGAGTGAGGAGTTCTACAAAGTGCTCTTTCCAGCAGCTGTTGCTACCGTCCATGTCTTTGAGGAGAGTCCTGCCATCTTTGGATCTTACCAGTGTTGTGTTATTGTGTTAAGGGTCCGTAGATCTCTGTGGCTGCCTTTAGAAAGGAGTGCATGTCATGCATGCTAGCAAGGAGTTGAATTTCCGTAGCCTCCTCTGTGCATCAACTGTTCTACACATCATGGTTTCTCCTTGAACTGTGGCTTGGGCTGTCGGGTTAGGGTTAGGGTTATGTTTTTTTTTTGCTGCTGCACCAACTGCATAACTCAGTAATGGCATTGCAGGGACTGCAAACAGGCAAACCAAGAAGTGCCATAAATGCTGGAGACAGTTAAGTCCAGGAGTTTTGGGCGGGGAGGGGAGTGTGATGGACGGTGTGAGTTTGAAGGCTTGGCAGGGAGGGTAGAATCACAGGGGGAATAGACCATAAGACCATAAGACATAGGAGCAGAATTAGGCCACTTGGCCCATCGAGTCTGCTCCGCCATTCAATCATGGCTGATATTTTCTCATCCCCATTCTCCTGCCTTCTCCCCATAATCCCTGATCCCCTTATTAATCAAGAACCTATCTATCTCTGTCTTAAAGACACTCAGTGATTTGGCCTCCACAACATTCTGCGGCAAAGAGTTCCACAGATTTACCACCCTCTGGCTGAAGAAATTCCTCCTCATCTCTGTTTTAAAGAATCGTCCCTTTAATCTGAGATGGTGTCCTCTGGTTCTAGTTTTTCCTACAAGTGGAAATATCCTCTCCACGTTCACTCTATCCAGGCCTCGCAGTATCTTGTACGCTTTAATAAGATCCCCTCTCATCCTTCTAAACTCCAACGAGTACAGACCCAGAGTCCTCAAACGTTCCTCATATGACAAGTTCTTCATTCCAGGGATCATTCTTGTGAACCTCCTCTGGACCCTTTCCTAGGCCAGCTTATTCTTCCTTAGATATGGGGCCCAAAACTGCTCACAATACTCCAATGGGGTCTGACCTGAGCCTTATATAGCCTCAGAAGTACATCCCTGGTCTTATATTCTAGCCCTCTTGACATGAATGCTAACATTGCATTTGCCTTCTTAACTGCTGACTGAACCTGCACATTAACCTTAAGAGAATCGTGAACAAGGACTCCCAAGTCCCTTTGTGCTTCTGCTTTCTGAAGCATTTCCCCATTTTGAAAATAGTCTGTGCCTAGATTCTTCCTTCCAAAGTGCATAACTTCATACTTTTCCACATTGTATTTCATTTGCTACTTCATTGCCCACTCTCCTAGCTTGTCCAAGTCCTTCTGCCGCCCCCTTGCTTCCTCAATACTACCTGTCCCTCTACAGATCTTTGTATCATCTGCAAACTTAGCAATAGTGTCTTCAGTACCTTCTTCCAGATCATTAATGTATATTGTGAAAAGTTGTGGTCCCAGCACAGACCCCTGAGGCACCGGCTGCCATCCTGAAAAAGACCCCATTATCCCCACTCTTTGCCTTCTGCCAGTCAGCCAATCCTCTATCCATGCCAGGATCTTACCCTGAACACCATGAGCTCTTAATGCCCTGGATGTGCACAGGGCACCCTCCAAAAGATGTACTTTACCCCCTCTCCTGAGATGCCCACCTTTCCACTAACCTGAGTAAAAAAAGAGCCTTCCCATTCTCGCCCACCTTCTGCTGCCCAGCAAACTATGGCAGTGGAGGCAGAATGACCGCCTTAAGTGAAAGATAATAGGTCACCTAAGGGTTTCATTAGGCTTAACGGTGAATGGGCTGGAGCGGGGGGGGAAGGGGGGGTAGCACCTTTACCACTACCCTCTTATTTTGTGGAATGAGTCAAGAATGGGCATGATGGTGCTGGGCTAGCCACTAAACCTATTTACATTACCCCCCCCCCCCCCCCTCCCCGCATCAAAACACACGCCTGGTGGAAGGCTGCACAATCCTGCCCTATGTATTATGTCATTTGTACAACTCTGTTATTCTCACTTCTGGTAGTCTCCCTGTTGCCTTCATGTTAACTTTTCTCTGTATGAGTTTTTTTTCCCAGAAGGAATCTGTTACAACCATAACCATCCAGCATGTCTGTATATGGGTTGTACTGCTGGTCCACACGAACAAACAGGTCTTACCTGCATATGTTCAAAAGAGATCATTCTTATCCAATAACTATTTGCGGCTGCACAAATTATTCTGTGTGCCATATGATCACTGGCTTGTGTCCATATTTTGTGTGATTCTCCATTGCCAGTTCTTCGCTCCACTGTGGTGTAAGGAGCGGTTTTGTACACCTCGCTGAACAAAATTATCTTTCCTCTCATTTCCACTCTCCAGCTATGTCAATGAAATGGTCAGGATTTGCACCAATTAATTAGCTGCTTGCTAAGTGTTCCAGGACCATTATCGAAGGTATGCTGTGATTGGCTGCTATTCATTCAATTTAAACACAATGGCCTGACATTACTCCCAGCCATTATCATAGAATTGACAGTGCAGAAGGAGGCCATTCGGCCCATCGAGTCTGCACCAGCTCTTGGAAAGAGCATCATACCCAAGGTCCACACCCCCACCCTATCCCCATAACCCAGTAACCCCACCCAACAATTAAGGGCACTTTTGGACACTAAGGGCAATTTTAGCATGGCCAATCCACCTAACCTGCACATCTTTGGACTGTGGAAGGAAACCGGAGCACCCGGAGGAAACCCACGCACACACGGGGAGGATGTGCAGACTCCGCACAGACAGTGACCCAAGCCGGAATCGAACCTGGGACCCTGGAGCTGTGAAGCAATTGTGCTATCCACAATGCTATCGTGCTTCCTTTGCCCCCATTGTCCATTGCCCCAGGATGGCTGAGAGAAGGTAGCAGGAAGGGATTTAATTGACCCTAATCCACCACACACATGCGTGTTTGTTTTTTTACAGTGGTGGGTTTCAGGGTTCCCCAGTACCCTGCCGTGGGGAGGCAAGACACTTCATTGCAATTGAAAAAAGGGAACAATAAAAACATGAGGGAGGAGCTGGCCAGAGTTGATTGGGGAGGAAGCCTAGAAGGGAAGTCAGTGGAGCAACAATGGCAGGGTTTTTTGAGGGTTATTCGGAAGACACAACAGAAATTCATCCCAAGGAGGAGGAAACATGCTAAGGGGAGGACAAGGCCTCCATAGCTGATGAGGGAAGTCAAGAAAAGCATAAAAGCAAAAGAAACATACAATGTGGCGAAGATTAGTGGGAAGCTAGAGGATTGGGAAGCTTTTAAAAACGAGCATGGGACAACTAAAAAAGCAATAAGGGGGAGAAGATGAAATATGTGTAAGCTGGCGAGTAATATAAAAGAAGATAGCAAGAGTTTTTTTCAATATTCAAAAGGCAAGAGAGAGGCAAAAATAGACATTGGACCACTGGAAAATGAGGCTGGAGAAGTAGTAATAGGAAACAAAGAAATGGCAGAGGAACTGTATAGTTACTTTGCATCAGCCTTCACAGTGGAAGACACCAGTGGGATACCAGAACTTCAGGAGAATCAACGGCAGAGGTGAGTGGAATGGCCATCACTAAGGAGAAGGTCCTGGGGAAACTAAAAGGTATGAAGGTGGATAAATCACCTGGACTTCACCTCAGGGTTCTAAAGGAGATAGTTGAGGATATTGGTGGTCAGGAATCACTGTTTAAGAAAGGAAGGAGGCAGAAGACAGGAAATAATAGGCAGGTTAGTCTGACGTCGGTCATTGGTATGATTTTGAAGTCCATTATTAAAGACAAAATTGCGGGACTTCCGGGTGCGGTGATGACCAGCTGAGTCGCTCGTTTCGGCAGCTCCCGGTGGAACGGACCTTTGGGCTCTTAATAAGAGCCCCAACGGCAATTTTAACGGCTAAAAGTACTGTGCGGTGAACCAGAAGGGAATCCCCCCTGGATACGGATGAAAAAAGGAGAGGAAGGTGGCCGGATTGCGGTGGATCCTTTAGAGCAGCGGCAAGGAAAGCAAGCAAAAACCAAGATGGTGTCGTAAGGTGGCAGTTTAATATGGGGCCCTGAACAACATGAGTTTTTGAAACGCTGCGTGGAAGAACTCAAAAAGGAATTGAAGAAGGAGCTGTTGGCCCCGATATTACAGGCGATTGAAGGGCTAAAGGAGGAGCAAAAGACCCAGGAGCGGGAGCTTCGGGTCGTGAAGGCAAAGGCTGCCGAGAATGAGGACGACATACAGGGCCTGGTGGTGAAGACGGAGATGCACGAGGCACACCATAAACGATGTGTGGAAAGATTGGAGGTGTTGGAGAACAACGCGAGGAGGAACAACCTAAGGATTCTTGGTCTTCCTGAAGGTGTGGAGGGAGCGGACGTCGGGGCATATGTGAGCACGATGCTGCATTCGTTAATGGGAGCGGAGGCCCCGGCGGGTCCGCTGGAGGTGGAGGGAGCATACCGAGTGATGGCGCGAGGACCGAGAGCAGGAGAAATTCCAAGAGCCATAGTGGTGAGATTCCTCCGTTTTAAGGACAGAGAGATGGTCCTTAGATGGGCAAAGAAAACTCGGAGCAGTAAGTGGGAGAACGCGGTGATCCGCGTATACCAAGACTGGAGTGCGGAGGTGGCGAGAAGGAGGCGAGCTTTAATCGGGCCAAGGCGGTGCTTCACAAAAAGAAGATAAAATTCGGAATGCTGCAGCCGGCAAGACTGTGGGTCACATATCAAGGGAGGCACCACTACTTTGAGACGGCGGATGAGGCGTGGACTTTTATCGTGGAAGAAAAATTGGAATGAGCGGGTTATTAAAAAAAAGAACGTTTGAAACAAAGTGGTGGGGCGAGTATGGGGGGCGAAGAGGGGGGCAAAAAGGGGGGGAAAGAGGAGTTTTATGTTATTAATCCTGCGATGTGGTAACTTTTCTCTCCTCCACAGGTGGTGGGGGGAGGAAAGGAGGTGGAAGAGATGGGGCGTTGGCCATTGGGGGCGGGGCCAAGGGGGAAGCGCGGGCTCGGCTCCCGCGCTATGATAATCATGGCGGGAATAGGGAAGCAGGAAGGAGGGGGCGTCGCACGGTGCGAGCCAAGGTCACGTGGGGAAGCCGAGGTCGGCCAGAGTTTGCTGACTTCTAGGAGCAACATGGGGGGTGTAACTACGCTAGTGGGGGATCTAGCGGGGGGGGTGGGAGGGGGGAATTATTGGGCTGCTGCTGCTGGGGAGCGGGGGGAGCTGGTATGGGGTGGGATGGGCGGGGGGGCACCGCCTGGGGGGGACACAGCTGCGTGGGAACCGGGTGAGGAGCTGGAAAAAGGGGATGGCTAATCGACAAGGTGGGGGGGGGGTAAAAAGCCCCCCAACCCGGCTGATCACGTGTAACGTGAGAGGGCTGAACGGGCCGATAAAGAGGGCACGGGTACTCGCACACCTTAAGAAACTTAAGGCAGACGTGGTTAGGTTACAGGAGACGCACTTGAAACTGATAGACCAGGTTAGACTACGCAAAGGTTGTGTGGGGCAGGTGTTCCATTCGGGGCTAGATGCGAAAAACAGGGGGGTGGCTATATTAGTGGGGAAGCGGGTAATGTTTGAGGCAAAGACTATAGTGGCGGATAGCGGGGGCAGATACGTGATGGTGAGTGGCAAACTACAGGGGGAGACGGTGGTTTTGGTAAATGTATATGCCCCGAACTGGGATGATGCCAATTTTATGAGGCGTATGGTAGGACGCATCCCGGACCTAGAGGTGGGAAAGTTGGTAATGGGGGGAGATTTCAATACGGTGTTGGAACCAGGGCTGGACAGGTCGAGGTCCAGGACTGGAAGGAGGCCGGCAGCAGCCAAGGTGCTTAAAGATTTTATGGAGCAGATGGGAGGAGTAGACCCGTGGAGATTTAGCAGACCTAGGAGTAAGGAGTTTTCGTTTTTCTCCTATGTCCACAAAGTCTATTCGCGAATAGACTTTTTTGTTTTGGGAAGGGCGTTGATCCCGAAGGTGAGGGGAACGGAGTATACGGCTATAGCCATTTCGGATCACGCTCCACATTGGGTGGACTTGGAGATAGGGGAGGAAACAGAAGGGCGCCCACCCTGGAGAATGGACATGGGACTAATGGCAGATGAGGGGGTGTGTCTAAGGGTGAGGGGGTGCATTGAAAAGTACTTGGAACTCAATGATAATGAGGAGGTCCAGGTGGGAGTGGTCTGGGAGGCGCTGAAGACAGTGGTTAGAGGGGAGCTGATATCAATAAGGGCACATAAACGAAAGCAGGAGAGTAGGGAACGGGAGCGGTTGCTGCAAGAACTTCTGAGGGTGGACAGGCAATATGCGGAGGCACCGGAGGAGGGACTGTACAGGGAAGGCAAAGGCTACACGTAGAATTTGACTTGCTGACAACGGGTACTGCAGAGGCACAGTGGAGGAAGGCACAGGGTGTACAGTACGAATATGGGGAGAAGGCGAGCAGGTTGCTGGTCCACCAATTGAGGAAGAAGGGAGCAGCGAGGGAAATAGGGGGAGTGAGGGATGAGGAAGGAGAGATGGAGCGGGGAGCGGAAAGAGTCAATGGAGTGTTCAAGACATTTTATAAAAAATTATACGAAGCTCAACCCCCGGATGGGAGGGAGAGAATGATGGGCTTTATGGACCGGCTGGAATTTCCCAAGGTGGAGGAGCAGGAAAGGGTGGGACTGGGAGCACAGATTGAAATAGAGGAAGTAGTGAAAGGAATTAGGAGCATGCAGGCGGGGAAGGCTCCGGGACCGGATGGATTCCCAGTTGAATTTTACAGGAAATATGTGGACTTGCTCACCCCGCTACTGATGAGGACCTTTAATGAGGCAAAGGAAAGGGGACAGCTGCCCCCGACTATATCTGAGGCAACGATATCGCTTCTCCTAAAGAAGGAAAAGGACCCGCTGCAATGCGGGTCCTATAGACCTATTTCCCTCCTAAATGTAGGCGCTAAGATTCTGGCCAAGGTAATGGCAATGAGGATAGAGGATTGTGTCCCGAGGGAGGGCCAAACCGGGTTTGTGAAGGGGAGACAGCTGAATACGAATATACGGAGGCTGCTAGGGGTAATGATGATGCCCCCACCAGAGGGGGAAGCGGAGATAGTGGTGGCGATGGATGCCGAGAAAGCATTTGATAGAGTGGAGTGGGATTATTTGTGGGAGGTGCTGAGGAGATTTGGTTTTGGAGATGAGTATGTTGGATGGGTGCAGCTGTTGTATAGGGCCCCAGTGGCGAGTGTGGTCACGAATGGACGGGGATCTGCATACTTTCGGCTCCATAGAGGGACAAGGCAGGGATGCCCTCTGTCCCCATTACTGTTTGCACTGGCGATTGAGCCCCTGGCAATAGCATTGAGGGGTTCCAAGAAGTGGAGGGGAATACTTAGAGGAGGAGAAGAACACCGGGTATCTCTGTATGCGGATGATTTGTTGTTATATGTAGCGGACCCGGCGGAGGGGATGCCAGAGTTAATGCGGACACTTCGGGAGTTTGGAGAATTCTCAGGATATAAACTGAACATGGGGAAAAGTGAGTTGTTTGTGGTGCATCCAGGGGAGCAGAGCAGAGAAATAGAGGACTTTCCGCTGAGGAAGGTAACAAGGGACTTTTGTTACTTGGGGATCCAGATAGCTAAGAATTGGGGTACATTGCATAGGTTAAATTTAACGCGATTTGTGGAACAAATGGAGGAGGACTTCAAGAGATGGGACATGGTATCCCTGTCACTGGCAGGGAGGGTGCAGGCGGTTAAAATGGTAGTCCTCCCGCGATTCCTCTTTGTGTTTCAGTGCCTCCCGGTGGTGATCACGAAGGCTTTTTTCAAAAGGATCGAAAAGAGTATCAATGGTGAGTAAGTGGATGGGAGAAGAGGAGGGAGCGGCGTGGAAGAGATTGGAGAGGGCGTCCTGTAGGGGGACTAGCCTACAAGCTATGGTGACGGCCCCATTGCCGTTCTCACCAAAGAAATACTCCACAAGCCCGGTGGTGGTGGCGACTTTGAAAATTTGGGGACAGTGGAGACGGCATAGGGGAAAGACGGGAGCCTTGGTGGGGTCCCCGATAAGAAATAACCACAGGTTTGCCCCGGGGAGAATGGATGGGGGATTTGGAATATGGCAAAGAGCAGGAGTAACGCAACTGCAAGATCTGTTTGTAGAAGGGAAGTTCGCAAGTCTGGGAGCGCTGACCGAGAAATATGGGTTGCCCCAAGGGAATGCATTCCGATATATGCAACTGAGGGCTTTTGCGAGGCAGCAGGTGAGGGAATTCCCGCAGCTCCCGACGCATGAGGTGCAGGACAGAGTAATCTCAAAGACATGGGTGGGGGACGGTAAGGTGTCAGATATATATAGGGAAATGAGGGACGAGGGGGAGATTATGGTAGATGAGCTGAAAGGGAAATGGGAAGAAGAGCTGGGGGAGGAGATTGAGGAGGGGCTGTGGGCGGATGCCCTAAGTAGGGTAAACTCATCGTCCTCGTGTGCCAGGCTAAGCCTGATTCAATTTAAGGTGTTACACAGGGCGCATATGACTGGAGCACGGCTCAGTAAATTCTTTGGGGTAGAGGATAGGTGTGCGAGATGCTCGAGAAGCCCAGCGAATCACACCCACATGTTCTGGTCATGTCCGGCACTACAGGGGTTCTGGGTGGGGCTGACAAAGGTGCTTTCGAAAGTAGTGGGGGTCCAGGTCGAACCAAGCTGAGGGTTGGCTATATTTGGGGTTGCAGAAGAGCCGGGAGTGCAGGAGGTGAGTGTGGTAGTATGTATTGGGGGTCATGTGGGACTGGAAGCCCTAATGTCATTGGCTGACAGATCCCGGGTCCTGGTTGGCCGTTGACCTCATACTCCGCCCTGAAGGCGAAGTATAAGAAGCCGGTGCCTTCCCCCGCAGGCCAGTTTACTATCGGGCTGCTGGGGAACAGACACGCTTAATAAAGCCTCATCGACTTCACTCTATTCGTCTCACGGAGTCTTTGTGCGCCACAGTGAGAGAGGCCGATGTTTTGGCCTTTGCGTCCCTAGTAGCCCGGCGCAGGATACTGTTGATGTGGAAGGAAGCCAAGCCCCCGGGGGTGGAGACCTGGATAAATGACATGGCAGGGTTTATAAAGCTGGAACGGATTAAGTTCGTCCTAAGGGGATCGGCTCAAGGGTTCACCAGGCGGTGGCAACCGTTCGTCGAATACCTCACAGAAAGATAGAGGGAATGGAAAAGAAGAAGGCAGCAGCAGCAGCCCGGGGGGGGGGGGGGAAGAGGGGGGGGGGGGAGGAACCAGAAGGAGTCTCAGGGTTATTAATATATATGTATAATATGTATAGGTCGTTGCTATAAATAATTGTATATTGGACTGTTAAATCATATTTTTGGAGAGTGTTTATCTGAGACAAGGCAGTTGCCATTTAGTTTTAGTTTTAGTTTTTGTTATATATTATTTATTCTTTGTTTATAAAACAGGTCATTGTTATTTATACTGTTATATTATTGTGTGAAGGATACATACTGTGATGGTTGACCAAACATTTTCAATAAAATATTTTTTTTTAAAAATTAAAGACGAAATTGCGAAGTACTTGGAAGAGCATGATAAAATAGGAAAGAATTCTTTGAGGAGGTAACAAGTAAGTTAGACAAAGGAGAACCAGTGGACGTGAACTATTTAGATTTCCAGAAGGCCTTTGACAAGGTGCCATATAGGAAGCTGTGAAATAACTTAAGAGCACATGGTGTTAAGGGTAAGATACTGGCATGGATAGAGGATTGGCTGACTGGCAGAAGGCAGAGAGTGAGGATAAAGGGGTCTTTTTCAGGATGGCAGCCGGTGACTTGGGGTGCCTCAGGGATCAGTGTTGGGACCACAACTTTTCACAATATACATTAATGATCTGGAAGAAGGAACTGAGGGCACTGTTGCTATGTTTTCAGATGATACAAAGATATGCAGAGGGGCAGGTAGTATCGAGGAAGTTAGGGACAAGCTGAAGGACTTGGACAGGCTAGGAGGGTGGGCAAAGAAGCGGCAAATGGAATACAATGTGGAAAAGTGTGAGGTTTTGCACTTTGGTAGGAAGAATAGAGGCATAGACTATTTTCTAAATGGGGAAATGCTTAGGAAATCAGAAGCACAAAGGGACTTGGGAGTCTGCATTCAAGATTCTCTTCGGGTTAACATGGAAGTTCAGTTAGCAGTTAAGAAGGCAAATGCAATGTTAGTATTCATGTCGAGAGGGCTAGAATACAACAGCAGGGATGTACTTCTGAGACTGTATAAGGCTCTAGTCAGCCCCATTTGGAGTAATGTGAACAGTTTTGGGCCCCGTATCTAAGGAAGGATGTGCTGGTCTTGGAAAGGGTCCAGAGGAGGTTCATAAGAATGATCCCTGGAATGAAGAGCTTCTCATATGAGGAGCAGTTGAGGACTCTGGGTCTGCACTCATTGGAGTTTAGAAGGATGAGAGGGGATCTTATTGGAACTTACAGGATACTGCGAAGCCTGGATAGAGTGGACGTGGAGAGGATGTTTCCACTTGTAGGAAAAACTAGAACCCGAGGGCACAGCCTCACACTGAAGGGACGATCCTTTAAAACTGAGATGAGGAGGAATTTCTCCAGCCAGAGGGTGGTGAATCTCTGGACCTCTTTGCCGCAGAAACAGGAGCCAAATCACTGAGTGTCTTTAAGACAGAGATAGATAGGTTCTTGATTAAGCGGTTATCAGGAGAATGGGGATGAAAAACATATCAGCCATGATTGAATGGTGGAGCAGATGGGTCGAATGGCCTAATTCTGCTCCTACGTCTTATGGTCGTATTGTCTTATTTAACTTAGACATAGAATTTACAGTGCAGAAGGAGGCCATTCGGCCCATCGAGACTGCACCGGCTCTTGGAAAGAGCACACTACCCAAAGTCAACACTTCCACCCGATCCCTATAACCCAGTAACCCCACCCAATACTAAGGGCAATTTTGGACACTAAGGGCAATTTATCATGGCCAATCCACCTAACCTTCACATCTTTGGACTGTAGGAGGAAACCGGAGCACCCGGAGGAAACCCACGCACACACGGGGAGGATGTGCAGACTCCGCATAGACAGTGACCCAAGCTGGAATCGAACCTGGGACTCTGGAGCTGTGAAGCAATTGTGCCCTGAGAGTTGGGTTCCCAGAGAGCAACTAGAAGTCTGATTTGAAATTCCTTGATTCTGCTGCATGGACTTCCCAAGGCTCGGTAAATCCAGAGAGAAGCCGAGCCTAATAGGTCAGCAGATCTTCCACAATTTCAATGTTGCCTGGGGGCCAGGAGAAGCAGGAACGCTCGCACCTCTGGAGGAAGTCTCCAGCCTCCTCCAGCTTCCCTCACACCCCAGTCTCCATTTAACGTCCCCCTATCCAGAGCTCCCCTCAGCCCTGTTTTACCTGCATCCTCAATCTCCCTCTCTCGCGGCCTCCATCGGCCCCCACACTCCCTGACTTGCACCCCCCCTTTCTCGGCCCTTATCTGTCCCTCCCTCCAGTCCCAATCTTTCCCTGCACCATGCGCCCGGCCTCTCTCTTTCCTCTTGCCATGCCAGCTGACCGACTTGTCTGATGCCCACCCACCTCCCACGCATGTCTGACCGTCCCTACTTCAAATTGACAATTCCAAATCCTTAACTGATTTCTGGGACTGTTCATAATGCCCTCAGTTACAGCCTTTTGCTGCTCATGTTCGCCTCTCCAGCTGCTGCCTATTTGCCTCACTGACTGGGGAAAATGTAACTAAAAATGTTAACAAGATCTTGCATTTGACAGAATCTTCTCAACCCGGCCTTGACTAGGCCTTCAGCTGTTTTATATTTCCCTTTCCCTCCTCCATTCCCTTGCTCATCCCACTTCCTCCCTGCTCCCTTCCAGGTTCCTCCCTCGTTCCCACACTTATTTCCTCCCTCGCATCTTCCTTTCTCCCTCTCTCATTCATTCCCTTCCGTTCCCTGCATTGTTTCCTGCCTTGTTCTATCACCCATCCCCTCCCTCACGCCCTGCCCGCTCCCTCTATCATTTGATCCCTGTTCCCAACCTCATTTTCTTCTTTCTTCCCTTCCTCATTCCATTCCCCCTTCCGTCCCTTGCTCCCTCTCTCATTCCTCCCCTTTTTCGTTCCTCATCCTCTTCTTCGTTTCTTCCCTCATTCCACCCCCATTCCCTCCCTCCCCCACCTAAAATACTAGTAACTTGGAAACATCAAATCAAAATTGATGTTGTTTTCTTTTCTACTCTCTTTGTAACAAGCACAAGGTGGAGGTGGGTTAGGCGATATAAGCTGTGAGTGATCCCTGTATTGTTCCGTGCTGTTTTATTGCTCAGAGATGTGTTTGAGTTGATGTTTTGTGCTCGGAACGCCACCCCCGCCATTGTAACACTGTGAATTGGACTGACAATGCAGACACTGTGGACAATACCTCCCATTCACAGGCTCCCGGCAGGTAGACTGTGAAGCACAATGTCTTCTCGCGGGTGGTCTCTGAGCACAGGGTTTACAGGAGTAAAGCAGGGGAAACAAGGGATCATCAAACTCCACCAACTCTACATGTGTGTCAGTCTCTTTAGGCACATCTTTGTGCAATGCCCATTTTCATTTTTCAATGCAGGAAATCACATTGGATTAAAAACCAGTGATTTGAACCTCCCAGTGCTGTCAGTGACCCATTCTGTAAACTTTACTCACATGTACATGTGGTGGTCTGTGTAGAGGTATTACGGTACCTGGTAATGCTGGAACACCATTTGTCGATATTGTATGTTTCCTATTGGTCAAGCTGTATGGTAGCTCTGCCTTGCAAGGCGGGGTATAAGAGCCCGTGCCGCCCCAGCAGCCTTCTTTCTGTACCTGAGCTGCTGGGGGAAACATCTAGCTTATTAAAGCCTTCAGTTGGACTACAACCTCACTTTAGTAGTCATTAATCGTGCATCAATTTAATAAGCTAGATTTAAAAGGATGGAGCTCCGAATCAAGCCAGTGTGTCTGCAAGTCAGCCTCCACGCGGCAAACTCAGCGGCAACCTTCAAGCACTGGCTGGCATGTTTCAACGGATATCTCGGAATGGCCGAAAGCACACCCACTGGAGAACAGAAAATGCAAGTCCTGCACTTGAGGGTGAGCCCGGAAATTTACACCCTCATCGAGGACGCGGACGACTTCGATGCAGCAATGGAGCTGCTAAAAGGACATTATATTTGCCCGGTAAACCAGGTCTACACCCGACATCTGCTAGCAACGAGGCAACAAATCCCTGGGGAAATCACTGGAAGAATTCTACCGTGCGCTCCTGGTGTTGGGGAGCAACTGCAGCTGCCCGCAAGTTTCGGCGAGCCACCACACAGAACATTTGATCCGGGACGCTTTCGTTGCAGGTATTCTGTCCTCCCAAATCCGCCAGCGATTGCTGGAGAAAGACACCCTCGGCCTCAAGGAGGCACGGGCCCTTGCAGGCTCCCTGGGTGTGGCCTCCCGAAACGCCCGCACTTACGTCCCCGATCGCGCGGCAGTCCCCTGGGCAGCGTGGAACCCCTCCGCAGCCGACCCCGAGAGATCTCCCATCCCCCTACAAGCTTGTGCTGCAAGGCGGCCTGGCAACCCCGGAGGGCTCCGCTGCTACTTTTGCGGGCAGGCCAAGCACCCCCGGCAGCGCTGTCCGGCCCGCACATCCACTAGCAAGGGATGCAGTAAAAAGTGACACTTCGTGGTATACCAGGATATGCCAGGCCCGTGCGGTCACCGCGGTCTCTGGTGGCGAATGCGGACCGCCATCACAACCCTCTCCACGGTCCCCTGCAGCCAGCGGGCGGCGCCATCTTCCTCCTCTAGGGCCACGTGCGACCCCCGGGCACCGTCATCTTGTCCCGCGGACGCCACATGCGATGGATGGGCGCCGCCATTTTGTGCACCCACAGCCATGTGCGACCAATGGCGGTACAGTGCCCATGATCGGATCTTTATTAGGTCAGAGGTCCAAAGGCTACTGAGGGAAGGAGTCATTGAAGCGAGCAACAGTCCCTGGAGAGCTCAAGTAGTGATGGTAAAGGAGACTTCCGGGTGCGGCGATGACCAGCTAAGTCGCACGTTTCGGCAGCTCCCGGTGGAACGGACTTTTGGGCTCGTAATAAGAGCCCCAACGGCAATTTTAACGGCTAAAAGCACTGTGCGGTAAAGCAGAAGGGAATCCCCCCTGGATACGGATGGAAAAAGGAGACGAAAGTGGTCGGATTGCAGTGGATCCTTTGGAGCAGCGGCAAGGAAGGCAAGCACAAACCAAGATGGTATCGGAAGGTGGCAGTTTAACATGGGGCCCTGAACAACAAGAGTTTTTGAAACGCTGCGTGGAAGAACTTAAAAAGGAGATAAAGAAGGAGCTGTTGGCCCCGATATTACAGGCGATCGAAGGGCTAAAGGATGAGCAAAAGTCCCAGGAGCGGGAGCTTCGGGTCGTGAAGGCAAAGGCTGCCGAGAATGAGGACGATATACAGGGCCTGGTGGTGAAGACGGAAATGCATGAGGCACATCAGAAACGATGTGTGGAAAGACTGGAGGTGCTGGAGAATAACGCGAGGAGGAATAATTTAAGGATTCTTGGTCTTCCTGAAGGTGCAGAAGGAGCGGACGTCGGGGCATATGTGAACACGATGCTGCACTCGTTAATGGGAGCGGAGGCCCCGGCGGGTCCGCTGGAGGTGGAGGGAGCATACCGAGTGATGGCGCGAGGACCGAGAGCAGGAGAAATTCCCAGAGCCATAGTGGTGAGATTCCTTTGTTTTAAGGACAGACAGAGGGTCCTTAGATGGGCAAAGAAAACTCAGAGCAGTAGGTGGGAAAACGCGGTGATCCGCGTATATCAAGACTGGAGTGCGGAGGTGGCGAGAAGGAGGGCGAGCTTTAATCGGGCCAAGGTGGTGCTTCACAAAAAGAAGATAAAATTCGGAATGCTGCAACCGGCAAGACTGTGGGTCACATATCAAGGGAGGCACCACTACTTTGAGACGGCGGATGAGGCGTGGACTTTTATTGTGGAAGAAAAATTGGAATAAGCGGGTTATTAAAAAAGAACGTTTGAAACAAAGTGGTGGGGCGGGTATGGGGGGCGAAGAGGGGGGAAAAAGGGGGGAAAGAGGAGTTTTATGTTATTAATCCTGCGATGCGGTAACTTTTTTCTCACTTCCACAGGTGGTGGTGGAGGGAGGGAGGGAGGTGGAGGAGATGGGGCGTTGGCCATGGGGGGCGGGGCCAAAAGGGAAGCGCGGGCTTTGTTCCCGCGCTATGATAATCACGGCGGGAATAGGGAAGCAGGAAGGAGGGGGCGTCGTACGGTGCGAGCCGAGGTCGCGGGGGGAAGCCAAGGTCGGCCAGAGTTTGCTGACTTCTGGGAGCAACATGGGGGGTGTAACTACGCTAGTGGGGGGTCTAGCGGGGGGGGGGGGGGGGTGGGAGGGGGGAGTTACTGGGTTGCTGCTGCTGGGGAGAGGGGGGAGCCGGTATGGGGTGGGCGGGGGGGCACCGCCTGGGGGGGACACAGCTGCGTGGGAACCGGGTGAGGAGCTGGAAAAAGGGGATGGCCAATCGACAAGGGGGGGTAAAAAGCCCCCCAACCCGGTTGATCACGTGGAATGTGAGAGGGCTGAACGGGCCGATATAGAGGGCACGGGTACTCGCACACCTTAAGAAACTTAAGGCAGACGTGGTTAGGTTACAGGAGACGCACTTGAAACTGATAGACCAGGTTAGACTACGCAAAGGATGGGTGGGGCAGGTGTTTCATTCGGGGCTAGATGCGAAAAACAGGGGGCTGGCTATACTAGTGGGGAAGCGGGTAATGTTTGAGGCAAACACCATAGTGGCGGATAGCGGGGGCAGATACGTGATGGTGAGTGGCAAACTACAGGGGGAGGCGGTGGTCTTGGTAAACATATATGCCCCGAACTGGGATGATGCCAATTTTATGAGGCGCATGCTAGGATGCATCCCAGACCTAGAGGTGGGAAAGTTGGTAATGGGGGGAGATTTTAATACGGTGCTGGAACCAGGGCTGGACAGGTCGAGGTCCAGGACTGAAAGAAAACCGGCTGCAGCCAAGGTGCTTAAAGATTTTATGGAGCAGATGGGAGGAGTTGACCCGTGGAGATTTAGCAGACCTAGGAGTAAGGAGTTTTCGTTTTTCTCCTATGTCCACAAAGTTTATTCGCGAATAGACTTTTTTGTTTTGGGAAGGGCGTTGATCCCGAAGGTGAGGGGGACGGAGTATACGGCTATAGCCATTTCGGATCACGCTCCACATTGGGTGGACTTGGAGATAGGGGAGGAAACAGAAGGGCGTCCACCCTGGAGAATGGACATGGGACTAATGGCGGATGAAGGGGTGTGTCTAAGGGTGAGGGGGTGCATTGAAAAGTACTTGGAACTCAATGATAATGGGGAGGTTCAGGTGGGAGTGGTCTGGGAGGCGCTGAAGGCAGTGGTTAGAGGGGAGCTGATATCAATAAGGGCACATAAAGGAAAGCAGGAGAGTAGGGAACGGGAGCGGTTGCTGCAAGAACTTCTGAGGGTGGACAGGCAATATGCGGAGGCACCGGAGGAGGGACTGTACAGGGAAAGGCAAAGGTTACACGTAGAATTTGATTTGCTGACAACGGGTACTGCAGAGGCACAGTGGAGGAAGGCACAGGGTGTACAGTACGAATATGGGGAGAAGGCGAGCAGGTTGCTGGCCCACCAATTGAGGAAAAGGGAGCAGCGAGGGAAATAGGGGGAGTGAGGGATGAGGAAGGAGAGATGGAGCGGGGAGCGGAGAGAGTGAATGGAGTGTTCAAGGCATTCTATAAAAGATTATACGAAGCTCAGCCCCCGGATGGGAAGGAGAGAATGATGTGCTTTCTGGACCGGCTGGAATTTCCTAAGGTGGAGGAGCAGGAGAGGGTGGGACTGGGAGCACAGATCGAAATGGAGGAAGTAGTGAAAGGAATTAGGAGCATGCAGGCGGGGAAGGCTCCGGGACCGGATGGATTTCCGGTTGAATTTTATAGGAAATATGTGGACTTGCTTGCCCCGCTACTGATGAGAACCTTTAATGAGGCGAAGGAAAGGGGACAGCTGCCCCCGACTATGTCAGAGGCAACGATATCGCTTCTCCTACAGAAGGAAAAAGACCCGCTGCAATGCGGGTCCTATAGACCTATTTCCCTCCTAAATGTAGACGCTAAGATTCTGGCCAAGGTAATGGCAATGAGGATAGAGGATTGTGTCCCGGGGGTGGTCCATGAGGACCAAACTGGGTTTGTGAAGGGGAGACAGCTGAATACGAATATACGGAGGCTGCTAGGGGTAATGATGATGCCCCCACCAGAGGGGGAAGCGGAGATAGTGGTGGCGATGGATGCCGAGAAAGCATTTGATAGATTGGAGTGGGATTATTTGTGGGAGGTGTTGAGGAGATTTGGCTTTGGAGATGAGTATATTAGATGGGTACAGCTGCTGTATAGGGCCCCGATGGCGAGCGTGGTCACGAATGGACGGGGGTCTGCGTATTTTTGGCTCCATAGAGGGACGAGGCAGGGATGTCCTCTGTCCCCATTATTGTTTGCACTGGCGATTGAGCCCCTGGCAATAGCATTGAGGGGTTCCAGGAAGTGGAGGGGAGTACTCAGGGGAGGAGAAGAACACCGGGTATCTCTGTATGCGGACGATTTGTTGGTGTATGTGGCGGACCCGGCGGAGGGGATGCCAGAGATAATGCGGATACTTGGGGAGTTTGGAGAATTTTCAGGATATAAGCTGAACATGGAGAAAAGTGAGTTGTTTGTGGTGCATCCAGGGGAGCAGAGCAGAGAAATAGAGGACTTACCGCTGAGGAAGGTAACAAGGGACTTTCGCTACTTGGGGATTCAGATAGCCAGGAATTGGGGTACATTGCATAGGTTAAATTTAACGCAGTTGGTGGAACAGATGGAGGAGGACTTCAAGAGATGGGACATGGTATCCCTGTCACTGGCAGGGAGGGTGCAGGCGGTTAAAATGGTGGTCCTCCCGAGATTCCTCTTTGTGTTTCAGTGCCTCCCGGTGGTGATCACGAAGGCTTTTTTCAAAAGGATTGAGAAGAGTATCATGAGTTTTGTGTGGGCCGGGAAGACCCCGAGAGTGAGGAAGGGATTTTTGCAGCGTAGTAGGGATAGGGGGGGGCTGGCACTACCGAGCCTAAGTGAGTACTATTGGGCCGCCAACATCTCAATGGTATGTAAGTGGATGGGAGAAGAGGAGGGAGCGGCGTGGAAGAGATTGGAGAGGGCGTCCTGCAGGGGGACTAGCCTACAAGCTATGGTGATGGCGCCGTTGCCGCTCTCACCGAAGAAATACACCACAAGCCCGGTGGTGGTGGCTACTCTGAAGATTTGGGGGCAATGGAGACGGCATAGGCGAAAGACGGGAGCCTCGGTGTGGTCCCCGATAAGAAATAACCATAGGTTTGCTCCGGGGAGAATGGATGGGGGATTTGGAACATGGCAAAGAGCAGGAGTAACACAAGTGAGAGATCTGTTTGTAGATGGGACGTTTGCAAGTCTGGGAGCGCTGACCGAAAAATATGGGCTGCCCCAAGGGAATGCATTCCGGTATATGCAACTGAGGGCTTTTGCGCGGCAACAGGTGAGGGAATTCCCGCAGCTCCCGACGCAGGAGGTGCAGGACAGAGTGATCTCAAAGACATGGGTGGGGGACGGTAAGGTATCAGACATATATAGGGAAATGAGGGACGAGGGGGAGATCATGGTAGATGAGCTGAAAGGGAAATGGGAAGAAGAGCTGGGGGAGGAAATTGAGGAGGGGCTGTGGGCTGACGCCATAAGTAGGGTAAACTCATCGTCCTCGTGTGCCAGGCTAAGCTTGATACAATTTAAGGTGTTCCACAGGGCGCATATGACTGGAGCACGGCTCAGCAAATTTTTTGGAGTTATGGATAGGTGTGCGAGATGCTCGAGAAGCCCAGCGAATCACACCCACATGTTCTGGTCATGTCCGGCACTACAGGGGTTTTGGGTGGGGGTGACAAAGGTGCTTTCGAAGGTAGTGGGGGTCCAGGTCGAACCAAGCTGGGGGTTGGCTATATTTGGGGTTGCAGAAGAGCCGGGAGTGCAGGAGGCGAGAGAGGCTGATGTTTTGGCCTTTGCGTCCCTAGTAGCCCGGCGCAGGATACTGTTGATGTGGAAGGAAGCCAAGCCCCCGGGTGTGGAGACCTGGATAAATGACATGGCAGGGTTTATAAAGCTTGAACGGATTAAGTTTGTCCTAAGGGGATCGGCTCAAGGGTTCACTAGGCGGTGGCAACCGTTCGTCGAATACCTCACAGAAAGATAGAGGGAATGGAAAAGAAGAAGACAGCAGCAGCAGCCCGGGGATTGGCGGGGGGGGGCGGCGGGGAGGAACCAGAAGGACTCTCAGGGATGTTAATATATATGTATAATATGTATAGGTTGTTGTTATAGATAATTGTATATTGGACTGTTCAAACATATTTTTGGAGAGTATTTATCTGGGACAAGGCAGTTGCCATTTAGTTTTGTTTTTGTTTCTATATTATTTATTTCTTGTTTATAAAACTGGCCATTGTTATTTATATTGTTATATTCCTGTGTAAAGGATACACAATGTACTGTTATGGTTGGCCAAAAATTTTCAATAATAGGGAAATAGTGTTGTACTATTTTAAGTGTTGGTGGCCTGTATGTGTTCCACGGATCCAGAGCACCCAACACATCATGGTACCAGTAGTTGAGGGATGTTAGAAATTCTTAGACCTATCTGCAAGTGATCTGCCTTCCACCAGCATACAGCCATACTGCAAAATGGACAGCATCCGCCCGCCGCCGCCGCTCCGCATCACCGATAACCTAGGGGCCAACTGGAAGATATTCAAACAACGCTTTCAGCTTCTACCTTGAAGCCACAGACCGGGAAGCTGCCTCAGACACCAGGACGATCGCTCTCTTCCTATCCACAGCCGGGGACCATGCCATCCCCATTTTCAATTCTCTCACATTTGCTGATGGTAAAGACAAATCAAAATTCAAGACAGTCCTCCTTAAGTTTGACAGTCAATGCGACATTGATGTATTCCAATAGCATTTGCAGGGTAAGGATGAACCTTTCCAGTCCTTTCTCACCCACCTCCGCATCCTTGCGCAGTCCTGTAATTACGGGCCCACCTCCGACTCCATGATACGCGACCAGATAGTTTTCGGTGTTCAGTCGGACCCCCTATGCCAGCAGCTCCTCACAGTAAAGCAGCTCACCCTAGCGACCGCCATCGAGAACTGCGTACTACATGAACACGCCACTAGTCGGTATTCCCACATCCAAGCGGCTGAAACGGCGCGGCAAGGTCCCCACGAGGCAGAATGGGTCCAAGCAATCGAGCAACTCCAGGGCCTCAGCCTGGATGAGGGCGGCCATTTCGTGCGCTTTTCGCGGACTCCCGCGCTTGTGTGCACCGAACGAGGGGACGGCGGCATCGACGAACGTACTACGCAGGCACACACCACGTACGGCCGTGCTGCACATGCGCGGTGGCGCAGCAAGTGTACTGATGCTACAATGTGCGGCAACTGTGGCTCCGCCCATTTAAAGCGGCAATGTCCTGCCAGATCCCAACGATGCCTGCAATGTGGCAAACTTGGCCACTATGCTGCTTTATGCAGATCAGCTCAGCCTGCCAACTCTTGTCGCTCCAGCCAGCCTCGCAGGAATGTCCGGGCCATTCACCCACGGTCACCGAGCCCGATTCGGACCTGCTACCCGATATTGACACCGAGGACCCGAAGGCGCCTTTTCGAGTCGGTATCATTACAAAAAACAGGGTGTCCTCGAAGCAAAGAATCCAGCCTCTACAGGTATACAGCATCGATCCGGACGATGAATGGTGTGCCACCCTTACGGTCAACCGGTCCCAAATACGATTTTGCCTGGACACCAGTGCCTCCGCCAATCTCATTGCGCGGTCTGACCTCCAAAGCCTTTGTGTCAAACCAGCCATCCTCCCATCAGCCTGCCAGCTATTAGATTATAATAGCAATGCCATTGCTGCCAGCGGCTCTTGCCAACTTGAAGTGACACACAGGTCACGCAAAACCATCCTTCCCTTTGAAATCGTGGGCTCCTCAAAAGCCTCCCTGCTTGGCGCGCAGGCATGCAAGCTGTTGAACCTAGTTCAGAGAGTTCACTCTCTCTCTCCTGCTGACGCATCTGCCTTTCAGGACACTGACTTCAGGGCGCAGCTCAACGCCATTATCAACCAGTACCACGACGTCTTCGAGGGCATGGGCATGTTCCCGTACACCTACAGGATTTTATTAAAACCGAATGCCACGCCTGTGGTGCATGCACCTCGCAGGGTCCCAGCACCCCTTAAGGACCGCCTCAAGCAGCAGCTGCAGGACCTCCAGGACCAAGGAGTGATTTCCAAAGTCACGGAGCCTTCCGGCGAATTGAGACTTTGTATTGATCCCAAGGATCTCAATCACAATATCATGAGGGAGCATTATCCAATTCCCAAGCGTGAAGAGCTCACATGTGAGATGGCTCGCGCCAAGCTCTTTACCAAACTCGACGCCTCAAAAGGATTCTGGCAAATCCAGCTCGATGAATCCAGCAGGAAATTCTGCACGTTTAGCACCCCCTTTGGAAGATATTGTTACAACAGGATGCTGTTTGGGATCATCTCTGCATCAGAAGTGTTCCATAGGATTATGGAACAAATGATGGAAGGTATTGAAGGTGTTCTCATCTATGTCGATGACATAATCATTTGGTCCACCACCCCGCAGGAGCATGTTAGTTGCCTCCAGCGCGTATTCAGACGTATACATGAGTATGGCCTCCGCCTCAACAGGGCCAAATGCTCTTTTGGTCAGACGGAACTCAAGTTCCTCGGGGACTACATCTCCCAATTGGGTGTGCAGCCGGATGCCGACAAGGTAGCTGCCATCACAGCTATGAAAACACCAGAGGACAAGAAGGCGGTCCTCCGATTTCTGTGCATGGTCAATTTTTTAGGGAAATTCATCCCCAACCTCGCCTCTCATACCACGGCTCTCAGGAACCTGGTCAGGAAGACGACAGACTTCCAATGGCTCCCTGCCCACGAGCGCGAATGGAGGGAACGCAAGGCAAAACTGACCACGTAGCCTTCTTTGATCCAGCAAAGGAGACCAAAATTTTGACCGATGCCAGTCAATCCGGCATTGGGGCAGTGCTCCTTCAACGTGATGAGGCCTCATCATGGGCCCCTGTTGCATATGCGTCACGTGCGATGACCCCCACGGAACAGCGCTACGCGCAGATAGAAAAGGAGTGCCTGGGTCTTCTGACCGGTGTGGTTAAGTTTCACGATTATGTCTACGGACTTCCTCAATTCACCGTCGAGACCGACCATTGCCCGCTGGTCAATATAATACAGAAAGACTTGAACGACATGACGCCTCGCCTCCAGCGTATTCTTCTCAAACTCCGGCGATACGACTTCCAGCTGGTATACACCCCAGGCAAGGACCTCATCATTGCTGACGCTCTCTCCAGGTCAGTCAACACTCCATGTGACCCAGTGGGATTTGTCTGCCAGGTTGACGCCCATGTGGCATTCGCGGCCTCCAATCTACCTGCCTCGGATGAACGCCTCGTCCAAATTCGCCACGAGACGGCGGCTGACCCCTTGCTACAGTGTGTCATGCACCACCTAACGGATGGGTGGCTCAAGGGCCAATGCCCTCAATTCTATAATGTCAGAGATGATCTGGCGGTAGTAGACGGGGTTCTTCTAAAACTGGACTGCATTGTCATCCCGCATAGCATGCGCCAGCTTGTCCTGGAACAACTACACGAGGGCCACCGTGGAAAAGTGCCACCGACGGGCCTGAGAGGCAGTGTACTGTCCTGGCATTAATGAGGACATAGTCAACACAGTGCTCAACTGCCCCACTTGTCAGCCCTTCCAGCTGGCCGAACCACGTGAGACCCTGCAGCCCCATGAGTTGGTCACGTCACCATGGACCAAGGTGGGCATCGACCTGTTCCACGCGCTGGGTAGAGACTATGTCCTGATCGTGGACTACTTTTCGAATTACCCGGAGGTGATACGGTTGCAAGACCTCACCTCGTCTGCAGTCATTCATGCATGTAAAGAAACCTTTGCTCGACACGGCATCCCGCTCATGGTTATGTCGGACAATGGCCCCTGCTTCGCCAGCCAAGAATGGTCCAACTTTGCCAGGCGGTACAATTTGACCCATGTGACGTCCAGTCCCCTGTACCCCCAATCCAATGGCAAAACAGAGAAGGGAGTCCATATCGTCAAACGGCTCCTATGCAAGGCTGCCGATGCTGGGACTGATTTCTACCTTGCCTTGCTGGCCTATCGCTCCGCCCCACTGTCCACTGGCCTGTCGCCAGCCCAATTACTCATGAGTCGCACCGCGAGGACGACGGTGCCGTCCATCCATGTCCCAGACCTCAACCACTTTCCAGTCCTTCGCCGGATGCAGCTGTCTCGTGCACAGCACAAGGCGGCTCATGACTCCCGTGCAGTTGATCTCCCTGCTCTGGCTCCAGATGACAATGTCCGCGTCCATCTTCCGGTTGGTGGCTGGTCTGCAACCGCTGTTGTCCTTCGGCAGGTGGCCCCCCGCTCATTCCTGGTTCATCTACCGGATGGCTCTATTCTGCGCCGCAATCAACGCGCCCTTCGTCTCGTTCCACGCTCGCCACGTGATCCTCCAGTGTCGCCTCGCCCTCTTGCTGATCCTGCCACGGACTTTGCAGAGCTCCCTGTCACTCTGCCTCCCCCTGACTTTGGCGCAGTCCAGCCTGCTCCTGAACCGGCGGCTCTTGACCCACCCTTGAGGCGGTCACTCAGAATTCGGCGCCCACCACAGAGACTAAATTTATGAACTTTTCAAATTTATGGACTCTCTGAATTGTTTTGTTGCTTTGTTTGATCGTTTCCCTGGTTTGTATATAGTGTTAATCTCGTTACTCTTGTTGTATACTGCTTCTCTGCACCAGGCACCTTCCCATATAAATAGCTTAGTTCTCATGTACATAGTCCTGTAAATATGTCTTCGCACCCCACACGTAATTAGGAACATTCTCACCACACATTATTTATTGCCATACACATACATATTTTCATAAAAGGGGGGGATGTCATAATATACACCAGTATATCATGGTGCAGACACACACACTGATGGACACACAGCAAGACCAATCAACACACACAACACCGCAGCCAATCACCAGTTAGAGCACACTCACTATAAAGACAGAGGGCATCAGTTTCCCCGCTCATTCGGGATGCAGCCTCTCAGAAGGACAGAACTTACAGCTTACAGCACAGATCTTCACCATGTGCTGAATGCATAGACTGGTTAGGACAGGCATAGGTCTTTAGTTTAATCTAACATCATGTTAACCCACAGTGAAAGTATGTTCAACAGTTTCTAGCTTAATAAAACAGTGTTGTACTATTTTAAGTGTTGGTGGCCTGTATGTGTTCCAAGGATCCAGAGCACCCAACACATCACATGCCACCTGCATCTGCACAAAGATGGAGGCCATATGCAACCAGTGGAAATGAGGGGCAATGAGTACCGATGAAGTCCAATTCACGCTAGGATGCTCAGTTTAATGAGCAGTCCATGGATTCAGACCCACCTTGGAAGAGCACACTGATATAAAAGAACAAAAAACAAAGAACAGTACAACACAGGAACAGGCTCTTCAGCCCTTCAAACCTGCGCTGACCATGTTGCCCGTCTAACCTAACACCGTCCACACGTCCGGGGCCCATATCCCTCTATTCCCATTCTATTCATGTATTTTCAAAGACGTCCCTTAAACATCACTATCGAACCTGCTTCCACCACCTCCTCCAGCAGCAAGTTCCAGGCACCCACTACCGTCCGTGTAAAAAAAACTTCCCTCGCACAGCTCCTCTAAACTTTGTCCCTCACACCTTAAATCTATGTCCCCTAGTAATTGACTCTTCCACCGTGGGAAAAAGCTGCTGACTATCCATTCTGTTCCAGGCACCTGTAACATTGGACTGCATTTTCGCTACTGGGACGGCCAGCTCGAGTCTCGAAATGTCATGACTTGGCAGAACTGCCTTGGTTTAACGGGCCCTGATGAACCCAATTTTCACTCTGGGGAGGTGGGGGTTGGGTGGAATAGAGCCAGGCCCGCCAACCCCAGAAGCCAATCATAGGCAGCCATAGAGGCAGGTGTGTGCCCAGGTGAGCTGGTTAGAAGGCAGCCTTCATTCTCTGGGACGCTGTCAGAGTTGATTTCGAAGCTGTTGGGCCCTATACTACTCACCCCACACACCCCTTCACCCCCACCCATGCCCCCTCATATTCCCATGTGTGGTGAATGTAGAAATTGTTATACATCATATTTACCAAACACCCTGCTATGTGTTTTGCGGCGGCGGAAGTGGTCCGGAGCAGCAGGATCCACCGGTCCCGCTGTTTTCAATGGGATTTCTCATTGTCAGCACCCCTCATCACAAGGTAACCCGTGCGTAGGTGTGGGACCGGAATTTCCCGCCGGTGTGAACAGCTGGTATATCCCGCCCTATATATTATATTTATGGCAGGAATTGTATTTTAAAATCCTCGTTTAAAATACATATAGGCAGTATGTCTGCTAAAACTGTAATTAAAGAGTCATAAAAAGTGAGGTCATTATTCGTTCCAACCACTTATTGGTTACAGAGAAAGGGCTATTGGAGTTGTGTTTTAATTGCTGGAGATTCCCTGGAGAGTAGATAATTTATGATGGATTGTATTTAGTCCTAGCTATGCAGGCCATGGAACATATTGGGATACAGATTATGTAATTAATAGGGGGAGCCAAGTCTGTCTCTTGTTTTGCAATTTGTGATAGGATTTGAGTCTGACAGCACAGAAGTGTTAGGGATCTGCTGTTGAAAGGATCTCTCTCCAAACGTCTCTGCACAGTTAAACAAGTAACCTGTTTTGTTAACTTTATTTATTAGTGGCGTTTGAACTGTATTGGGTTGCTTTACTGGAATTAGTGGCAGGTGTAGATAGTAAGCTCAAGTTTTTTCCTTTTATTTAAGAACTGATAATTGTAAAGCTGTTTATTTGATTTTAATGTGGTTAATTCTGTGTTTAAATTATACCAATTGGTCAGAGTCATCACTCCTGGGGTGAAGTACACTTTCCTCACAGTTTTACAAATGAAAAAGAAATTGGGGGGGGGGGGGATTCTTGTCTGGTATCCTAAAAAATGTTGGGGTCTGGTCCAGTATCCTAACACGTGGCATCTCCATGCCGAGCGCTGAACAGGAATAAACAAAGCAAAGGACCATTTTTAACCTGTACTCAGTTTACAACTCACTTGATACTGAAAGTTTGAAAAGAACATTTGAGACACATTGGGAGACTTTCTAGGAGACAACCTGAAACCAAATTTTGTGTACTCAGCCACAAAGACCAGAAGGTCCCAGGTTCAATCTGTGCTGAGTTTCATGATCACAACCAGGGCAGCAGTATAACTGGCCATAAATTGCAAGGGGACCATTGGACATGGGTTCCTCCTCCTATTGAACGATTTAGATTAATATGGAAAGACAAGAAGCAATCCAGAATAAAAATACTGAAGTGAAGGAGGGGTGAGAACAGATCTGGCACAGGTAAAATTGCAGTCAAAGATTGGCCATCGAAACTATAATGAAATAATGGCCAGTCTTTAAAGAAGGAATGGTTCGGGTACAGTTGAGACACATTCCTAAAATGGGAGAAAGTAAAGCAACCAAAGCCAGAACTTCCTGGATGGCGAAAGAGATAGAGACTAAGGTGAAGCAGAAAAACAGCACATGTGGCAAATGTTAAGTTGCTAATACACATGGGAACCAGGCTGAAAATAGAACTTTCAGTGGGTAAATTAAAAAGGGAATGAGAGGCTATTAGAGGAGACTGGCAGTTAACACAAAAGGGCAATTCAAAAGCCTTCTGTGACCATATAAATAGGACAAAGTCTTACAACACCAGGTTAAAGTCCAACAGGTTTGTTTCGATGTGACTAGCTTTCGGAGCACTGCTCCTTCCTCAGGTGAATGAAGAGGTATGTTCCAGAAACATATATAAAGACAGATTCAAAGATGCCAGACAATGCTTGGAATGCGAGCATTAGCAGGTGATTAAATCTTTACAGATCCAGAGATGGGGTAACCCCAGGTTAAAGAGGTGTGAATTGTCTCAAGCCAGGACAGTTGGTAGGATTTCGCAGGCCAGATGGTGGGGGATGAATGTAATGCGACATGAATCCCAGGTCCCGGTTGAGGCCGCACTCATGTGTGCGGAACTTGGCTATAAGTTTCTGCACGGCGATTCTGCGTTGTCGCGGGTCCTGAAGGCCGCCTTGGAGAACGCTTACCCGGAGATCAGAGGCTGAATGCCCTTGACTGCTGAAGTGTTCCCCGACTGGAAGGGAACATTCCTGCCTGGTGATTGTCGCGCAATGTCCGTTCCTTCGTTGTCGCAGCGTCTGCATGGTCTCGCCAATGTACCACGCTTCGGGACATCCTTTCCTGCAGCGTATGAGGTAGACAACGTTGGCCGAGTCGCACGAGTATATACCGCGTACTTGGTGGGTGGTGTTCTCACGTGTAATGGTGGTATCCATGTCGATGATCTGGCACGTCTTGCAGAGATTGCCATGGCAGGGTTGTGTGGTGTCGTGGTCACTGTTCTGAAGACTGGGTAGTTTGCTGCAAACAATGGTTTGTTTGAGGTTGCGCGGTTGTTTGAAGGCAAGTAGTGGGGGTGTGGGGATGACCTTGGCAAGATGTTCATCTTCATCGATGACGTGTTGAAGGCTGTGAAGAAGATGACGTAGTTTCTCTGCTCTGGGGAAGTACTGGACGACGAAGGGTATTCTGTCGGTTGTGTCCCATGTTTGTCTTCTGAGGAGGTCGGTGCGGTTTTTCGCTGTGGCGCATTGGAACTATCGATCGATGAGTCGAATGCCATATCCCGTTCGTATGAGGGCATCTTTCAACATCTGTAGATGTCTGTTACGCTCCTCCTCGTCTGAGCAGATCCTGTGTATACGGAGAGCTTTTCCATAGGGGATGGCTTCTTTAATGTGTTTAGGGTGGAAGCTGGAGAAGTGGAGCATTGTGAGGTTATCCGTGGGTTTGCGGTAAAGCGAAGTGCTGAGGTGACCGTCCTTGATGGAGACGAGTGTGTCCAAGAATGCAACTGATTTTGTAGAGTAGTCCATGGTGAGTCTGATGGTTGGATGGAACTTATTAATGTCATCATGTAGTCGTTTCAGTGATTCTTCGCCGTGGGTCCAAAGGAAAAAAATGTCATCGATGTATCTGGTGTATAACGTCGGTTGAAGGTCCTGTGCGGTGAGAGGTGTTGTTCAAACTTGTGCATGAAGATGTTGGCGTATTGGGGTGCGAATTTGGTCCCCTTGGCTGTTCCGTGTGTCTGGATGAAGAACTTGTTGTCGAAGGTGAAGACGTTGTGATCCAGAATGAAGCGGATGAGTTGCAGAATTGCGTCTGGAGATTGGCAGTTGTCGGTGTTGAGTACTGAGGCTGTTGCAGCAATGCCGTTGTCATGGGGGATGCTGGTGTAGAGTGCCGAGACGTCCATTGTGACGAGGAATGTTCCTGGTTCAACTGGTCCATGGTTGCTGAGTTTCTGTAGGAAGTCCGTCGTGTCGCGACAGAAGCTGGGCGTACCTTGTACGATGGGTTTCAAGATGCCCTCAATGTAGCCAGAGAGGAACATACCTCTTCATTCACCTGAGGAAGGAGCAGCGCTCCGAAAGCTAGTGACATCGAAACAAACCTGTTGGACTTTAACCTGGTGTTGTAAAACCTCTTACTGTGCTCACCCCAGTCCAACACCGGCATCTCCACATCATACAAATAGTAGAAGGGGAGCAAGGTGAGGATGGAGACAATTAGGAACCAAAATGACTCTGTGTATGGAGGCAAAGAACATGGCTGAGGTATCAAATTAATACTTTGCATCTGCCTTTATCAAGGAAGAACAGGCTGCCAATGTCATGGTGAAAAGGGAGATAGCGGAGACACTAAATGGATTAAAAATTGATAAACAGAAGATATTAGATAGGCTAGCTGTTGAAAGTTACCAGGAACAAATGGGATGTATCTGAGGATACTGAGGGAAGTAAAGATGGAAATTGTGGAGTTACTGGTCATAAGTTCGTCCCCTCTTGGCCTTGTTCTCGCTCTCCCCCCCTCACAGGCCCTGCTCCCTCCCCCCACAGGCCCCACTCCCCCTCCCCCCACACAGGCCCCACTCTTCCCTCCCCCCTCACACACCCCATCTCTCCCCTCAACAGGCCCACTCGCTCCCCTCACAGGCCCCACTCTCTCCCCTCACAAGCCCCACTCTCTCCCCTCACAAGTCCCGCTCTCCTCCCTCATGGGTCCCACTTTCCCTCCTCCCCCCCTCACAGTCTCCACTTTCCCACTTCACAAGCCCCTCTCTCCCCCTCCCCCTCACAGTTCCCTGCTCGCCACCTTCATAGGCCCCATTCTCCCCCTTCACAGGCACCACTCTCCATCCCTCACAGGTCCCGCGCTCCATCTCCCCCTCACAGGCACCTCTCTCCCCACCCTCACAGGCCCCACTCTGTCCCATTCACAGGCCCCTCCCTCCAAGCCCCACTCTTTCCCCCCTCCCCCCCAACAACCTCCACTCTCCCCAAGCCTCACAGGCCCTTCTCCCCCCATTACACAGGTACCTCTCTTCCCCCCCCCCCACCCCCTACACCCCCGTCCACTCAATTCTTGGAACATAGGTCATGGATATAGGTTGAGAGGCGGTAGATTTAGAACTGAGATGAGGAAGAACCACTTCTCGCAAAGGGTGGAGAATTTGTGGAATTCGCTGCCCCAGAGTCAGAGTCTCCGACTCTGGTGGAATCAGAGTCATTAAATGGTTTCAAGAAGGAGATAGATATATTTCTGATGAAACAAAACGGGTTAAAGGGATATGGGGAATAGGTGGGAGGTAGATTTGAGACCAGGGAGAGATCAGCCATAATCTGATTGGTGGAGCAGGCTCGAAGGACTGAATTGTCTACTTCTGCTCCTAATTCCTATGTCCCTATGTACCTCTGGTGGAATATGTTCATATGCAGGTGTGAACTGGGAAATGGAGGAGGTTCAAAATATGATGCCCTCCAGGGTCAAATAGTCCTGTAACGCCCTCTTTCTGGTTTTAGAGAAATAAGTCACTTGACGTACTAGAGGGCCTATGATAATTGAACTAGAGGGTCTGAAAAAGAATCAAATGTTTTACGAGAGGAGTGATAAGAGGGTTGAAGAGAGGTAAGAGAAGAGGGGCGTGGAGAGGAGTGAAGGAAGAGAGGAGGCAAGGAGAGAGTTGCGGGGAGAGATGAGAGGAGGGACAAGATGAGGGGAAAGGAGAGGGGAAGAAAGGAGAGGAAGGTGAGAGGCGGGTAGAATGGAGTACAGCAGAGGAGCAAGGTGAGATGAGGCAAGATGAGGGAAGGGATGAGAGGAGTGAAGAGCAAAAGGAGTGGAAAAGCAGTACTTTTCTTTGGCAAACAAAACTCTAATCCAATAAGTGATTTTTTTCACTCGAACAAGTTGTGTCTCTCGGCCCTCCCAATCAAGGAGATAACTGGGGTCCAGCTACAGATTTACCAACATTTTCTGTGATGTGCGCTTGCATGAATGCTCTACTGCCTCTCTATTTGGGTCATAAATCAAGAGTAACCAAATTGATTGCTAGTTTTAATAATGCTTTAATAGGACCTTTGATTCGTCAAGTTTCTTCTTCACTCGTCACATGTACTTTCTAATCATTATAAATCATGCCATTCCTTCAATGTGTTTTACCAGTGGCATTTTCTTGGGGAGTGGGTGGGGGAAGAGTGCGATAATTCTGAAAATGTAATTATCAGTAATGATTCTCAAAATGCCCGAGCTTTTTATGGTCTATATATATTTGTACATAAGTGGTTTAAATATCCTTTTTCACTTATCTATAGATCTTTTACTGAATACTGAAATTCACTACTGGATGCTGAAAGCTTGATTGTGGCGTTCTGGAACAGACTTCATGCCATTTTTATCACTTACCCCGTTACTGTCTATAGACAGTGCATGTTCAGAAATGAAGAAACTTCACTTTTAACACTTACTAAAAACATATTTTAACAAAATAAATCCTGGCCCTATTTGAAGTTGTATAACAATGTTCGGGATTCTCCGCGGGATCTTCCGCTTCGCCGGCAGCATACCCACGCCCGCGGGTTTCCCGGGTGGCCATAATGGGAAACCCCATTGGCCGGCTGCGGGAGCGGAGAATTCCGCTGCTGGCGGGCGCGCACCACGCTGGAAAACAGGGCTGGCGGGACGGAGAAAACCGGCCAATGTGTTCGAAAGCTGGAGTATTTCCAAACTTTTCTATTTTTATTCAGATTTCCAGCATGTTTTTTTCTGTTTTGTTAGGCTAAAACCCAGATTAGAAGAATAACTTGGAGCCCTGAGGAGTTGCAATAGCATTGTGCAATTCTATGGTTTTAGAGCCTTTTTCATGGAAATCCAGAGGCAAGTCATACAGCTGAATACAGAAGTAGAAGTCTTAATTATTCAGACTTGCCCATGTTCAATAAATCTTTGCCTACACAACAACAACAATCACTGTATTTCAAAGTAATCTATTGGCTAGGACCTGCTTTAGGATGTATCTGAGAAACCTAGTAAGGTGTAATATACAAGTGAGTTCCTATCTTCTTAACGTACACAGAATACAACAGGCTAAAAGAATCAACATTTCAGCATGTAATTAATCCTCTGATTTTAGTCAAAAGGCTTATCACTATCGGTTAAAGCTGGAAGCCGTGCTGCTAGTTGGGGCGGGGGGCTTCCGCGAGGGCTGGGGCGATTGGTGGGGGGTGGCCATTGGTTGTCCTGTGGGTCAGTATTTGGTAAGTCGGATCCGCGCATGGCTGGCGCCATGTTGCACAGCGCGACCGCTGTAGGTCATTGCCATGCGCATGCGCGGCTGAGAACCAGGCCATTCTCCGCCCGTTTTAGGCGCGGGAGCCGGGAGTTTCACTTTGCGCTGCTGCTGGTCCTCAGCGGTCCCAGGATTGGTGAAGGTTCGGTGCCGATTTTGACATCACAGTTCCCACGCCAGCGTCGGCACTTAGCCGCAAAATCGGAGAATCCAGCCCAAGGTCTTTGGGAGAAAGATCGGGATGGCCTGGAAGGCAAACAGGAAACACTTTCATTTTCACGACCTGCACCCTCCCTGCCAGTGTCAGCTGTAGTATGTCCCATTTCTTAAAATCCCCCCCGAATCTCCTCCACCAACATTGTCAAATTCCACTTGTCACCTGGATCCACAAATACCTGAACCCTTCCCTAGCCACCTTAAACGGCAACACCCAAGTTGACCCCAGATCTGCCGCATTCACTGGAAACACCTCACTCTTCCCAACGTTTAACCTATACCCCGGGAAGACCCCAAAACCCTCCAATATTTCCATGATCCTACCCATACTCTCCAGCGGGTCCGACACAAACAACAACAGATCGTCCGTGTACAGCGACACCCGATGTTCTCTCCTCCCCCTCACAATCCCCTGCCACTCCACTGACCTCACAAGGCTCAATCGCTAGCACGAACAACAATGGCAACAGCGGATACCTTCCCTCCATGGTGAGATCAGAGTGGGGATGTTCAGTGCTTGGCTGTGATCAGAATTCCTCAGATACTGAAGCAGTCCAGGGGCGAGATTCTTCGCCGGCGGGATGCTCCGTTTTGTCGGCGCCCAGGGGTTTCCCGACAACGTGGGGCTGACCCACAATGGGAAACCCCATTGACTGGTCGGCGTAACGGAGAATCCCGCCGGCGGGTCGGACAGAAATGTGGCGCAGCGGGGCGGAGAATCCAACCCCATGTCTACACACAGCAAGACCTGGACAGCAACCAGGTTTGGGCTTATAAGTGGCAAGTAACTTTCTAACCATAGGTGCATGGCAATGATTGCCTCCAGGAGAGAATCTAACCACCTCCCCATAACAAAAACAAACAAACAAACTTTTGTTTCAGAGGTTGAATATTCCGTGAGAGGTCCTGCTGCCAGCACCGGCAGGGTTCACACCGTTTTTCTTACCAGAACTGACACTTTGCCATTTTCTGGTAAGTTTCCGCCCAACATTCAGAGGCCTGATGCTCACAATCCTAAGTGCCCTTGTGGGGCCAAGAGGAGCATTCCAGCTTCTCCGGGCCCAGAGATAAGCCAATGAATAATATTACTTCAGTAATACTGGGACTGTACTCGTTGGAATTTAGAAGGATGAGGGGGGATCTTATAGAAACATATAAGATTATGAAGCGAATAGATAGGATAGATGCGGGCAGGTTGTTTCCACTGGCGGGTGAAAGCAGAACTAGGGGGCATAGCCTCATAATAAGGGGAAGGAGATTTAGGACTGAGTTTAGGAGGAACTTCTTCACCCAAAGGGTTGTGAATCTATGGAATTCCTTGCCCAGTGAAGCAGTAGAGGCTCCTTCATTAAATGTTTTTAAGATCAAGATAGATAGTTTTTTGAAGAATAAAGGGATTAAGGGTTATGGTGTTCGGGCCGGAAAGTGGAGCTGAGTCCACAAAAGATCAGCCATGATCTCATTGAATGGTGGAGCAGGCTCGAGGGGCCAGATGGCCTACTCCTGCTCCTAGTTCTTATGTTCACTTTCTGATCCTCCTTGGCACGGGGCATCGCGCACAACTGCCGAGAGTTAAAATCAGACCTCTCCAGCTCATTGCAAAAACTCTGCTGACTCGACACAATGCATCTGTTAACACAGTGCATGGAGTGGGGCCAATAAGGAGTTTACCCATTCCACATCCTTGTTGAGTGGTATTGGGGATTCAAATGATCATTATTATATCCAATACTCACAATAAAGGGTTTATGTTACAATCTCCAAGTCAAACTATCATTTTACCAACTACCAAAGATGCCTAGTAGTCCAAAGATGTGCAGCTTAGGTGGATTGACTATGATAAATTGACCCTTAGCGTCCAAAGGTTAGGTGGGGTTTTGGGGGTAGGGCAGAGGAGTGGGCCTAGGTAGAGTGTTCTTTCAAAGGATCGGTGCAGACTCATTGGGCCGAATGGCCTCCTTCTGCACTGTCGGGATTCTATGATTCAAAGACATTACTATCTGTGACTTCCCCATCATCAACATCCTAATGGTGATCATTGATCAGAAACTCAACTGGACTAGCCAAATACATCCTGTGGTTAAAAAAGCAGCTCAAAGGTGGCAAATTCTGCTGTTACAGCTCTTTCATGACATCCCAGAGCCTCCACTGCCTGCAAGTCAAAAGCCAGATGTGTGATGGTATACTGCCGCCTCTCCACTTGCCTGGATGTGTGCAACTCCAACAACACTCAAGAAGCTCGGCACCAACCAGGAAAAAGCAGCCCCATCCACCACCCTAAGCATTCATTCCCTCACTACCAGCTGCAATGTGTACCATCTAAAAGATGCACTACAGGAATTCAGCAAGGCTTTTTCAACAGGACTTTGCAAACCTGCAACCTCTATCAACAAGTAGGACATGGACACTAACTTAAGCAAATAGAAAAACAAATGGTAGATATGCCTTTATTATGAAAGGATTACAGCGTGGGTTAATAACTCTTACTACAATTATACAGGGACTTGGTGAGACCATACCTGGAGGTCTTTGTACAACGTTGGTCTACCCATGGGAGGATATACTTCCCTTAGTGGGAGTGCAAGAAAGGTTCATTAGGGATGAGGGGCTTGTCCAAGGAGAAAAGATTAAGTGGACTAGGCCAACAATATTCCCTAGAATTTAGGAGAATGAGAGGTAATACCATTAAAACATTAAAAAGCCTTTAGGAGCTTGTCAAGGTGAATCGTGGGAGGATATTTTTACTAGGCTGGATATGAGGTCACAATCGCAGAATAAGGGATCTATCATTTAGGACTGAGATGAGGAGAAATTTCTTCACTCAAAGGGCTGTGAATCTTGGGAGTTCTCTATCTCAGAGAGTTGTAGATGTTCAGTTATTGAGCGTACCCAAGGTTGGGCATGACTCAGCGACTGCATTGCGCTCGGCGAGTTCCAGATCTGCATATTTAAATGAACCATTAGGTTTATTTAAATACCCAGATGCCGCATGCACCAGATGCCAGGGAGTCAAAGATCTCGCCTGCGAGACCTCACCAGGGCGTCGTTTAGCATAGGTTTCCACAAACGTGGATCAGTTTACGGCATCTTGGGGGTCTCAAGACCATTAGATATTTACGGTTAGTCAGGGACAAGACAGGGTGGTCCCCTGACACCTGGCACACTGGCACTGCCAGCCTGGCAGTGTCTGCTGGCACTGCCAGGTTGCCTGGGTGGCAATGCCAGGGTGCTGGTGATAAGGGGGTTCCAGGGGCCTTGGGAAGGTTGGCCGGGGGGAGGGAAGGAGGGGGGGGTGGGTCCTTAAAGGGAGGCGTGTAAAGATTGGGACAGCCGGCCAAAATGAAGCCCCGATCTGTGAGGAGCCGTACTGTGAGGAGCTTATCTCGCCAGCAGGAAACTGACTAAAGTGCAGCCTCAGCGACGAGAAGCTCCCTGAGGCCCAAAAAACCAGCAAAGTGCCGATGAATAGCAGGGTGAATCTCAGAACTGTAGACACCGAGAAACACCCTGCCAAACACGTGCAAAAGCGACCTTTAACTTTTTTCCACTGAAACGAAATGCTGTACTTTAAGAAAGACCTGTATTGTATATTTTAAAAATTGACACCAATATTCCAGACAAGGTACTTGTAAAACCATCAAAAGACCAATTACTATCTTCAGTAAACACAAGGGGACATAATGGTTATTTCATCCACAGACCCCGAATATAATCGCTTAGACGAGACTAGTGTATTCTGGGTCTCCCGTTGGAGTATACCTAGGCGTAGGTTAAAATCCTGCTTTTGTTAGTGGCCTGCATGTGTCTGTCAGTCTGTCTGTTGGTCTCTGTGTGTGCACTATGAGAAAAGCGGCTGGAAGTTGCCACACTGAAGTTAATACAGTAACCAAGGCTCCTGCAAAGAGTGCCAGCTTTTGCATGAACCTCTAAAACTCTGTTTCTGACTGTGAAAGGAGATCAGCCAATGGAAGGATTAAAGCTGGAATAAGAACCAAAATCTCTCTGCCAAACTTACAGAACACCTGAACCAAAGAATCAACTTTTCTCTAACAGAAGTTGACTGCTGGAATTAACTTGCATCAGCCGAACACTCATCATCTACTCCACACAACTCAAGCACTGTTCCATGTAACATTTTATTTATATTTACTAACTATTGGACTCTTTTTTTACTTCTAATCCATATGGATGTAGATGCATCCAAAATCATATAAATATCTAAAAGTCAGATAAATACTGTTGCTATAAGAACAGCTCAGAGTCTTGGAATTCTGAAGGAATCAACTCACCTCCTGAGCCCCCCCAAAGCCTACCCACCATCTACAAGGCACAAGTCAGGAGTGTGATGGAATACTCTCCACTTGCCTGGATGAGTGCAGCTCCAACAACACTCAAGAAGCTCAACATCATCCAGGACAAAGCAGCACATTTGATCGGCACACCATCAACTAACTTAAACATCCACCACCTACAGACAATGGCAGCATTTTTTACCATATACAAGATGCACTGCAGCAACCCATCAAGGATCCTTCGACAGCATCTTCCAAACCTGTGACCCCTATCACCTAGAGGGACAAGAGCAAAGACACATGATAACATTACCACCTATAAGTTCCCTCCAAGTCACATACCGCTTTGACCTGGAAATTTAGCGGTGTTCCTTCATTGTCACTGGGTCAAAATCCTGAAACTACTCCCTAACGGCATTGTGGGTGTACCTACACCTCAAGGACTGGAGCGGTTCAAGAAGGTGGCTCACCATCACCTTCTCAAGGGTAATAGTGATGGGCAATAAATGCTGGTCTAGCCTGTGACGGCCATGCCCATGAAAGTAATTAAAAGGCCTCTCACAATCCTAAGCTTTCGAACAAGAAACAACAAATTCAAAAGGCCAGAGAAAACGTAGAACTTGTACAAAATCTTATTTTGGCTGCGGATGGAGCACGGTGCACACTTTCAGGGACACCAGTATAGGAAGTGTCTGAAAACAATGAAAAAGGTTGAGCGTAGAATCGCCAGGACGGTACCGACCATGCAATATACAGAGACTTGCGATGTTTGGGTGTTAAGATAATCCCAAAAAGAAAAAAAAATTTTTCACACAGAGTGTATTAGATTGTAGCATTCTCTGCCACAAATCACCGTTATATAGGAACATAGGATTTAGGAATAGGCCATTTGGCCCTTCGAGCCTGCTCCGCCATTCAATAAGGTCATAGCTCATCCGACTGTTGTCTCACTTCACTTTCCTGTCTGCCACTCAAAACCCTTGACTCCCTTGTCTATCAAAAGTCTGTCTAACTCAGTGTTGAATAAATTCAATGAATCCCACTGCCTTCTGGGGAAAAGAATTCAACAGACTAACTGTAATAACCGTAATGAGGCCCACAGGGAAACCTTAATCGATCTCCCTGTGGGACTGTGGAATACAAGCTTTCCCGCTAGTGGGTGGAGGCCTGTCCAGCTGGGGTTCATTACCGTGAAGGCCGGCCCGGATAGGGACCAGCATTCAAGGTAGTCTTATTGTGTATACGCTGCCGTAGTGGCCATTTTCTATAACTACAATAAACTCTTGTTTACTCACTATAAGGTCCTCCAAGGCTTTTGTACAAAAAATCCTTTGAGAGAAAGAATTTCTCCTCACCTCTGTCTTAAAAGAGAAGCGTCTTATTCTTAAACTGTATCCCCTAGTTCTAGTGTCCCCAGAAGAGAAAACATCCTCTCGGTATCCACCCTCTCAGGTCCTCACAGGATCTTATATATTTCAATAAGATCACCTCTCATTCTTCTAAGCTCCAATGGGTAAAGGCCTAACCTATTCAACCTTTCTTCATAAGCCCCTTATCCCAGGATTGAGTTCCGTGAACTTTTTCTGAACTGCTTTAACACAATTATATCATTTTTCATAAGGAGACTGAAACTTTACACAGTGCTCCAGATATACTCTCACTAAGGCTCTGCAGCGCTGTAGTAAAAATGTCCTCATTTTGGGTGGGGTTCTCCATCCGTTCACGGCAGTGGGATTCTCCAGTCCTGCTGCAGTGAATGGGAAATCTGGCTGAGCACCAAATTCTCCATCCTCGATAGCAGTGGTAGAAGGATGGACTCACAACGGTGAATCCTAGCCTTTATTTTCTATGCCCCTTGCAATAAATGCCAACATTCCATTTGCCTTCCTTCCTCACTTGCTGTATCCACGTACCAGTTTTTTGTGATTCATGTACCAGGACACTCAGATCCCTCTGTACCAATGAGTTCTACAATCTGTCTCTATTTAAATAACATACTGATTTTCTATTCTTCCACTGAAAGTGGACAAGTTCACATTTTTCCACATTTGCCAATCAATTTGCCATTC
Source organism: Scyliorhinus torazame (assembly GCF_047496885.1). Classification (NCBI taxonomy): domain Eukaryota; kingdom Metazoa; phylum Chordata; class Chondrichthyes; order Carcharhiniformes; family Scyliorhinidae; genus Scyliorhinus; species Scyliorhinus torazame. The sequence continues at coordinate 98,418,657 of NC_092707.1, read as the reverse complement.
GCTTAACCTCTCTATATCTCTTTGCAAACCCCTTAACTCCTCTTGACAATTTATTTTCCTACCTGTCATGGTGTCATCAACAAATTTAACTACCATTCATTCCGTCCCTTCATCCAAGTAATTAATACAGATTGTATATAGTTGAGGCCCCAGCATTGATCCCTGTGGCAGTCTATTAGTTACAGATTGGCAACTGCAAAAAAGATCTATTTCTCCCCACTCTCTGCTTCCTGCTATCTAGCCAATATCTTACCCATGTTAATATGTTACCTCCTACACCATGAGCGCTTACTTTGTGTGATAACTTTTAAAATGGCACCTTATCAAATGCCTTTTGGAAATCCATGTACACACCAACAGGCTCCCCTTTGGAACAGTGTGAGGTTGTGCACTTGAGTAGGAAGAATAGAGGCATAGATTATTTTCTAAATGGGAAAAGGCTTCGGAAATCAGAAGCTCAAAGGGACTTAGGAGTCCTAGTTCAGGATTCTCTTAAGGTTAACGTGTATTCAGTTGGCAGATGGGAAGGCAAATGCAATGTTAGCATTCATGTTGAGAGGGCTAGAATACAAGAGCAGGGATATACTGTTGAGGCTGTATAAGGCTTTGGTCAGACCTCATTTGGAATATTGTCAGCAGTTTTGGATTCCGTATCGAAGGAAGAATGTGCTGGCTTTGGAGAGGGTCCAGAGGAGATTCATAAGAATGATTCCCGGAATGAAGGACTGGTCATATGAGGAGTGGTTGAGGACTCTGGCTCAGTATTTGATGGAGTTTAGAAGGATGAGGGTGGATCTAATTGAAACTGACAGAATACTAAGAGGCCTAGATAGAGTGAACATGGAGAGGATGTTTCCACTAGTAGGGGACACTAGAATCCATGGGCACAGCCCCAGACTGAAGGGACGATCCTTTAAAACAGAGATGAGAAGGAATTTCTCCAGCAAGAGGTTGGTGAATCTGTGGAACTCATTGCCTCAGAAGGCTGTGGAGGCTAAGTGTAACAAGTTCACGGAGGCAGAAGTCCCTTCACCAGAATTCCTTTTATTTACAAAACCAACAGCGGAACAACCAGATGCATTCAGCTTGCTGTTTACACCAGGAGTGCAGAGGATCTGACACTCCCTGTTATATACACAGAAAGGGGTTCCCTGATTGGGCCACAAATCAGGGAACTCATATTCCAATTGACTGATCTCAAAGGCCTGGCCTAAGTCATTACACTAAGTCACTGATGTCTTTAAGATAGAGATAGATAGATTCTAAATTAATAAGGGGATCAGGGTTATGGGGAGAAGGCAGGAGAATGGGGATCAGAAACATAACAGCAATGATTGAATGGCGGAGCAGACTCGATGGGCTGATTGGCCTAATTCTGTTCCTATTCTTATGGTCTTATGGTCCTTTTCAACATTGTTAGTTCCTCAGAGAGCTAATAAATTAGCTAAATACGAGTTCCATTTCACAAAACTACGCTGATTCTGCTGGATCGATTTTCTAAATATCCTGCCATAACCTCCTTAATAATGGATTCTAGCAATTTTCCTATGACAAATGTTAGGCTAGCCGGCCTATAGTTTCCTGCTTTCTGTCTCCTCCCTTTCTGAAATAAAAACCTTCAGCCCGATCAAATGACCTTGTTGCACCCGACTTGGGTTGCGACGAGCTCGTTAAATTTTGCTCGAGATTAGCAATGCTCGAGATGCCTCGCGAGATCTAACGCGATCTGGATCTCATCCTCACTGGACAGGGCCCAGATTTGCATGTTTAAGTGAGCAGCTAGGCTCACTTAAATATGTCTGCACCAGATTCTCCCAAGGCCCAGGTTTGAATGCCCATGCCTGGGAGACCTTGCCATGGCGCGGTTTAGCACTGTTCCACACAAACGTGACCTGAGTGATACCCTGACCCTCCTGATGGCACCAAGGCACTAACAGCCTGGCACATTAGGCTGTCCAGGTGTCACTGCCAGGCTGGCAGTGCCAAGGTGCCTGGCTGCCAGGTTGGCACTGCCAAGGATCAGGCACGGGATTGTCCTGCTCTTATGAGATGTGGTGAGGAGGAGCTCGAGGACCTCCTGAAAGGTATGTTTGGGGACTGGAGGGGCCCTGAGGGCACGGAAGGGAGTCCAGGAGTTTGGGGAGATCGGGGCTGCATTTAGAAAAGGTGCTCTGATCTCTTCCTGCACTGGCGAGCTGAGCTGAGTGCAGGAAATGAAGGTAAGTGCAGCCTCAGCGTAGCGTGACAAATTATGGCAAATACTGACAGTCTTTGCACTTGTGATTATAAGTGATTATGAGTAACAATGGTAATAGTAGAGGGTTAAAATCTGAATAGTGTTAATTAGCAGCCTCTCCAACCGCACATCCATATTCATGCAATATGTGAAAACAGGTTTGAAAATGGTCTAGATCTGCACAGTAATGGTCGAGGGTCCTTCCTGTCTCATTCTCTCTCCCTCAATCCCAAACTCTATTTCCAGTGATGCTTTGTAAATGAAATGCATAGGCCGAATCATAGGATCTGTTTGCATTGTCAATGTTTGCCTGGATCGAAGTGTTTCTGAGTGTTCAATCACAGAGCAATAGGCTACAGAATATAATGAGAAATAGACAATGTAACATTTACTCAGCTTCTCACGTTTGATATTGAGCACAGGGCAATCAACAGATTTGGTGACAAGTTTCCAAATGGAATTAATTTGTATCATAGTAATATTTAATCAGCTGACAGCAGTCAATCATTGCTTAGCTATTACTATCAATGTCCTGAGGAGCTTAAGAACAGGAGAGAATTTTACCCGGGCCAGGAAAAAATAAAACACATTTTGATGTTTGGAATGAGGAACAATTCCAAGTGCAGCTCGCCTGATTATTTTTTACTGCCGACATGGCTTGGCTGTTACAACTCTTTTACACTTCAAAGCACATAATCACATTTCCCTCCCCCATTATTCCAGCCGATAACACTGTATCACATGTACAATAGAACAACTGCCTGCTTTCTGCTGGTCAATTATTTTTGGTTCAGGCAAGTTAGTTTTCAGCTACCTAGTTACTATAATGCAGGAACAGTAGCACGTGATATTAGTATACAAAACAGGCAGCATTGCGTTGTCTGGCTGTTCATCTCCATGGCCTTCCACAGAACTGAATATTGCACAGAAATATAACGGCCAGCTGATGCTATTTCATCTGTCCAATGGCAACCTTCCCTCTAATTTCCCTTTGCTGTGCAGATTTGTTGTACTACGTGCTCCTTTTAAGATTGCTGCATTGCTACACATGTGAACATCTTATATGGAGTTTGTATGTTAACTGCATGGTAAGTTCTAGATTGTCGCCTGGCCGCGCACTCACACAGCTTAATGGGTAAACTGTCTAGCTCTAAGACTCAAGCTGAATTTCCTCCTCATCACATTTGTAAGATATTTCCATTTCAAAAAAATATTAATTTGTGGGACATGGGCAAGGTCAAAATTTATTTCCCATCCCTCATTGCCCTGGAAACAGTGGAAGTGAGCTGCCTTCTTGAAATGCTGCAGTCCATCTGGTGTTCATAGTTCTGTCAGGGAGGGAGGTCCTGGATTTTGATCCAGCGACAGTGAGGGAATGGTGATATGGGGTGGGATTCTCCGTTAGCCAACACCGGGGCATGTGATCGGATGGAGAATAGCTCCGACGCCAAAATCTCGCCAGGTGCCAGTTTGATGCCAAATCGCGATGCTCCGTCACCTTGAAAACAGCATCAATGCGACACACGGCACGCGTACTTTAATCACCGTTTGCATATCATTAGTGGGCCCACCCGCGATTCTCCGCCTCTGATTGACCGGGTTCCCGATGGCGAGGTCCACGTGTGCTCTCAAACATCGTGAACCTGGCATGGTGGCTGCTGAGGGAGAGAGGGGTATGGACAGTGTCCAGCACCTCCATACTTCGCCGACAGTTATGCTGCTGGCCGGGGAGCTTCTGCCAGGGGGAGTAGTGGAGGGTGGCCAGGAGGTGTCTGTGGGGTCGGGGTGGACGGTTACGCAACACCATTACCGCAGCCGGCAAGGCAGCCATGCGGCTGCGCACGCCGCTGACAGCCCTGTTTAAACCTGGTGCCCTGGGTCGTGTAGGTGACCTCCCCGGGCAACACCCCCGGGTGCCCTCTGGCCCCAGCGTTATGGGCGCTCCACCACCACCTGTCCCATTTTCTCAGCCTCGATCAGTGTGTGTGTGCGGGGTGTATTGTTGATGAGCGGCTGCAGCTTGTCTGCCCTGCGAGTGTCCATCACGGACCCGGCGAATCCCCCACTGTTTTTCATGGGATTCAATGGTTTCCACGCGGCGCTAGTGCTAGCCCCTCACCGGTAGCGGAATCGGTGCAGGTGCGGCGCCGATTTTCCTGTCGTAAAAGTCCACGGAATCTTCGTTAGCGTCAACACTTAGTCGCAGAAACGGAGAATCCGGCCATAGTTCCAAGTCAGGATGGTGTGAGGCTTGGAGAGGAAGTTACAGATGGTGCCGGTTCCATGCATCTGCTTCCCTTGTCCTTCTAGGTGGTAGAGGTTGTGGATTTGAGAGATGCTGTCAAAGTCTTACTTTTGTGATGCTTTATGTGGGAAACTGTTTAAATGAGGTTGTAACAATGAAACAAATGACCATCTCTGTTAAAATAATGGACAAAGTCACAGAATACATGCACTTTAAACATATCACTCATTCCCAGGCCTCCATGCTGGATGCTGGGCTGGATTCTCCAGTCCCCCAGCCGTGTGTTTCTTGGGCGCACCATTCTGCTATCTGCTTCAAGAATACGACCATCATCCCTGTACCAAAGAAAAGCCAAGCAGCGTGCCTTAATGGCTACCGTCCAGTGGCTCTGACATCCATTATCATTAAGTGCTTCAAAAGGTTAGTCATGGCACAAATCAACTCCAGCCTCCCGGATTGCCTTGAATCACTACAGTTCGCCTACTGCTGCAACAGGTCCACAGCAGACGCCATCTCCCTGGCCCTGCACTCTACCCTGGAACACCTAGATAACAAAGACACCTATGTCAGACTTCCCTTTATCGACTATAGCTCAGCCTTCAACACTTTTATTCCTACGGAACTCATCTCCAAACTCTGTGGCCTGAGCCTCAGCTCCTCCCTCTGCGACTGGATCCTGAACTTTCTAACCCACAGACAACAATCAGTAAAGATAGGCAACAACACCTCCTCCACGATCTTCCTCAACACCGGTGCCCCACAAGGCTGTGTCCTCAGCTCCCTACTATACTCCTTATACACCTATGACCGTGTGGCCAAATTCCCCTCCAACTCGATTTTCAAATTTGCTGATGACACCACCGTAGTGGGTCGGATCTCAAACAATGACGAGACAGAGTACAGGAATGAGATAGAGAATCTGGTGAACTGGTGCGACGACAATAATCTCTCCCTCAATGTCAATAAAACAAAGGAGATTGTCATCGACTTCAGGAAGCGTAGTGGAGAACATGCCCCTGTCTATATCAAACTTTTGAATGGAAAGACCTCGTATTAAGTTGATCTTTTCTCTACACCCGAGCTATGACTGTAACTTTACATTCTGCAGTCTCTCCTTCCTTACCTATGTACGGTATGCATTGTTTGCACAACATGCAAGAAACAATACTTTTCACTGTATATTAATACATGTGACAATAATAAATCAAATCAAATCAAATCAAACCATTCGCTGGCGGAGGGATTCTCTACTCCCACCGCTTGTTAATGGGATTTCCCATTGAAGCCACCCCACGCCACCTGCTGGCGGGGGTGCGCTGCAGGCGGGAACAGAGAAGCACAACGGCCGGAGAATTCCAGCCTCTGATTCAGAACATCCGTCATGTCCCAATTCTGGAAGCATCTTTCCACACCTCCTTGTCTCTCTGTGCTAAAGCACCAACTGAAACTGAGAAGCTTTCTCTCAGTCCCTACAAAAACTTTGAGAACTTGACCACTTTAAGGCGTATTAGAGAAAGCTGATTGTTGAATCAACACGGGTTTCCGTCGATTGCTGCTAGGTTTTGGGGTGGTCTGCATAATAATAATAATGTTTATTATTGTCGCAAGTAGGCTTTCATTAACACTGCAATGAAGTTACTGTGAAAATCCCATGGTCGTCACACTCCGGCGACTGAGGGAGAATTCAGAATGCCCAATTCGCCTAACAAGCACGTCTTTCGGGACTTGTAAATCGGAGCACCCGGAGGAAACCCACGCAGACACATGGAGAACGTGCAAACTCCGCACAGACAGTGACCCAAGCCGGGAATCAAAACTGTGCCCCTGGTTCTGTGAAGCAACAGTGCTAAGCACTGTGCTACTGTGTCACCCAAATGGGGCATTGGTGAAATTTGCTCACTCTAGAACCATACCAGCTTCTGGGCAAGACCAGAAACGCTTGAATGTAAATTTCAATAATCATTGGGGGCAGAATCCAGAACTTCATGAGACTTTCTGCAGTTCTGATGTACAGGGCACTTAAGGTTAAGAATATAACTTTAAGTAGACGTTTAAGGTTGTAGAAGACTGAGATCATGAAATAGATAACATCCATGTAAAGATAAGAGACAAGCACAAAATTCAGACTGTCGCTCCAGTGAAGCACTGAGGGTGGTGCAATCCGTCAGAAAGGAAGTCAAATCAAGGCCCTCCCTTCCCTCTGAAAGCGCAGGTGGAGAAGTAGCTTAACATCATACTTGAAAGACAGTGCAACACTCCCTCATTACTGTCCTACACTGTCAGCCAGATTTTATGCTGCAGTCACTGGAGCTGGACTTGAAGGAGTTAGAGTAAATTTCTCAGTAGGGTTTCAGAGCTCTGATGAAAGTTTCCACCCACATGATTACGCTGCTTTTCTCTTTACCGCTCATTATCAACTTCTTTTTAGTGCAGAGAACTGTTGCTATTTATTCATCGACATATGTTAGATATTTCTGAATTCCACCTACACTGGCTGTGAAACTGTGACTAAAACTGAAGGAGGGTTTCGCAGTATATCACAAAAATATCCTGTAGTGATTCACAACTCGAGATTGCAGTCGCACAGCTGTTCCTTTATCACAACTTTGCAATCAATATAGTTGTTCTATTGAAGAATCCCAGTTGTTTCCACAGAATTATTTATCATTGGGCATAAGGAGGATCCAGATGTAGCCATTTAAATGCTTACATACTAGATACATGTCAGTTGGAATCATTTGTAAAGAATTAGGGCGTGATTTCACGGAAAAGTTTCTAAGTGTCATTTGTGGTGGGTTTCACTGGGAGTTTCCCGCCGGCTCTGCCAGCGAGTTCTCCACCGCTATCTAATGACACCTAGTCACTTTTTTGGGCCCCTGGGAGTTTCTCTTTTCGGCCACACTCAGAATTTTTTTCATCAATGGGGAGCTGAACTCAGCGATCAGGCCGCCATTTTGAAAGGATGCAGGGATCTCTAAGTGAACTTGTGGGTCCCTTCCACCCAAGGGCAATATCATCCCCCACACACATGGGTATTACCCCCCCCTCCCCCAAGTGAGGACACCCTGCAATGGGGTCCCTGTGGGTCCCCACTCTTTAGGTCCCCCACACCCACTTACAAGCCCCCTTACCAGGATTCCCACCCATCAACCCCCAATCTCTCACAGGCCCCTTCTTACCTGCACTGAAGCCCCCCCCGCCCCCCAACCTTCATACACCCACCTCCATCCTCCTCTCTCGGGCCTTGGCAGTCCTGGAATCCTTGCACTGGCACCCTGGAACCCTCACTGTGCCCCTGCTGGCTTGGTGATGTGCCATCAATCAACACAAGATGAGTAGTGAACGAAACTGAGGCTTTAATAAGCTAAACAGAAAGCCTCCTGGCCTCTGATCCTGAACTGGGGCAGGGCCGGAGGTCGGCCACCTTTATACCGAGCCCGAGGGGAGGCGGAGACATCCGGCAGTGGTTTACCACAATACATGTAATACAGTAAGTTTACCACAATACATATAATATACTCACAGTGGTTTACCACATCCAACACCTGTTAAAAAAAGAGTCCAGCGGGGGTGAAGTGGACTTAAAGGACAGGTCTGTCAGGGGCCTTGACCTTCCGCCGTGATCGCCTCAGTCCCGGCTGTGGTGTGTGCACTGGTGTCGAGACCTGCGCGCCCGGGAGTGTGTTGTCCTCTTCTTCACCCAGTAGTTGAGTCGGTGCAGGGGGGAGGGCGGTGTAGGGGCGGGGGTAGTGGTGATGGTCGCCGGTGGGCTTGCGGGTGCCAAATCTTGAAGTAGCCGCGTAGTGGTGGAGGGATACGGTGTAAGGTCGGGGGTAGTGGTGATGGTCGCTGGGGAACCTGCAGGTGCCAAATCCCGGAGGGAGACTGTGTCCTGCCGCCCGTCATAATGTGCCACGTAGGCATATTGTGGGTTGGCATGGAGGAGCAGGACCTTCTCGACGAGGGGAGGGGATCCGATTTATGACTCCTCGCATGCTTCCGGAGGAGGATGGGCCCTGGGACTGTCAGCCAGGACGGGAACGAGACCCCTGAGGTGGACTTCCTATAGAAGGCAAACATACGTTTGTGAGGGGTCTCATTGGTGGCAGTGCACAGGAGCGATCGGATGGAGTGGAGCGCATCAGGAAGGACCTCCTACCAGCGGCTCACTGGGAGACTTCTAGACCGTAGGGCCAGAAGGACGGCCTTCCAGACCGTCACGTTCTCCCTCTCCATCTGTCCATTTCCCCAGGGGTTGTAGCTGGTCGTCCTGCTTGAGGCGATGCCCTTGCTAAGCAGGAACTGACGTAACTCGTCGCTCTTGAAGGAGGAACCCCAATCGCTATGGATGTAGGTGGGGAAACCGAACAAAGTGAAGAGACTGTGCAGGGCCTTGATGATGGTGGCAGAGGTCATGTCAGGGCACGGGATGGCAAAGGGGAATCGTGAGTACTCATCAATAACGTTGAGGAAGTACACGTTACGGTCAGTGGAGGGGAGGGGCCCTTTGAAGTCGATGCTGAGGCGCTCAAAGGGGTGAGAGGCCTTTACCAGGTGTGCTCTGTCGGGCCGATAGAAGTGCGGTTTGCACTCTGCGCAGACCTGGCAGTCCCTGGTCATGGTCCTGACCTCCTCGATGGAGTAAGGCAGGTTGCGAGCCTTGAGAAAATGAAAAAAGCGGGTGACCCCCGGGTGACGGAGGTCATTGTGGAGGGCCCGAAGACGGTCTACTTGTGCGCTGGCAAATGTACCGCGGGATAGGGCATCAGGGGGCTCATTGAGCTTCCCGGGTCGGTACAAGATCTCATAGTTGTAGGTGGAGAGTTCGATCCTCCACCTCAGAATCTTGTCGTTCTTGATTTTGCCCCGGGCTGCGTATTGTTAAACATGAAGGCAACCGACCGTTGGTCAGTGAGGAGAGTGAATCGCCTGCTGGCCAGGTAATGTCTCCAATGTCGCACAGCTTCCACAATGGCCTGGGCTTCCTTTTAGACAGAGGAGTGTGAAATTTCGGAGGCATGGAGTGTACGGGAGAAGAAAGCCACGGGCCTGCCCGCCTGGTTGAGGGTAGCGGCCAGGGCAAAGTTCGACGCATCGCTCTCCACCTGGAATGGAATGGACTCGTCCACGGCGTGCATCGCAGCTTTGGCAATATCTGCCTTGATGCGGTTGAAGGCCAGGCGGGCCTCAGCTGTCAGGGTAGAAATGGTAAATTTAATGAGTGGGCGGGCCTTGTCCGCATAATTGGGGACCCACTGTGCATAATAAGAGAAGAACCCCAGGCATCTCTTCAGGGCCTTGGGTCAGTGGGGGAGGGGGAGTCCCAGGAGGGGCCATGCGGTCGGGGTCGGGCCCTAGGACTCCGTTTGCCACAATGTAGCCAAGGATGGCTAGGCGGGTTGTGCGGAAAACACATTTCTCCTTATTGTATGTGAGATTAAGGAGCTTGGCGGTGTGGAGGAATCTTTGGAAGTTTGCGTCATGGTCCTGCTGGTCATGGCTGCAGATGGTGATGTTATCTAGGTACGGGAACGTGGCCCGCAGCCCGTACTGGTCAACCATTCGGTCCATTTCCCGTTGGAAGACCGAGATCCCATTGGTGATGCCAAAGGCGACCCTGAGGAAATGGTAGAGGCGGCCATCTGCCACGAAGGCAGTGCATTGCCGGTCCTCCGGGCGGATAGGGAGCTGGTGGTACGCGGACTTCAAGTCGACTGTGGAGAAGACTCGATACTGCGCAATCTGATTGACCATGTCAGATAGGCGGGTGAGGGGGTACGCATCGAGCTGCGTGTACCGGTTGGTGGTCTGACTGTAGTCGATGACCATCCGGTTCTTCTCCCCAGTTTTGACGACCACTACTTGGGCTCTCCAGGGGCTGGCACTAGCCTCAATGATCCCCTCTTGTAAGAGTCGCTGGACCTCCAACCTGATAAAGGCCCTGTCGCGGGCACTGTATCGTCTGCTCCTAGTGGCGACAGGCTTACAGTCCGGGGTGAGGTTAGTGAAGAGTGAGGGTGGGGCAACCTTAAGGGTCGCGAGGCAACAGACGGTGAGGGGGGCAGAGGTCCACCGAACTTTAAGGTAAGACTTTCGAGGTGGCACTGGAAGTCGAGGCCCAGTAATAGGGCAGCGCAGAGATGAGGGAGGACGTAGAGGTTAAAGTTAGTGTACTCTACGCCTTGTACTGAAAGGGTTGCGACACAGTACCCCCGGATTGCTACGGAATGTGATCCGGAAGCCAGGGTATCTTACCGTATCTGGGTGGATAAAGCTGTCTGTGCTCTCGGAGTCTAAGAGGCAGGCCGTCTCGTGCCCGTTGATCTGGACGGTCATCGTAGATTTTGTGAGTTGGCGAGGTTGAGACTGGTCGAGTGTGATGGAGGCGAGCTTCGGAAGGTGGTGGGTGGGCTGGTCGGAGGTAGCGGTGGCCAGCGTACGACCGGGTGAGTGGGGGTCCCAGGAGGAGGCAGAGCGGTTCCAAGATGGTGGCCACAATGGGTCGCACGTGGAGGGTGGCAGCGAAGATGGCGGCGCCCACGAGTCACACATGGCGGGTGGTGCAGCAGATGGAGGAGGTCCTGACAGGCAACAGGCAGTGCTGCTGGGCCTAGGAACTTTAGGGGCAGGTCGGGCCTGGCAGACTTTGGCGAAATGGCCCTTCCTCCCACACCCATTGCAAGTCGCGTTCCGTGCAGGGCAGCGTTGTCTGGGGCACTTACCCTTGCCGCAAAAGTAGCATTTCGGGCTTCCGGTGTTGGCGGGCTGCTGCGCGGCACAGGCTTGCGCTGCACTCGAGTAGGGTGATGGCGGCGCTCATGACGTCCACGAGGGTGCCGTGTGGTCGGAGGTGTAGGCCTCCATGTCCCTTCAGCATCATTATCCGAATACGAGGGGGCGTCTCTGTTAAGAAGGAAAACTTGCGGGCTCACCCGTGCGTTGAGCATTTTCTACTTTTGGAGGTCTGTGATGTCTTCGGTGGAGGATCCGTGGTAAGCTTCGAAGCAGCTTAGCCAGTGCTCGAATGTTGCAGTGGCGTTGGCTGCTTGTGGGTCCAGCTCCAGGCGATCAGGCTTGAGCTATGAATTCATGTTAAAAGTTTAGCTTATTAAATTGATGTGCCATCAATCAACACAAGACGAGTAGTGAATGAAATTGAGGCTTTAATAAAAACAGAAAGCGTCCTGGCCTCTGATCCCGAACTGGGGCAGGGCCGGAGGTCGGCCACCTTTATACCGAGCCCGAGGGGAGGCAGAGACATCAGGCAGTGGTTTACCACAACACATGTAATACAGTAACAGTTTACCACAATACATATAATATACTAACAGTGGTTTATCACACCTGGCAATGCCACCTGGGCATCTCGGCAATGCCAAGGTGCCAACCAGGCAGTGCCAAGATGCCTGCATTCCAGGGCGAGGCCAGGGGGCCACCTTGCACTGTCCCTGACCACCCAAGGGCCTGGGAAACCCCCCGGGCATTGTCCCGCCTGGTCCACGTTTGTATGGACCAGTACTGAACGGCGCCTGTCTGCGGCCTTCCTGTGAAGGCCGGTAGAACCCGGAAGGTTGATACCAGGTAAGTAGGCCTCAAGTAGGTTGAAGGCCTATATATGCGAGCGGGGCTTGGTCCTGCCCATTGTGGGCGGGTACCTGATCCCGACATCTCACAGGACTTTCATAGATCCCGCGAGGTGCTGTGGCTGTCAGTGAGCCGCTGGACACTTAACCTGGAAACTACCGGCCACGTCGCTCTCCCACTGGGGGGTGACATGGCCGGTAGACCACGCCCTTGGTTTAGCAGAGCTCCACATGACATCATAAACCAGGGAGAAGAGTGTGAACTGTTAATGAACACTCTCTCCATCCTGTCTGATTCTGGCATATACTGGCGGGGGAATGGAGGCAATGCTCAGAATCAGATCCTCTCATTTTCTTAATAAACTGGCGGGGGAATGGAGGCAATGCTCAGAATCAGATCCTCTCATTTTCTTAATAAAAGTACCATTATAAATTAAATTGTAACCGTAACAGTGGATATTGTAACCACAATTAAATACTTTATTGAGTACACCCTCAATAGAACCTGTTACAATATTCCTGGTGTAATTAGATGAATACAGAATATTTACTGAGCCCTCTGAGATCTATAAAACAGGAGCTTTATTGAGCTGCATCTTACTGCACAAGCTGCATCTTATCAGGAGACAGCAAGGGAGAGAGAGAGTAAACCATGTAATGTTGCATCACTTCCTATGCTGATGTACAAGGTATCTGATTAGCATATTACACAGCTACAATTAACCCCTTATGAAACATCTTCCCTCAAGTCTCTGACTTGCACACCTATATTGCAAAGATCAAAGAAACCACGATTTAAGTCTGGTATGTTGCAATCCTTAATCTTGTTTTCTTCTCTTAGGTCCTCTCCTTTCCTTATCCAGGGACAACTGCTGAGGCGGTTTCACCAGCCTACGAGAACTGATCCACTTCTCTTTGGAGGGGATTGGGGGTTTGGTGTCTGCAGGTGGCCTCTTACACTCTGCTGGACAAGAGGGGAGTTAGTCGATGACTCAGATTCACCAGTCAGGTTGGCATCTGGGTTGGTGGATGAATACAACATCTCTGCTTAGTTAGATGACTGTTTCCATGGGGTAGGAGGTTGCTTCTGTGTGAGAACCAGTATGCATCTGTTTTGTCTCACCATGCCATGCTCTGGTGGGATGAGGGAGGACGGTGGATGTGGTGCCTGTTGGCTGTTCAACCACTTGTTCCATTGCGAGTCTGGCCTCGGAACCAAGCTGGCTCTCCTGGTTTGAGATCTGGCAGGTTGCATGCTTTGGGCACGATTCTCCAGAAAGATTTCTAAGTATTGTAGTGAGCAGGAACTGCCGCGAGCTTCCTGGTGCCCGGCCAGGCGAGGCCGGCAACACTATTCAATGTTCACAGTCCACTTAACGAGGCCCCATGGGCTTCTCACCGCAAATGAAGCCTTGCCAGCTGATTTGCCAGGACCGCGCTTGGTCCTCCCTCAACCCCCAAGACCTTTCCACCCTCACGCGAGCATCCACCCCCCCGTCCTCCATGCCACCCGCAACCCTCTCTTCACCCCCCTCTCCCTTCAATCCCCCCCAACCCTTCCTTCACAGCCCCCTCCCACCACTGTGAACCACGTGTGCGGCTAATGATGCCCTCTCCGTGTCTCCGCAGGAGAAGCTCTCCCCTAATCGCCGGGAGAGGGCCGGTCATACGAATCCTCACCACCTTCGAGGAACAGATCCTGGAGGTAATGGGGGTGACCGAGGACAGAGTGGTCACCAGTGCAGAGGTTGCGGACACCGCAGAGATGAGGATCCATTGGCTCCCACACTGAAGAAACTGCACACGTGAATTGTTATTGCCTTACTGACTGAGCCATCCCTCCCACTGATCACATGTCCATTCCCCCGCAGGTCCTTAATCCGATGGCGACGGCCCATCCTGGGCCGCCCCCTCTCCTGCCTCCCAGGAGAACACCTCGGAGGAGAACTCCGAGGATGCCATGATCGATGCATCACAGCTGTCACCCCACCCTCCACCAGCTTAGGTACACACACCTCGGTGGGAAATATAAGTGGAAAGATGTCTGGGCCAAAATCTAGTGAGCACCACACAGCTGGTGATGCACATCAGGTGGAGGCAGGAACACCCAGGGAGACAGCAGTCGGAGGTCTGCTGGATCCCAGGTCCCAACTGATGGAGACATTAGTGTTCGGCCGGGACACTCAGAGGGAGATGTCAGCGATGCTCCAGCAGGTCCATTGCCGTTTGGAGGAGTATCAGAGGCTACGGGTGATGTCGCCGGCAATGCGTGGCACTGAGGCCAACACTGCTAGGGTGGTGACCGCAGTGGAGAGCCTGGTGCTTGATGTCGGCAGCATGAGTGAAGGTGTCCAAGGTGTGGTGCAGTCGGTGATGGTCATGGCTGAGGGCCTCAGCAGAATGTCCATTTCACTGAGGATGTTACCCAGTACCAGGCTGACCTTGGTGAGGTTCGGGACATGTCCCACTCTTAGATGGGAATGGCCGAGTTGCTGCGGAGCTTGTCCCAGTCGCAGGTGAGCATTGCCATGGCGCTGCACAGCATGACCCAATCACTGAGGAGCATCACCGAGGGAGTCAACACCATGCTGCAGACAATGGGGAGCTACCAGGGCTGGCAGGGCAGAGCCAGATGATGCAGGGGCAGCCGGGGCTTGTACCAGCTGCCCCTCCAGCCCAGGTGGCCATCAGCATCTCCAAGTTCCACCCCTCTGATGAAGCCGCATCATAAAGTCAACACATGGGGCAGGGCTGCACGGCTGTGCATGTGCCATCGGCAAGTGCGCAGGGGTCCTTCGGCCCCAGATATCCCAGGGGACGTCGGCCAGGGGCATCACAGATCATGTGGTGTGGCAAGCAGCTGGCTGCCTCCATCTCCGATGTGTATCCTGGGGACACACCTAGACATATCGGTAGAACTAGGAAGGTTAAGCAAGTTGAGGATCACTTAGTGGGGCGGCACCATCGGGAGAGTGGGGCATTGTTGGACACCTGTGACAGATTAAAAACCCTTGACCACAAGCAGTATGACACCTCTGTCGCTTTCTTCCACAATGCGGCCCAACCTTCAAATATTTGGCCCATCTCTCCAGGCACCCCCCCCACCACCCCCCACCTTCCCCGTAGCACACAGCCACCCTCCAGTCGTGGGCATATCCCCAGAGTGGGGGCCATCCCCTGGGTGTTCGGATGTCGGCTGCTGCGTGAATGGTGTTGCCTCCTGCTGTGTTCAGGCACAGTGTCTATGCATCAAGGTGTAATTGGGATTCTAGGCAATGACTCCCACACGTTACATGTCCCGCCCACCCATGGGAATCCACTTGGAGGTACTCACTTAACCACGATTTCCAATTCCTATTCGCAATAGCCTTCAGCCGCATGGCCACAGGCTTCGGCAGTCAGTGGGGGTTATGGGTGGTCGATAGGGCAGACGGGCAGGGGCTAGGGTTGCCCCCAGAACGAGTACATACGATCCAGGGGTTGACATGGTGGTGCCACACGCTGTTCACCTCAATTAAGTCACCCCTCAGCCTTCTTTGTTTCATGGAAAATAACTGCAACCTATCCAATCTCTGCTCGTAGCCACACTTTTTATGCCCTGGCAACATTCATGTAAACCTCCTCTGCACTCTCTCCAGAGCAATAACGTCCTTCCTGTAATCTGACGACCAGAACTGCACACAATATTCCAGTTGTGGCCTCACCAGTGTTTTATACAATTCCAACATTATATCCTTACTTTTGTATTCTCCACCTCTGCCATTGTAGGAGAGCATTCCATATGCTTTCTTAACAACCTAGTCTACTTGAACTACTGCCTGTAGGGACCTGTGTGCCTGTACACCAAGATCTCTCACTTCATCTACCCCTCATAATATATTCCCATTTATTGTGTATTCTCTACAACTGTTCAACCTCCCTAAATGCACAACCTCTCACCTCTCTGTGTTAAATTCCAAGCTGACTATCCCTGACTAGTCCATAGCTTTCTATGTGGAAGTTAATCCTATCTCTCAGGATTGATTCTACTAATTAGCCCATCACTGATGTAAGACTAACTGGCCTATAATTGTTCAGCATTTCCTTCAATCCCTTTTTCAACAATGGAACCACGTTTGCATTTCTCCAGTCCTCTGGTGCCTCCCCTGTGCCTAACGAGGATTGGAAAATCATCCTCAGAGCATCTGCTATCTCCTCCCTGACCTCCTTCAGTAGCCTCGGAAACAATTCATCTGACTCTGGCGACTTATCAACTTTCAAGGATTTCAATCCTTCAAGTACTTCCTCTCTGCTTATGATTATCCCATCCAGTATCTCTCAATGTTCCTCCTGGACTACTATATCTGCATCATCCATTTCCTTTGCAAACACAGAGACAAAATATTCATAAAAAACCCTTCCCACAGCCTCTGTATCTACACCCAAGTTCCCCTGTTCATCTCCAATAGGTCCCACTTTTTCCTGAACTGACCTTTTACCATTGATATATTGGTAAAACACCTTTAGGTTTTCTTTAACTTTGCTTGCTAATCTTTTTTCATGTCCTCTCTTTGGGGTTTCCTTATTTGCTTTTTGACTTCAACCCTGCACTTTCTATACTTGTCTAGGTCAGGCATTGTCAAACTCGGGGGCGCGACCGGGTCGCGGGCGGGGGTCGGGAGGGTCGAGGAGCCATCCGTCACGGCGCTCCCGATCGCGCAAATCTGCGCGCAACAGCTGCAGCAGCCGGCTGTTAATAACGCCGGCTGCAAGCGGCCTTCAAAACGGCCGCGAACGTGGAAAGAAAATGCGGTTGCAAAACTATGCGCATGCGCGCCGATGAACGGGCAGGCATGCGCAGTGCGGCTGCTTTTTTTAAAAAACACTCGCAGCTTTTTGTTTTACAAGTTCGGGGGGGGGGGTTATTCATTTTCTTCATTTTATTTTTATTTTTTCATTTATTTTATTCATTTTACTTTTATTTTTTTTCACAAGTTCGGGGGGGGGTTTATTTCATAAAATCTTACAAGAAAAAAATGCAGAACTTTGGACAGATGGAGACTCCATACTTTCCGACACCAGAAGGATTCACCTTCATCCAACAGGTTCCATTGGAGGAGCGAGTACGGGGGCCAAAGGGACCCAAAACCATTTCCTCCATTTTTGTCAGCAGCAAACAAGGTAAGAGAAAATTATGGGTCGCAATGGTTGGCCGGCGTGGGTCACGAAGGTCGGCCAGGTTGGGTCTTGAAAGTTGGCCGGTTGGTAAAAATGGGTCCCTGGAAAAAATGTTTGAGGAACACTGGTCTAGGTTATCGGTAGTGCTTAGTTCTTTATGCCTATCAGACACTTTATTTTTCTGTTTGGTCTTCCCCTGTATTCCTCCAGACAACCAGGGGGGTCTAGATCTGGCAGTACCACTCTTATATTTGGAGGGGACATGTCTTCTTAGCACCTTTAGGATCTCTCCTTTCAGTGCTTCCCACTGGTTTTCCACAGATTTATCCTCTAGCAGTCCACCTCAGCCAAATCCCTCTCATTTATACAAAATTTTCCTTCCCCTAGTTCAAGATTTTTACTCCAGCTTTATCCTGTCCTTTTCCATGGTAATACTGAATCTAACTACTTCCAGTGGCGGCTATGAAGGAGTAAGTCACACATTTGGTGGCTCCCGCTCAGGTCGGACTTTTGGACCTTTTCCCCCGATTTTCTACCGAACTTGAACTGTAAAACTGAAGACAGAGGCAATTGTGTACTGAATTCCCACATCGGTGCATGGAGAGAAGGACTAGAAGTGCTCGTAAAGGCAGAAACAGAAAGACAGAGAAGGCTTGGGCTGAAGTTGCAGCGGGAGACAGGATGGCGGAGGACTGGATCTCTGGTTTGTCGACCCAGCAGTCAACGGAGCTGCTGATGCAAGTTATTCAGGAAGGCTTTGCGAAACAGAAACGGGACTGCTTGGCCCTGATAAAAGAGTTGATTGAGCGGCTGGAGCTTAGATTGGACGCCCAAGATCGGGCGATCCAGAAGGTGGAGAAGGCGCTGGCTGAGCAGGAGGAACAACAAACTGCGGTGGAGTTGGAGGTGGGGATGCTGAGAGACCAGCAGAAAAGGCTCCCGGAGAAGGTGGAGGACCTAGAGAATAGGTCCCGCCGGCAGAACTTGAGAATCGTTGGGCTCCCGGAGGGGTCCGAAGGAACGGACGCTGGGGCATACATCGCAGACATGTTTGAGAAGCTGCTGGGGGATGGGGCATTCTCCCGACCCTTGGAGCTGGACAGGGCTCACAGAGCACTCACGAAGAAGCCGCGAACGGGAGACCCCCCCCCCCCCCCCGAGGGTAGTGAGATTCCACAAGTACTTGGATAAGGAGCGCATTCTACAGTGGGCCAAGCAGACACAGAGCTGTAAGTTGGACAATAGTATCCTGCGGGTCCACCAAGACCTGAGTGTGGAGGTGGCCAGGAGAAGAGCAGGCTTCAACCAGATTAGGTCGATCCTTTTTAAGAAAAGGTGAAGTTTGGACTGTTGTATCCGGCCGTCTCTGGGTCACGTACGAGGAACAGCATTTTTATTTCGAGTCGCCTGAGGACGCGCTGGACTTCGCGAAAAAGAAAGGACTGGTGAGAACTTTTGAACTTTTGTGCAACGTTCATGTTTTGTTTTCTTTTTGTTTCTCGGTTTTCGTTTTGTGGAAGCTGTTTGTAATGCCTTCTGTATTGATTTGGGACCAGTGGCAGAGCTGAGTGAGTTAAGGTTTTCATTTGCACAGTTGGGGCATGGAGGTATGCTTGTTTAGATTTGGTGTTTTTCTGTCAGGCAATTGTGTGGGGATTGTTTGATGTTGGAGTATGTTTGTATGAGCGGGGGGAGGGAAAAATAGGTGGGGGACTATCCAGCGCCAGGGATGGGGGCCACCAAGCTAGCTGGGCGGGCTAGCTCACGGAAGCGCAGTGGGGGGGGTGCATATGTTCGGTTTATCAAAGGGTTTGGGTTACAGAGTGTTGTTACTGGGGGGGGGGGGGGAATGTTCTGCTGACGAGGGAGGGACTTGGGCCAAGGGACAGAGAGGAGGTTGGAGGTGGAGGCGCGGTGCATGGGCTGGAGGCGGGCCCAAAAAAGGGGATGGCTGATTGGCGAAGGGATGATCACCTGGAATGTTCGAGGGTTAAATGGGCCGGTCAAGAGGGCACGTGTGTTCGTGCATCTTAGGAGACTGAAGGTGGACGTGGTAATGTTGCAGGAGACGCACTTTAGAGTAACTGACCAGATTAGATTGAGGAAAGGCTGGGTCAGTCAGGTCTTTCACCTCGGGACTGGATTCAAAGACTAGAGGGGTTGCGATCCTGATCAATAAGCGGGTGGTGTTTGAGGCGGGTAGAATAGTCTCGGATGTGGGAGGTTGGTATATTATGGTCAGTGGGAAACTGGAGGGGGTGCAGGTGGTATTAGTAAATGTGTGATATACCTTCAATTCACCGAGAGGTAGAGAGAGCGAGTGAACATTAGGCTTTATTAATCATGAACTTGCTTTGCCAGAGTCGGTTGTACAAGCCGCGCACAGGCGGCTGGTCTATATATGGCCCCGGTCTGGCTCCGCCCAACGGGGTTACAGTATCTGGAAGAAGCTTGTATCACCACTTCCAGGTCATAGGTCATAGGTTACAGTATCATACATGCATTAGGTGAATACATTCCCCACATTCACACCCTGTTAAAAAAATCAAGTCCAGCGGGGGTGACATGGGGTCATTACATATTCAGTCTATCTGGAGGCCGGATCGTTCTCTTCGACCTCCTCAGCTCTGGCGGTGCGGTGGGCACGGTTGTTGCAGGTGGTGACTCCAGGGGCGTTGTGTCTGGTGCTTGAGCCTCAGTCCGGCGTATCGGAGACGGTTGGGGTGTGGGGGTAGGCAGGGGGGTGATGGGTGGCGGCAGTGTCGGTGCGGGACAATACAGGAGACCCAGGGGAGCGTACGGGGCGCTGGGAGTGGCGGCGGGCAATGGGGAGGGGGGCATGTTGGCAGGGAAACCAGCTGGCGCCAGGTCCCGTAGGGAGACCGTACCTTGCCGCCCGTCCTGGTGCGCGATGTAGGCATACTGGGGGTTGGCGTGGAGCAGCTGGACCCTCTCAACCAGGGGGTCAGTCTGATGGCTCCTCATGTGCCTCCAGAGAAGGACTAGTCCCGGAGTTGTCAGCCAAGATGGGAGGGAGACCGCGGAGATGGACTTCCTGGGGAAGATAAACAAACTATCGTGAGGGGTCTCGTTCCTGGCTGTGCATGGAGTGCTCTGATGGAGTGGAGGGCGTCGGGGAGGACCTCCTGCCAGTGGGGGATCGGGAGACTTCTAGACCTGAGGGCCAGAAGAAAAGCCTTCCATACCGTCGCATTCCCCCCTTCCACCTGCCCGTTTCCCTGTGGGTTATAGCTCGTAGTCCTGCTCGAGGCGATGCCTTTGCTGAGCACGTACTGACGTAGCTCATCGCTCATGAATGATGTACCCCAGTCCCTGTGGACGTAGGCAGGGAAACCGAACAGTGTGAAGATGCTATGCAGTGCCATTATTACAGTGGCCGAGGTCATGTCGGGGCAGGGGTCAGCGAAGGGGAAGCGGGAGTACTCATCGATGACGGTGAGGAAGTATATATTACGGTTGGTGGAGTGGAGGGCCCTTTGAAGTCAATGCTTAGGTGCTCAAAGGGCCGGGATGCCTTGACCAGGCGGTTTGCACTCCGCGCAGACTTGGCAATCCCTGGTCATTGTCTTGATCTCCTCGGTGGAGAAGGGCAGATTGCGGTGGGCCTTAATGAAGTGGGTAAGCCGGGTGACCCCGGGTGACAGAGGTCATTGTGGATAGCCCGAAGTCGGTCATCTTGCATGCTGGCGCATGTGCCGCGGGACAGGGCATCTGAGGGTTCATTGAGCTTTCCAGGATGATACTTGACATCGTACGTATAGGTGGAGAGCTCGCTCCTCCACCTCAAGATTTTGTCATTTTTTATTTTGCACCGTTGTGCGTTGTCAAACATGAAGGCTACCGGCTGTTGGTCGGTGACGAGGGTGAACCTCCTACCGGCTAGGTAGTGCCTCCAGTGTCGTACGGCTTCCACTATGGCTTGTGCTTCCTTCTCAACCGAGGGGTGTCGAATTTCAGATGCGTGGAGGGTCCGAGAGAAGAATGCTATTGGCCTGCCCGCCTGGTTGAGTGTGGCGGCCAGTGCGATGTCTGACGCATCACCCTCTACCTGAAAGGGGACGGACCCGTCCACCGCGTGCATTGCGACCTTGGTGATGTCGGCCTTGATGCGGCTGAAGGCCGAGCGGGCCTCATCTGTCAGGGCAAAACTGGTGGTTTGAATAAGTGGGCGGGCTTTGTCCGCATAGTTGGGGACCCACTGGGCGTAGTATGAGAACAGCCCCAGGCATCGTTTTAGGGCCTTGAGGCTGTGGGGAGGGGGAGTTCTGTGAGGGGGTGCATACGGTCGGAGTCGGGCCCTAGGACTTCGTTCTCCACAACGTAGCCGAGGATAGCTAGTCGGGTAGTACGGAAGGTGCAATTTTCTTTGTTGTATGTAAGGTTGAGGGATTGGGCGGCCTGGAGGAACCTCTGAAGGTTGGTGTCATGGTCCTGCTGATCGTGGCCGCAGATGGTCACATTGTCCAAGTACGGGTATGTAGCCCGCAACCCATACTGGTCCACCATTCGGTCCATCGTTCTCTGAAAGACCGAGACCCCGTTAGTGACGCCGAAGGGGACTCTGAGGAAGTGGAAGAGTCGGCCGGCTGCTTCAAAGGCAGTGTAGTGGCGCTCTTCCGGGCGGATTGGGAGCTGGTGGTAGGCCGACGTCAGATCGACCGTTGAGAACACACGGTACGGCGCGATCTGGTTGACCATACGCATCCAGTTGTGTGAACCGGTTAACGGCATGGCTGTAGTCCGCAACCATCCCCGGTCCGGCCAACCACCACTCGTGCTCTCCAGGGGCTGTTGCTGGCCTTGATGAACCCTTCACTCAACAGTCGCTGGACCTCCGACTTGATAAACGTCATGTCTAGCGAACTGTACCGCCTGCTCCTGATGGAAATGGGCTTACAGTCACGAGTGAGGTTCGCAAAGAGTGAAGGGGGGAGACCTTGAGGGTCGCGAGGCTGCATACCGTGAGGGGGGACAAGGGTCCTCCGAACTGTAAGGTCAGGCTTCGGTGATTACATTGAAAGTCCAATCCGAGCAGTAGGGGGGCGCAGAGGTGGGGGAGGATGTAGAGCTTAAAACGAGCATACTCTGTGCCCTGCATCGCGAGATTGGCGATACAGTACCCCCGGATCTAAACCGAATGGGACCCGGAGGCAAGGGAGATTGTTTGGGAGGCTGGGTAAGTGTGGAGGGAGCAGCGCCTTACCGTGACGGGGTGGACAAAGCTCTCTGTGCTCCCGGAGCCGAAAAGACAGGGGGCCTCGTGCCCGTTGACCCGGACGACCATCATGGAGCTCTTCAGCTGTTTTGGCTGCGACTGGTCGAGAGTGACTGCGCCCAGCTGTGGGTAGCCTGTGTGGTCGGTGGAATCACAAGATGGCGGCCCCCATGAGTCACACGTGTCGGGCTGGGGCGAAGATGGCAACCAAGATGGCCACCCACATCGGTCGCACGTGTTGGTCGGTGCCGGAGCTGGCGGCCAAGATGGCGGCCACCACGAGTCACACGATGCTGATGACGCATCTGACGGAGGCGTTCCGGGCAGGCACGCAGCCACATTGCAGGGTCTGAGGGGCTGCGAGTCTATGGGTCGGGCCTGGTGCGTTTTCGGTTTCTGAGCCTTAGGTTGGCCCAGACAGACTCAATGAAGTGCCCCTTTTCCCCACAGTCGCTGCATGTCGCTGTGCGGGCTGGGCAACGCTGCCGGAGGTGTTGGCCCTGGCTGCAGAAGTAGCACGGCGGTTCCCCGGGCTGGGCTGGCAGGCGCGCGACGATGAGTGGTTCGCCAGGCCCGTGCGGAATGCATTGAGGTTCTGGTAGCCACCTCTAGCGAGGTAGCTAGCTTTACCGTGTTCCGCAGGTCGGAGGTCCCGTTTTCCAGCAGGCGCAGCCTGATGTAGGTCGAGCGGACCCCCGCCACGTAGGATGTGTGAGTTCATGTGTTCCTCCGCCGTCACATCTTGATAGCTGCAGTTCCTCGCGAGTAGAGTCAGGGTTTCCAGATACTCGTCCAGCGATTCTCCAGCGCGTTGACGGCGAGTAGTGAGGAGGTGTCTGGCAAACACCTCATTTACAGGCTTCACGAAGTATGCCTTGAGGATTGCGACCGCTGCCTTGTACGGGCCGCTTTCTGTCTTTTATAACCAAGCAAGTTCTGTTTCCATCTCGCCAGTTTCCCCCGAATCCCATGGTATTTTAGTTTGTGTACCAGTCTGCCATGTGGGTCTTTGTCAAACGCCTTCCAAAAGTCCACATAAACTACATCCACAGCACTTCCCTCATCAACTTTCTTTGTCATGTCTTCAAAAAACTCAATCAAGTTGGTGAAACATGGGGCGGGATTCTCCGACCCACCGCCAGGTCGGAGAATCGCCGGGAGGCAGCGTGAATCCCGCCCCCGCCGGCTGCCGAATTCTCCGGTGCCGGGGATTTGACGGGGACGGGAATCGCGCCGCGCCAGTCGGCGGCCGCTGCAAGCGGCCCCCACGGCGATTCTCCGGCCCACGATGGGCCGAGTGGCCGCCCGTTTTTTTTGCCGGTCCCGCCAGTGTAAATTACAGTAGGTCCTTACTGGCGGGACCTGGTGGCTTGGGCTGCCTCCGGGGTCCTCGGGGGGGGGGGGGGGGGGGGGGCGGGGGGGGGCGCGGGTAGATCTGGCCCCGGGAGGTGCCCCCACGGTGGCGTGGCCCACGATCGGGGCCCACCAATCCGCGGGCGGGCCTGTGCCGTGGGGGCACTCTATTACTCCGCGCCGGCTGGTGTAACGGTCCGCGATGGCCGGCGCGGAGATGAACCCCCCCTGCATATGCACTGGGATGACGCCAGCACATGCTGGCGCTCCCACGCATTCGCCAACTCACGCCGGCAGCTCTTCTGCACCGGTTGGCCTGGCGCCAAGCCCCTTCCCCGCCGGCCGGCGGGGCGCCAACCACTCCGGGGCGGGCCTAACCCCTGAAGGTGCGGAGAATTCCGTGCCTTTGGGGCGGCCCGACGCCGGAGTGGTTCATGCCACTCTTCGGCGCCGGGACCCCCTGCCATGCTGGGTAGGGGAGAATCCTGGCAATGACCTTCCCCATACAAAACCATGTTGCCTGTCTCTAACTGGTCCATTTTCCTCCACAGTATTCACACCTCTTTAACCTGGGGTTACCCCTATCTCCGGATCTGTAAAGACTTAATTACCTGAAAATGCTCGCATTCTAAGCATTGTCTGGCATCTTTGAATTTGTCTGTATATATGTTTCTGGAACATATCTCTTCATTCTCCTGAGGAAGGAGCAGTGCTCCGAAAGCTAGTGTTTGAAACAAACCTGTTGAACTTTAACCTGGTGTTGTAAGACTTCTTACTGTGCTCACCCCGGTCCAACGCCGGCATCTCCACATCATTTACCTCCAAATGTGCATATCTCCTGTCCCTCGGTATCTTTTCTAAAAACCTCAACAAAAGCTTCAGGCTCACCGACCTATAATTTGCTGGATTATCCCTGCTTCCTTTCTTAAACAAGGGAACAACATTGGCTATTCTCCAATCCTCTGGAACCTCGGGCGGGATTCTGCACTCCCGCGCCGAAATGCCCACACCGTCGTGAACGCCGTCGAAGTTCACGACGGCGCGAAACGGCCCCGATCCCGAACGATTCAGGCCCCGACAATGGGCTAGGATCGGGGCCGCGTCATCTACACGCGCCAGGCCTTGTCGCCGCGTAAATGCGGCGCCGCATAGATGACGCGGCCGGCGCCGCATAACTGGCGTCACCCGCGCATGCGTGGTTGCCGTCCTCTCTAAGTCCGCCCCGCAAGAAGATGGCAGACAGATCTTGCGGGGCCGTGGAAGGAAGGAGGTCCTCCTTCAGAGAAGACGGCCCGACGATCGGTGGGCACCGATCGCGGGTCACCCCACATTTGAAGTACCCCCGGTGCAGGATCCCCCCTCGCCCCCCCTGCAGGCCGCCCCCCCAGCGTTTGAGCGCTGTTCCTGACGGCAGCGACCAGGTGTGGACGGTGCCGGGGGGAACCCGCCGTTTTGGCCTGGCAATCCGGGCCTGAGAATAGCGGGGGTGCCGGAGAATCGCCATTTTGGGTGTCTCCGGTGATTCTCCGGCCTGCGGCCCGCGGAACTCGAACGGGCCGTTCCCGCCGCTTGGGAGAATCGTGGGAGGGCGTCGGACTGGCGTCCCGGGAAATTCTGGCAGCCCAGGCAATTCTCCCAACCGGCGCGGGAGTGGAGAAACTCGCCCCTCGTCTGTGGTCAAAGAGGATCTCTACTCTCCACTTCTCTCTCCCAATCACTCTCCCCCTTTCTCCCAATCACTCCCCCCTCCCAATCACTCCCCCCCCAATATCACTCTCCCCTCTCCCAATCACTCTCCCCTCCTTCCCAATCACTGCCCCTCTCCCCTCCTTCCCAATCACTGCCCCTCTCTCTCCCAATCACTCCCCCCATCCTGTTGCAATCTCTCTCCCCCCTCTCTCCCAATCACTGCCCCTCTCTCTCCCCCCTCTCTCCCAATCACTGCCCCTCTCTCTCCCCCCTCTCTCCCAATCACTGCCCCTCTCTCTCCCCCCTCTCTCCCCCCTCTCTCCCAATCACTGCCCCTCTCTCTCCCAATCACACACCCCACCCTTTTGCAATCACTCTCCCCACTCTCTCCCAATCACTTTCCTCCTTTTCTCCGAATCATTTTCTCCTCCTTTCTCCCAATCACTCTCCCACTCTGTCTCCCCTCCTTTCAATCACTGCCCTCTCTCTCTCCTCCCTATCACTCTGCCCCTCCCTCCCAATCACCTCCCAATTTCTCCCGCCCCACTCTCCCAATCACTCTCACCTCTCCCTCAGTCACTCCCCCCCTCTCGCCCAGTGACCCCCTCCTCTCTCCCAATCACTCTCTCCTCTCCCAGTCATGTCCATCTGTGTCGAGCGACCCTTTCCACTGATTGCTGCCCCATCCATTCGCTGCATAGAACATACAGTGCAGAAGGAGGCCATTCGGCCCATCGAATCTGCACCGACCCACTTAAGCCCTCACTTTCACCCTATCGCCGTAACCGACCCACTTAAGCCCTCACTTCCACCCTATCCCCATAACCCAATAACCACTCCTCACCTTTTTGGTCACGAAGGGCAATTTATCATGGCCAATCCACCTAACCTGCACGTCTTTGGACTGTGGGAGGAAACCGGAGCACCCGGAGGAAACACACGCCAACACGGGGAGAACTTGCAGACTCCGCACAGACAGTGACCCAGCGGGGAATCGAACCTGGGACCCTGGCGCTGTGAAGACATAGTGCTAGCCACTTGTGCTACCGTGCTGCCCCACTATTCCTATTTCCACCCATGATATAAACACATTTACATTGTGGTTTCACCTTTAGAAAACAATTCAAGGCTTTACAAAAACATAGACAAAGCAATGTCTACTAAGCAAAAAGGAGGAGGTTTTTGGAGGAGGGACCAAAAGCTTGGTCAAAGAGATGAATTTAAAAGAAGATATTAAAGGAGGAGACAAAGGGGAGAGAAGTTGAGAAGTTAGGAAGAGAATTCCAGAACCTGAAAGCTCAGCAGCTAAAGATAGCACAGAATCACAGAATTTACAGTGCAGAATGAGGGCATTCGACCCATCGAGTCTGCACTGGCCCTTGGAAACAGCACCCTATGTAAGCCCATACCTCCACCCTATCCCCACACCTCCACCCTATCCCTGTAACCCCACCTAACCTTTTTTGGTCACTAAGGGCAATGTATCATGGCCAATCCACCTAACCTGCACATCTTTGGACTGTGGGAGGAAACCGGAGCACCCGGAGGAAACCCACGCAGACACGGGGAGGATGTGCAGACTCTGCACAGTGTCCCAAGCCGGAATCGAACCTGGGACCCTGGAGCTGTGAAGCCATAGTGCTAACCACTATGTCACCATGCTGCCCATATGGCCACAAGGGGTAAAGCAAAGAGAGCTGGATGCACAAGAGACCATGAGATAGACAGACAGAATCTGGCTTGTTCTAGATTGACATTTGTCTGCACTTTTATCCGTGCAGATGACAGCAAAGTTGGAGAATATATAGAGACAGCTGGACAAATCAGGATTGACTCATTTTAGCTGACTCAGAGACACATAACATTAATGATCTCCCTCAGCCAATCACAAAATATAGCACTGCACATAATGCAGAATAAATTGGTACTGAGATTGTTTCGAGCAGCACATTCACCCAGAGCAGTGACGTCATTGACATTTCAAATAAACATGAGCAATATTAATATCATATGTTTCAAGGCAGCCTCACCAGAAAAGCGAGATTTACCAAAATAGTTCCTACATACATTATCCTAATGAATGCTAGCTGAACACTGAAGAAACCTTCGGCAACTCTGAGAAAATCTACCCACATTCATATTAATGGCTCTGTTATACTAATCCAACCAAGCAAGTGAGCTATTCTGGATAACGTCACTTAATTTGTGCAGCCAGTTAAACTGACTGTGTAGAATTCAGCACTCGACCACAGAGTACAGTGCAGCACAGTTAGAGGTGATATCTTTCACATTTGATGTTGAAACAACTGCCTTCTCAGGTGGAGCAAAAGATCCCAAATAACTAGTCAACATCTGGTCATTTATCACATTGCTGCTTGTGGATGATGTTTCTGTGTAAGATAAAGCACCGCTCCGACATCGCAGTCACACCGCTCCGACATCGCAGCCACACCGCTCCGACATCGCAGTCACACCGCTCCGACAACGCAGCCACACCGCTCCGACATCGCAGTCACACCGCTCCGACATCGCAGTCACACCGCTCCGACATCGCAGTCACACCGCTCCGACATCGCAGTCACACCGCTCCGACAACGCAGCCACACCGCTCCGACATCGCAGTCACACCGCTCCGACATCGCAGCCACACCGCTCCGACATCGCAGCCACACCGCTCCGACATCGCAGCCACACCGCTCCGACATCGCAGTCACACCGCTCCGACAACGCAGCCACACCGCTCCGACATCGCAGTCACACCGCTCCGACAACGCAGCCACACCGCTCCGACATCGCAGTCACACCGCTCCGACGTCGCAGCCACACCGCTCCGACTTCGCAGTCACACCGCTCCGATGTCGCAGCCACACCGCTCCGACAGGGTTGGGGAATCAAGAACTAGAGGGCATAGGTTTAAGGTAATGGTAGCACAGTGCTTGTAGCTTCAAATGGTAGCTTCAAAGCGCTAGGATCCCAGGTTCGAATCCCGGCTTGGGTTACTGTCTGTGTGGAGTCTGCACGTTCTCCCCGTGTCTGCTTAGGTTTCCTCCGGGTGTTCCGGTTTCCTCCCACAAGTCCCGACAGACATGCTTGTTAGGTGAACTGGACATTCTGAATTCTCCCTCTGTGTACCCGAACAGGTGCCGGAATGTGGCGACTAGAGGCTTTTCACAGTAACTTCATTGAGGTGTTAATGTAAGCCTACTTGTGACAATAAACATTATTATTGTATTATTACTGCAGCAATAGCCAGTTTAAGCAAGGTAGTGGGGGAAGGGCTGATGCAAGCTGGAAGGCCCCAGATGGAGGAGCTGATGGTGTTTATCAAAGAGGAATTCTGCCGGCAAAGGAAGGAAATGCATGAGGATCGGTCGAAGGCCATCAAAGGAGCTGTGGCACCCCCGAAGAGTTCCCTCGAATGGGAGGAGAAGTGTTTGGAGGTGCAGGGGTCGCAGATTCCGTAGATCGAAGGAGTCACCTCGGTGGCTCTGGAGGCGGAGGTGGGGCTCCTAGGAGACCTGTGTAAAACATTGAGGGCAAAGGTGGACGTGCAGAATGGCTCGAGAAGGCAGAACCTGTGAATAGTGGGCCTGCCTGAAGGAGTGGATTGTGTGAGTGCCACAAGGTACATCTCGAAGATGCTGGAGGGGCTGGTGGCAGAAAGGGTGCTAGATAAGGCGTCTGAAGTGGACCGAGCGCATAGGTCCCTGAGGCAGAAGCCTAGAGCTGGGGAGCTGCCTCGGGCGATGATCGTGAGACTCCACAAATTTGTGGAGAAAGAGAAGATTCTGCGATGGGCCAGGGAGAAGTGTACCTGCGACTGAGGGAAATAACGTCCACATTTATCAGGACTGGGAGCCGAGTTGACAAAGCGGCGGGCAGGTTTCAACAAGGCCAAGGCGGTGCTGTACACCGGCAGATCAGGTTTGGGGTGTTCTATCCGGCGAAATTATGGTTGACGTTCGGAGGCCAGGAGTATTATTTCGAGACTCCAGAAGTGGCCGAAGTCTTCATTAAGGAGCATAAACTGGGTGAGAACTGGGCGGACATTGCTTGGGAACCGAGGTGCTGGCACTTTGTAATGGTTGGGAGCATGTTTGAAGTGGGGGTAGGGATTAAGGGATTTTCGTCTTCTTTTGTGTTTAACATTTGTTTGTTTGCTTTTTGTGAAGGCTATCTGGTGTTCAGGAGAAGCCCTTATTTGGGTGGGTGAGAGTAAGGTGAGCAGGGAGCCTACTTGAGCTGAGGAGTGGGGGGGGGGAGGGAAGGGAGATGACTTTGGGCAGGGTAGCCACGCTAGCAGGTTATGCTGGTGAACAGAAGTGAGGTGGTGGGAGGTAAGGTCGAGAGGGGTGGCCGGGGGGGGGAGGGGAGGGAGGTGAAGGGGGAGGGGGGGGGGAGGTTGCGACATGGCAGGGGGGTGAGAGATTACATGGTCAGGGGCGTAGAAAGGGGCCACCTGAGATGGGCTAGGTATAGGGTGGAATTAAGGGGGCGGGAGTTAAGTAGGGAAGATGACGGACGATAGAGGGGATTGGAGGTGCAAGCCTCCGGTAAGGTTGGTAACGTGGAACATCCGGGGACTGAATGGGCCGGTTAAAAGGTCGTGGGTGTTCACACACCTCAGGAGCTTGAAAGCAGGCTTGGTCTTTCTCCAGGAGATGCACCTCCGTGTGAAGGACCAGGTTAGGTTAAGGAAGGGGTGGATCGGGCAGATTTTTCACTCGGGGTTTGATTTGAAATCAAGGGGAGTAGCGATTTTAATGAGCAAAAAAATGGGATTTGTGAGTGTGAAGGAGGTGAGGGATCCAGGTGGGAGATATGTTATTGTGAGTGGGGTATTGGAAGGGGCACCGGTGGTGCTGGTGAATGTGTATTCCCCAAATTGGGATGATTTGGGTTTTATGAGGGGGTTGCTGGCAGCGATTCCAGATTTGGCCACGCACCAGTTGATCATGGGAGGAGATTTTATCTGTGTCCTGGAGCCGAGGGTGGATAGGTCGAGCCCCAGGTTGATGGGTAGGGTACGAATGGCAAGGGAACGGGGGGGTTTATGGAGAGGGTGGGTATGATGGACCCATGGTGTTTTCAAAACCCAGGGGGAAGGGGGTATTCCTTCTTTTCACAAGAAGGTGTATTCGAGGATTGATTACTTTGTAGTGAGTCGGGAGATGTTGGTTGGGGTGGAGGGGGCAGAGTATGTGGGGATAGTTATCTCGGACCATGCACCCCACTGGCTGGATATTTGGTTTAGAACGGGACGAGGGAAGAGGCCGGGGTGGAGGTTTCACTCGGGGTTGTTGGCAGATGGAGGTTTTTGTGATAAGGTGCTGGTGGCGATTAAGGAGTCTGTGGCGTTGAATCAGAATGGGGAGGTGTCGGTGGCCGTTTTTTGGGAAGCACTGATGGCAGTGGTCCGGGGGGAAATTATTTTGTTTAAGGCCCGTGCGGATAGGGAAAGGAGGGAGGAACATGACCATCTAGTGAGCGAGATAGTGGAGGTGGACAGGGAAAATTCGAGGGTGCCCACTATGGTGGGATTGGTGAAGAGGAAAAAGTTGCAGGGGCAGTTTGACACACTGACAACGGAGAGGGCGGTATGGCAATTGTGTAGGGCAAGAGGGGTGCAGCACAGTATGGGGAGAAGGCGAGCTGCATGCTGGCGCACCAGCTGCGGAGGCAGGCTGCGTCCAGGGAAATATTGAAGATATGGACTGGGGCTGGGGATGTGGTGTTGGAGCCAGAAAAGATAAATGAGGCATTTAGGGAGTACTACCAGGGACTTTACCATTCAGACCCAGGAGGAGAGGAGGGGGACATGGGGCAGTTTCTGGACGAGCTAGAATTTCCTCAGGTGGAGGAAGCAAAGAGGCAGGCATTGGAGGAGCCCCTGGGGCTGAGGGAGGTGCTGGATAGTATCAGGGATATGAAGTCGGGGAAGGCCCTGGGCTGGATGGGTACCCAGCGGAATTTTATAAGGAATTTGCGACAGACCTGGCACCACATCTATTGGGAGCATTTAATGAAGCACTGGAGAGAAGGGGGAGTTGCCGGAGATGGTGACGCAGGCAGTAATCATACTAATCTCAAAAAAAGCGAAGGACCCGGTGGAATGTGGGTAGTATAGACCCATATCACTATTGAACACAGCTGTGAAAGTATTGGCTAAGGTGTTGGCGGGGAGGATGGAGGATTGTGTCCCGGGGGTGGTTACAGAAGATCAAATAGGCTTCGTGAAAGCTGTTTAATGTGGTGATGAATCCGACGGGGGCTCTGGTACCGGATCTGGTGCTGTCCATGGACGCGGAGAAGGCATTCGATCGGGTGGAGTGGCGGTACTTGTTCGAGATTTTGGGAAGATTTGGGTTTGGGTCGAGATTTGTGTCATGGGTGCAGTGTCTGCTTGTGGTGCCAAGAGCGAGGGTGAGGACGAATGATATGAGCTCACAAAGCTTTGACTCACACAGAAGTACGAGGCTGTCACCGTTGCTGTTTGCGCCGGCCATAGAGCCATTTGCGATGGCTCTCAGGGGGTCGGCGGAGTGGCGGGGGATTATATAGAGACAGAGGGAGCATCAGGTGTCGCTCTACACTGATGACCTCTTGCTGTATGTTTCGGGTCCGTTGGAGAGTATGGGAACGATTATGGGCCTGCTGGGGAGGTTTGGAGGGTTCTCAGGGTACAGACTGAATGTAGGGAAAAGTGAGGTATTCCCGGTGAATGAGCTGGCACAGTGGGCTAATTTAGGGGGGGGATGACATTTACGGTAGCGAGGGATAGGTTTAGGTACTTGGGAATTCAGGTAGCGAGGAAATGGACGGGGCTCCATAAGTGGAACTTAACGAAGCTGGTGGAGGAGGCCAGGGAGGATTTTAGGAGGTGGGATACACTGCACTTAACGTTGGCGGGGAGGGTCCAAGTGATGAAAATGAATATTCTACCAAGGTTCTTGTTTATCTTCCAGGCTCTCCCGATCTTTATACCAAAGGCCTTTTTCGGAAAGTGGACACGATCATCTCTGACTTTGTATGGGCGGGGCATGTGCCGAGGGTGGGGAGGATCCTGCTACAGAGGCAGAGGCAGCAGAGGGGTTGGCATTGCTGAACTTGCTTCATTATTATTGGGCGGCGAATGTGGACAAGGTGCGGCGGTGGTGGGAAGGAGGAGGGGAAGAGTGGATTAGGATGGAGGAGGAATCTTGTAAGGGGTCTAGTTTGAGGGCTATGGTGACGGCGGCATTGCCAATGGCACCGAGTAGGTATTCAGGGAGCCCAGTAGTGCAGTCCACGATGAAGATATGGAATCAGCTGAGGAGGCATTTTAGGGTGGAAGGGATGTCGGTGCTAACGCCGCTCTGTGTGAATCATGGGTTTGAGCCGGGGGATTGGATAGTATATACAGGAGGTGGAGGGAAGTGGGGCTGGTCAAGGTGAGGGATTTGTATTTGGAGGAAGGGTTTGCAAGTCTGGAGGAGCTAAGGGAGAGGGTAGAGCTGTGGAGGGGGAGTGAGTTCAGGTATCTGCAGGTTAGGGACTTTGCACGAAAGGTCTGAAGGGGATTCCCTCGGTTGTGGGATACACCCTGCTGGAGCGACTGCTGCTTCCAGATGTGGAAGGGAGGGAAGAATTGGGGATATATACAAGTGGCTGGGGGAGCAGGGAGGTGAGGGGTGGCGAAGGTCAAGGAGAAATGGGAAGCAGAGTTGGGAGGGGAGATCAATTGGGGAGTATGGAGTGAGGCACTGCGTAGGGTAAACAGGACCTCCTCTTGTGCAAAGATGAACCTGATACAGTTTAAGGTGTTGCACAGTGTGCATATGACTCAGGCGAGAATGAGTGGGTTCTTTCAGGGGGTAGCAGATGAGTGTGAGAGGTGTGGGCAGGGGCCAGTGAATCACATGCACATGTTTTGGGGTTGCGAAAAATTGGGAAGATTCTGGGCGGGAGTGTTCGCGGTCTTAGCCAGGATACTGGAGGACGAGGTGGACCGTTGGTGGCGATATTTGGGGTTTCAGAGAAGCCGGAGCTCATGGAGAGAAGGAAGGCCGATGTCGTGGCCTTCGCCTCTCTGATTGCATGGCGGCGAATTTTGCTGGAGTGGCGGTTGGGGTGACCTGTACGACTTCCTGCGATTAGATAAGATTAAGTATGAGTTAAGGGGTTCAGCAGGGGGGTTTGAGAAAAGGTGGGGGGTGTTTGTGACCGTGTTTGAGGAGCTGTTCGTCGCAGGGGGGGTGGGGGGAGTGGGTGGGGGCAGACAATGGGGGGGGGGGGGGAGGGAGGGTGAAAAAGGGGGAAATCTGTACATTGTATAGTTGATTGTTGGGAAGTATGTTTCCTGGGGTGTTTATTTACTGTAACCTGTTTTGATACATGTTTGTCATAAAATACATTTTTAAAATAATTACTTTGATGGTGGGTTCCTGCTGTTTAATGGAGGGTACTGTACAAATGAAAGTTTTTTCTTTCACTGTGGTAGTGATTAGAACATAAGGGACTGTTGAGTGCGTATAGGTTTTGGACCAAACTATTGGCAAATAGAGAATTCGTTAGAAGATAGGAAATGGAAAGGATGCATCATGAGTATGTACTCAAATTGGCAGAATATGATCAGTGCTGGCACCAGGAATTTGTAATGGGGCCTCAGCTTTACAGTATATTTATAAATTACAGAGATGAAGGAATAGTGTTTCATGTATACATTTGATGACACAGCAAACAGTGTGAATGGGATTTCAAAATTGCAAAGAGATATTGATGGACGAAGTGAGTGGGCAAGATTTCCGGTGGCAGTATGTGAGGAGAAGCCACGCATAAGGTAGCTCTTGCTGTTTTTAAGCCCTTTTTGTCCGGTTTCTTGGACGGATCCTTGTGGACAAACTAACTTATTTGAAGATACAAGATACCTGTATCAGAACAATGCCGAGAAAGGGTGGTAAGAAGCTTGCAGGCAGTAATTTGTCAACCGATTCGGAGGCTTAGCGTAGCACCTCTGCGGAGAGAATGTTGGAGGCTGCTCTGCGACGGCGGCTATATTGTTACGTTACTTGAGTAACATAAGTCGCTACTTGCTGTAGACAATGGTGAAGAATCAGTCTTCGAGGTAAGTTGAAAATATTTATTGAGCAATTAACAAAGCTACCAAATGAGTTTGACACTCTGTTGATCTAACTCTAGCAACACAGTAAACTTGACTAGCTATATAAACTGACTCTAAACCACATGTAGTGGCCTGACTGTGATACTTGCTACACTCGTTCTGTTCTCTTGGTCTCTGCCAGGGAGTGAGACCGAGGGCCTGTGTGTGTTGTGTTTTATAGTGGTTATGTAATGCCCTCTGATGGTGATGCCACCGCTGGGTGTTCTGATTACCCATTGGTTACATGTCTAATTCTGATTACCCATTGGTTGCATGTCGACATATCATTACCGCGGCTACCCCAATAACGGCGGATCTGCTTGCCAGTGTGCTTTCAAAGGAATTCGCCAAGTTATTTGAGAAATAGTGGAAGGTGATTCTGGGAGCCTTCGAAAGTCGATCGTGGAGGACCTGAGTCGCACCCGATCGAGATTGGGAAAGACCGCCGAGACAGTGAAGGTGTATGGCGAGGTGTTAGAGGACGTGGAGAAGACTTTGTCAAGGCATGGTGAGCAAACATGATCAGCCTTGTTGGAGGCTGAGATGGACATGGTAGCCGATGAGAAAAAGAGTTTGAAGGCTAAAGTTGACAATCTCGAGAATCATTCGAGGAGGCACCACCTTAAGAGACGTGGGGCTGCCGGAGGGGGTGGACGGCCCGACTCCCACTGTAGATGTTTTTCAGCAGAGCAGGTTCGATGGGCCGAATGGCCTACTCCTGCTCCTTTGGAAATATTTTGTGAACAGCAAGAAGCTATGAACTGGATGTGAGTGGTTTAGGGGTCCAAGATTTAAGGGCCCAAGCACAAGAACCACTGAAAGCTAATGTTGGACAGGGACAGCAAATCATTGTTAAAAGCTAATGGAAATTGGGCTTTATCTAGGAAGGCTTTCATTTCTTCATGTTTTTGGTACACAGACCTCTGACAAGGCAGGAAAGACAATGATGAAAGAAAAGCTGCAAAAGGAGGAAGGGAGCGAGGACAAGTGAAGAGACCAACATCAATCGCAGAATCCAACATTAACTTAATAAACCATAATTGTTGAAATTATGCTAGTTTACGAACAGTTTGTGAATTATTCATTCATATCACAGTATATTTTCTGTTATTCATCTTCTACCAAACTGTAGGGTCAAATTAAGGGGACATCTGGCTGGTGACAGTTGTCTCGGCTCCAGCCTGTTATTATGCTTGTTAATATTTTTTTAATGCATGGCGAGTATAGCAGAGCCTGTATTAGCACAGCAATTGTAAGTACATGTTAAAGAAATACTGAACTTATTAGTCCTGCCCTAGGGAGAAAATTACAGTGTGGTTCCTGCAATAATGTACAAGATTTGGAAGCAAACTCATACAACTGAGCAAAGGAATGAATAATTAGACATTTCAGAGTGTCACAAACAAGAGGAGATGGTGATGAGAATAAATATTTGCCTCCAGAGAATATCTCATTAAAAAAATTGATATTGCACTGTGAGATTGTCCATCAGCAACTTGTGCCTGCCCACGTAAAGTATGATGTGGAGATGCCGGCATTGGACTGGGGTGAGCACTTCCTTCCTCAGGAAGGAGCAGCGCTCCGAAAGCTAGTGACATCGAAACAAACCTGTTGGACTTTAACCTGGTGTTGTAAGACTTCGTACTGTGCACATAAAGTATGAAACGGTTATCAGCCCAACCACAAATTCCAAGGGTAACTTGATGGTCCAGCTTCAAGATGCATAGAATCATGGGGTTACACAGGCCATTCAGCCCATCATGACTACGCCAGTCCTTTGACTGAACTGTCCAATTTGTTGCTCTATTAATAATGTTGGTGAACCACAAGCCTTCCCTTATATCGATCAAATGACCACACAACCAGTTAGTTAGTCCAAAAGGTGGTTTATTTACATACACAAGAGTTACCTCAACATGCAAACACAATATCTACTACGAGTTAAAATACACCTAGCAGCTACAATAACCTATACTTAACTTCAGGGCGACTGGCATTGTGCAAATGGATAAGGCCTGTATCTGGATTTCACTTGGCTGGTTCGAAGAAAGTGGCTCTGTCTCTGCTGGGCTCATCCATCAAGTAGCGATCGTTAGTCTTGAACTTAGCTGGCTGTTCCTGCTACAATTGGGCTGGCACAGGCTGGATCCAAAAGAGACAGAATACATGGCTGTGTCCTCTTTTATCCCTCTGGGATTTCGCGCTCTTTCGTCCTTAACCTTGGACCCAATAGTTCAACAGGGTTCTGATCACTGTCTTCGATTTCGGCAAATAAAGGGGCGGGTGCCTTGGTGGCTGGCGCGTCCTTAGCGGTCATTGACCTTGGCAGTTGGGCTTTCTGAGTAAGGGGAATGGCACTGATCAGTCTGTGGTTGTACCGGTTGCTTGATTGGAGTTCTATTGTCCTGGGTTGGCCATAATTCCCATGGTTCTTTGCAGGTGGCCATCTTAGATGGCTACAAATTGGTTCCATTGCTCTTTCCCTGGGGTCTTGCTTTTTTTCCCCCTTTCAAGTATATAATCATTTATTTTTTGAAAGTTACCATGAAATCTGCTTCCACCATTCTTCCAGTAATCACATCTGGAATACTGTGAGCAGTTTTGGTCCCCTTATTTATGGAAAGATATTGGGCATGACTTGTTGCACCCGACACGGTGACGTGACAAGTTTGTTAAATCTTTTGCGACGCTCAGAATGCCTCACGAGATCTAACGAGATCCATAACCCAGGAACGAACACCCCGCCGCATTTAACACTGGTCCATACAAACATTAGCCAGGCATTACAGACCTGGGGGGTTTCCCAGGCCATTAGAGACCCCTGGCTGGACAGGGACAGGGACAGGGCACTGCCCTTTGGCACCTGGGCACCTTGGCACTGCCAGGCTGGATCTGCCAAGGTGGCATTACCAGGCTGGGTGGGGCACTGACAGTGTGCCTGGGTGCCAGTGCCAGGGTGCCAGGGTGGCACTACTATGGGCTGTGGCCTGAGGGGAAGCATTCCGTGACCATAAATCCCTCAAGCTCACTTGGAGATCGGGGCACCCTTTCAAAATGGCCCGGTCTTGCCGGCGAGTTCAGTTCTCCATTGCTGAAAACATTTCTAAGTGTGGGCTAGAGGGGGAGAAATTCCCAAGGCCCCAAAAATTACTGAGGCCATGGTTAACTGACCGCATCCCACTAGAATCAGAGCGGGATGCGGACGGTAGATCCCAGGAGAGGCATCTCCTGGGATTCACGATGGTCGTTAAGCCTCGCGTGGGATCTAAACAGATCTGGCGAGACGTTACGTTCTGGGCCCCGCCCACAATTGGCAGGACTCAGTCTCACAGAATTAAGTGAGTTTAGAAACCCACTTAACTCTGCTGATGCCAAATGAAACAAGCACCCGGGGTTTACTCGGGAGTCGCCGAGAAGACTCCAGCCGGGTGCCATTTAGCACTTGTTCACACAAAAGGGGACCAGGCGGAATGGCACTTGGGGGGGTCTCCAAGGCGATCGGAGGCCCCTGGCTGGTCGGCCTCCAGGCAGGTTAGCATCCTGGCACTGCTAGTGTCACCCAGACACCTTGGCACTGCCACCTGGCACCCTGGCAGTGCTACCTGAGTGCCAGCATGAAGTGGGCTGAGGGGGCTCCAAGGACCCCCTTATAGGTGAGTTGGGGCATTGGGGGGCATCCGGGGGGTTGTGCGAGAGGGTCAAGATATCAGAGTGCCATGTAAAAATGGAGTTTGGGGCATTCCTCACCGGGGTCCAAAATATGGCAAAGTCGCCATAGTTCCAGATGACCATAGACTGCTTTCCCCTTTGGGGGGAATTTAACCTGAGGATCAGCACACCTCAGGCGAGGGACAAGGTTGAGAAGGCAGGCTTTCAGCTGGTACGGTAATTGAACCCTCGCTGCTGGCCTTGCTCTGGCAAGCTATCTAGCCAAATGAGCTAAACCGGCCTTGCCGCTATTCCCGCCCAGAACAGACTCTGATTTTTTTTTTTGGTTAGATTGCACCCTAACGTGGGTAAATACTGGTGTGGCTCTCACCCACAAAGTCAGCGAGAAACATCCCGCCAAACTCACCCAAAATGGCACTTTAACATTGTTTGGTTAAATCACGCCCACTATTTCATTGGAGGCGGTTCAGACAAGGTTCACTAGGATGATCTTCTGTATGGAGGGATTGTCTTATCAGCAAAGATTAAACTGGTTGGGACTCTACTCATTGGAATTTAGAAGAATGAGAGGTGATCTCATTGAAACATATAGGATTCTTAAGGGGATTGACAGGGTAGATGCTGGGAGGGTAGAGCATAGAACATAGAACATACATAGGGGATGTTTCCCCTCAAGGGCATAGTCTCAGAATAAAGAGGTGCCAATTTGAGACTGAGATGAGGAGGAATTTATTCTCTGAGGTTAAGAGTCTTTGGAACTCCGTGCCACAGAGAGATGAGGGGGCAGAGTCCTTGTGTATATTTAAGGCTAAGATATATAGATTCATGATCAGTAAGGGGATCAAGGATTACGGGAAAGGCATCAGCCATGATCCTATCGAATGGCAGAGCAGGTTAGAAGGGCTGAACTCCTATTTCTTATGGCCTTATGGTTTTACAATGCATTCCAGGTCTTAACTGCCAAAGGTTTAAGCATTGTTAATATGATTTACCTTAAGAACAATCATCAGATGGCAGCTAATGGCGGGTTCTTCGGTCGTTGTGCTCGAAACCAACCAGTTACATAGAAAATTGTTTTGAATCTGATGAGACTGCCAACAACCAAGTTTTCATTGTATTGAACACAATGCACTGAAATTAAATAATTACCAGGGGAAATGCAGCGGCTTGCTTGGATTTGGATTGAGCACCAGACTAACGAGATTAAAGTGTTCTCTCTCTCTCGTTGCCAGTTGTAAGGATCCTAAATTGAAATTAGTTTGGGAAATTTCAATCCAGGTTTCAATGGGCAAAGGTCCAGAGCACAAATTGGCAAGTTGGCTGCCAACCCATTCCTGTCTAAGCCGCAATCCTCCCTTTCCGAATGATTGCCAAGAATTGGTACAAGTTTAAAGATGAAGAACAGAGGGAACTGGGTAGGTACATTTTTCAAGGTGGCAGTGCTGTTAAAAATACATATGCTTTTATAAACATAAGCATAGAGTACAAAAGCAAATAAGTTATATCTAACCTTCCCAAACACCAGTTACGTAGCAGTTCAGTATTATAACCATTTCTGGGCCCTGCACTGTAATGTTCTTTGATTTATGCTGATGTTGAATCTTGATGTGGTAGTAACATCCTTTGTTTGCCAACAAAACTGTTTATTACTAACACTACTCTAAAAGATGACTCTAATGTCTAAGATTCATAGCTGGAAATAATGGTCTAACACTAACTTACACTAAGATACTACAGAGCTACTCTAATATGCGACTGCTATCAACTCCTTACTAACACCTTGCCCTTGAACATATGGTGTATCTGGGTCACGTGCCTGCATACTAGCACCACCTGCTGGTCGGATGCTAGAACTACAACAGTAAAACATATAACTTCTAACACACATATAGATGATGATGATCTACTCATATTATATACAGATGATAGTCTACCTATCATCACATGCACTTTATGAAAGATGTGAAGGCCTTTGAAGAGGGTGCAAGGGAGTTTAACTAATAGAGTACCAGGGATGTGAAACTTCAGCTATGTGGAGAGACTGGAGAAGCTAAAGTTGTTCTGCTTAAAGCAGAGAGCACAAAGGAGACTGAAAAAAGGGACTGTGTGGGGCAAACAGAGACTGAGAACAGATCAGTGGCAAACATAAAACATAAAAGGGAACCCCAAAAGTATTTTATGAACATATAAATAGAAAGAAAGTGTAGTGAAAGGAAGGGTGGGACCAATTAGGGATAACTAAGATCTTCTTGTGGAGACAGAGGACATGGCTAAGGGCAAAGAGGGTGTCACCCCAATCTGAGCTAGAAGAACAGATTTGTTTAATGCTGAACCTGTCTGCCTCTCCACCCTATGAAGTCGATTAACTACAATTAGCCTAACATGGTGGAGTCAAATTCGACATACAGGTGTGGATTTCCCCGGGCAGTACGGTGGCGCAGTGGTTAGCATTGCTGCCTCACAGCGCCGAGGTCTCAGGTTTGATCACGGCCCTGGGTCACTGTCAGTGTGGAGTTGGCACATTCTCCCCATGTCTGCGTGGGTTTCACCCCCACAACCCAAAGATGTGCAGGTTAGGTGCGTTGGCCACGCTAAATTGCCCCTTAATTGGAAAAAATGAATTTTTAAAGGTGTGGATTTCCCCTGATAAATGTCATGTTTTCAGTCAATTTTAAGTGTCAAAAAGGAACAAAATGCAGCAGAAGTTGTATGTGAATGTTGCAGGCTTCCTTCACCCAGCTAATGACACAGAGTATGATGGATCAGATGGGGTATATGGGGGGAAAGTCATTCATCTGTGTTTCTTACAGGATGCGGATGGAAAATGGTGTAAGTGTCTTCACTTACCTTGGCCAGCCTTGTGAGATCATCAAACCTCTTTTGCAGGATGAGTAAAAGGATGAGTCTGTGCAAATCTAGGTTCGGGATCAGGAACAAAATCCACCTCACAAAGTCCACAACATCCAATTTGGGGCATATTTATTGCACAGTACCACTGGGGAGCCCTCCACCTCCTACTGCCTTGGGAAAGTGGGCAGCATAATCAAAGACCCCCACCCCCCCCCAACTTACTCACTCTTCCAACTTCTTCCATCAGGCAGGGGATACAAAAGTGTGAGAACACGCATGAACAGATTCAAAAACAGCTTCTTCCCCTAAGTCTAACCAGACTCCTAAACAACCCTCTTATGACTGACCAGATTAATACTACCCTCTTGTATGCTTCACCCGATGCTGGTGTTTATGTACGTTGTGTTGCCTACTATGTATTTTTTTTAAATTTTATTTTATTTTCATGTACTAAATGATCTGTTTGAGCTGTTCACAGAAAAATACTTTTCACTGTACCTCGGTACATGTGACAATAAACAAACAAACAAACCGCCCACTTACCAACACATATCTACCACTCGGATCCGCAATGAACCTCTTCATTGAAAAAGACACCCTTCTACTTATTACTACGGCCATCCCTCTCGCCTTCATATCCGGACCAGAGTGATACACCTGGCCAACCCATCCTCTTCTCAGTTTTGTCTGGTTTGCCACCTTCAAATGAATCTCCTGAAGAAAAATCAAGTCCGCCCCCAGGCTCTTCAGATGAGCAAATATGCGCGACCTTTTAACAGGGCCATTCAGACCTCGAACATTCCAAGTTATCAATCGAGTGCGGGGGCACCTGCTCCCTCCCCTCCGACAATCAGCCATATTTTTGCTTGAGTTAAACCTCCCAGGTCCTTAAGCCACACCTCATGGGACCACCGCCAGGCTTACAATGCCATCGGCTCCCACATTGCAGCCCCTTAACAAAACTCAAACCGTCAGCTATCCCACACCTCCCCCTCCCAATTCTCATCCTCTCCACCCTCAAGTTAAACCAAAAGAAAGACATATACGAAACCCTACCCTCCTCCCACCATTTTGTCCCCTACATCTCTTACGTTTACTGGTTTACACACCAGCAGGGTGGCACCCGCACGAAGCCGGCAACTATCCTGAACCCGCCAAAACACATATACCCGATCCCAGACAAATAAAACAGGAAAGTGCCCAAATAAGTAGATAGCCCCCTCCCATCTTCCCCATCCCTCCAGCTCATGAGAACCAGACCCGCCTCATTAGAACAAAGACGAAAACCGAAAGGAGAGTGATGGATTGAGGAAGATAGTCACAGTATTAGAATACACAGCAATCAAACTAATAACACAGGCCCCCAACGACTCAAAACAATTTACATATTTACAAATTCCCAATCCCTTGGTCTCGAAGAAACTTATCCACTTCCTCCGGGGTGTCCAAGAAGTATTCCTGTTCACGAAGGTGATCCACAGGCGGGCCGGATACAGCATTTCAAATCTCTCACCTTCTTTGTGGAGAACTGCCTTGACTTTATTAAAACTGGCACGGTGTTTAGCCAGCTCCGCACCCCAATCAGGTTATATCCTGATAACGCTCCCCTCCCACCGCTCTTCTTCGTCTGCTTGGCCCACCTCAGAATTTTTTCCTTGTCCAGGAATCTATGCAGATGTACCATCATCGCCCTTGGTTATTCATCTGCCTTCAGTTTCCTTCTCAGTGCCTTGTATGCGCGATCCCCCTCTGGGGAATGATTGAAAACCTCCTCACCAACCAGCTTCCACAGAATCTGTGCCACATACTCCGAAGGTTGCGAACCTCCCAGCCCCTCCGGGAGACACATAATCCGGACAGTCAGCCGCCACTCTCGGTTCTCCAGCTCATCCACAATATCCTGCACCTTTTTAAAACTACCGGCAATCAGGGAAAGCTCTGCTTCCATCATTGCCAACCGGTCCTCAGACTCCTCCATTTTTTGGAGCGAAGCGCCCTGGGACTCCACCTGCTGCTCAACCCTCTCCACAGCTGCTTTTATTGGGTCATTGGCATTTACCAGGTCTTCGGAGGTTTCCATCCTCTGCTTCTGAAATTGAGGGGTTAAAAAGTTCACTAATTGTGCCAGGAGCATAGGCTCCGGGCCCGCCGCCATCGAGTTTTCGACCACGTTCTCCAGAGCCTGTCTGTTGCCGTTTTTATTCCCCCCCGTTAATTTTGGAAGAATGCATGTCGGACCGCTCAAGATGTTTGCCAGCACCTTCACTGAGTTGAACTCGGGCTTCGGGATTCCATTGGAAAGTCCGATCGAGACTTTTAGGTTAAAAAAATTCCCCACGTGGGAGCCACCAAGTCCACGGCTGTATACCACATGGCCGCCACCAAAAGTCCATTAATCATTTGTTTGTTGTGTTTTATAATGGAGTCAGGAGCAATGTGGCCCATATAGAGCTCTTGTCCCTGAGCAGCTAAGGTTTAACTTGGTGGGTTAGATACTCCTGGAATGGAGGATTACTGCAGAATGAAGGTTTCAATACTGCTGTTAGGAGTCACTTGCATGACGTGTTGCGTATCGTCGCACACCAACTCTACATTCAGTGAGTGGAGCCTTTGGTATTTGCGGGTATCTCTGTATTTAGATGTGGCACCTGCAAAGCCATGTGTGTGCAGCCAATGGGATTGTGCATAACTGGGATGTCCATTTTCCTGATGAAGCCACGTGCACACTG
This sequence comes from Scyliorhinus torazame, assembly GCF_047496885.1. Classification (NCBI taxonomy): domain Eukaryota; kingdom Metazoa; phylum Chordata; class Chondrichthyes; order Carcharhiniformes; family Scyliorhinidae; genus Scyliorhinus; species Scyliorhinus torazame. Next base: position 98,374,771 of record NC_092707.1, on the reverse strand, counting down.
TGCCTGCTTCCCTGTGACCAGAGAGAACACCCTCACCCTCTTGACACAAAAAGTGATAGTGGCCCTCCTTTCCAGCAGAGGGCAGCAAATGCAGAGTTGTTAGAGCTGCTCCAGCCTGGAAGGGTCTCAAAATGAAGATATTCTTGGCCATGGTGACCTTTAGACTAAGTGGAAGGACAATCTTTAACTTCTCCTAAGGCTTTAGATCTACCTGCAAGAGTTAGCAGATTCCAGTGAGAGATTTCTTTGTAAAATGGAAACATCACATACTGCCCCACAGTGAGGTTGAGGAACAGCAACGTAGCTCCAAGCCCTGTCACAATAATGGAGTTAAAAAGCCACAGAATACACATGGAAATACTGCATTTTAAAAAGACCTGAGTTTTATTCTTAAAAATGGATACAAACCTAACAATGGCAGAGAATGTACACATAAGCCACTGGCTTCTACTGCAAGGTGTTTCTCTAAGGGCAACGGAACCCCTCCCTGTTTCCAGGCAAGGTACTTCTAAAAGCATCCAGAGACTGATTACCAAGTCCAGTAAAGACAAAGGAACAGAATAGTCACCTCATCTCATTGTGAGTAATGTCTAGATGGAATTGTGGGTTCGTCATCCACTTGGAATAAGCAAAGAATGGGTTTAAAAACAGCAAAAAAAGTTTCCCCAGTGTCTGTCTGTGGGTGCTCTGTGAGGATAAGCTTCTGGAAGTTTCTCACACTGAAGGAGTGTGACACAGTAACAGAAGCAGCCAGCAGTGCCCCTGTAAAATAGCCATTTTTGCAGGTTCATCTCGAATGGGTCACAGCTGAAAAGAGACCTGGGGAGTTTCTCTGCCAAACTACAGAACACTGAAACTGAAGAACCAATTAGAACAAACAACAAAGAACAAAGCAATGTACAGCACAGGAACAGGCCCTTCGGCCCTCCAAGCCCGTGTGGACCATGCTGCCCGACTAAACTACAATCTTCTACACTTCCTGGGTCCGCATCCCTCTATTCCCATCCTATTCATGTATTTGTCAAGATGCCCCTTTAATGTCACTATCGTCCCTGCTTCCACCACCTCCTCCGGTAGCGAGTTCCAGGCACCCACTACCCTCTGCATAAAAAACTTGCCTCGTACATCTACTCTAAACCTTGCCACTCTCACCTTAAACCTATGCCCCCTAGTAATTGACCCCTCTACCCCGGAGAAAAGCCTCTGACTATCCACTCTGTCGATGCCCCTCATAATTTTGTAGACCTCTATCAGGTCTCCCCTCAACCTCCTTCGTTCCAGTGAGAATAAACCGAGTTTGTTCAACCGCTCCTCATAGCTAATGCCCTCCATACCAGGCAACATTCTGGTAAATCTCTTCTGCACCCTCTCTAAAGCCTCCACATCCTTCTGGTAGTGTGGCGACCAGAATTGAACACTATACTCCAAGTGTGGCCTAACTAAGATTCTATACAGCTGCAACATGACTTGCCAATTCTTATACTCAATGCCCCGGCCAATGAAGGCAAGCATGCCGTATGCCTTCTTGACTACCTTCTCCACCTGTGTTGCCGCTTTCAATGACCTGTGGACCTGTACGCCTAGGTCTCTTTGACTTTCAATACTCTTGAGGGTTCTACCATTCACTGTATATTCCCTACCTGCATTAGACCTTCCAAAATGCATTACCTCACATTTGTCCGGATTAAATCCATCTGCCATCTCTCCGCCCAAGTCTCCAAACAATCTAAATCCTGCTGTATCCTCTGACAGTCCTCATCGCTATCCGCAATTCCACCAACCTTTGTGTCGTCTGCAAACTTACTAATCAGACCAGTTACATTTTCCTCCAAATCATTTATATATACTACAAAGAGCAAAGGTCCCAGCACTGATCCCTGTGGAACACCATTGGTCACAGCCCTCCAATTAGAAAAGCATCCTTCCATTGCTACTCTCTGCTTTCTATGACCTAGCCAGTTCTGTATCCACCTTGCCAGCTCACCCCTGATCCCGTGTGACTTCACCTTTTGTACTATTCTACCATGATGGACCTTGTCAAAGGCCTTACTGAAGTCCATATAGACAACATCCACTGCCCTACCTGCATCAATCATCTTAGTGACCTCCTCGAAAAACTCTATTAAGTTAGTGAGACATGGCCTTCCCTTCACAAAACCGTGCTGCCTCTCACTAGTACGTCCATTTGCTTCCAAATGGGAGTAGATCCTGTCTGGAAGAATTCTCTCCAGTAATTTCCCTACCACTGAAGTAAGGCTCACCGGCCTGTAGTTCCCGGGATTATCCTTGCTACCCTTCTTAAACAGAGGAACAACATTGGCTATTCTCCAGTCCTCCGGGACATCCCCTGAAGACAGTGAGGATCCAAAGATTTCTGTCAAGGCCTCAGCAATTTCCTCTCCAGCTTCCTTCAGTATTCTGGGGTAGATCCCATCAGGCCCTGGGGACTTATCTACCTTAATATTTTTTAAGACACCCAACACCTCATCTTTTTGGATCTCAATGTGACCCAGGCTATCTACACACCCTTCTCCAGACTCAACATCTACCAATTTATTCTCTTTGGTGAATACTGATGCAAAGTATTCATTTAGTACCTCGCCCATTTCCTCTGGCTCCACACATAGATTCCCTTGCCTATCCTTCAGTGGGCCAACCCTTTCCCTGGCTACCCTCTTGCTTTTTATGTACGTGTAAAAAGCCTTGGTATTTTCCTTAACCCTATTTGCCAATGACTTTTCGTGACCCCTTCTAGCCCTCCTGACTCCTTGCTTAAGTTCCTTCCTACTTTCCTTATATTCCAGGCAGGCTTCGTCTGCTCCCAGCCTTTTAGCCCTGACAAATGCCTCCTTTTTCTTTTTGACGAGGCCTACAATATCTCTCGTTATGCAAGGTTCCCGAAAATTGCAGTATTTATCCTTCTTCCTCACAGGAACATGCCGGTCCTGAATTCCTTTCAACTGCCACTTGAAAGCCTCTCACATGTCAGATGTTGATTTGCCCTCAAACATCCGCCCCCAATCTATGTTCTTCAGTTCCCGCCTAATATTGTTATAATTAGCCTTCCCCCAATTTAGCACGTTCATCCTAGGACCACTCTTATCCTTGTCCACCAGTACTTTAAAACTTATTGAATTGTGGTCACTGTTACCGAAATGCTCCCCTACTGAAACATCTACCACCTGGCCGGGCTTATTCACCAATACCAGGTCCAGTACCGCCCCTTCCCTAGTTGGACTGTCTACATATTGTTTTAAGAAGCCCTCCTGGATGCTCCTTACAAACTCCACCCCGTCTAAGCGCCTGGCACTAAGTGAGTCCCAGTCAATATTGGGGAAGTTGAAGTCTCCCATCACCACAACCCTGTTGTTTTTACTCTTTTCCAAAATCTGTCTACCTATCTGCTCCTCTATCTCCCGCTGGCTGTTGGGAGGCCTGTAGTAAACCCCCAACATTGTGACTGCACCCTTCTTATTCCTGATCTCTACCCATATAGCCTCACTGCCCTCTGAGGTGTCCTCCCGCAGTACAGTTTAGTTGCCTGCTGAGGTCAACGCTATTGAAACTGACTATCCCTACTTGTGACAATAAGCAATTTCTTCTTCTTCTTCTTCTGCAAAGCTTCATTGTCTACCCCTTGCAAGTCAAGGACTGTTTCATATACCTTTTTACTTTGGACTTAATTCTCACTTCTAATCTGTATGAATGTGCTTTGCGATTATTTCTTTTTGCTCTTTTAGTAGATAATAAAGTCACTTGATCTTAAGTCAAGAACGCCTGGTTAAATTTGCTCCTTTTAGAACATAACATTTGGGTCTGGTGAAAGGTGCCTACAGGAAAGGGAACCTTGTTAGATTAACTCTTAATGTTACCAGCAGAGGGGTTTGAATAAAGACAGGGGGCGGGATCCAGGGTCCTGGGGGGGGGTGCGGGGCGATCTGGCCCCGGGGGGTGCCCCCACGGTGGCCTGGCCCGCGATCGGGGCCCACCGATCCGCGGGCGGGCCTGTGCCGTGGGGGCACTCTTTTCCTTCCGCCTTCGCCATGGTCTCCACCATGGCGGAGGCGGAAGAGACCCCCTCCACTGCACATGCGGGGGGATGCCGTTAGCGGCCGCTAACGCCCCCGCGCATGCGCCGCCCGGCAATGTCATTTCTGCGCCAGCTGGCGGGGCACCAAAGGTCTTTCCCGCCAGCTGGCGGGGCGGAAATCAGTCCGGCGCAGGCCTAGCCCCTCAAGGTTAGGGCTCGGCCCCCCAATATGCGGAGGATTCCGCACCTTTGGGGCGGCGCGATGCCGGACTGATTTGCGCCGTTTTTGGCGCCGGTCGGCAGACATCGCGCCGATTACGGAGAATTTCGCCCAGGGAGCTAATTCATCCCTCCTCACCCAGGTTTGTAACAATTTGGGGGTAGCCCAGCTGGACGGTGACAAATCGCGCCCAAATCAACAACTTTGGGGAACCTCACCACCACCTGCATATACCATCCTAACTTGGAAATATACCGGCGCTTCCTTTACTGTCGCTGGGTCAAAATCATTGAACTCCCTCCCTAACTGCAGCCGTTCAAGAAGGGGGAGATAGTTGCGTAGTCGTATTGTCACTGGACTACTAATCCAGAGTCCCAGGGTAATGTCTTAGGGATAGCACATTGGCACAGTGGTTAGCACTCACAGCTCCAGGGACCCGGGTTCAATTCTGACCTTGGGTGACTGTCTGTGTGGAGTTTGCACATTCTCCCCGTGTCTGCATGGGTTCCCTCCAGATGCTCCAGTTTCATCCCACAGTCCAAAAATGTGCAGGCTAGGGGAATTGGCCATGATAAATTGTTCCTTAGTGTCCAAGGATGTGCAGGTTAGATGGGGTTAAGGGATGCGGGTGTGGATTGGGGTTGGGTGCTCTTTCAAAGCATAAATGCAGATTCAATTGTCCGAGTGGTCTCCTTCTGTACTGTCAGGATTATATTCTATTCTAAGGCAGCTCACCACCACCTTCTCAAGGGCAATTAGGGATAGGCAAAAGAAATTCTGACCTTTCATTTAATACATAGAATGTGGCATTCTAGATAGAAGTAAAGCAACATTAAAATAATCATTGAAAAAAATAGCAGTGCAGAGAAGACCAGCTAAGGCAATTTGTGCTTTAATATATTATTAGTTCTGGATGAATGTTATAATAACAAAAGCTCTCTTGATAATTATTTGCTTTATTAGTTTAACATTCGAATTGTTTTATTGTCATATTAGAACAATTTTCAACTAGGCTGAACTTTCCCTGAACTTTCAGGCCATGGAAAGATTAAATTTGATCTTCAAGTAAATCCACTATTGTAAAAATACCACATTGTCAAGGCTCAAGGTGTTCCTCACAGAAGAAAACTGGCTATAGGTGGTGATGGTGAAGGATTTAGCAAAATGGCTGAGAGTCTGGTAGACAGCAAAAGGGGTTAGGCATGTCAGACTGGAGGGAAGACTGGGCGGGTTGATGGCTCTACCACCAGAGTAGGGAGGTTGGGGTGAGATGCAGAGGAGGCTAAACTCAAGGTCAATGTCGCAGGGTGGAGCATAGGGCTGGGGCAAAGCACAGCAAGCCCATTTTAAATGTATAAAGACTATGATTTAGTGAGGCCATTAATTTATGGCGTGGTTCTTAATTTGTCATTATAAACACAGCTGAAACAAACAATGTTGCTAGAAGGGACAACAACAGAGAAGGACATTCTCTTCACCCTCACTAATTTCAATTGAACTGACTTAACTACACAATAATTGCTGGTCCTCATATTTTACAATTATAGGGGGTTATTCCATCCCTTTGACATTAATGCATCTGAGGCTGTCTAGCACAGGGCTAAATCGTTGGCTTTGAAAGCAGACCAAGGCAGGCCAGCAGCACGGTTCAATTCCCGTAGCAGCCTCCCCGAACAGGCGCCGGAATGTGGTGACTAGGGACTTTTCACAGTAACTTCATTTGAAGCCTACTTGTGACAATAAGCGATTTTCATTTCATCTGTACCTGGGAGTTCCATTTTCATACAAAAACACTACCAACTCAGTCAGCATAACAATAAGATACCGGACATGTAGCTTTAAGCTTGAGTCTCTATGACAACTAGGTTGAGTTGGTATTCAGAGGAGGATATCAACTGCCATAAATATCGTATCTGAATTATATGCAAGGGCATAATTAATGCTTTCTAACACAACGTTGTACCTATGTGCTGAGCTGTAAGTTAAGTGTGCCACTTCACTGATCTAATTTTATTTTAAGGTCCTTTATCATTATCAGTCTTCTTTTTCATTCTTCATGTTTAAATTAAAAATAATGAGTGAGCGTAGCGTAAGCGTCTGGCACAAACAAACAAGTAGCTGTTATCCATTGACAACACAGGCAAACACAAAAGTGAAGTTACCACCAAGTCTCACTCTCACAACATGAAGAGCCGTCTTCCATCCCAGCGTCCGTCACAGCGAGCCGTAAGAAAGAAGAGGAGAAAACACCATGCAAATGAGTCCAGAGTTTGTCTGCCCCTGAAGAGTAGGATAAACCAACCGCCATCTATCACTACTACTGAGGAATCGGCAAAAGGCAATTCAATGACAATGAATGGAAAGAGATTAAAAAGACACTCAGGTGACAGAACAACCTCCGATTCAACACAGTTTACCTGTAGCGACAGTGCCTATCGCTTCGACAGTAATAGGAACAAGAAATGGAAGGGTTATAAGGCCGCCAGACTGCCTGAACCTATGAACTCAGAGGCTTGAGGGGCGGAAGTAGGGTCGCAGTAATGATATAATACTTAGGGTGAACTGGGATAACTTTGTGTAGATACGTTGGATAAAGACTTGGGGGCAGGTGTACTTAAGGGTCTGGCACATAAAAGGTTAACATGGGACTGAGTACAGTACCGCCCCACACAGTGATAAGAGAACACATGACCCACACCTAGGGGTCAGTGTACTGTTGGACAGAATCGTGTGTAGAACCAAGCATGGAGACAGCAGCTAACTTGGACCTGTACTGTACCTACGTAGTTAGTTTCTAGTAGTAGTTAATAGTCTCCAAATACCTTAATATGCTCTACCGAACTATGCCCAACACATTACAACAGTGAGGTGTGCCAGATTGAAGTGTCCATTATCTGGACTTCAGTACAGCATCCTGTCTCCATTTGTTTGATTCAGTGAAGTGTGAAGTTAATAGAATGTGGCTGGAGAGATGGTGTAGAAGGAAGTGTTTTAGATTGTAGGACATTGGGACCAGTTCTGGGGAAGATGGGACCTGTACAGGCCAGATGCATTGCACCTGAACAGGGAAGGGACCAATGTCCTTGCAGGGTGCGTGGTTTCTTAGTACTTTTGGAGAAGATTTTAAACAAAGTTTTGCAGGGGATGGAAACCAGAATGCAGCATTGGGAAGGATAAAACAAATGCACAAAGGATTAGGAGAGACAGATAGCACTAAATAAAGAAATATGAGATGTGGTCAGACCAAGAGGAAATAATAAGATCTAATTTAGGTTTACAGTACTTGTTCTCAAATGCAAGGAGCATGGCAAGTAGTGCATGGAGGGGTTACAAGCACAAAAGGCCAGATGGGAATCTGATAGCATGGCAATAGCGGAGACCTGGCTCAAAAGAAGAAAGAACGAGATACTAAATATTCCTGCATAAAAGGTCTTCAGGAAAGATAGACCGGGAAAGAAAGAAGGAGGGTGCAATATTGATCAAGGAGAATATTACAGTGTTAGAGAGAGAGAGAGAAAACATTGTCCTAGAAAGGTCAAGGGCAAAATCTGCTTGGTTAGAATTTAAAAAAACAGAGGTACCAACATATTATTGGGTGCATTCCACACGCCACCAACTACTGGGAATGATATAGGGCACGATTCAATGGAAAAGTTTCTAAGTGTGTAGCGAGCAGGAACTTGCCAATGCTCGATCCAGCAAGGCCGTCACCGGTATCAAACGTTAATTAGTACACTTAAGCCCCACAGGCTTCACGCCACAAATGATGGTCCCACTGGCTGATTCACCAACAAGTGCGAGCAGCATTTTAAACGATCCTGCAAAGCAAACCCCACACAGATCGCAGTCATGCCGCCGAGGAGACCAGCCTCACAATTCGGGGATGCCGACCTGACAAGGTTGTTGGACGCAGTCAAGTATAGACGGGATGCCCTGATTCCCCAAGAGGCTTGGAGGATCAGCCACAGGACAGCCTGTGCTGCCTGGGAGGAAGTGGCAGCAGCCGTCCGCTAAGGGAGCGTCATCAGGGGGACCGCCACCCAGTGTTGTAAGAAGATCAACAACCTCCACTGGGCCGCATGGATGGGTTGGCACCAGCCATACTCGCCCGCCCCAACCGTAACCATGCACCTGGCACCGCCCCGCCCAGCACCATATTAAGCCCTAGCCCACCCATGTCCAGCAGTGCTGCCCACGCCACCCCACCCATCGCCCCCCCCCAAACTCTCCATCCCCCCATCACCCCCCCCCCCACCCACCTCCGTTCTCTCCCCCTCCCTCCCTCTGCAATGAACGAAGCCTGTGGCTCACGGCCTCTGTGTCCCTCCCACCGACCACATGTCCATTTTTCTGCAGGATCTCCATCCGACGGTGCCCCCCCTCTTTCATGAGAAAACCTCGGAGGGGAGCTCTGAGGCGACCACCGTATTCGGGCCACAGCTGTCTTCCCCACCCTCCACCAACGTAGAGACACACCTCGGTGGGCGACGTAGTGGACAGACGTTTGGGGCATATTCTGATGAGCACCTCACAGTTGCTGATGCACATCACGCGGAGGCAGGAACGTCCAGGTGAGACAGCAGTCGGAGGTCTGCTGGGTCCCAGTCAGATGCTGAGCCTCTGGACCAGGTTTACCCGGAGCTGTTGCAGCCAACAGGGTGTGGCGTGATATTCAAAGGTGGTGTCAGCGACACTCCAGCAGGTCCATAACCAATTGGAAGAGTCCTAGAGGCTACGGGCGCAGGCGATAGCACCAGCAATGCGTGGCACCAAGGCCAACACTGTTAGGGTGGCGACTGCAGTGGAGAGCCAGGTGCATGACATCAGCAGCATGAATGGAGCTGTCCAAGGCGTGGCTCAGTCAGTGACAACCATGGCTGACCGCCTCAACAATATGTCCGACTCGCTGTGGACCTGTGTGAGGCGCTGAGAAGCGTTTCCCAGTCTGAGGTGGGCACTGCCGAGGCCCTCCAGAGCATGTCCCAGTCGCTGAGGAGCATCGCCCGGGACGTCAACATCATGCTGCAGACACTGGGGAGCCACTAGGGCTGGTAGAGCCACATGACACACAGGCAGCCAGGGCTCAATCCAGCTGCCCCTCCACCCCGAGGTGACCCCAGGGCCCTATGGGCACCAAACCGGAGGAGGGGGCACTGGGTGCCAATCCAGAGCCACCCTATGGAGTGGCGACGGCAGCCACCAACTCCCCGAGACCCACCCCGCTGACAACGGCACGTCTCGGGGTCAGCACCTGGAATAGGGTGGCACAGTGGGGCAAGTGGGCTGGGGCCCTCTGGCTCCAAGGTGCCCAGAGGATGCCCGCCAGGGATGCGGTAGGCATTAGGCTGCCTCCACTTTTGATGTGCATCCTAGGGACACACCCAGATGCAGCAATAGAGCATGGAAGGCGACCCTCTGGGAGGTGTACTGCAGGTCGAGAGGATCACTAAAAGGCCACTGGGGGGGGGGGGAACAAGGGTTTTGGGGTAAGGGGGGAGGGTGAGGTGAGGGGGGTAGGCCTGCCTGGAGGGGGGGGGGGGGCAAGGGGGCTGGGGGCAGCTGGGGAGACATATGTACAGCATTAAATTGTTGCACCCGAGAAATATGATGCCTCTGGCACTTTCCTCCACAGAGGGGCGGAGGGAAGGGGGTGGGGAGGAGGGGGAGGGGGTTGTTAGATGACGGACGAAGCCACGTCCTATGTGAAGCGGGCGAGGATGAGGGCCTCCCTGGCCATCCAGGCTTGCCGGTCCCTCACTGCTGCTGCCTGTCCTTCAACTTCCAGCTGGTCCTGTGGGTCCTCTCGGGGCTCGTCCTCCAGCCACTCCTGGTCTGGTGCCTCTTCGTCCTCCTCCTCCTCGGTGGCCACATGTTCCTCCCCCTCGACCTCCAGCATGTTACCTCGCTGCTGTGCCAGGTTATGGAGGGCACAGCAGACCACCACAAAGCAGGCGACTCTCTGGGAGGTGTACTGCAGTGCACCACCAGAGCGGTTGAGACATCGGAACCGTATTTTAAGCAGTCCGATGCACCATTCAATGGCAACCCAGGTGGCCGCGTGGGCCCTCTTGTACCAGGTCTCCGCATCTGTCACTGGCCATCACACTGGTATCATCACAAGGCTGGTCCTAAGTGGGTACCCCTTGTCTCCCAAGAGCCAACCGGCCATCCTGGGGTGATCCTCAAAGAGGCCAGGGATGTCCAACTGACCTAGCTGTCGTGCACACTCCCTGTGAAATATGCACACATGTGCATGATCGTCATGTGGTGAACGCACACAAGCTGGACATTCAGGGAGTGGAACCCCTTCTTGGGCCTCGGCAATGCCCACCTCAGACTGGGACATGCTCCTCAGCGCCTCATTCAGGTCCACCTGAGACTGGGACATGTTCCCCAGCGAGTTGGACATATTTTTGAGGCAGTCAGCCATGGTCGTCACTGACTGAGCCACGCCTTGTAGAGCACTCCCTGACGTCCTGGTGCGTGCACGGTGTCATGCGTGCCATCTATTACCCCTGGACCTGAGGCAGCCGGCGATGGCGGAGAATCCTGCTGCCAGGCAGCTTGTTGGGCCTGGTCCATGTCGAAGTTTATATAGTTCGCTGCCCGGGCAAATAGGGCATCCATGACCCCACGGAGGCACTTTTGGGCTGTAGCTTGTGAAGTGCCACACAAGTCCCCGCTCGAACCCTGGAATAATCCTGAGGGGTAAATGTTCCGGGCTGCAGTGACGGAGCAGGTATCCTCCTCCTCCATGTGGTGCCACGTCTGCAAGGACGTGGCACAGGTGCCGCACTATCCCCTTGTTGAGGCGGAACCTCTTGCGGAACATACTGTCCGTCATCTGTTCGAAAGACCAGCGAAGTCTGTACACCTTGGGCCGCCGCCAGCCTCCCCCTCTGGGTACCTCCCTGGACTGATGGGTAGCCGGATCCTCAGGGTGTGGGGCAGAGCCCTGCAGATGCGCCGCAGCCTCGAGTCTTTATCGACGCTGCTGCCGTCGCTTTCTCCGGTATCTGGCCGCCTGGCCTGCCGGCAGCACCGCGAGGGCAGGCTCCGCAGGATCCAAGCTATCCCATGTAATATCTGTACGGAATTGGAGAGGGTGAGAGACTGACAACCAACGGTGTCTTTCACTCCAGGACCCTCCATTCCATCATTGCTCCCCACCGCTCCCCCCACCGCCCCTCACATCCCCTGCCATCCAACATACCCTGCCCATGCAGCCCAGCCATAGTAGTGGGCCCTGGTCGCCGGACTCCAGATCCTGTGCCCCAGACACCTGCACGTAACATTACCTAGACCAGGCACTGGTCCCCTCCCCGGTACACACACTCACTCTCTGGTCACCCTCTATCCCTGGTGCTGGGGCCCAGCCCCTAGGTGTTCAGATGCTGGCTGCTGCGTCCATGGTGTTGTTTCCTGCAGTGTTCAGCATCGTGTCCAGGCATCATGCTCTGATTCGGATGCCCGGCAATAACATCCACATGCTACATGGCACCTCTAGCCATGGGAATCCACTTGGGAGCTGTGAAGTGCTCGCTTAACTACAATTTCCAATTCTCTATTTGCAATAGCCTTCAGCCGCGTGGCCAGGAGCCTCCATGGTCAGTGGGAGTTATGTGTGGTCGATGGGACAGGCAGAGGCTGGGGTTGCCCTTGTAACGGATAGACACGTTCCGGGGGTGGCATGGCGGACCCGCAGGTGCTGAGACACCCACCCTCCCCCAGCCCAGGGGCGACACCCCCCACCAATGACAGTGCACTCCGACCGAGGCTCCCCCCCTCCCCCCCCCCCACCCAAAGCACCGAGGTAACAACCCCAGTGGCCCCGGGCTCATTGCCTGGGAGTGAAGATGGCTACTCATCTCCTTGGATTCCCGCAGCAGCCATTCCATCAGTTTGACATTTTTTTAAAGGTGTACTAACCGGCGTGATGTGGCTGTAAAACTCTGCCCTTTGTGGGCAAATTTGCAGGGAAGTTACAGTGAGGTGAAAATACTATTGAGAAGCAAAAACTATATGAGAGGCTATGAAGAATGAGAAAACTAGTACACCACCCATTCCCCACTCCCAAACCCCACCCCCACCCCAGGAGGAAACAGGCCAGTTGTACCATTCCTCCAGGAGTTTCTTTCATTGACATTACGCAGTGGGAAACACACTCATCTCTGAGGTAGAAGACTGAGGTCCTCAAGTGCCATTCCAGAGGGTCGAGCACAAAATCCATTGCAGTTCTGAAGGATTGCTGCACTCTCAGGGACACCATCTTTCCAACGGGATGTTGAACTGAGTCTCACTCTGCCTCCTCAGGTGGATATAAAAGATCTCGCAGCATTATTCAAAAAAGAGCAACTATTTGGGTAAATAACTTTCTCCTGCGATCTTTACCTACAATTCATCATCCAAGTTGTTAACAATTGGCAGATTAAAATGAGCAACCAATCAGTTGCCAAATGTCGTATGCACGTGTCACATTTCCGTCCAGCTTCATGTCATTTCCTTTTGTAATTTGCACTGAGACTTGCAGTGAGTTAGTTTTGTTGCACTGGTTAAATGACTTTGGAACAACATAAGGACGTTTAACAGATTGGTGCTGCCATCTGTCCATCCCGTTCATGTGAAAGTTGTATAGGCGCTGCACTGGGGGAATAACATCCCTTGTCACATTCTTATTAATATTTACAGTCACCATTCAAAGATGAGCAGAGAAAACTCCCACAACACTGAAAAAAAAAATCAGGCCCACTGCGCAAATATGTAACCCTTAACACTTAGTCACAAGAATCCGAAGAAATGACTTCCTGTGCAACAGAACTCATTTTGTTCGATAGAAATTTTTATGTAAAGCAGTTATTTGCATAAAGTGTTAGTCTTCAGACTGATTCCATCTGATCTTTTTTTAATTTATCATCCTCGCTCGGGCTCCTGCTCTAATGGGCCACACACTGTGCACTGCTTTGCCAGAAAAAGATACATTAATAGTCAACTGCAAACTAAATTGGCTCATTGTATAAGTAATTTAGGTTGTGCTTCTGACATCTTATCAATGGGACAAAATGGTTTGTATTCAGGGACCAATACTGATTTTTCAGCCATTGCATACCCCTTCATAAAGCTTCCCGACCCCACACGTTCATACAATTAAAAGCGAGGTGAGATGTCATAAAACCCAAAACTGAAATCGCACAGTCATTTTCACAAGGTGAGGATCATATTTAAACTGGAAAGATGTGCTGTGGAAACCGGAATCCTGAAATAAAAACAGGGCGTGCTGGAAATACTCAGCAGCTCCAGCAGCATCTGTGGAGAGAGAAACAGCTTTAACGTTTCAGGTCAATATTGCCTGTTAATTCAAGGCAAGAGTAAAATTGCCATGCTCATACACGCTAATTGTATTCTTTTTCTACCGCTACTAACATTAGCAAATACTAAACCGAATGGCAGAGTTAGTGGGTGGAATTTTGCATTCTGTGCACAGTGCCGGCTGAGGCAAGAAAACTAGCGTGTAGCTCTCCTGCTGCTCAGCCGAGTTTTCTCTCCAGGTTCTCTGGCACAATGTGTACAGAAAGTCTGGGGGGGTTGGTTTCACTGTCACGCTGATAGGGTGGGGCCTGATAGAGCCAGCATCTGTTCTATCTGTTCTAAACCTTGCCAATGTGACTTTGTGATTTCCTTTTCTTTGGGGAACATATGGCGAGGAAATCCTTTAATCATATACTGATTTGTTATAAATGAATTAAAATTATGTCCTTGCCTTTTCTGGGTGGGAACCTCATTACATCACCAGCAAGGCATGGAGAAATTCTGAGAACGAGATCTCCCCACCGAGATTCCGTTCCTGCAGTCTTACGGGAACTTCCACTGGCGTCTCCCATTTCCTCCTGCGGCTACGGCGGCAGAAAATCCCCCTCAATGACTGAGAAGCTAATTCGGCAGTTAATATTCCATCGTTTAAATTAGCACAGAAGCATAGAAATGTTACGGTGCCTAAAGAGGCCATTCTGCCCATTGTATCCATGCCAGCAAAAAAGATGAAAAAAGTAACTAGCTGCTCATTTTAGTCCCACTTTCCAGCATGCAATCCATAGTTTTGCTGGTTACAGCACTTTAGATGCAGATCCAGGTACCATTAAAATGAATTGGGCATTTCAGCTACAACCACAAATTAGAGTCATAGAGTTTTACAGCACAGAAATAGGTCCTTCAGCCCATTGTGTCTATGCCAGCCATCAGGCACCCACCTATCCCGTTTCCAGCACTTGGCCTGTATCTTTGCACTTTATGGCATTTCAAGTGTTCATCTAAATGCCTCTCCAATGTTGTGAGGGCCTCCGCATCTACCACTTTTTCAGGCAGTGAGTTACAGATTCCCACCACCCTCTGGCTAAAAATACTTTTCCTCAAATCCTCTCTAAATCTCCTACCCCTTACTTTAAATCTATGCCCCCTGGTTATTGACTCTTCTACTAAGGGGAAGTGTCTATTCTTATCTATGTTCCTCATAATTATGTACTCACAGTACTCTAGCTGTGGCCTAACGAGCATTTTATACACCTCCGACATAACCTCTCTGCTCTTATAGTCTATGCCTGGGCTAATAAAGGCAAATATCCCATGTGCCTCCTTAACCTATCTGTCCTGCTACCTTCAGGGATCTTTGTGTATGTACTTCAAGATCCCTAGGGCCTCTGTACTTTGTAGCATCCTTCCATTCAATGTGTATTCCTTTGCTTTGTGAGTCCTTCCAAAATGTACCACCTCACACTTTTCAGGGTTAAATTCTATCTGCCACTGTTCTGCCTGTCATGATATGCACTCATGCACATAATGAGATACAGACAAGCAGTGACAGACATCCAGTACAGCCAATCAACACACAGGACAGAACACAACCAATCACCAGGCAGAACACGAGAGAGGGGTTTCCCACTAAAACACACGAGGCATCAGCACCCTGCCTCTTTCCACTGGTGACAACTGGAGTGACAGTCAGGGTATATATATCAGTTAGCACCTACACGTGGCTCAGAGCTAGTCTGGTCTAGTTAGTTATAGTTAGCACACTTAGATTAGTAGAGTGTCAAACCCACAGCGAACTGTGTGCACTGCTCAAGAAGTTCAATAAAGCATATTGAACTAACATCAAGGTTTGGAGTCTATTTTCAAATACAACTGCATCCAGTTGCAGTCCGTGTTACCCCAGGGTGAATAACACGACATTGCCCATCTGACCAGCACACCAGGCAGTGAATTCCAGATCCCCACCACCCTCTGACGGAAAAGGTTTTTCCTCATGTTCCCTCTAATCCTTCTAACAATCACCTTAAATCCATGCCCCTTGGTAACTGACCCCTCAGCTAGGGAACACAGGTCTTTCCTGTGTACTCTATCTAGTCCTTCATTATTTTAGGTCACCCCTCAACCTCCTCTGTTTGAAGGAACACGGTAGCACAGTGGTTAGCACAGTTGCTTCACAGCTCCAGGATCCCAGGTTCGAATCCACGGCTTGGGTCACTCTGTGTGGAGTTTGCACGTTCTCCCCGTGCCTGCGTGGGTTTCCTCCGGGTGCTCCGGTTTCCTCCCACAGTCCAAAGATGTGCAAGTTAGGTGGATTGGCCATGCTAAATTGCCCTTAGTGTCCAAAAAAAGTTGGGTTGGGTTACGGGATAGGGTGGAGGTGTGGGCTTGGGTAGGGTGCTCTTTCCAAGGGCTGGTGCAGATTCGATGGGCCGAATGGCCTCCTTCTGCACTGTAAATTCTATGATTCAATGATTCTATGAAAACAACTCCAGCCTATCCAATCTTTCCTCGTGGCTTCAATTTCAAATCCTGGTAACATTCGTGTTAATCTCCTCTGTAGTCTCTCCAGACCCACTGAGGGTGATTTTGAGCCTGCGTTAGCCATGAGCGTAAACGGCGACGTGGGTCCAACAGATCGCCAGAGTTGGAAAACGGGATTCTTGCTGGTGAGATTCTGATTTTCCCCACCCTTTGCTGGTGACGTCACATGGTTCCTGGCGAGGAATGCCAGGAACCTCATTTCCATAAATTTTAACCACATTAGTGGACTGTCCTGTCATTACTTCCCACCCTCATTGGATATTGAAACCTCGCCAGCGTGACGTTACATCACTAGTGGTTTACAACAGCTTTATAAAAACGTGAACCTGGACACCTCACTTGCAAGGGGGATATCGGAGCTGAGCATGTAGGCTGTCATTACCCACCAAGGAGACCAATGGAGAGGGGGTAGTGGAGACGCTGTGGAGGAGCCACATAGGTCTAAGGGTGTTGATTATCATGTTGTGGGGGGCTTGCTGGGCACGGGCCTAGTGTGGGCTTCAGACTCAGATCTTGGGGGGGAGGCTCAGCACAAGCCTGCTGTGATCTCCAGTCTCGGGTGGGGGTTCCATGAGTGTGGTATCGGAGGTGGGGGAGGGACATTATTGTGACCATGGTGTGGGAGGGCATTAGTGTGGCCTCCCGCTGTTCGAGGCACCTTTGCTGGGGTGTGAGTGCTGCGTTCTGAGAGGTAATGGTGATCCCGGATGGTTGCTTGATGGGGTGGATTGAGGGTCAGCACAGGGGGCGAAGGCTATATTCCTAGTTGGGGGTGGAAGCCACTCTTGGGTGGCCAGCTATGCTTTGCACCATGAGGGAAGAAGGATGCCACTATCATATCTCCTCCACCCTCAGACTGCAATCCACAGTTGAGGGCCCTGTACTAGTCTGTGAAGCCTGGCCATCTGGGTTGGGTGGGTGATTGGATCGTGCACAAAATACAAGGCTCGAATGAACTGCAGGTGATTGTTTACGATCAAGTAAAATTTAATCTGGAGGTTTGACACTAATGAGCTCCCCCATGCCTGTCACAGAATGTGTATTCTGGGGCAAATCAAATAACCATTTCAACTAAATCAAATGTCTGCGCACAGGGCCCATCAGTTAATGTATGTGCCCTCATTTCTCACCCTTAGGGAGTCCTGAGAGCCACTAAGGATCTCCAGCATTGACACTAATCTGTCACGTGGAGTTGAAAGAGGTTTATATGGGGTCCTAGCCATTGTGGGTGAGAGTAAGGGAGTGGATCTCAGTGAGAAGGTGCTCACAACAGTTGAATGGCCAGTGGTGGTATGTTTCATGTCTTGACTGGACAATGGGTCAGGGCATTGACTGGACAATGGGTCAGGGCATTGACACAACTCCTCAGTGCTGACATTCCATTTCCTTCTATTCAATTATTGCAATTATACAATCACTGCAAGCATGTGGCTCTACACTCCCCATGGCGTCATGGTGCTCCATTCATGAACTGTAAGGAATGCCACTTCCTTACTGGCCAGGTCATTTGCGAGAATGCCAAGCACATCCTGCAGGTGTGTGCCCAGTTCCAGGAAGGGTCCATGTCAGCCACATCCTTGATTGCTCTCAAATCCTGGTGGTCTTTGGGGCAGAACAGCGGCTACAGGCTCCTCAGCGACAAGGGAGGTGGCCGATGACACCTGAATGGAAGCCACAGAGTGCAGCTGAGACTCGTTACAATGAGGCTCATGTTGGTATTCGCATGTTTATGGAGCAGAAGATCAGCCTCCTCAAGATGCCTGGACCAGTTAGGGAGATTCCTCCAGTATAGCCACCAGAGGGTTTTGTGTATTGTAGTCATGTGCTGTGCACTCCATAACCAGGTGCTGCTATGAGGCGAGGAGCTTGCAGTAGAGGACAAGGAAGACCACCACATCTCCTCAGATGAGGAAGATGTTGAGGAGGGCACTGAGGTGCACCCCAGAGGAGGCAGAGGAAAGGCCTCAGGCAATGGCCAGGGCCTAAATAGGGCACTGGTCTCGGGACCCGTGATAGTTTCTCACTTTGGGAATGCCCAGAACTAGGGTGGACCATGGGGGTGGGCCTTCATCAACTATGTTGTGTCAGCAGAATGTCAGCCCTGATATTTGCTTTCCCAATTTCCTTTATTACTTCACACCTGTACTTTTCATACTCCACAAGGATTTCGACAGTATGAAGCTTTTTGTGACTGTCATAAGCTACCTTTTTCTGCTTCATCTTACCCTATATGCTTCTGGATAATCAAGGGCTCTAGATTTGGCAGTATCACCCTTTTTCTTCATGAGGACTGTCCACACTATGCCGATAGAATCTGACTCCTGCGCTTTTTTCACCGATTTGGCACTGTTTTCCCTTCTGGTCATGATGTGGAGATGCCGGCGTTGGACTGGGGTGAGCACAGTACGAAGTCTTACAACACCAGGTTAAAGTCCAACAGGTTTGTTTCGATGTCACTAGCTTTCGGAGCGCTGCTCCTTCCTCACCTGAGGAAGGAGCAGCGCTCCGAAAGCTAGTGACATCGAAACAAACCTGTTGGACTTTAACCTGATGTTGTAAGACTTCGTACTGTTCCCTTCTGGTAGCTGTCGTCTACTTTCACCAGTTCACCTCTCTGCTTCTTAAAATTTGTCTTTCTCTATCTTAGAACTTTTACTCCTGTTCTAATTTTGCATTTTTCCATAATGATGCTAAATCTAACTATATCATGGTCATTATCTCCAAAATAGTTTGCCACTGCTACTTCATCCACTTGCCCAGCCTCATTTCTCAAAACTAAATCTGGAATTGTGCTCGCTCTCATTTGACTTGTTACCTGCTGGCTAAAAAAGTTCCCTTGAATGCTGTTCATGAGTTTTGTGCCCTTCACGCTGTCCGTGTCTCAATTGATATTTGACTAGTTGAAGTCCCCAACAATTAGTGCCCTATTGTTCTTGCACTCAGAAATTTGCTTACATATTTGCTCTTCTATCTCCCATATGGCCTCATTTGATGCTTAAGTTAGTATATCATCCCTCCTCACAGCTGTAATTGATTCGTTAACAAGTAATATTGGAGTCACGTCTATGGCCACAGAAACACCTGCCTGTTCCCGAACTAATTAGTCCCCTATCGCCACTGCTCTTTCTTCCAGTTTCCTACCCTTCTGTCCACTGCGATGTCTATGGTGCCACAAACTTCACTCTGACTGCATTCCTCTCAGGAACCAATGCTCTCACCAGTATCCAAAACAGAAAACAGATTGATGAGCAGGACTTGTAAAGTAAAATGGGAAGAATGTCATTTGAAACATGATGGTCTGCTGATCAACCCGAAGGAATGTGAGAAAAAGCGAAGTAGAATGGAAAAAGATCCTATAAATGTAATAAAATGCTTTAAAATGATAAAGGGAAGGTAAAGCAGAAGTCCCTCAAAGGGTTAACAGCAGACAAAAGTTTTAGACTGCTGACAAGTCGTTATCACACAGACTTTGAGATAACACCTCGAAACAGCACATGCTGTAACCCGATATCTTTCCTTCAAGTCAGAGAAATTCTAGCAAGTTAAGTTTTTACATAAAGGGGACAAATTCTCCACCCTTTGATAAAAGTTAATTATTTTAGCAAGCAATTGATTAGAATTGCCAGAATTTTAAGTTTGAATTACTTGAAATAATGTTTATTTGTGAATGATAGAAACTTAATGACACCAGTTAAAAGTGGAAATCTGGAGATGACAGTTGACTTTGCTACGGTACAATTCACCGCAGCTAACTGCTTCTTCCCAAAAAGCAGCCAACACTTTTTGTAAAATTGGAAGAATGTCATTTGAAACATTTGAAAGGAATATGAGAAAATGCAATGCTTAAAAATGATAAGAGATTGAAAGGCTGAAATACAACAAAATAATTAGCAGGAAGCTTCCCTGCCAGTGATCTCTTTAAGTTAAAGTCTGACAGGCTAAGGTCATGTTAACATTAAAGCATCCTCATGTTTACACCAAAAGGAAGAGAGATTGTCAATGGGGCCAAGAAGGTCTGATCAACCAGAACGGGACTCCAGAAGCAAGATCTTTTACTTGTTGTTAAAACAGTGATTTTATCTTTTGAAACAAAATAAAGTAAGTTAAAAATGTACTTAATTACAACCAGTTATTTGGTTCCAGAAAGGACTAATTGAATTGTGTTTATATTTTGGATGGTTCCCTGGGTTATAGATAATTTGAGGGATTGTGTTTAGTCCTAGCTAAACAGGCCATGCAACATCTTAGTGGGATACAGATTGTGTAATTAATGGGAGGAGCCAGGCCTGTCTGTAGTTTGCAGTTTTTCCAAATGCTATTACATTGAGCAGAAGAGTCTGACAAGATAAATGTGTTCTGGATCTGCTCTTGAAAGGGCCTCTCTCCAAAAACCTCTACACAGAGGACTGCAAGGAAACCTGTATTGTTAACTTTATTTATAAGTGGCATTTGAACTGTATTGGGTTGCGTGGTTGAATATTCATAATGAAGGTGTAGGGCATAAGTAAAAGTTTTTCCTTTTATTTAAGAACTGTATAACTGTTAATTGTAAAGCTATTTATTTGATGTTAATGTGGTCAATACCATGTTAAAAATAAAGTTTGATTTAACCGAAAAGATTCCTATTTGTCAGTGGAATCATTCCTGGGGTGAAGTACCCTTTCCTCACAGTTTTTAAGTTGTTGGGGTTTCTTGTCTGGTATCCGAACATAAATTGGGCCTGGGCTGGTATCCTAACAAATTTCCAAAATTCAAGCTTGGTGTTACTAATCATCACCTCCTGATTGAGTTATGTCACTTTCTCTCCTGTTTAATGTTGTCCTGCATTATGCCCCTTCACCGGAATTATACAGTTTAAATTTAGAAAGCCTCTTTCAAGTATCAAGTGAGGGTCAGAGCAAGTTTGTCAGAGGTGGCTCCTGCACATAAACAGTCTACAATCATTCAAGGCATGATATTAATCCCCCCGCCCCACCAATCTCTCCTCCTCCCCAGTGAATAGTGAGATCCCTGGCACGGATGGGAATTATACAGAAAACATTTACTGACTCAAAGAGTTTTCCGTGGGTCAACAATGAGTGATTCCGGCAAGTAAACATTATATCCAGCCGATACCATGAATAGTCACTTGTACATTATACAGAAGGGCACTTAACACTTGTGGAAGAAGGCAATCTTCAACCTGAATTTATTCCATCAGCAAAGGAGGGTAAAATACTGAAGTGCTGGAAAATAAAGTTTAAAAAAGATGCCTGCTTATATCTGTAATGCAATTGCATGTAAATGGATTTGCAAAGACTGAATGAGTAGCGAAACAGAAAAATTCAAAGACAGAATTGCTGGATTGAAGGAAAATTGAAGTGGTGAGATTCATTTGGTCTTACTCTCTTTTATTAGTCTCTTAAGATCATTAATGAAAGTCGGCACGGGACTTTACAACACCTTCCCTGTCTTGCAGGAGGGTTAATTGATGCATCATTCTGATTGGAAAGGTTTCAACGCATCGATCATTGTAGTCGCACTGTCAACAGTGACAGCTGGAGAGGTCACCTCTGAGCTATGCAGCAAATTCAAACGCTCCAGAGAACCCTGGTTACTTTAGCAAAACTAATTCCTGGAAATCTCCGCTCCCCACTCAGCAGAAATCATGTTGGATTACTTGGGTAAATACTTTTAGTAACACAAACAGCAACACCTGCTGCCTCCTCCTACGTGCAGGTGTCAGGCTATCTGGCATTGCCAGGCATCAGCCGCATTTGACCTAGAAGGCCAGATATTGAAGATGCCAAATTGTATTCCTGTCGGACTCTGCATGGCCACTGAACTTGAAGACTTTCTCACATGATAATGAGCAATTCACCACAATGCCTCTCTCCAGCAACCTGCAATCTTAAAAAATTCATTCTTGGGATGTGGTTATCGTTGGCTGTGCCATCATTTTTTTGCCCATCCTAACTGCCCTTGAGAAGGTGGCTGTCTTCTTGAACCGCTAAATCCATGTGATGTAACTGTCTAATTGCCCGCCACCATTCACAACCAGGACTGCAGATTGATCCACTGATTGTGGGAACTATGTCGGCAGCTACTGCTGTTTAACATGCATGTAGTCCTGTGTTGCAGCTTCACCAACACCTCATTTCTAGGAACGGTCCTGGAATGCTCTCCTATACAAGAATTCAACTTGTATTGGTTTGATAGTAATGGTAAAGTGAGAGATATTCTGGGCCATGAGGTTACACATTGTGGCTGATTACAGTTCTTGCTCCTCTTGATGGTCTGCAGCAACTCATTAATGCCCAAGTGTGAGCTGTCAGACCAGTTTAATATGATGCTCACGTCAAAAAACATGAATGGGGATGCCCAAAGTATGAAGACAGGACTTTGTCTCCACAAGGAATATACGGTGGTCACTCCCACCAGTCGTGTCAAGGACAGATTCTTCTGCCACAGGTAGATCTGTGAGGGAAAGTTAAGGTAGGTTTTTTTTCCTCTTATTCAATCGCCTACCATAAGCTACAGGCCCAATGTCATCTATGGGCGCAATTTAATTTAAAAAAAACAGAGTCTGTTCTGGGCGGGAATCAGGGGTAGTCCCCGGCGCTTGTGGTTCTGGAAATGACCTCACTATCTAAGAGCACTCTGTTTTTTTCTCGGCCCCGGTGGGCGTTCCCTACACTTAATACATCTCCTGCACTGAGGAATTCCGACAAGCATTTTCAACTGGCGCCCCAATCTCTTGGCCCCCAAGACGACCACCAGCCACCGACACCCCCCCCCCTCCCCCATTGCCCCAACTCACCTTTTGGGAGGCTTTCGAGCTCCTCCGTACCCTACCACATACCGGCATGGCACCTCCAGGCCCAATCCCTGATCTGAGCAAAATGCTATCTTGCCACCTTGGCATTGCGAGCCTGGCACATTGGCAGTGCCCCTTCCAGCCTGGCAGTGTCATCTGGGTACCCTGGCAGTGTCAAGGTGGCACCCAGGTGGCACTGCCAGACTGCCAGGCTCACACTGCCAAGGTAATTGGGGGCACCAGCAGTGCCAGGGTATCAGCCTGCCCAGATCTCGCGAGGCGTGATGAACCAGATAAATCTACCGGCCGTGTCGTGTCCTGAGTCAGGATTGGCACGGCCATTAGATTGTATCTGTTAACTCTGTTGCTATCCACAGGTTCTGCCAGACCTGCTGAGTATTTGTAGCTTGATGATCCCCATTACAAATACTACTGCCCTGTTCCTGATTTATTTAGTTAACTGAATTTAATTTCCCAGCTGCCATGGTGGGATTTGAACTCAACTCATTGATGCACGATCAATTGGACAAAGACGAGAGTTCAATACAACTGAGGCTTTATTACTCTAAGATGTGTGGCCTCCCACAGCAGCTGGCGAAATGGCTGCTGCACGGAGGACCCACATATTTATACTCTGCCTACTGGGCGGAGCCAGCAGGCAGGGACTACCGCTGTACCTGTAGCACAGGGTCTTACCGTACATCTCCTAATATATGTACAACAGTGGTTTACCACATTCACCCCCTGTTAAAATTGAGTCTGGCGGGGGTGGTGGAGAACTATATACAGCAAGTTTGAGTTTAATGTACAGTATTGCAAAAAAAAAATTATTTTGAAGTCCAGTGGGTAGACAATCCCGAACCAGTTATAGGTTTAGTCGGTCCGAGGCCTTGATGTGCCGCCTGGAGCGACGCAGTGGTGGCGGCGATTCCCATGTTGGCCTGGTCCTCGGTGACTCCGGGAGCATGCCAAAATCCTCTTCATCCTCGGGTGTGGGCAGGGGGAGGACAGATGGTCCTGGGGAGGTTGCTGCTGGGAGCGCCGGGGGAGGGGAGGTGGAGCTGGGCCAGAGGTGTGTGTGTGTGTGTGTGTAACGTGCTGGTGCCAGGTCCCTGAGGGAGACAGTATCCTGGCGGCCGTTGGGGTATGCTACGTAGGCATACTGGGGGTTCGCATGGAGAAACTACACCCTTTCTACCAACGGGTCCGCCTTGTGGAGTCGGACATGCCTACGGAGGAGTACGGTCCTGGAGCTGCAAGCCACGTCGGGAGCGACACCCCGGAGGTGGACATCCTGGGGAAGGCAAAGAGACGTTCATGGGGTGTGTCGTTAGTGGCGATGCACAGTAGTGACCGAATGGAGTGCAGTGCATCAGGGAGGACCTCTTGCCAGCGGGAGGCCGGGAGATTCCTGGACCGTAGGGCCAGTTGGACGGCCCTCCAGACCGTCCCGTTCTCCCTCTGTTGCTAACTTTTGGTTGGTTCAATTGGCTCTGTTTTATAACCTTTGCTCTAGAGTCGCCAGGTATCTTTATGATACTGCCACGAGGTTCAAGTTCAAGTAATGATCAATAACTCAACACGCCAATTAGTAAGATTCAAATCAAAACACATTTATTATACACAGTAAATCGCTACTCATGCACAAACTACTTTCTAGGCTATTCCTATCACTAAAAGGCCTATACTTAGCTTCGGACTGGCCCACCAGGTCAGGGGAACAAATGGCCTTTTGTTCAGGTCCTGAGTCTGCAGGATTCAAAAGCTGGTATGGACTGGTAGCTAGGAGCGCCTATCTCGTAGCGAGCGTTGACTTGAGACTTACTTGCTTGGAGGCAACAAGACAGGTCACTGTCAAGGGTTGGTTCAAGTTGCTGAGAGACCCTGCCAAAGAAGAACGATTTGAACTTGGAGGCTTTACTTTATAATCCCCAGGGGCTTCCCGCCCTTCGGGGCGGACCCCGTACCTGGTTCCAAGTGATTGGACTTCGTTCCAATCACTTGGATCGATTTCTCCAATACTGGAGCGGTTCCCTGATCGCTAGGCGGTCCCTAAATGTTCCTTGGCCTTCCTTTGTCTTGGCTCCTGCTGGCGCCGAGGAGTCTGGCTTGGCTTTATTCACCTTAACTGTTGCCATTGTGCCTGGGAATCGCACATTACTATGTAGATGGCTGCTACATTACTGTGCAGATGGCTGCTGGCTTCGGTGCTGTCTGGTTGTTTTGCAGGTTCCAATATACATGATTTCTGTATTTGCTAGTCTTTGCCTGTGTTGGCTGAATTTCCCTTCAGCCTTTGCGGTTCTCCATTTTAAGTCGGGAAGTGGCCAACTCAGGTGGCTACACTAAGATTCCTGGACCGTAGGGCCAGTTGGACGGCCATCCAGACCATCCCGTTCTCCCTCTCTACGTGCCCGTTTCCACGGGGGTTATAGCTGGTCGTCCTGCTGGAGGCGATACCCCTGCGGAGCAGGAACTGACGTAGCTCATCACTCATGAATGAGGATCCCCTGTCAATGTGGATGTAGGCGGGGAAACCAAACAGAGCGAAGATTGTGTTGAGGGCTTTGATGACGGTGGCAGACGTCATGTCGGGGCATGGGATGGTGAAGGGGAATCTGGAGTACTCATCGACCACACTGAGAAAATACGTGTTACAGTCAGTGGAGGGGAGGGGCCTTTTGAAATCCACACTGAGGCGTTCAAAGGGGTGGGTGGCCTTCACCAGGCGCACACGGTCTGGCTGGTAGAGGTGCGGTTTGCACTCCGCACAGACCTGGCAGTCCCTGGTGATTGTCCGTACTTCCTCGACGGAGTAGGGCAGATTGGGGGCCTTTATGAAATGGTACAACCGTGTGACTCCCGGGTGACAAAGGCTGTCGTGCAGGGCCCGGAGTCGGTCTACTTGTGCGCTGGCACATGTACCTCGGGATAGGGCATCTGGGGGCTCGTTGAGCTTGCCGGGGTGATACATAATCTCGTAGTTGTAGGTAGAGAGCTCAATCCTCCACCTCAAGATTTTATCATTTTTGATCTTGCCCCGCTGTGTGTTATTAAACGTGAAGGCTACCGACCGTTGGTCAGTGAGGAGTGTGAATCTCCTGCCTCCAATACCGCACAGCTTCAACGATAGCATGGGACTCCTTTTCGACGAAGGAGTGCCGAATTTCGGAGGCATGAAGGGTGCGGGAAAAGAATGCCACGGGCCTGCCTGCCTGATTGAGGGTGGCGGCTAGGGCGACGTCTGATGCGTTGCTCTCCACTTGAAAGGGCAGCGTCTCGTCTACTGCATGCATCGCGGCCTTGGTGATATCGGCTCTGGTACGGTCGAAGGCCTGTTCAGCCTCGGCCGTCAGGGGGAAATGGGTGGACTGGATGAGTGGGCGGGCCTTGTCCGCATAGTTTGGGACCCACTGGGAGTAGTATGAAAAGAACAACAGGCAGCGTTTGAGGGCCTTGGGGCAGTGGGGGAGGGGGAGCTCCATGAGGGGGCGCATGCGGTCGGGGTCAGGCCCTAGAACTCCATTCAGGACCACAAAGCCAAGGATGGCTAAGCGGTTCGTGCTGAACAGGCACTTCTCCTTGTTATAGGTGAGGTTTAGGAGAGTGGCGGTGTGGAGGAATTTTGCAAGGTTGGCATCGTGGCCCTGCTGATCGTGGCCGCAGATGGTGACATTGTCTAGGTTCGGGAAGGTGGCCAGCAATCCGTACCGGTCGACCATTCGGTCCATCTCCCTTTGGAAGGCCGAGACCCCGTTGGTGACGCCGAAGGGACCCCTGAGGAAGTGATAGAGTCGACCATCTGCCTCGAAGGCAGTGTATGGACGGTCCGCCTTACGGATGGGGAGCTGGTGGTAGGCGGATTTGAGGTCTACTGTTGAGAAGACCCGGTACTGTGCAATCTGATTGACCATATCAGATATGCGTGGGAGGGGGTACGCGTCGAGGTGCCTGTACCTATTGATGGTCTGGCTGTAGTCCATGACCATTCTGTGTTTCTCCCCAGTTTTAACTACTACCACTTGGGCTCTCCAGGGGCTGTTGCTGGCCTCGTGATGCCTCGCCGAAGCAGCCGCTGGACCCCTGACCTGATGAAGGTCCTGTCCTGGGAGCTGTACCGTCTGCTCCTGGTGGCGACGGGTTTGCAATCCGGGGTTAGATTTGTGAAAAGGGAAGGAGGATCGATCTTTAGGGTCGCGAGGCCGCACACAGTAAGGGGTGGTAGGTGCCCGCCAAATTTCAAGGTTAGGCTCTGGAGGTTACATTGGACGTCCAGGCCGAGTAGCGGGCAGCGCAGAGATTGGGGAGGACATAGAGGCGGTAGCCGCTGAATTCTACGCCCTGGACCGTGAGTGTGACTATACAGTACCCCAGGATCGCCACGGAGTGAGATCCGGAGGCCATGGAGATTCGTTGATTGGCAGGGTGTACTGCGAGGGTGCAGCGCCTTACCGTATCAGGTTGGATGAAGCTTTCGGTGCTCCCGGAGTCCAGTAGGCAAGAGGTCACGTGCCCATCGATCTTAACGCTGGTTGATGCGGTGGCCAGGTTGTGCGGGCAAGACTGGTCAATGGTGACCAAGGCGAGATGTGGCTGGTCGTCGCTGGTGTCGGATGATGGGGTGCCCAGGTCCTGGAACGTGGGGAGACAAGATGGCGGTGCCCGGAGATCTTGGGGTGGACAAAATGGCAGCGCCCACTGGCCGCACGTGGCGGGGGTTGAAAAAGATGGCGGCGCCCACTAGCCGCGCGTGGTCCGGGGAGGCGAAAATGGTGGCGCCCATTGTGCGTAAACGAGGGAGGTTGGTGCGATAGCGACGACTGCGCGGGCCTGGCACACCGCGGTTAAGTGCCCTTTCTTACCGCAGGCCTTACAAAGGGCAGCGCGGGCCGGGCTACGTTGGCGGGGGTGCTTTTGTTGGCCGCAAAAGTAACATCGGGGACCCCCGGGGTTGGCTGGCTGGCGCGTGGCGCAGGCGTATTGGCTGGGTATGGCCCCCGCTGGGACTGCCGTCTGTGGGGTCCATGATGCGTAGGAGGGGTGGGCTGCGCGGCTGGGGGTGTAGGCCTGAATATTGCATGAGGCGGCCATCATGGATAGCGCTAGCTTCTTTGTCTCTGCGGGATTGAGTGTGGCCCCCTCTAAGAATCGCTGGCGTATGAGGTCTGACCCAATCCCCGTAACAAAAGCGTCCCGCATAAGGAGGTTTGAATGTTCCGTGGCCCTAACGGCCCGACAGTCACAGTCTCTGACTAGTGGAATTAAGGCACGCCAGAAATCTTCTACGGACTCACCAGGGAGGTGACAGCGAGTGGCGAGTACGTGTCTGGCGAAGAGCGTGTTTGTCCGCTGGGCGTAATTTTCTTTAAATAGCACCATGGCTTTGTCGTAGTTTGGCGCGTCCTAGATCAGCGGAAAGACGTTGGAGCTCAACCTCGAGCACAGTATCTGTATTTTCTGAGCTTCCGGAATTGGGTCTGGTGCAGACCTGATGTACACCTCGAAACAAGTTGCCAGTGCTGAAAGTCCTTTTTCGCGTCACTTGATTGCGGATCCAGCTGCAGGCGATCCGGCTTGATGCGGAGATCCATCTTCTGAAAATCTTACAGTAATAAATTGATGCATGATCAGTTGGACAAAGACGAGAGTTGAATACAACTGAGGCTTTATTACTCTAAGATGTGTGGCCTCCCACAGCAGCTGGCGAAATGGCTGCTGCTCGGAGGACACACATATTTATATTCCGCCTACTGGGCGGAGCCAGCAGGCAGGGACTACCGCTGTGCCTGTAGTACAGGGTCTTACCACACATCTCCTAATATATGTACAACAATGGTTTACCAAACTCATCTCTCTGGATTATTAGCCCACGCCTCTGGATCAAAGTCCAATAATACAGCCAGTATGTTGCCACAACAGACTGCTCTCAGTGCCCGACCTTTCAGGAAGCTCTCCATTTATTCGCCTAGAAATCCAAGACATGCACCTCATACCACTACTCCATGTCTTTGTACGCAGACACCAACGCTATATATTCCACTGCCTTACTTTAAAGCATGCATTGTCAAACTCAGGGGCGCGACCTGCGGGTGGGTCGCAGGCGAGTGTCGGGAGGGTCGTGGAGCCGTCCGTCGCGGCGCTTCCGATTGCGCAAATCTGCGCGCAACAGCCGCAGCAGCCGGCGTTTAATAATGCTGGCTGCGAGCGGACTTTAAAATGGCCAGGAACAGATAAAAAACATTTGGCCGCACTGCGCATGCGTGCCCGATCATCGCTGCACATCGGGCACGCATGCGCAGTGCAGCCGCATTTTTTTTTATATGGTCGCAGCCTTTTTTTTTCAAGTTCGTGGGGCCAAAGGGACCATTGGGGCCAAAGGGACCCAAAACCATTTCCTCCATTTTTGTCAGCAACAAACAAGGTAAGAGAAAATGGTGGGTCGCGCAGGTCGGCCGGCGTGGGTTGCGAAGGTCAGCCGGCGTGGTTCCCGAATGTCGGCCGGCATGGGTCGCGAAGGTCGGCCGGGTTGGGTCCCGATCATCGGCCGGTTGGTAAAATGGGTCCCTGGAAAAATGTTTGAAAAACACTGCTTTAAACAACCTCCTTTAACCCTGTTGTGATTAAACAAGGGAATTTCTGTGTTCATGCCGCACGTCACTATGAATCAGCTCAAGTTAAAATGCAAGTTGCCTTCCCTTACTCAATTTTCAAAATAGAAACTGGCAGATGAGATGTATTTGGAACCAGGTCAGTTTGTTTAATGTGGGATTTAATATTCTAGGTACTAACTCAGTTATAAAATATCGGGTATGTGAGATTTAGACATTGTGTGAGCATTAACGTAACATCCACTATCATAATAACCACAGACTTATGAGAATTACTTCCATTCCATGTAAAATAAAGGAATTGATTATCATGAATAAACATGAGGGTTGTCAGAACAATAATTCAACTAAATTCAGCCAGCAGAAGGAGACCATCCTGCCTGACCAACCTCTTTAATTTCTGTGGGGAGACGAAAGCTCATGTAGACTGTGGAAAGCCCTATGATGTGATGTGTCTTGACTTCAAAAAGACTTTTGATAAAGATCAACATGAAAGGCTATTAATTAAACTCAACCCATTGGGGATTCAGGGTTAACGCTGGGAACAGATAAAAAAATCAGCTGGAGGGTATGGACCGAAGATTATGCTCATACAAACATATGAAACATACAAATTAGGAGTAGGCCACTCGGTCCCTCGAGCCTGCTCTGCCATTCAATAATATCATGGCTGATCTGATTGTGACCTCACCCCACATTCCTGCCGGCCCTCGATAGCCTTTCACCCTCTTGTTAATCAAGAATCTATCCAGCTCTGCCTGAACAATATTCAGAGGCTCTGCTTTTTAAGGACGAGAGTTCCAAAGACTCACGACCGTCAGAGATAAAAATTCTCCTCATCTGTTTTAAATGAGCGACCTCTTATTTTTAAACCGTGACCCCTAGTTCTAGATTCTCCAACAAGAGGAAACATCCTCTCCACATCCACCCTGTCAATACCAGTCAGCATCTTAAAAGGTTTCCATAAAAGAGAATTTATGTTGGGTCAGGGGTCAATACTGAGTGCGATACCTCAGGGCTTAAAACTGGGATGTAATTTATAGAAATTACGTGGGTTCAAAAGTCAATGCAAAGTAATCAATATTGTAGATATTACAAAAGTAGAAGAGAGAGAAATTAAAAGAGAGATCAGAATTTATAATGAGTTAGCCATGATATGTAAGTGTACAGAACAATGGCGTATTGTGTTAAGTAAGACACAGGAAGAGGATATAGACAACACACGTACTTAATGAATGGGGTTGAAATATCTAGGGATGAATCTGGAAACATCTTGGGCGAAATTCTCCAGTATCGGCGCAATGTCCGCCGACTGGCGCCCAAAACGGTGCAAATCAGTCGGGCATCGCGCTGCCCCTTGCATCTTGGGGGGCCGAGCCCCAACCTTAAGAATTTCCGCCCCGCCAGCTGGCGGAAAAGGCCTTTGGTGCCT
Source organism: Scyliorhinus torazame (assembly GCF_047496885.1). Classification (NCBI taxonomy): domain Eukaryota; kingdom Metazoa; phylum Chordata; class Chondrichthyes; order Carcharhiniformes; family Scyliorhinidae; genus Scyliorhinus; species Scyliorhinus torazame. The sequence continues at coordinate 98,343,841 of NC_092707.1, read as the reverse complement.
CGCCAGCTGGCGCGGAAATTACATCTCCGGGCGGCGCTTGCGCGGGAGCGTTAGCGGCCACTGACGGCATTCCCGTGCATGCGCAGTGGAGGGAGTCTCTTCCGCCTCCGCCATGGTGGAGGCCGTGGCGAAGGCGGAAGGAAAGGAGTGCCCCCACGGCACAGGCCCGCCCGCGGATCGGTGGGCCCTGATCGCGGGCCAGGCCACCGTGGGGGCACCCCCCGGGGTCAGATCGCCCCGCGCCCCCCCCCAGGACCCCGGAGTCCGCCCGCACCGCCTTGTCCCGCCAGTAAGGTAGGTGGTTTAATCTACGCCGGCGGGTCAGGCATTTTAGCAGCGGGACTTCGGAGAATCGCGCGGGGGGGGGGGGGGGCCAACCGGCGCGGAGAATTCGGCAACCGGCGGGGTCGGGATTCACGCCAGCTCCCGGCGATTCTCCGACCCGGCGGGGGGTCGGAGAATCTCGCCCCTTAGCAGATTTGATCGTAAATATGTCCAAATTATGCACTATAGTAATCCAATGATATATTGAAGTGTGTAAGTCGTAGAGTTCAAAATTCTAAAATTGACCAAGCGCCTAGCCAAGCTGTTCCACTACAGCTACAACACTGACATCTTATCAACAAAGTTGAAAATTGCCCAGCAATGTCCTTTCCACAAAAAGCAGGACAAATCCAATCTGACCACTTATCACCCCATCAGTCTACTTTCCAATCTGACATAGTGATGGAAGGGGTCACCTTGAACAAAATAGTCTAAACATCTCCCCTTAACATTCAACTGCACCACCATTGCTGAATATCTTACAATCAACATCCTGGAGCTTACCGTTGAGCAGCACTTTTACTGGATCAGCTATATAAATACTTTGACTATGAGTGTAGGTCAAAGGCTGGGAATTCTGCAACAAATAACTCACCTCCTGACTCACCAAAGCCTGTCCACCATCGACAAGTCAAGAATGTGATGGAATAATTTCCACTTGTCTGGATGAGTGCAGCTCCAACACACTCAAAAAGCTTGACAGCAACCAGGACAAAGCAGCAAACTTGATTGGCACCCCAACGCCCATCTTAAACATTCACTCTTTTCAACACAAACACAAAGTGGCAACAGCGTGTGTCATCTACAAGATGCACTGCAAGAACATACCAAGGCTCCTTCGACAGCACCTTCCAGATCCACAACTTCTACCAATTATAGGAACAATGACACCAGATGTACAGAAATATAAGCATGTGTGCTCAGTCCTCTACTGTACTCCCTATACACACATGACTGTGTGGCAAGATTTAACTCCAACTCAATCTATAAGTTTGTGGATGATACGACTGTGGTGGGCCGTATCTCAAACAACGACGAATCAGACTACAGAAGGCAAATAAATCACTTGGTTGCATGGTGTACCGAAAACAACCTCTCTCTAAATGTTGGAAAGACCAAGGAACTGATCATCGACTTCAGGAAGCGGAGCACGACACACGACACACGACCCACACTCCCGTCTGCATCAATGTCTCTGAAGTGGAGATGGTCGATAACTTTAAGTTCCTGGGGGTCACCATCACCAAAGGTCTGTCCTGGTCCACTCACGTTGATGTAACAGTCACGAAAGCCCAACAACGTCTCTACTGCCTACGAAAGCTAAAGAAATTCGGCATGTCTGCATCGACTCTCACAAACTTCTACAGATGTGCGATAGAGAGCTTCCCATCAGGCTGCATCACAGCCTGGTGTGGCAACTGCTTGGTCCAAGATCACAAGAAACTGCAGAGTGTGGTGAACTCAGCCCAACGCATCACACAAGCTTGCCATCCTCCCACTGATTCTGTCTACACCTCCCGCTACCTCAGGAAGGCAGACACCATTGTCAGAGACCCCTCACACCCAGGCTTTGCCCTCTTCCAGACCCTTCCATCAGGCAGAAGGTACAGAAGTCTGAAGACCTGCACATCCAGACATGGGAACAGCTTCTTCCCCACAGTTACAAGACTCCTCAACGACTCCCCCTCGGACTGATCTGTGCCCTGTAAGAACACTATTCACGGCGCCCTATGCTGCTCTTGCTCATGTATTTGCTTTGTTTGGTCCCTTGTTCCACACTGAAACCAATCACTGTTTGTCGATGTACCATTTGTCAATGTACTCTGTTGAATATTCTTTTTGTCCACTGTGTACGTACTGTGTACGTTCCCTTAGCCGCAGAAAAATACTTTTCACTGTACTTCGGTACATGTGACAATAAATCAAATCAAATCAAATCATCACCTTTGAGTTTGCTTTCACGTCAGACACTATCCTGACTTTGACCTATATCGCTGTTCTTTCACGATCGCTGGGTCAAAACCCTGGAACTCTAAAGCACGAGTTAGACCTCAGCTGGTACAGTTGTGAACAGTTCTGGGTGCCACACTATAGAAATGATATGAAAGCATTGGAGAGAGTGCAGGAGAGGTTTACAAGAATGGTTCCATGGATAAGAAACTTCAGTTATGAGGATAGATTGGAGAGGTTGGGAAGAGAAAATTAGATTTGATAGAGGTATTCAAAATTATGAGGAAGCTGGACAGTAGTTAAGGAGAAACTGTTCCTGCTCGTAAAAGGATCGAGAAGGAGAGGACACATATTTAAGATGTTTTGCAAAATAAATAATTGTGATGTAAGAAGAACTTTTTCACACAGCGAGAAGTTTGGGTCTGGAATGCACTGCCTGGAAGTGTGGTGGAGGCAGGTTTAATTGAGGCATTCATGAAGGCATTAGATGATTATTTGAATAAAAACAATATGCAGGGGTACGGGGAAAAGGCAGGGGAATGGCACTAAGTCATAATGCTCATTTGGAGAGCTGGTGCAGACACAGTGGGCCGAACGGCCTCCTTCTGCTCCGTAATAGTTCTGCGATTCTGTGAACTCTTTCCCTAATAGCACTGTGGGTATACCTAGATTACACAGACTGCAGGCTTGCCACCACCTTCACACGGGCAATTAGGATTGGACAGTAAATGCTGGCCTTGTCAGTGAAGCGCACATCCTGAGAATGAATAAAAAATTGTCAATCAGGTTTCCTTGCGTTTTGGACATATCATACTTTTAATGCAAACCCCAGTTCTGGTCGCCAAGAAATAAAATAAACATTGGTAGATTAGAGGCAGTTCAGGGGCGACCACCAAACTTCTTGGTATCAGAGAATTGCAAGAAAAGACTAGAGGAACTTGCATTTTGCAGCTAAGAAAAGAAGCATTTGAAAGATAATCTGATAGAGGCATAATATCGCAGAGATATAGGGGGCGATTCTCCGATATGGAGGCCAAGTGTTTGCGCCGTCGCGAACGCCGTTGCATTTCACGATGGCGCGAACAGGGCCCGGGCACGACCTATTCTGGCCCCCACAGGGGGCCAGCATGGCGCTGGGGCGGTTCACGCCGCGCCGCGCCAACCCGCACATGCGCAGTTGGGGCAGCCCAATCCTGCGCATGCGCTGTTGGGCTGCGCCATCCTGCACATGCGCGGGGAGCGTCTTACGCACGCCGGCCCCTCACCAACATGGCGCTGGTGTTCTGGGGCCGCGCACGGAAGGAGGTAGGCCCCGGGGGGGAGAGGCCGTCCCGCTGATCGGTGGGCCTCGATCGCGGGCCAGACCCCATCGGAGGCCAGCGTTCCCGCAGAGTTCCCACCGGCAGCGACCAGGGGTGGACGGCGCCGGCGGGAACCTGTCGTGTCGTAGCGGCCGCTCGGTCCATCCGGGCTGGAGAATCGCCGCTCGCCGGTTCTCCGAGCAGCCCGGTGCGAATGGCACGCCGCTGGTCTCCAGGGGGTGGGAGAATCGCGTGCAGGGGTCCGGGCGGCATGGCGCGATCCGCGCGGCGCCCCGCCGATTCTCCCACCCGGCGTGTGGGGGGGGGGGGGGGGGAGAATAGCACCCATAGACTTAACAGTGATGTGCAATATTACACTAAATTAAAATATTTGAGTAGAATTAGGAGGTACATTTTCAAACTAGTGAAAGACAATTTTAGGACTGTAGTTTGGAAATTTGCCTACAAGTCTCAGAGCTCAAAGGCAAGCCTTTTAAACAACCAGCCTTGGCAGTCCCTGTGGGACAACTCAAGTGAGCACAAATCCAACCTTTCAGGGAGGTTTTTCCCAAGTTGAATGTTCCATGTGAGCATAAATTCAGCCCAAAAGTTCTGGAATCACTAAAGATAATTATATTTAAAATGACAAGATTTTGGATATCTCTGAAAGGCTGAATTAGGACAGGCTGAATGACCTTTTCATCTGTCATTACCATACGTTTGTGTCTTTGATCAGCGATGATTGGTAAAACTGTCCCTGATAATAATAATAATTTTTATTGTCACAAGTAGGCTTACATTGCAATTAAGTTACTGTGAAAAACCCCTAGTCGCCACATTCCGGCGCCTGTTCAGGTACACAGAGGGAGAATTCAGAATGTCCAAATTACCTAATAGCATGACTTTCGGGACTTGTGAGAGGAAACCGGAGCAGCCGGAGGAAACCCACGCCAACACGCGGAGAACGTGCAGACTCTGCACGGACAGTGACCCTGTCGGAATCAAACCTGGGATCCTAGTGCTGTGAAGCCACAATGCTAACCACTGTGCTACCATGCTGCACTGTTAACCTTTGATCTGAAATAAATACTGAAGAATTCTCCACTGTCTTCAATTCTGGATAGAAATCAAAACTCGTTGAATGAATAAAGGTTTGTATTATCTATATAAATGTTTGCATTGGAATATCCACTGACGAGAGTGTCATCCAAAAACTCGGCCTGTATATGCACATGTGTACACACATATCCAGGATGTCACATCAGTCACGGCTGTACCATAGTGTCTGCCAAACTGTAAGAGTCCTTCCTGTTTATTCGTTGTCTATTCCCTTATTTCCCCTTTTGTTTTCTTTTGTGATTACATTTTTATTTGTGGATAATTAATAGACATGTGTCTTTAAGGCAAGTGGCCTGTGCCTTTAATTCAAGCAGATGATTTCAGCAGCAGGACAGATTAATGCTAGTCTGTGCTGGTTTAATCTGGAGATGTAGACTGACTGGCACCAATGACAGAGATTGGCTGGAATTCGGTTTGAATGATTTGGCTGGTGGCCAATGAACTGGCCTAAAAGGCTGTGCTCTGCATGGTAACCGGTGGTGATAGAGATCTAATCGCATTGGAATGCTTTTCATGCTGCAAGGATTGAGCTTGGTTTCAGTTTTGATCTTGACAGCCCCGGGGAAGGACCTGCTATCCTCTCCTCTCAATTGTTCTCCAGAATGTTTGTGTTTCTGGACTGGATGAATTGGTTTACAGGGGAACCATTACAGGCTGTGCAGGCAAAGTTCAGAATCTGCTAACTCTCCACAGAAAAGTTGGTGTGAATCTGCTATCTTTCTCCAGAAGGCCTGCTGCCTGTGAGTATTCCATTTGCTGACAGTACATGGCCTGAAGGCAGGCCACAAACTGAAAGCAAAGTTTGATGAAACAGGGACTCTGTCACTTCAGGAAAACTGTGAGTACAGGCTGCAAAACAAAGACTGTAATCTACAAGCTTATTGTGAAGTATGTATGCCGAGAACCATCATCTGAAGAAAAGATTATTTTCTCTTTCACTTACATTGTTTACCCCCTTTCCCACCCCTCTACGTTTGTCTGTCTTGCGTCTGTAATGGGTGGGGAGGCAAGTTAAATTAGGAGTTAGGTACTTATTAATATTTAACCAACTGTCACGGGCTGGTGGCGGGCCTAAAAAAGGGGATGGCTAATCGACGGAGGGGGGGGCAATGAGCCCCCCAACTAGGCAGATCACCTGAAATGTTCGAGGGTTAAATGGGCCGGTCAAAAGGGCACGTGTGTTCACGCATCTTAGGGGATTGAAGGCGGACGTGGTGATGTTGCAGGAGACGCACCTTAAGGTAACGGACGAGGTTAGACTGAGGAAAGGCTGGGTCAGCCAGGTGTTTCACTCGGGACTAGATTCAAAGACTAGAGGGGTCGCGATCCTGATTAATAAGTGGGTGGTGATTGAGGCGGGTAGAATAGTCTCAGACGTGGGAGGTTGGTATATTATGGTTAGCGGGAAACTGGAGGGGGTGCAGGTGGTATTAGTGAATGTATATGCGCCAAATTGGGATGTTGTGGCATTTATAAAGAGGATGTTGGGGAAGATACCGGACCTGGACACGCACAGGTTGGTCATGGGAGGAGACTTCAATACAGTTATGGACCCGGGCTTAGACCGGTCAAGCTCGTAAACGGGCAGGGTGCCAGCAATGGCAAAGGAACTAAGAGGGTTTATGGAGCTGGTGGGGGGAGTGGATCCATGGAGGTTTTGGCAGCCGAGGGCGAAGGAGTTCTCCTTCTTCTCACACGTGCATAAAGTGAACTCCCGGATTGATTTCTTTATTTTGAGCAGGGTCTTTCTGGCTGGGGTAGTGGACACGGGGTATTCGGCGAACACAATCTCAGACCATGTATCGCACTGGGTTGACCTGTAGGTTAGTAAAGACAGTAATCAGCACCCGCACTGGAGGTTGGATGTGGGACTTTTGGCGGATGAAGGGGTTTCCGAGCGGCTGAGGAAATGCATTCAGAGCTACCTGCAGGTCAACGACTCGGGGGAAACTTCAGCAGCGATGGTTTGGGAAGCACTGAAGGCGGTGGTAAGGAGGGAGCTGATCTCGATCCGGGCTCATAGGGAGAAGGTGACAGGGCAGAGGCGGACATACTGGTAAAGGAGATATTACAGATCGATAGGAGGTATGCGGATACCCCAGAGGCAGGGCTATTAAGGGAACGGTGGAGGTTTCAGGCAGAGTTAAGTTTGCTGACCACAGGGAGGGTGGTGGAGCAGCTGAGAAAGGCGAGGAGGGCAATTTATGAACATGGGGAGAAGGCCAGTCGAATGCTTGCACAGCAGCTTAGGAAGAGGGAGGCAGCTAGGGAGAAAGGGAAAGTAAAGGGCAGTGAGGGGAACCTGGTTGTGATTCATTCGGGGTGAATAAGGCGTTTAGAGATATATACAGCAGGCTGTACAAGTCGGAACCCCCTACGGAGCGGAGGGGATGAGGCGCTTCTTGGAGGGTCTGAATTTCCCAACGGTGGAGGGAGAGCGAGTAGAAGGGCTGGGGGCCCCAATTGGGCTGGAAGAGATAGTGGAGGGCTTGAAGGCCATGCAGGCGGGTAAGGCCCCGGGTCCGGACGGGTACCCAGTAGAGTTACATAAAAGGTTCTCGGGGATATTGGGGCCATTGTTGATGAGGATGTTCAATGAGGCAAGGGAAAGAGGGGTGCTGCCCCCGACGATGTCACAGGCAATGATTTCGCTGGTTCTGAAGCGGGACAAGAATCCGGAGCTGTGTGGGTCCTACAGGCCGATCTCCCTGCTGAATGTGGATGCCAAGTTGCTGGCCAAAGTCTTGTCCTCCAGGATTGAGGATTGTGTTCCAGACGTTATTGGGGAGGACCAGACGGGGTTTGTTAAGGGTAGGCAGTTGGTGGCCAATGTAAGAAGGCTGTTAAATGTGATCATGATGTCCCCGGAAGGTAGTGAGGTTGAGGTTGTGATCGCAATGGATCCAGAAAAGGCTTTTGATCGGGTAGAATGGGCTGATATGTGGGAGATACTGGGACGGTTCGGATTTGGGCGGGGCATTATTGACTGGGTCAGGTTACTGTATCAGGCTCCTGTGGCAGGTGTGCGGACGAACAGGACAACTGCGGACTATTTTAGACTGCACCGGGGGACGAGACAGGGATGCCCCCTCTCCCCACTGTTGTTTGCGCTGGCTGTAGAGCCGTTGGCAATTGCTCGGAGAGCTTCAAGGGGCTGGAGGGGACTGCTCCGGGGTTTGGGGGGGGAGGGGTGGAGCACCGGGTTTCGCTCTATGCGGATGATCTGCTTCTATACATTTCGGACCCAGTAGAGGGGATGGAGGAAATCATGAAGATTTTAGGGAATTCGGCCAGTTTTCGGGGTATTAGCTAAACATGGATAAGAGTGAGATGTTTGTGGTTCAGGCAAGGAGACAGGCGGGGCGACTGGGGGAGCTGCCGTTTAGGTCAGTGGGGGATAGTTTTAGGTACCTGGGCATCCAAGTGGCGCGGGAATGGGACCGGCTGCATAAACTGAATCTGGCCCGGCTAGTGGACCAAATGAGGACGATTTCCGGAGATGGGACGCTCCCGTTGTCGCTCGCCAGAGGGTACAAACGGTGAAAATGACGGTCCTCCCGAGGTTCCTATTTGTATTTTAATGTCTCCCCATTTTTATTCCGTGGTCCTTTTTTAAGCGGGTCAACAGGTTGATCATGGGCTTCATCTGGATGGGCAAGCCCCGCGGGTAAGGAAGATAATGCTCGAGCGGAGCCGGGGAGAGGGTGGGCTGGTGCTGCCACATTTTAGCAATTATTACTGGGCGGCTAACATAGCCATGATCAGGAAGTGGTTTGGGGGGGTCGACGTGGGTGTGTATGGAGGCGGCTTCTTGTAAGGGCACCAGTTTGGGGACGTTGGTAACTGCGCCTCTGCCGCTCCTGCCAATGCGGTACTCCACCAGCCCTGTGGTGGTGGCAGCTCTGAGAGTTTGGGGCCAGTGGAGGCGGCATGTGGGAGCATCGGTCTGGGCCCCAATTTGTGATAACCACCGGTTTGCCTCGGGGAGTATGGATGGGGGGTTCCGGGTATGGCGGAGAGCGGGGATTGAGAGGATGGGGGATGTGTTCATAGAGGGGAGTTTCCCGAGTATGAGGGCGCTGGAGGAAAAGTTTGGGCTGGCAAGGGGAAACAAATTCAGATACTTGCAGGTGCGGGACTTCCTTCGTAAGCAGGTGGCAACCTTCCCGCTCCTACTGCTGAGACGGATTCAGGATAGAGTAATTTTCGGAGGGTGGGTAGAGGAGGGGAGCGTCTCGGACATCTATAAGGAGCTTATGGGGTCAGAGGAGACTCAGACCGAGAAGCTGAATGTAAGTGGGAGGAGGAGTTGGGAGGTGAGATAGAGGATGGTTTATGGGCAGACGCATTGAGTAGAGTCAACACGTCTGCAACATGTGCCAGGCTCAGCCTGATACAATTTAAGGTTGTGAACCGGGCTCACATGACAGTGGCCCGGATGAGCAGATTCTTTGGGGTGGAGGACAGGTGCACAAAATGCGCGGGAGGACCAGCGAACCATGTCCACGTTTTGGACATGTCCAAAGCTTAGGGGATTTTGGCAGGGGTTTGTGGACGTCATGTCCAAGGTTTTAAAAACAAGGGTGGCGCTGGGTCCAGAGGTGGCGATTTTCGGGGTGTCGGAAGATCCAGGAATCCAGGAGGAGAAAGAGGCAAATGTTCTGACCTTTGCCTTCCTGGTAGCCGAGAGGCGGATACTTTTGGCATGGAAGGTCCCAAAGCCCCGAAGTCGGAGACCTGGCTATCGGACATGGCCTGCTTTCTCTATATGGAGAACCTTGAGAGGTTCACTGTTAGGGTTCACCCGGAGGTGGCAACCGTTCGTCGACTTCCTTGCGAAAAATTAATCGTCAGCAGACGGGGGACTGTGGGGGGGCGGGGGGGGGGGGGGGGGGGGAGTAGGTTAGGTTAGTGTAGGGGGTTAATAGAGGTGAGACCTGTACAAAAGGTAAACGGTTTTTGCACTATGTTTATGGTTTCATGTATTTTGTCTATTTTGTTATTGTTTCTATCCAAAAATACCTCAATAAAATGTTTATTAAAAAAAAAAAATTCAACCAATTGTAATTGCTACGTATTTCATTGTACCTCTTGTTATAAATTAACAGTATGTGTTTAAACCTACAAACCTGGTGACTGTCATTATTGGACAGCCAAGGGCCGAAGTCCCGCTGCTAGAATGCCTGTCCCGCTGGCGTGGATTAAACCACCTCTCTTACCGGCAGGACAAGGCGGTACAGGCGGGCTCCGGGGTCCTGGGGGGGGGGGGGGCGCGGGGCGATCTGGCCCCGGGGAGTGCCCCCACGGTGGCCTGGCCCGTGATTGGGGCCCACCGATCCGCGGGCGGGCCTGTTCCGTGGGGGCACTCTTTTCCTTCCGCCTTCGCCACGGTCTCCACCATGGCGGAGGCGGAAGAGACTCCCTCCACAGCGCATGCGCGGGGATGCCGTGAGCGGCCGCTAACGTTCCTGCGCATGTGCCGCCCGGCAATGTCATTTCCGCGCCAGCTGGTGGGGCACTTCCGCCAGCTGGCGGAAATCAGTCCGGCGCGGGCCTAGCCCCTCAAGGTTAGGGCTCGGCCCCCCAAGATGCGGAGGATTCCGCACCTTTGGGGCGGCGCGATGCCCGACTGATTTGCGCCGTTTTTGGCGCCGGTCGGCAGACATCGCGCCGATACCGGAGAATTTCGCCCCAGATGAGTGATTAGATTGTTTTAAATAGCTGAGAAGTGACTGAGAACATCAGTTAAAAACCCAGACAATACTTTTGAGAAATTCAGTACACACGTCCAGGTAAGGTCAAATCATCGGATTCACCAATAGGAATTTCAGAGCCTGAGGCAGAGCACATGTAAGCTTGTTTACAATTTCTCAAATAGGTTGAGAAATGCAGCTAGCAAGTGTAAATTTAAAGAACTGGATGAAAGGCTGATATCTAGCTTATTTGGGATTCTGCACCTCCTGATGTACAAAAATCTTTAATTGGAAAGGGCAAACTCACAATATCCCAGGACATTGCCACTGCCCAAGCACATGAAGCCATTAGTAGACAGATGAAGACACTGTCAATCTAAATGGCTAGCTTTCAGTTAAGTCAAGGAAAAGGCAGTGGGGTTAATACAATGAAACAGCAACAAAGAATGCATGCCAGAGAGAAAAAGATGGAAAACAGACAAGAGCTGTGGACGACCACATGTGTCACGGGCTGAAGGGAATGTTCTGCATACAGATCAAAGTGAAGAGCTGGTGTAATGCCCAATCACTGGAAAAAGATGTGCTAAACAAAGGAAGCAGATGGCATGACATGAGGCAGAGAAACAGGGTGAATGAGAAAGAAAATAAATCAAAGTACCCATACCCTGGAAGATGACAGTAATTTTGAGGACACAATAAACAAAGGGACTATACAAGTACATGAAATGTCAGGCTGGAGCAATTTGCAGAGAAAATAAATTTGCGCAACCATTTGGATCAAGGAGAAGGTCGATGTTATGAGGCTGTAGTCATTTATTTTTGAAATTGTGATTTTTAAACTTGCAGCTGACTGCAAATCTTGCAATTTGAACTGAGACAAGCAAACGGCTTAAAAATGAAAGGCAACAGTCCAAGGTGAAGGTGAGAAACAAACAAATCACCCTCAGGGAAGTGTGGAGAGACATTGGGCGAGATTCTCTGGCCTGCCCCCGCCATCTTTCTCGGCAGCCCACCTTTGGCCGGCAGCGGGACCCTCTGGTCCCGAGGCTAGCAATGGGATTTCCCATTTATTCCACCCCACGCCACTGGGAAATCTGTGCATCATCGGCAGAACTCGAAGATCCTGCCAGCGTGAGAAGCAAGAAGACCTCGCCCATTGCCTGTAATCCATCGAAATTCATAACCGTCGAAGGAAGGACCATTAATAATACAAAGTACTGTATATTGAAATGATGGCTACCAAAACACATCAACAGTCTCTTGGAAATGCACAATGGGGGAAGTGTTTTAAGGCAAGGGTGCCAAGCCACGAGAGAGAGAGATTGTTAGCGACGCAGAGGGTGTGAAGAAAATCTTCAGCAGAACAAACAAGCTAAAGTGACGCCCGGTTTGAGAAGCCAACACTACCAAAAAACTACCAGGAATGAAGATCTTACAATAACTGCAACATCTTCTACATCCGACCACCTCCAAGAAACCAGATATCCTAAATCGGGGCAGCGCAGTAGCAAAAGTGGCTAGCACTGTGGCTTCACAGCGCCAGGGTCCCAGGTTCGATTCCCCACTGGGTCACTGTCTGTGCGGAGTCTGCACGTTCTCCCCGTGTCTGCGTGGGTTTCGTCCGGGTGCTCCGGTTTCCTCCCACAGACCAAAGATGTGCA